>NC_079483.1:18280067-18986163 GCF_026230105.1 Diorhabda sublineata
GTACAAGACGTGAACAAAAAATAACCACTAAAATTACGACACGTTTTGATGTAGTGTAGTGTTGACAGAAGAGAACGTGGCATTTTTTTTAACAGCATCCGGAAAAAATATAAACTATATATACGGCTAAGTATTTAGACCGAAATAAATAACGTGCGGCAGTTGCAGCATCATAAAATTAAGCATCATGTTACAGTTAGAAAAAAAAATGTATACCAGGCGCGTCCTTCAATAAAAAAAGCATATCAAATCGATATCTAATAATGAAACAATTATGAATGAAATTCTAGTCGAATTAATCTAGGGCACAATACCACAAAGCATATAATTGTCGATAAATTGTTTGCTAAACAAACATTTGAATCTGTAATAAAATCAACGTCCCCCCCACTCTCACTGTTTATCACTCGAGTACTTGCTTACAGTAGCGACTGGTGAAAAGGCGACTTAGATAAATATTAATGGACATATTCTTGGTCTTCAAGAATAATTTAAATAATAGATATTGTTGATGATATAGTTGAAAAAGTATATAGGGATAATAGAAGTACAAAAATTTAAAAGAAAAAAACTATTACTTCCTAATAGTTACGTACAGTGACCAATTATTTTAAAAAGGGTAGTGATATTAAAAAAATAGTAAATAAGAATCAAATTTCCGCATTATCATGTATACAGTGAGTTAGAAAAGAGTGGGATAATATTTAATAAATTAATGTTGAGTATTATAATGAATAATTGCAGTTTTACACTTTTTACTTTGTATGTAAATATTATTTTGTAAATAAACGTGTTCTGCCACATACCATCGAGGGCACTGGCCTCGAAAATTCGCCATGTTGAATAACAACTAAATTCGCTTTTTTTCTTAGGTTATGTTTTGTGCTCCAGTTTAGCAGGTTGGAACAAACCTATATTATGTTTTAAGTTTAGGTAATTAATTTATTTATTGAAAGTTCGATTTTTAGGTAAGACGAAAAAAGATAAAAAAGAAGAAAGTTAATTCTGTCAAAGTTTGTTGTTTGTAAGTTTGATAAGTGCAGTTGATTTACTGAGAATAGCAGGTATGTTGTTGACAATGTAAGCAATGCATTATATTATCGTATTCATTGACTAAAAACATTTTTTGGAAACTTAAAAAACTTTTTTCGTTGCTTGTTGATGGGCCTATATACACCAAAAATGCCATCAAATGCACAACAGAAACTGATATTTTAAATCTAACTAATTCAAATTTCTCCTCTATACAAGTTTAGTATTTATAACAAATACACAATACTCCAACCAAATTAAAATTTCATTGCGTTATTTAATTTTGTATAATTATTACTAAAAAACAAAATTTATAAACTTGTTTATGTATATAATTCTTTATAATTCGAGAAAAAACAAATTAAAGTATTACAAGTAACTAAATATGTTTATAAAATACGTATTTTAACAATAGATTCAATTCACTTATTGTTTTTTTTTTTTTAAATACAACTAGAATTAATATTGAATGTCAACATAACCTCATTATTTTATACTTCCTCAATAAATATACTATTTTTTAAATCCGGCAACGTTGTTAAAATGTGAATTCATATTTGTAGATCCTCTATTTATTATATTATTGTGAAAACTTGTTCAAGATTATTTGATATTTGTAGTAGCATGTCATAAGAAAATTTATCGACGTACCACCACTGTTTGCTATACTATCGCTACAACTGGAAACCAGTTAGTTGGTTTATTCATTCAGTGGATAGATATTCTATCCAGCAGTAAGTTTTTTCTGTATATTGAGTGGATAATTATTAAAAAAAATATTATTTCATATTGCACCATGTGATGATAAAGTGAATGTGTTTGTAGAGTGTTGATTATAATATTGTTGACCTTTAAAATAGCAAACCTTGATTTTCACTATCAAACAGGTATGTATATGATTAAAACTATGAATACGATATTCCACAACAAATTTTGTTAAGATCTGAATTTGATAATGCAAAATTTCCAAAATGAAAATACATAACCTTGAAACACATAACCCTTATTTTGTTTTTATTTTTCACATAAAGACATAGAGATAACAGTGTTTGAAAAATGGATTTTTTTTAATTAAAATAGTTATAAACAAGAAATAGTTCATATTTCATTTTACATTACTTAATTGAAGTAAATTAAATCTCATAAAACAACCAATGAGACATTTCTATCCATTTTATAGAAAATCTGTCAACAACGCGACCAGTCAGAATGTTAACATGACATTAAAATTTGTTAATTGAAATCATCAAGAAATTATCTCAAAAAAAGGTTGAGAGAGTAGAATATTTGGTAGACAAGTTAAAATTATTATTTATATAAATGTTTATTTATACTACTCTTAAAAGAGCAAAACAAAGATTTAAACTGAAACAAAATAACAAAAATTTATTTATTATTATCACTTTGATAACGTAAATGTTGAAGGCCAATATATTAAAAGAATTTATCAAATTCAAGTGAGCATAAGTTAAAATAATTTCATATTGAGTTGGTTTTAAAAAAATTATGGCTCTGGATAGCTAAAAACCACATTTATGATTTCGGTTAGATTTCTTATTAAAAAAATATAAAATAATGATTCGTGTTTTTATAAACTCCTACATCTACTATAATTTGTTTATATAATTTAAAATTTCTATTCTTTCAAATACATTACCGTTAATAAATACTAGTTAAACTTACCTGGTGATGGTTTAATTAACTTGGAAGGATAATTTTGTTTCTCGAAAAATTTATTTATATCTTCCTCTTCTTCATTACCTTTCTGATAAAAAAAATGTTAGCGAAAATTTACTTAGTCACAGTTTAATTAACATACCCGTATTAAGAGATTTTTTTCCACTATACTGGAGTCGACATCCAAAAACACAGCTTTGGAATTACGCGACATATTTAGATATAAAACACTAGAATATCTTGAAGTTTAAATCGTCTGTATCTTTTTTGTTTACTTCTGTTCACATGGAAATTTTTATCATTATCAAAACTAAATGACATTGACATAAAGATGTATGTTACTTATGTGGTCATCAGCCATATTTTTCTTCTTTTTTATTTTATAAAATTATATATTACACAAATTATATTAATATTCTGTCATATTATAATATATAAATATATTATTGTTATATAATATGTTTATATAATATTTATATATATATATATTATGTAATACTAAAATCCTATCTCACTACCTACTCTTGTTATCTACTTGAAAGAGGATCAGACCGTGAAGTGTCTTGGCAACATTGAAATACTATTTGATTATTTGCTATTCATTGCATTATTTTCAGTTCACCGAGCATAACCGTCGGTAGTGGCAGTTGTCTTTAGACAGTGGTTATGCCTAAAGCATGAATTGAATTATTTTACAATTTTTACAGTTATAGCACTTTACTGAAATGAAAATAGTTTCGCTACAGTTATTTTCGTGTTTTCATTCCTTATATTAACACGGTTTATTGCGAATTCATTCAGATTAGCTAAACTGTAATTTCAGATCTACTATAAACAGTTTTCATCAAAATCTTCTATAAAACTTTAAATCAACGGTGAGTTTAATTGAATTTTTGATAAGTTTAATACTTGAATCAACTTTCAAATTGAAGGTTATACATAACAAACAATGTCACTTGAATCAATAAGAACTATTTATATAAGAATTATAATATTAAGAAATATTACAAAGAGAAGTGGGTATTTATGAGAAATTACTAAAATTTGACTTGAAACTATTATAGTAATAGTAGTAACAAAATAATATTAAAAAGTGGGCTTCTAAAATTTAAAAAGCCCATTGTTGTAGTTGGAGTTCCTATATCCTCATTATTAAACCCTGGTACTTAATTGCGTAAGATGGTTGAAGTTACAACATCCAATTTTACAGAAGAAATAAGCAACAATACTCAAACGTTTAACAATAGCCAAGTATCAGAAGAAGAACCATTTGCAAATTTGAATAGATTTTGTGGCTCTCGTTTTTGGGTAAGTTTATTTATTATAATGAATTTTCCAGTCCTAAACCTGTTCAGATGTAATTAATGGGAAAGTTGAAAATAAAAAACTTGAAAATTATCATTACAAAAAATAATTGTGAATTACCATGGGTAAACAACACTTTACCTACTCTACTTATGTTTCTTTGAGAAACTAAATAACTGATAATTTATTAAAATAATACTATAATTTCAATATATTATATTATATCTAAATTAATTTGTCATATCAAAGTTTTCACTTCTTGAAAATTGAGTGTAAGACATTAAAGCTTAATTAGTAGATTTTGGAGGAAACTATGATTGGTAAACTTGATATTATTAATAAGAGTAGTTTATTATTCTTGGGAATTTCAAATCTAGCAGTGTGAATTTGAATAGAACATCTCGATATATTTTGATCAAGACTAAAAGAAGTCGAAAAACATCAAATTTTCATCTGTCTTTAAAAAGACTGATTTGAAATCAGAAGAGACCTAAAGTCATGAACATTTAGAAGCATAAACATATCAAAAGGTCTAAGAAATAAAAAAAATATAATAAACTTAACTGTTTTGCTGGATCTTCACTTTACACAAATAAGAGATATTTTGAAACAAAATGGTTGCCACTGTTTTGTAGTACAAACAACTCAGGAAAAGCTTCTTGAGTACATTATTTAACAGATTGAATTTAAACACATTAAGTTAATTTCACACCCACTTTTTCACTTCACTTTTCATACATTTATTCAGTTTTTATTTAATGAATTATCCCACTAGGTACAAACTAGTGGTAATTTATGTTTTCATTGAAATAAATATATTTCAACTTGATGTAATTATACTATATAATTGTTTCATGCCAATAAGCAGTATATCTAAAAAAATAGACAAGATTTTAGGTGACTAATGTTAAAATGAAGAAAATAAAAAAATGAACCATATATCATATTCAATTTTAAAGATTTTATCATTTTTAGCTATCAAACTACGAAAAATTAACATATAAAACATATTTGAAGAATTTTCGTTTTATTATGTTTTATAAACTTTCAGGATCAAAATTTAACATGGAACACACAAGATCCCGAATTCACACCATGTTTCGAAAAAACTATATTAGTTTGGATCCCATGTCTATTTCTGTGGGCGTTTGCAGGACTAGAAATATTCTATATATACAACAGTAAAAGAAGGAATATACCATGGAACTGGTTGAATTTATTAAAAATAGGCGTTACTGCGACTTTAATAGTTTTAACAGTTAGTGATATAGTCACATCTTATAAAACAGCAACTGCTAATGATAGTTTTGTAAACGATGTCGACATATACTCCCCTTTATTAAAAATATTCACCTTCGTAAGTACATTTCAAAGTTTTCAGTTTAAGACTGATATCCAATTACTTTTAAGGACACTGACATTTTTTTTTATTTTAATTGTATATTATATATACTATTATATAAATTGTTCCAAATTATATATTTAATTTTCAGTTTCTCTCAGGAGTCTTTATAATATATAACAGAAAATATGGTTTACAAACGTCTGGATTGTTGTTCTTTTTCTGGTTTTTCCTTTCGATATTTGGAATACCTCAATTCAGAACTGAAATCAGAAGAGGCATAAACGATGATATACCATCAGACCAACATTACTTCTATGTTAGCTACTTAATCTATTATCCTTTGGTAGTTTTAATGTTCCTATTAAATTGTTTCGCCGATAGTCCACCATTAGAAAGGAAGTATCCTCAATCGCAGGTAAGCTTAATATTTTTTTTAGGTACTTTGGAAAATAAATTCAACTGTAAAATTAACCTCGAAGTAAATGAGATACCAGTAATGGTGTGGCCAGATGGTTGTTTAAGAGCTATTATAATATAGAAAGGACCCAAATTGAATTATCAGCAGACGAAGTACTATTTCATAGTTGTAGAGTGAAAAAAGGAAACAGGATTATTATGATTTGAAAACAGAGGATGAAACTGGGAAATAAATAGTCTGGAAGCTTGAGAAAAACCACAATTACAAAGGATATTAAATCACTGAGACCTTAATTCTGATACTTACGCATAGTTAACTCACTAGTGGGAACAACAGTCACCATAAGAACACTGAGGTGAAAGGAAAAGACATATACGAAAACTAGCAAAAAACAATAGTTCCAAACATCTTTTTGAGAATCAGAATACTTTGGTGTATACAATATTGTACGAAATAGGAAAAAAAGATGAATGGGACAACATAGTTAAGCTAAAACAAACTTATTTTTATCTTCAGAAGACTTTTGAAGAATGTATTAAAGCACTAAGAGATTTAACAGTGATAATAAATGGAAATTGAAGCTTCAATAGACAAGATAAATAAGTGGAAAAATATTATTATTAAAAATGTCATTAATCACAGTTTTGTTTTCCCAAATAACAAATCATCTATAAAGTATTTGCTAGCATCTGCAGATGAACTTGTGGCTCCTTGCTTGAGAGGCATTATCCACAAATTTAATGCGTGGTGCCTCCAGCACATAGTTGTGACTTTCAGGGGTGAGTTATCCCTGAAAAACAGTGGAAAAAGATGTTGTACATTACTTAACCTTTTAAATTGTATTAAAGTATCTGGAATAAAAGAATTACTAGTTTCAGAGGAACTGGATAGAGGAGGAATGTCAATAGATTGTTTATACCTCACTTAATCGTTACTTCATTATTTTTTTTTTAGAATCCATGTCCAGAAGAAACCGCTAGTTTCCTGTCTCGTTTGTTATTTTCCTGGTTCGATCCTTTGGCATGGAAGGGTTTCAGGAAACCATTGGAAACTAGTGATTTGTGGGATATTAACGTTCAAGATAGTTCGAGAGAACTAGTGCCGGTGTTTGAAAAATGTTGGCAGCAAACTTTGAGAAAATGCGAAAGGTATTTAGTAATTTTGTTTCGTGAAAATAAAGTGTGGTGGTAAATTGTTAGCCCATACATCAAATAGAAAGAAAAAAAGTTTCCAGAGTTTTTTCTTCAATTTCATATCGGTGCTGTCTTATGGAGGAAATTGTCATTAAATCGACTGTATTGTTCAATTTTATTTATATCAAAGTTGATTTAACACATTCACTAACCTATCTAAGTAATTTTCATAATTTTATTTAATCTTATAAAAAAATTTCTTAATTGAATTATGTAATAAAAATCTTTTAGGTGTGGTTAATTATAATATATTTCGTAGCAGTCAAAGTCTTATGTATCATCAAATAAAAGTTATTTAGAATCATTAATTTTATAGTAAATCTCTCTGTGTCTTTATTTTCAATGATATTTTTGAAAGTTCATCCTGTTTCTTCAATTATTGTATCTATATACAATTAAATCAAAATAAAATTGATTTTGGGAATAAAAAATGAGAATATCATCATTTTGGACTCATATTTTTGGTTATTATACAGTTTAATGTATTCCAAAGATATTTTTATGTTGAATCTATTTAGTTACGGTCTCAAAATAATGACTATAATTCAAAAATACTGCCAAAAACTGTGATTTTTGCTTTATCTATTGTTCCTTATAGATTATGGAACATGTTGTGCATATGCTTCTATTCTAATGTCTTCTTCCATGTCAATCTTGTCGACTTTTATTGACTACTTATGCCATCCAGTGGATGAAACTCTCTGAATCATTCTGGAACGTCTAAATGCAATTGTTCCATCACAGTTTATTGTAATCTAAAGATATTTTTCTATCGAATCTAAATAGTTGTGTTATGGTTTCAAAATAATGACAATATTCAAAAATTCTGCCAAAAACTGTGCTTTTTGCTTTATCTATTCTTTATAGGTTATGGTACATTTTGTAGGTCTACTTCTATTCTCTTCTTCTGTTTTTATTGCTTTGATGTCTTTTTGCTTTTAGTTTTATAACATTCACATAATGAATCTGTCTAAAACTACCTTTTATTTAAAGAGGTTCATCATAATTTCATATAATCAAATTATATTTTTGAGTTTTAATCTATTTTGTATGGGAACAAAATGTTTTTACCCCCGCACTGTATATATTTATTAATAGATCAACTAAAGTATGGTGTTGTCGGTTTTATGTGCTTTTGTAGTTTGCTTTTGCATTTAATTTTACTCAAAATCAATATATTGCTATATTAATTATTGCTTTGTTTATGTTTTCATCTTGTAATTTATTTTTGTGGTAGCTTGTGCTTCTGGCTGTGGTACGATTAGTTGCTTTCGCTTTAAAAATTATCTAGAGCCTTGTGATTTTGGCGTAAAAAAATTCCGAATTTCACGAAAAGTATGAAATTTTCAGTACCTCACCAAGCCAAGTTGCCCACGCTAAATTCAAACCGGATTCAGCTAGTGTGGATTTTATTAGCAGCAAGAAAAAGAAGCAGGCGTCCATTCTACCGGCGCTGTTTAAATGTTTTGGTCCCGTATATTTGTTTGGTGCGTTGTTGAAGTTAGTTCAGGATCTTTTGACGTTCGCTAGCCCTCAGATTTTAGGGTAAGAGTTGTAGTTTCGACGAAGGGGACCGATAAAAAAAATCGTTTCTTTTTTTCTAGTCTACTTATTTCTTATACCAAATTTAAACAAGAAGCTTGGAAGGGATACTTTTACGCAGTTTTACTTCTAGTAACAGCTACGGTTCAGACTCTTTTTTTAGCTCAATATTTCAACAGGATGTTCGTGGTAGGAATGAGGATACGTACGGTTTTAGTATCGACTATATATAAAAAAGCTTTGAGAATATCGAACAGCGCTAGAAAAGAAAGTACAGTCGGTGAAATAGTAAATCTAATGGCTGTTGACGCTCAAAAATTCATGGATCTCATCGGTTATTTAAATATGATTTGGTCGGCGCCCTTACAGATCTGCCTTTCCCTTTATTTCTTGTGGAAGGAACTAGGACCTTCGGTATTAGCCGGTTTGGCAGTTATGATCATTTTGATTCCGATTAACGGCTTCATCGCCAATAAAATCAAGAAATTGCAAGTTAAGCAAATGAAGAATAAAGATGAAAGGGTCAAATTGATGAATGAAATATTGAACGGTATCAAGGTTTTGAAATTGTACGCTTGGGAACCAAGTTTCGAAGATCAGGTGTTGAAAATTAGAAACAAGGAGATTAATGTTTTGAAACAGACCGCCTATTTGAACGCCGGTACTTCATTTATCTGGTCATGTGCTCCATTTTTGGTAGGTACCACATTTTTAATTAATTAATATTTATTCTAATTACACTAATAGGAAGGAAGAAAAATATTTGTACACATAGAATAAACTAACAAAAGTATGGTTATGTTCCAGGAGAAAATTTTGAATTTATATTTGGAAAAATTAGACATACAAATCATCGAATAGAGAATCTATAAACTATTCATGCTCCAACTGAAGTTTTCCACAACCATATTCACCAGATTTAGTACCCTTTGACTTCTCTTTCTGGTACCTTTACAATTAATTATGTGGAAAGTGCCCAAAAAGTACCTGGATCTTAAAGGAAAAGCGATTGCTGTTCCAGTACGAATTATTGTTTCCATTTTTGGAAAAATCATCCACAAAAATATTCAATTAGTAAATATATTAACAGTTGAAGTTGGTTGGTGTGCTGCAATTTGTTTACCTGGTGCTGTAATTGAAGTTTTTGGTTAGCGGAAATAAAGAATAATGATTTGCTACCAATATTAACCAGATTTATCACTCGTTGACTATCACATGGATACCTTGGCGTTCAATTGGGCTGAAAGTGTCCTGAAGGTACCTGGCTTACAGTAAAAACATGTTTGGTACTTTTTTTGAATACATCAGCCATAAAAATGTTGACTCAAAGAATATACCAGCAGTTAATGCTCTAACTGAAGTTTGTAACAACCAAAAACAAGGAATTATCGACGACGACTAATATTAATCGTGGAAATTATCAATTCAGGCAACAGTAGATTCTGGTTGGTATGCAATAATTTTTCTGTCAGTTGCTGTATATAGAGTTTTTGTTGAAAAAATATGGAAAATAATCGATTCTGCACCCTTAATAGCCAGATTTATCACTCAGTGACTTTTAATTTGGATACCTTGATATTTAATTATGTGGAAAGTACTCCAAAGGTACATGCATCAGTTTGGTACTTCCTTTATGAATATTAGCCATGAAAATTATCAATTAGATGATTTAGCAACAGTTGGTATGCAATAATTTATTTATCAGTTGCTGTATATGAAGTTTTAATTAAAAAAAAAATGAGAACAAGAACCGATTTAACCAGATTTATCAATCAGTGACTTCTCATTCGGATAGCATGACATTCAATCGTATCGAAAGGGTTCTGAAGATATCTAGTTCTGAGTAGAAACGCATTTACTATTTTCTTTGGATACACCAGCCATACAAATGTTGAATTAGGAAATATACAAGCCAGTGATGTTCCAATGGAAGTTTTTGACTATCAAAAACAAGAAATTATTAACTCAGTGGTTATATTAACCAGATTTAGTACTCATTGATTTCTCACTCTGGTTTCTCATCATCCGATTGTATGGAAAAGTGGAAATTTCAAATGTTTCATAATGCAGTTAATGTTGTTTGGTTTACAGATGCTGTAGCTGCAAACTTAAAAAAGAAGATGTTGCTAAAATCCTAATTTTCTTATTTTTATATATCAAGTTATGTTCGATTATTTTAATTTAACCATCAATTTAGGTGACGTTGGTTACATTCATAACCTACATCTTTAGTGATCCGGTGAACAATGTTTTGACCGTAGAGAAAGTATTCAAATCCATGGCATTATTCTCTATAGTAGGAATGCCGTTGGCCCTTCTGCCTATGCTGCTGGTTTACACAGTAGAGGTAAACAAAAACACGACCATGGAGAAGAGCATGCGAAGACGTTTCAAAATCTCTTAACAGACTCAATCTTTCACCTCATAAATTAATATACAAAAAAAAAGGGTTTTAGAAATCATCTCTTTTGCTTACAACGACAAATATTGTAACATACAGGGGGTTTTATAATATCCGCGTTTTTTCTTAATTCCGTTTACTTTATTTCCTTCTATAGTGTGCGGTTTTTGTAACCGAATCGATTTTCGAAACAGTCTAGATGTCAGAATATTTAATTGAATCGATTCTAGTCTAGCAGATGTCAAAATATTTAATTGAATCGATTCTAGTCTAGCAGATGTCAAAATATTTAATTGAATCGATTCTAGTCTAGGAGAAGTCAAAATATTTAATTGAATCGATTCTAGTCTAGCAGAAGTCAAAATATTTAATTGAATCGATTCTAGTCTAGGAGATGTCAAAATATTTAATTGAATCGATTCTAGTCTAGCAGATGTCAAAATATTTAATTGAATCGATTCTAGTCTAGCAGATGTCAAAATATTTAATTGAATCGATTCTAGTCTAGGAGAAGTCAAAATATTTAATTGAATCGATTCTAGTCTAGCAGAAGTCAAAATATTTAATTGAATCGATTCTAGTCTAGGAGATGTCAAAATATTTAATTGAATCGATTCTAGTCTAGCAGATGTCAAAATATTTAATTGAATCGATTCTAGTCTAGCAGATGTCAAAATATTTAATTGAATCGATTCTAGTCTAGGAGATGTCAAAATATTTAATTGAATCGATTCTAGTCTAGGAGATGTCAAAATATTTAATTGAATCGATTCTAGTCTAGGAGATGTCAAAATATTTAATTGAATCGATTCTAGTCTAGCAGATGTCAAAATATTTAATTAAATCGATTCTAGTCTAGGAGATGTCAAAATATTTAATTGAATCGATTCTAGTCTAGGAGATGTCAAAATATTTAATTGAATCGATTCTAGTTTAGCAGATGTCAGAATATTTAATTGAATCGATTCTAGTCTAGTAAAGGTTATGTTACAGGAGGGAAAGAAGAATATTTTAACCAATAGAACAACCTATTGTTACAATATTTATAAGTTCTTGTAACATGAGCGAATTTTGTATTTTGATATTGATATTTGATAATTTTAGTGGAAGAAAAATGTCCCAAAAGGATTTTTGTTCATTTTTAAGCAAATTCCAATTGAAAATATCAAAATTATGAAATTTACTCATGTGTGACTCGTTGAAAACCAAACTTTTTTATATTTATGGTGGCGTTACTAATATTAATTTTTATTTTTTTTAACAATTGCTTTAGGTTTCTCTAGTCACTTTCGCTACCTACGTTTTGGTGGATGAACGTAACGTATTAGATGCGAATAAAGCCTATGTTTCTATTTCTCTATTCAATATCATAAGATTTCCGCTCAGCATGTTACCCATGATGTTATCAAATTTAGTTCAAGTAAGAAAACAGGATCATATTTTTTTT
Organism: Diorhabda sublineata; assembly: GCF_026230105.1. Lineage (NCBI taxonomy): Eukaryota > Metazoa > Arthropoda > Insecta > Coleoptera > Chrysomelidae > Diorhabda > Diorhabda sublineata. Next base: position 18,292,428 of record NC_079483.1, read on the forward strand.
CTTCGGTTGAAAGTAGTTCCGGTGTACAGATACTCAGGCAACGTTTATTCTCCCCAGCAAAATTAAAGTGTAATTTGATTTTTTTAGCATCAAAAAATATTCTAATGGGTTCTAGAAAAACATAATAGCATCATTGATCGATAACTACTTGGTGTGATGGATAGATATGACCACGAACTATTTTTTTGAGCTCATACCTTCTATGTTAGAATTTTATCAATGTACAATTTGTGATTTTTTTGTTCTGTGTTATTAGAACATGGTTTTTGATAAAAAAAGCATTATGAATGTTAATAGTTGAGTAAAATATTGAAAAATTGTTCAAAAAAAGCTTGGAGGTCTAAAAATTGTCGCTGGAACTACTCAATCACTATTAAACATCAATAAATGATTGAAATATATCTTAGTTCAAACCTAAAAAAAAATTAAAGGTTATATCTAAAACTACAAGTATTGAGTATTGAAAAATTACAGTTAAAATGGAGACTATCCAATTCGCGAATAATATTTCATCATAGCTCCAATTAAAATATAACTTATAATAACCCGAACAATGCGCCGCATTAGTACTAACGTCACATCGCCATTTTGAAATGTTTTGATGTATAGCACGTGACACGATTCGTACATGCGTGGCGATCAGCATATTGAGACACGTGTTTCCAAATAAAAAAAAACGGTGGGGTTTGGATTTAAATTGGCAGTTGGCATCAAAAAATGTCCGACATTTTTGACAATCGATCAAAACACTTGGATGATGGATGATGCATCCCAAATACGATTCTTCAGTTTCGTCTTCCAATAATCAACAATTTTAGAGACCTAATTTATCGATCTGGAACATTTTAGATACTTCTAGATCGTTTTACGAATGGTATACGTCGATTTATGTCGTTCTAGAACATTTTAGATACTTCTAGATCGTTTTACGAATGGTATACGTCGATTTATGTCGTTCTAGAACATTTTAGATACTTCTAGATCGTTTTACGAATGGTATACGTCGATTTATGTCGTTCTAGAACATTTTAGATACTTCTAGATCGTTTTACGAATGGTATACGTCGATTTATGTCGTTCTAGAACATTTTAGATACTTATAGATCGTTTTACGAATGGTATACGTCGATTTTTGTCGTTCTAGAACATTTTAGATACTTATAGATCGTTTTACTAATGGTATACGTCGATTTTTGTCGTTCTAGAACATTTTAGATACTTCTAGATCGTTTTACGAATGATATACGTCGATTTATGTCGTTCTAGAACATTTTAGATACTTCTAGATCGTTTTACGAATGGTATACGTCGATTTTTGTCGTTCTAGAACATTTTAGATACTTCTAGATCGTTTTACGAATGGTATACGTCGATTTTTGCCGTTCTAGAGCATTTTAGATACTTCTAGATCGTTTTACGAATGGTATACGTCGATTTATGTCGTTCTAGAACATTTTAGATACTTCTAGATCGTTTTACGAATGGTATACGTCGATTTTTGTCGTTCTAGAACATTTTAGATACTTCTAGATCGTTTTACGAATGGTATACGTCGATTTATGTCGTTCTAGAACATTTTAGATACTTCTAGATCGTTTTACGAATGGTATACGTCGATTTATGTCGTTATAGAACATTTTAGATACTTCTAGATCGTTTTACGAATGGTATACGTCGATTTTTTTCGTTCTAGAACATTTTAGATACTTCTAGATCGTTTTACGAATGGTATACGTCGATTTATGTCGTTCTAGAACATTTTAGATACTTCTAGATCGTTTTACGAATGGTATACGTCGATTTTTGTCGTTCTAGAACATTTTAGATACTTCTAGATCGTTTTACGAATGGTATACGTCGATTTATGTCGTTCTAGAACATTTTAGATACTTCTAGATCGTTTTACGAATGGTATACGTCGATTTATGTCGTTCTAGAACATTTTAGATACTTATAGATCGTTTTACGAATGGTATACGTCGATTTTTGTCGTTCTAGAACATTTTAGATACTTATAGATCGTTTTACTAATGGTATACATCGATTTATGTCGTTCTAGAACATTTTAGATACTTATAGATCGTTTTACGAATGGTATACGTCGATTTTTGTCGTTCTAGAACATTTTAGATACTTCTAGATCGTTTTACGAATGGTATACGTCGATTTATGTCGTTATAGAACATTTTAGATACTTCTAGATCGTTTTACGAATGGTATACGTCGATTTTTTTCGTTCTAGAACATTTTAGATACTTATAGATCGTTTTACTAATGGTATACGTCGATTTTTGTCGTTCTAGAACATTTTAGATACTTCTAGATCGTTTTACGAATGGTATACGTCGATTTATGTCGTTCTAGAACATTTTAGATACTTCTAGATCGTTTTACGAATGGTATACGTCGATTTATGTCGTTCTAGAACATTTTAGATACTTCTAGATCGTTTTACGAATGGTATACGTCGATTTTTGTCGTTCTAGAACATTTTAGATACTTATAGATCGTTTTACGAATGGTATACGTCGATTTTTGTCGTTCTAGAACATTTTAGATACTTCTAGATCGTTTTACGAATGGTATACGTCGATTTATGTCGTTCTAGAACATTTTAGATACTTCTAGATCGATTTACGAATGGTATACGTCGATTTTTGTCGTTCTAGAACATTTTAGATACTTCTAGATCGTTTTACGAATGGTATACGTCGATTTATGTCGTTCTAGAACATTTTAGATACTTCTAGATCGTTTTACGAATGGTATACGTCGATTTTTGTCGTTCTAGAACATTTTAGATACTTATAGATCGTTTTACGAATGGTATACGTCGATTTTTGTCGTTCTAGAACATTTTAGATACTTCTAGATCGTTTTACGAACGGTATACGTCGATTTATGTCGTTCTAGAACATTTTAGATACTTCTAGATCGATTTACGAATGGTATACGTCGATTTATGTCGTTCTAGAACATTTTAGATACTTATAGATCGTTTTACGAATGGTATTTGTCGATTTATGTCGTTCTAGAACATTTTAGATACTTCTAGATCGTTTTACGAATGGTATACGTCGATTTTTGTCGTTCTAGAACATTTTAGATACTTCTAGATCGTTTTACGAATGGTATACGTCGATTTATGTCGTTCTAGAACATTTTAGATACTTCTAGATCGATTTACGAATGGTATACGTCGATTTATGTCGTTCTAGAACATTTTAGATACTTATAGATCGTTTTACGAATGGTATTTGTCGATTTATGTCGTTCTAGAACATTTTAGATACTTCTAGATCGTTATACGAATGGTATACGTCGATTTATGTCGTTCTAGAACATTTTAGATACTTCTAGATCGTTTTACGAATGGTATACGTCGATTTTTGTCGTTCTAGAACATTTTAGATACTTCTAGATCGTTTTACGAATGGTATACATCGATTTATGTCGTTCTAGAACATTTTAGATACTTATAGATCGTTTTACGAATGGTATACGTCGATTTTTGTCGTTCTAGAACATTTTAGATACTTCTAGATCGTTTTACGAATGGTATACGTCGATTTTTGTCGTTATAGAACATTTTAGATACTTCTAGATCGTTTTACGAATGGTATACGTCGATTTTTGTCGTTCTAGAACATTTTAGATACTTATAGATCGTTTTACTAATGGTATACGTCGATTTTTGTCGTTCTAGAACATTTTAGATACTTCTAGATCGTTTTACGAATGGTATACGTCGATTTATGTCGTTCTAGAACATTTTAGATACTTCTAGATCGTTTTACGAATGGTATACGTCGATTTATGTCGTTCTAGAACATTTTAGATACTTATAGATAGTTTTACGAATGGTATACGTCGATTTTTGTCGTTCTAGAACATTTTAGATACTTCTAGATCGTTTTACGAATGGTATACGTCGATTTTTGTCGTTCTAGAACATTTTAGATACTTCTAGATCGTTTTACGAATGGTATACGTCGATTTATGTCGTTCTAGAATATTTTAGATACTTCTAGATCGTTTTACGAATGGTATACATCGATTTATGTCGTTCTAGAACATTTTAGATACTTATAGATCGTTTTACGAATGGTATACGTCGATTTTTGTCGTTCTAGAACATTTTAGATACTTCTAGATCGTTTTACGAATGGTATACGTCGATTTTTGTCGTTCTAGAACATTTTAGATACTTATAGATCGTTTTACTAATGGTATACGTCGATTTTTGTCGTTCTAGAACATTTTAGATACTTCTAGATCGTTTTACGAATGGTATACGTCGATTTATGTCGTTCTAGAACATTTTAGATACTTCTAGATCGTTTTACGAATGGTATACGTCGATTTATGTCGTTCTAGAACATTTTAGATACTTATAGATAGTTTTACGAATGGTATACGTCGATTTTTGTCGTTCTAGAACATTTTAGATACTTCTAGATCGTTTTACGAATGGTATACGTCGATTTTTGTCGTTCTAGAACATTTTAGATACTTATAGATCGTTTTACGAATGGTATACGTCGATTTTTGTCGTTCTAGAACATTTTAGATACTTCTAGATCGTTTTACGAATGGTATACGTCGATTTATGTCGTTCTAGAACATTTTAGATACTTCTAGATCGATTTACGAATGGTATACGTCGATTTATGTCGTTCTAGAACATTTTAGATACTTATAGATCGTTTTACGAATGGTATTTGTCGATTTATGTCGTTCTAGAACATTTTAGATACTTCTAGATCGTTTTACGAATGGTATACGTCGATTTATGTCGTTCTAGAACATTTTAGATACTTCTAGATCGTTTTACGAATGGTATACGTCGATTTTTGTCGTTCTAGAACATTTTAGATACTTCTAGATCGTTTTACGAATGGTATACATCGATTTATGTCGTTCTAGAACATTTTAGATACTTATAGATCGTTTTACGAATGGTATACGTCGATTTTTGTCGTTCTAGAACATTTTAGATACTTCTAGATCGTTTTACGAATGGTATACGTCGATTTTTGTCGTTATAGAACATTTTAGATACTTCTAGATCGTTTTACGAATGGTATACGTCGATTTTTGTCGTTCTAGAACATTTTAGATACTTATAGATCGTTTTACTAATGGTATACGTCGATTTTTGTCGTTCTAGAACATTTTAGATACTTCTAGATCGTTTTACGAATGGTATACGTCGATTTATGTCGTTCTAGAACATTTTAGATACTTCTAGATCGTTTTACGAATGGTATACGTCGATTTTTGTCGTTCTAGAACATTTTAGATACTTCTAGATCGTTTTACGAATGGTATACGTCGATTTTTGTCGTTCTAGAACATTTTAGATACTTATAGATCGTTTTACGAATGGTATACGTCGATTTTTGTCGTTCTAGAACATTTTAGATACTTCTAGATCGTTTTACGAATGGTATACGTCGATTTATGTCGTTCTAGAACATTTTAGATACTTCTAGATCGATTTACGAATGGTATACGTCGATTTATGTCGTTCTAGAACATTTTAGATACTTATAGATCGTTTTACGAATGGTATTTGTCGATTTATGTCGTTCTAGAACATTTTAGATACTTCTAGATCGTTTTACGAATGGTATACGTCGATTTATGTCGTTCTAGAACATTTTAGATACTTCTAGATCGATTTACGAATGGTATACGTCGATTTATGTCGTTCTAGAACATTTTAGATACTTATAGATCGTTTTACGAATGGTATTTGTCGATTTATGTCGTTCTAGAACATTTTAGATACTTCTAGATCGTTTTACGAATGGTATACGTCGATTTATGTCGTTCTAGAACATTTTAGATACTTCTAGATCGTTTTACGAATGGTATACGTCGATTTTTGTCGTTCTAGAACATTTTAGATACTTCTAGATCGTTTTACGAATGGTATACGTCGATTTATGTCGTTCTAGAACATTTTCACATCGTAAATCTGTCTGGTTCCCTTACCGTCTCTATTAACATTTCTTCTGTCATTTTTTCGTGAAAAAAAAAATATTAGAATAGACTTGCTAGTCACTTACACGTGAAGCATAGCAAACTATGACTGAACTACGGCGGGACACGTGTCTGCGAGCTCGCGCGGGTCGTGTCAGGTCGCATTGCGTCGTCAATGTAGATTACAGAACTACGTGCGGTACTGGGTCACCTCACACGTGCTATACGTGTTCCAATTTGCTACTAGCGTTAGATTTCTTATTTTGAGGTTAAGTTCGATGTTTTCGGCTTATTATATATTAAAATTGATGTATTTGGACACTAAATTTTTACTCAACGCTAATGTAGAGTATTTTGAAACGTAAAATAATTTTTTGTTCAACAGACTTTACCTCAAATTTTCAAAAAGATATATTGAATCATCACTAATTAATTTTTTCAAAAAATTTCATCATTATCTCAAAGTATCAAAAACGAATACTTGTTTTTACATAATAATAACATCGATTTATTTTTTAATAGACGTGGGTATCGGTTAAGAGAATCAACAAGTTTATGAACGCTGAAGAATTGGATCCGGAAAATGTACAACACGAACCGTCTGAAGGTGAGTTATACAAAAATTCATCGAGTTTGTACCTTGATGAAGAAAAATTACATATTCTCTTCAGGATTAAATCACATTTCAACCTTTTGGACATCTACAGCTCGCTTCCTGCAGATTCCCCATTCTAGAATCTTCTTCTTCATCTACGTATAATCTGCACTCCCACCGAATATCCTAATCACATCTGTTGCTTCCTAAGAAAACCAGTATAGCTTTTTGGAGTCATCTAGTCCAGGAATAATGTTTCTCGTTCATTTTTTCTCTTTCTTTGGAAATTCTTTCCCCTTGGTACCAATTTTCTATATCATAAAAAGGTTTTGGTTCAATAAAAGCCGTTTGTTTTTGTTTATTCAACGATTTTATCTGTTTATTCCTTTTGATCAGAAATCTAGACTCATTATTTCCATATTATTAACTTCGAGGTATGAGACCTTGGTACTTTGAGAGCTTCCTTGATGGTCAGAATCACATTTCTGATGGCTTCTGTCCTGTCTATGTTTGTAGTCACCGCAATATAAAATAACACAATTACAATATCTGGTCCTTCGAGCCGGATATAATTCAACAGTTCGGCTCGAAGGACCAGATATTGTAATTGTATTTTTTTTTTTATTTTGGTAGTACTGAGTAACTTATATTTTTGATTTAGAACCATTAACTATCGAAAACGGAACATTTTCTTGGGGAGAAGATCCAATTTTGAAACACATAAATATCAACATAAGGAAAAAGACTTTAACAGCCGTGGTAGGAACAGTGGGATCCGGAAAATCGAGCTTGATCTCAGCATTTTTGGGAGAAATGGATAAAATATCTGGTAGAGTGAATTCGTATGGAAAAGTGGCGTATGTATCTCAACAAGCTTGGATTCAAAACGCCACACTCAAAGATAACGTTTTGTTTGGTAAACCGTACGATCAGGCTTTGTACGATGATGTTATCGAGGCGTGTGCTTTGCTACCAGATTTTGATATGCTTCCCGCTGGAGACAAGACGGAAATTGGAGAAAAAGGTTAATTTATCAATTTAGCTTTTGTTTTTTTTTATTTTCAATTTTTTAATAGAAACTCGAATCGCTTAAAGGGATGCAGTCAAATAGATCACGTTTTATATGGACCACATTATAACGATCATATATTTTGGAATGACTGTTAACTGAAAATTGAAATTAACTAATGACTCGTTATTCATCTTAATTAATTATTTAGAAGACATAGTTAATGGATAAGGCAATAAAAATCAATGTTTATTTGTTTCTATGATGTTTTTGCATAATTTGAATAATAGTTCTAAATATTTGAGAAGGATTAATGTTAACTAAACCTCAAAATTAACTAATGACTCCATATTTACTTTGATTAGTTATATAGAAGACACAGTTAATGATTAAGGCAATAAAAATCAAAGTTTATTTGTTTCTGTGATATTTTTTGCACAATTGAACAAGATTTCTAATTATTCGAGTAGGATTAATGTTAACTAAACCTCAAAATTAACTAATGACTCCATATTTACTTTGATTAGTTATATAGAAGACACAGTTAATGATTAAGGCAATAAAAATCAAAGTTTATTTGTTTCTGTGATATTTTTTGCACAATTGAACAAGATTTCTAATTATTCGAGTAGGATTAATGTTAACTAAACCTCAAAATTAACTAATGACTCCATATTTACTTTGATTAGTTATATAGAAGACACAGTTAATGATTAAGGCAATAAAAATCAAAGTTTATTTGTTTCTGTGATATTTTTTGCACAATTGAACAAGATTTCTAATTATTCGAGTAGGATTAATGTTAACTAAACCTCAAAATTAACTAATGACTCCATATTTACTTTGATTAGTTATATAGAAGACACAGTTAATGATTAAGGCAATAAAAATCAAAGTTTATTTGTTTCTGTGATATTTTTTGCACAATTGAACAAGATTTCTAATTATTCGAGTAGGATTAATGTTAACTAAACCTCAAAATTAACTAATGACTCCATATTTACTTTGATTAGTTATATAGAAGACACAGTTAATGATTAAGGCAATAAAAATCAAAGTTTATTTGTTTCTGTGATATTTTTTGCACAATTGAACAAGATTTCTAATTATTCGAGTAGGATTAATGTTAACTAAACCTCAAAATTAACTAATGACTCCATATTTACTTTGATTAGTTATATAGAAGACACAGTTAATGATTAAGGCAATAAAAATCAAAGTTTATTTGTTTCTGTGATATTTTTTGCACAATTGAACAAGATTTCTAATTATTCGAGTAGGATTAATGTTAACTAAACCTCAAAATTAACTAATGACTCCATATTTACTTTGATTAGTTATATAGAAGACACAGTTAATGATTAAGGCAATAAAAATCAAAGTTTATTTGTTTCTGTGATATTTTTTGCACAATTGAACAAGATTTCTAATTATTCGAGTAGGATTAATGTTAACTAAACCTCAAAATTAACTAATGACTCCATATTTACTTTGATTAGTTATATAGAAGACACAGTTAATGATTAAGGCAATAAAAATCAAAGTTTATTTGTTTCTGTGATATTTTTTGCACAATTGAACAAGATTTCTAATTATTCGAGTAGGATTAATGTTAACTAAACCTCAAAATTAACTAATGACTCCATATTTACTTTGATTAGTTATATAGAAGACACAGTTAATGATTAAGGCAATAAAAATCAAAGTTTATTTGTTTCTGTGATATTTTTTGCACAATTGAACAAGATTTCTAATTATTCGAGTAGGATTAATGTTAACTAAACCTCAAAATTAACTAATGACTCCATATTTACTTTGATTAGTTATATAGAAGACACAGTTAATGATTAAGGCAATAAAAATCAAAGTTTATTTGTTTCTGTGATATTTTTTGCACAATTGAACAAGATTTCTAATTATTCGAGTAGGATTAATGTTAACTAAACCTCAAAATTAACTAATGACTCCATATTTACTTTGATTAGTTATATAGAAGACACAGTTAATGATTAAGGCAATAAAAATCAAAGTTTATTTGTTTCTGTGATATTTTTTGCACAATTGAACAAGATTTCTAATTATTCGAGTAGCATTAATGTTAACTAAACCTCAAAATTAACTAATGACTCCATATTTACTTTGATTAGTTATATAGAAGACACAGTTAATGATTAAGGCAATAAAAATCAAAGTTTATTTGTTTCTGTGATATTTTTTGCACAATTGAACAAGATTTCTAATTATTCGAGTAGCATTAATGTTAACTAAACCTCAAAATTAACTAATGACTCCATATTTACTTTGATTAGTTATATAGAAGACACAGTTAATGATTAAGGCAATAAAAATCAAAGTTTATTTGTTTCTGTGATATTTTTTGCACAATTGAACAAGATTTCTAATTATTCGAGTAGGATTAATGTTAACTAAACCTCAAAATTAACTAATGACTCCATATTTACTTTGATTAGTTATATAGAAGACACAGTTAATGATTAAGGCAATAAAAATCAAAGTTTATTTGTTTCTGTGATATTTTTTGCACAATTGAACAAGATTTCTAATTATTCGAGTAGCATTAATGTTAACTAAACCTCAAAATTAACTAATGACTCCATATTTACTTTGATTAGTTATATAGAAGACACAGTTAATGATTAAGGCAATAAAAATCAAAGTTTATTTGTTTCTGTGATATTTTTTGCACAATTGAACAAGATTTCTAATTATTCGAGTAGGATTAATGTTAACTAAACCTCAAAATTAACTAATGACTCCATATTTACTTTGATTAGTTATATAGAAGACACAGTTAATGATTAAGGCAATAAAAATCAAAGTTTATTTGTTTCTGTGATATTTTTTGCACAATTGAACAAGATTTCTAATTATTCGAGTAGGATTAATGTTAACTAAACCTCAAAATTAACTAATGGCTCCATATTTAACTTAATTAGTTATTTAAGAGACATAGTTAATGGATAATGCAATAAAAATCAATCTTTATTAATTTCTATGATGCTTTTGCACAATATCAAGAAAAGTTTTTATCATCGTTAACTGAAGATTAAAATTAACTAATGACTCATTATTTACCTTATTTGGTTATTTAGACGATAGTTGATGAATAAGCAAATAAAAACCAATTTTTTTTAATTGTTAGAAGTTATTTCAAAAAGTCTTTTACCGATTAGCATGCTACAAACCCTTCCGCTGGAAGTTGGTGCACCTGTTTAATATTTTGGGTAAAATTTCATTTTGCGAATTCTTATTACAGGTATCAACTTATCAGGTGGACAAAAACAGCGAGTCAGTTTAGCAAGAGCCGTATACTCAAATGCCGATATATACTTTTTAGACGATCCACTTAGTGCCGTCGACAGTCACGTCGGCAAACATATTTTCGAAAAAGTAAGAAATACAATAATAAAACTCGATATTTCGGATACTTACCACTAAATACTTTTTCATAAATTGAAAACTGGAAATTACTACATACTATTTAAACGCTTACACTAAAATATTTACTATTCACTAAACTATACACTTACACTAAATTATTTACTATTCACCAAACTATACATTTATTACTTAACACTTAAAGTATTAATTTATTTAAACACACACTTGTCTATATTGATGTATTAAGGATGATATCATATTAGGGAGCGTCTATAAACCACGTGGTGTCATATTATAGTCTTTTCCGGACACCTCCCTCCATGCACGTAGCCTAACGTGACCCCCTCTGCCAAATAATTACTTAGCTTTACTCTCTCCTCCTTCCCTCACGTGACTTACTCCGATAAATAAGCGCAAATTTATACAAAACTATGTATTCTCGATAATTCGGATTCTAGAAAGTAAACTTCTTAAAAATTTGTTGTTTTATGAGATCCGACAAGAAAAAATATTTTAGGACCAAATGATCTTGCTAATTGTAGTCGTACTAATGCCTCAATCTCATTGTATGTCACGTGACGACAACTTGTTTTCAGTAACGACAGTAGTGAAGGATTTCGTTCTTGTATTGTTCAAAGTCATTCAACGTTACTAGTATTAAAATATCAAAATTTTGTGATTCGAGGTTATGTTCAACAATGTAAAGTCCACACCATAAATGCGAGTGATAGAAGCAGTGTTGCCAAAAATATAAATAGCAACCCTCGTGACGTCGTATGCAGTTTTATAAAATTTCTATACAGGTTTTGATATCATTTTATAGAACAAATTATATATGTTTGATTGTGTTTTAGGTTATTGGACCTCACGGTTTACTGAAAAATAAAACTAGAGTTTTAGTTACGCACGGAATCACTTATTTACCACGAACGGATAAAATTATTGTACTGAAGAATGGCGAAGTATCCGAAACTGGGACATATCAAGAACTATTGGATAGGAAAGGTGCTTTTGCAGAGTTCTTGTTGCAACACATTACCGAAGAAGCCGAAACCGAAGCTGGTGAGTAAATTCCACTTTTCGTTTATTTCTTTTAAAAAAAAAACAGTGCAAACATGTACAAACTAAAAAATATATTATTAAAACATTAAAACGGCCATAACTTACTGTAAATAAGTTATAAAAACAATTTAAAATTTCTCCGCTTTATTTCTTAGAAATTTGTACCCGTAACAGGACCGACTTCACGGTCCATGTCGTGGACTATAATAAATCATTATAATATATAGTTACTAGTACTTCAAATTCGACTGGATTGACATTTTTGCACTGTCATTTTGTTAATTTCTAAGAAAATCTAAATTAATGGTAACGCAATTTTATATTTTTATAGGTTCTAACGTAAAAACAAATGGTATGTCGTTTGAAACTCGATAAAAGTAGATAGAATGCATTTTGATGTTTGGTTTTAATCATCAATTAATTTTTTTGCATCATATTCATTCTAATAACAGGACTAGATGTAATCATTTAAAAAAATACTCAGGGGATTAGAAGAAGTTGCATAACATATTCATAAAAAGTTTTATCATTCATAAATTTAGAGATTTCAAAATAGTATTCGTTTTTTTTAAGTTACCCCGTATATTTCATAATTTTTGTAACGGTCTTTTTCTCCTGATTCCAATGATATATAACATGCCACCCCTAAGATATATATTTTTCGAGTTATTCAATGTTGAAAATCTCAGCTTAACTAACTTGAATATGAACAAGTTATATTTAAGTGAGATCTGATATTAACTGTTTCATATTTAAGCTAGTTAAGCTGAGATTTTCAACATATAATAACTCACACACTGAATAAGTTAGTGGGGGCATATTGTATATTTTTGGAATCAGTAGGAAGAGGGCTTTTCAAAAATTTGGAAATATACAGGGTATCTTGAAAAACCAATAATGGTTTCCCTTAAAAATTGCAACCTACTGACTTTTTATTAACAAAACCCCACGATTTTTCTATCAAAACTTTGTTTTTTGTTTAACTAACGGAAATATGAAAAAGTTATATTTAAGTGAGATCTGATATTATTAACTGTTTCATATTTAAGCTAGTTAAGCTGAGATTTTCAACATATAATAACTCACACACTGAATAAGTTAGTGGGGGCATATTGTATATTTTTGGAATCAGTAGGAAGAGGACTTTTCAATAATTTTAAAATATACAGGGTATCTTGAAAAACCAATTATCCCAACCCCTAAAACTTTTTTATGAGAAATACCGGGTGGGTAAATAATAATCAATAACTGTTTGTTTGCTATTTTCAGTATTTTGATATGGGATGTCCCCAAAAATATTCCAGTCCTGTTAGAATTATTAATAATTCATTACGACTTGTTATAGATATTTGGCCTTCATCATTTCATCGTATACATCACGTTTGCTTTTTAGATTGAATTATTTTCATGGTTTTTATTAAAAAAAAAAAACTTTCTGATATACTTAGAATGCATAAAATCAGGTTTCGATCAAGTAAATAATTGATTTACACTAGTTTTTCTGTTGAAATATACTGCATCATTAAATTATTCATTGTAGTACCAAGTAATGTACCGGATGTCTCAATAAGATGGGTTTCGGTCTGTATAAGGAACCGTTCATAGCACGGTTATGAAAAAAATTGTAACCATATCGTGAAGAACCTTGATATTGTTCTAATTTAGTATAAATATATCACTAGAGGGCGTAATTGGCTTTAAAAATCACAATTTCCAGAATTAATTCAAATTAAGTTATAAATTATAATTTTTTTTATATTTTATAGAGACATCCTGTACTCTATACTCCCCTATATAAATTGTTTATTCATTTTCATCTAGCTCCGTGAACTTTTCAGCTAATCTATATATATTTTTAAATTGTTCCCTCCAAAAGAAAGTCCAGTATATATCTACAGGGTATTCCTTTAAACAACTCTTCGAAATTTTGTTTTATGTTTGAAAAATTTTTTTTTATCCGAATAAAATATTTTTGCAGAATTAGATGAACTGAAAGATCAATTGGGCGATACTCCTCTATCCGAAGAAGTAACAAAAAAACTAATAAGACATCGATCGCGCGTATCCGAATCCCAATCTGAAACCGGTTCAGATCACATCGGTAACGGTTCCGTACAAAGATTGAACAGCATAGACAAAACCAATAGAAAAACCTCGACAGAAGAAATAAAACGCGGGGAAAAGTTGATCGAAACGGAAAAGGCGGAAACCGGGAACGTTAGATGGGCTGTATACAAGCATTACTTGAAATCCATCGGATTGTTGTTTATGTTGGCTACACTAATATTCAATTTCGTGTATCAAGGATTCAGTGTTGGTTCTAATGTTTGGTTGGGACAATGGGCCGATGATAATAAAATCGTATCGTATAATGTAGTGGATACCGCTCGAAGGGACATGTATTTAGGAGTTTATGGGGCTCTGGGTCTCGGTCAGGGTAAGACACTTTTCTATTTAGCACGATTGAATAGTTGACTCAATGTAGTTATGTTGCTTGTTCATATATATATGAAAATATTTAATTATAACGCTTATAAAATTAATATAGTTGATTGTAACGCATTTTAAATATTTAAGGTTATGTTAAGACTGTTTTAAATATCCTATCGGAGTGTTATTTTAATGTATCTACCATAATATTAATTTTATTTACTTTTTAGAATGAGAATTTTCTTTTCTGTTAATTTTTGTTCATATACACTGCTCAAAATAATTAGAGGAACGATTAGTTTTTATTTTAATGGGTAATGGCACTAAAAAATCAAAAAATTAACATTTTTTAATCGCCAGACGAGTACAGTACAAAAAAATAGTAGTACATAAACCTAAAGAGGAAGAAGTACAATAAGAATATCAAAAATTAACAAATAGAAAATTTTGAGAATTAAAAAAAGTAGTTAGAAACTGGAATTCAGAAGACAGGTGGAAAAATATGAAATATGTGAGATAGTAGCAGGATAGGATAATAGGAAAACAATAAAAGAGGACTATATACACAATCCGAAGAAGGTGAAGAGTACAAAAAGTGAATAAATAAGTAAGGGAATCGAAACATAATAATTCTGAGATGAACCGATACGATAATGACAACAGAAATTTTTGGAATCGCACAAAAGCATTAGAAGAAAAGAAAAATAAATTGAAGATGTAGAAAACGAACTTGAAACAAAACCTGAAGTCGAAGAAATTCAGAAAAAGAAGCAGACCAAACATCATGGCAGAGGATGTAGAAAGAGGAAATACAAATGGAAGAAATCAGCTATGAAGAAGTCAAAGTGGAAATACTGAGAATAAAAATCAACAAAATAAATCCAGAAATGGTTAAATATCTGGAGGAGAAGGCAAGACATCGATAAAAGAGTTGATGGAGGTCAGAAATGATACCACAAATTACATACCAATATGCCTAACTCAATTATTCTAACTAGATAAGAAAGTAGAAGAAGAAGACTTATTCATTATTACCGATTTATTTTTTTTTTGTTATATCTTCGACTTTTTTAGAGAAAGTCACTTAACAGGTTCGCATTTAAATAGCTAGAGCTTCATTGTTGCACCCCAAAATATTATAAAAAGTAGCCACTCACATCATTATTGTTTTTTGTAATATTTTCAACATGTTATACCAGTAATTTCTACTAATATTGTAAATGAGAAGAAATCTAGAACAAAATTGGTTTTTTTTTAAGATCAAACGGATTCCACCAGGAGACCTGATAGCACTCCAGTAGCCTACCCATTAAGCCGCCATCTTCTGTCATTTCCGTCCAACTAGGATCTATAGCGGGTCTGTCTGCTTCCGTTCTTATGAAATCTTCATACCTGGCAACCGTGCAGAATCACCTGGACGATTCAATCAGGGTTTATGCTGCCGACAGTTTTCTCTACTTCCACTTCCAAACCCCTCCAGTGATTACACACAATTCGTGTTTAAACTTCCTTTAGGTCCACAGTTTAAGGTCTTTTATCAGTCGTCGCGTCCATTCACCTGATTTATCTTCTATCCGCCGTTGTTGCCACGTTTATATTGTTGTAGTACGTTCGACGGTTGCCGCATCCTGTCGTTTTATGTCTGAGCTGTTTCCGTTTATCCTCTTTGAGCTCGAAAGCCAGGAGGTCCACGGGGATTATACTCGCCACCACTAGGACAGCTTGTGCAAAAACTGTCCGGTAGAAAAAGGCGATTTTCAAGCTTCGTACCATCTCAGGACGTTTGACTAGACTTCTACCCCATATCGAAGAATTGAATGAGCAGTTTTTCTGACCCAGATCCGTTAATATTTGCTTTGAGGCTTCTCAAAGATGCGGTCTAGTCAAAATTCGTTTCCTTGTGAGAAACTTTAACTCATTAATCGGTCCTTGATCAGTCATCTACGCCCTTACTCGTCTCATTATCTGGTTAGAACCAGTTTTATATATAAAAAAACGTTCTTTTATTGAAAATGAAACTTGTTACTAACAAAAATTGTTTCATAATTTTATGTATAAAATATCGTTCTAGATTTTATCTTTTTACAAATATCCATTATTAGTTTCGCACGTTTTTCCGTTTACTTTGCCTGTAGTTGCGATCGCACTCACGAAATCTGATTGGTTTTATTTTCAACTTACACTATATAAATGAATAATTTGTTCTATTGCTCCAATACATATGGTTTAGATAAGTTACAGTGCTCTGATGTGTCCAATCACTATCAAAAACTGTTACTACTTTATAAAAAATAATTTTGAACCGATTGGAACAAAAAAATATCAAAAACTAGCGCAATTATGGGGAAACGATGCGATTTTAATGGTATTGGGACTTTGAGAAACACTTTGTCTAATAATATATGAAATCACACTTAATATTAACACCTCGTACATTATTTTTAAGTTATTTAACAAATTTCTTTAAAATTTTTCTATATTCTTTTCAGGTTTCCAAATTTATTCACATTTTTCTTTATATTCTTTGAAATTGTAAGTCTAATGTCCATTGGCATCGAAAAAATCTTTTCATTGTTTTTTTTATTTCTTGTTTTATAATACTTCCCGTACTTCTCGAATGTTATTTAGCTTCAAAATCTTGCTTATTCCTTATTTTTAATCTGGTTTTGATCTCAAATCATTCCAAGCTCCCTGAGGATTTTTTTGCATCAAAATCTTGCATTTTTCCCAATGCTTTGTGACTTCGAAAACTTTGCATTCGTTTCTTATTCTCTTATTGTTTTCTTCTTCTTCTTACGTTAGAACTAGGTCCTGTATTTTCATCAAGGGTTCGCCAGGAGTAGTTGGGATGCTGAGGACCAGCTTCCATACCACCTGGTGGTTATAGTTGTGTCTGGATTCTTATTGTTTTCATCTTCTTAATTCTCCCATACTTTTGGAATATTCTTTGTTTATTTTTTTTTAATCTTGATTTTGATTTTAAATCATTCCAAACTTATTGCATATAATTTTGCATCAAAATCTTGCATTTTTCCCAATGCTTTGTGACTTCGAAAACTTTGCATGCGTTTCTTATTCTCTTATTGTTTTCTTCTTCTTCTTATGTTAGGACTAGGTCCTGTATTTTCATCAAGGGTTCGCCAGGAGTAGTTGGGATGCTGAGGACCAGCTTCCATACCACCTGGTGGTTATAGTTGTGTCTGGATTCTTATTGTTTTCATCTTCTTAATTCTCCCATACTTTTGGAATATTCTTTGTTTATTTTTTTTTAATCTTGATTTTGATTTTAAATCATTCCAAACTTATTGCATATAATTTTGCATCAAAATCTTGCATTTTTCCCAATGCTTTGTGACTTCGAAAACTTTGCATGCGTTTCTTATTCTCTTATTGTTTTCTTCTTCTTCTTATGTTAGGACTAGGTCCTGTATTTTCATCAAGGGTTCGCCAGGAGTAGTTGGGATGCTGAGGACCAGCTTCCATACCACCTGGTGGTTATAGTTGTGTCTGGATTCTTATTGTTTTCATCTTCTTAATTCTCCCATACTTTTGGAATATTCTTTGTTTATTTTTTTTTAATCTTGATTTTGATTTTAAATCATTCCAAACTTATTGCATATAATTTTGCATCAAAATCTTGCATTTTTCCCAATGCTTTGTGACTTCGAAAACTTTGCATGCGTTTCTTATTCTCTTATTGTTTTCTTCTTCTTCTTATGTTAGGACTAGGTCCTGTATTTTCACCAAGGGTTCGCCAGGAGTAGTTGGGATGCTGAGGACCAGCTTCCATACCACCTGGTGGTTATAGTTGTGTCTGGATTCTTATTGTTTTCATCTTCTTAATTCTCCCATACTTTTGGAATATTCTTTGTTTATTTTTTTTTAATCTTGATTTTGATTTTAAATCATTCCAAACTTATTGCATATAATTTTGCATCAAAATCTTGCATTTTTCCCAATGCTTTGTGACTTCGAAAACTTTGCATGCGTTTCTTATTCTCTTATTGTTTTCTTCTTCTTCTTATGTTAGGACTAGGTCCTGTATTTTCATCAAGGGTTCGCCAGGAGTAGTTGGGATGCTGAGGACCAGCTTCCATACCACCTGGTGGTTATAGTTGTGTCTGGATTCTTATTGTTTTCATCTTCTTAATTCTCCCATACTTTTGGAATATTCTTTGTTTATTTTTTTTTAATCTTGATTTTGATTTTAAATCATTCCAAACTTATTGCATATAATTTTGCATCAAAATCTTGCATTTTTCCCAATGCTTTGTGACTTCGAAAACTTTGCATGCGTTTCTTATTCTCTTATTGTTTTCTTCTTCTTCTTATGTTAGGACTAGGTCCTGTATTTTCACCAAGGGTTCGCCAGGAGTAGTTGGGATGCTGAGGACCAGCTTCCATACCACCTGGTGGTTATAGTTGTGTCTGGATTCTTATTGTTTTCATCTTCTTAATTCTCCCATACTTTTGGAATATTCTTTGTTTATTTTTTTTTAATCTTGATTTTGATTTTAAATCATTCCAAACTTATTGCATATAATTTTGCATCAAAATCTTGCATTTTTCCCAATGCTTTGTGACTTCGAAAACTTTGCATGCGTTTCTTATTCTCTTATTGTTTTCTTCTTCTTCTTATGTTAGGACTAGGTCCTGTATTTTCATCAAGGGTTCGCCAGGAGTAGTTGGGATGCTGAGGACCAGCTTCCATACCACCTGGTGGTTATAGTTGTGTCTGGATTCTTATTGTTTTCATCTTCTTAATTCTCCCATACTTTTGGAATATTCTTTGTTTATTTTTTTTTAATCTTGATTTTGATTTTAAATCATTCCAAACTTATTGCATATAATTTTGCATCAAAATCTTGCATTTTTCCCAATGCTTTGTGACTTCGAAAACTTTGCATGCGTTTCTTATTCTCTTATTGTTTTCTTCTTCTTCTTATGTTAGGACTAGGTCCTGTATTTTCATCAAGGGTTCGCCAGGAGTAGTTGGGATGCTGAGGACCAGCTTCCATACCACCTGGTGGTTATAGTTGTGTCTGGATTCTTATTGTTTTCATCTTCTTAATTCTCCCATACTTTTGGAATATTCTTTGTTTATTTTTTTTTAATCTTGATTTTGATTTTAAATCATTCCAAACTTATTGCATATAATTTTGCATCAAAATCTTGCATTTTTCCCAATGCTTTGTGACTTCGAAAACTTTGCATGCGTTTCTTATTCTCTTATTGTTTTCTTCTTCTTCTTATGTTAGGACTAGGTCCTGTATTTTCACCAAGGGTTCGCCAGGAGTAGTTGGGATGCTGAGGACCAGCTTCCATACCACCTGGTGGTTATAGTTGTGTCTGGATTCTTATTGTTTTCATCTTCTTAATTCTCCCATACTTTTGGAATATTCTTTGTTTATTTTTTTTTAATCTTGATTTTGATTTTAAATCATTCCAAACTTATTGCATATAATTTTGCATCAAAATCTTGCATTTTTCCCAATGCTTTGTGACTTCGAAAACTTTGCATGCGTTTCTTATTCTCTTATTGTTTTCTTCTTCTTCTTATGTTAGGACTAGGTCCTGTATTTTCACCAAGGGTTCGCCAGGAGTAGTTGGGATGCTGAGGACCAGCTTCCATACCACCTGGTGGTTATAGTTGTGTCTGGATTCTTATTGTTTTCATCTTCTTAATTCTCCCATACTTTTGGAATGTTCTTTGTTTATTTTTTTTTATTTTTAATCTTGATTTTGATTTTAAATCATCCCAAACTTCTCGCATCTTGCATTTTTCTCAACGTTTTGTGGCTTTCATTCTTATATTATTCTTTCAAATCCTCCCACTTACCTTGAATGTCCTTTGGCTTAGGAATCTCCAATTCTTTTTCATTATGTCCATATTTTATAATCATCCTTCCTTCCAAACTTCTCAAATATTTTGATCATGAATTTTCTGTCATTACACTTAGTAGTTCATTTGAACATTTCTCGTTATATTTCATTATCATTTTACGTGTATAATTACTAACCAAACTTGCTAAAAACTTAGTGAATTGTTTTCTTAAAATTATTAAAAATTTTGCTTGGGAACGTTTATTTGCCTCGCTTTTCACCTACTCGTTTACGTTGTTTTTGTTTTGTTTTCGTTTATTTGTTACAACCATTTGCAGCGGAATTTCAACAGCTTTATGTTTGGAAATAATGATTATAGATCGGAAATTCCCAAATTTTTCTACTTGTAAACCACTTTCGAAATACTTGTTTGTAGTTAAGTACACTCTTGTTGAAGAGTTTCCCGTGGACCCCTAGGGATACATCTAGACCACTTTGGGAACGCCCCAGATCTGATTCGTTACCAAAATTGAAGAATCGAAGTTGAAATTGCTACCCCATGCACCCTATTCGCCAGATTTAGGCCCCCTCGGATTATTTCCTGTTCCCAGTTTGTTTTCTAAATTTAATTTTCACAGAAGCTGTTTATTTATTCTCCCATTCTCACAACATCTCCAAACCACATCAATTCTCCTTTTTCGATCATTTTTCCTCAATTAAATAAAGTACAAAATCAGCTGTGATCACAAGGCCAAGTATGCAGTGTTGCTAGATGTACTCGTTTGTCGGTATCCCTGCTGAAATAAATATAAACACGAATATTTCTCGTCTTCTCATTTTACTTTTTTCCTCAATAATTTCGTTGTTGTCACTAATTCTGTATTAACAGTAGCATTGCAAATTAATAAAAAACAAAATTTTATATTATCCTGGATAAAATCTGTGGCAAATGGTTAGTAATGAAATTTTTGGATTTTCAGTTATAACGATACTGCTAGCGTCGTTGGCGTTATATGTAGGATCTTTAAACGCTGCCAAATCTTTACATATATTGATACTTAGAAACGTTTTGAGAGCACCTTGTACGACATTTTTCGACGTCACTCCTCTCGGAAGAGTCTTAAATAGATTCAGCAAAGATATCGATACATTGGATAACGTTTTACCAATGACTATGAGAGGATGGGTAAATTGCTTCTATTCGGTTAGTAAAATGTGTTTTATTTCACTTTAGTTTGGTATAAAAGCAGTTATAAGTGATAATTCGAATTGAAATGACAATAATATTGATACATAATCATATTCGAAGATAACAGATCTTTTTACTAACTAAAAATCTAGCGAACACAAACCGTTCGACGGAAAGTAACGTAGCACCGATCAAGGATGGTCAAAGTAGCTCCAAAAGATAATACATTCATTTAAATGCTTCATATTTACGATGTGCATGCCGAACTAGTGTTTTCTGCACCAGATATATAGCTGTAGATACTTTAGATCGCTGTTTATAGAAATTGCCAAACGATGTTGATTTCGCTTGTTTTAATGTCTGTGTTGTTTGATGTCTTATCATCTCGAGTGGTCAATTGCCAGAGATTTTATCTAATGAACTGATAGGTTGCAAAATTTTTAATTGTACGATGATTTGTACTTTGTAAATACTTGAAATCCACCCTTTCCCAACTCATTCAGGCCCTCCATACAATTTCAATTTATCTTGAAGCTGTTTAAACTGTTTTCCAATCCATCCAACTGTTCGATGCTTCAGAAATTTCTTTTTTACAAGTTTTCCCATCGATACGATTATTCCTTTAACTTGTCTTTATATTTTGAACATCCCCTGAATGGTTTCAACTTTGGAAATGCTTGAAATGCACCCTTTCCTATTTCAATCAGGCCCTCCATTCAATTTCATTTGATCTTGAAGCTGTTTGAATTGCTTTCCAATCCATCCAATTGGTCGATGCTTCAGATGCTTTTTTTGCAAGTATTCCCATCGATACAACTTGTTTTTGTATTGTAAGGATCCCCTGAAAGGTTTCTACATTGGAAATGCACCCTTTTCCAACTCATTCAGTCCCTCCATACAATTTCATTTTATCTTGAAGCTGTTTAAACTGTTTTCCAATCCATCCAACTGTTCGATGCTTCAGAAATTTCTTTTTTACAAGTTTTCCCATCGATACGATTATTCCTTTAACTTGTCTTTATATTTTGAACATCCCCTGAATGGTTTCAACTTTGGAAATGCTTGAAATCCACCCTTTCCTATCTCATTCAGGCCATCCATTCAATTTCATTTGATCTTGAAGCTGTTTAAATGATTTCCCCATCGACAAAAATCTTTCTTCTACTTGTTTTGGTATTTTGGGGGATCCCCTGAATGATTTCTACACGGTAAATGTTTGAAATACACCCTTTCCCAACTCATTCAGGCCCTCCATACAATTTCAATTTATCTTGAAGCTGTTTAAACTGTTTTCCAATCCATCCAACTGTTCGATGCTTCAGAAATTTCTTTTTTACAAGTTTTCCCATCGATACAACTTGTCTTTGTATTGTGGGGATCCCATGAATGGTTTCAACTTTGGAAATGCTTGAAATACACCCTTTCCTATTTCATTCAGGCCTTCCATTCAATTTCATTTGATCTTGAAGCTGTTTGAATGATTTCCCCATCGACAAAAATCTTTCTTCTACTTGTTTTGGTATTTTGGGGGATTCCCTGAATGATTTCTACTCGGTAAATGCTTGAAATGCACCCTTTTCTAACTCATTCAGGTCCTCCATACAATTTTATTTTATCTTGTGACTGTTTGAACTATCTCTCCATCCAGCCAATTGGTCGATGCTCCTAAAATTTCTTCTTCACAAGTTTTTCCATATATACAAATTATTCCTTCAACTTGTCTTTATATTTTGGAGATCCCCTGAATGGTTTCAACTTTGGAAATGCTTAAAATTTGTTTTTTTTTTAAGTTTGTCTACTACTACAATTCTTCTTTCAACTCCTCTCTTTCTTTTGGGGATCCCCCTGATGATTTGTACTTTGTAAAGGTCCTCCAATCCATTTTTATCTATCTTGAAGTTGTTTGACCTGTTTTTCAATCCACCCAACCGGTCGATGCTTCAGAAATTTCCTCTTTACAAGTTTTCCCATCGATGCAATTTTTCCTTCAATTTGTTTTGGTATTTTGGGGACCCCCTGAATGATTTCTGCTTTGTAAATGATTGAAATACACTCCTTTCTAACCCATTTAGTACCTCCAAGTCTTTTAAGTTTATTCAAAAGAAAATTATAACTAATTGGGGTCAAAGTTATGCCAGCAATTCATTCAACTGGCGAATGCTCCTGTTATTATATAAAATTTGTTCCTTATAAGTTTTTCTATCGATAAACTACTACAGTTCTTCTTTAAACTTCTCTCTATCCTTTGGGGATCCACCAGAATGATTTGTGCGTTATAAATGCTTGGAATCCACCCTTTTCTAACCTCCCAGTACCTCCAGGTCATTTAAATATTCTTTGGAGCTTTTTGGATCCCATTCAACAGAATATTACTAACTAACTGGGGTGCAAATTTGTTCTCTCTGCGTTTTTTTATCAATAAAATTCTTCCTTCAACTTCTCTCTTAGTTTTATTGAACTTTTTCACGCAGAATGACCCCCCAGAACGTTTTATACGTTATTAATGTTTCGAATTTACGTTCTCTCAACTTGCTCTGGATTCCCATACCATTTAAGTTTACCTTGGAGCTGTTTGGATCCCTTGGATCGAAAGAATGTACCAAATTGGTCAGTAAGTTTTCCCAGCTACCCATTAAACTGGTCAATGTTCCCGTTATTTCATCCCGTTTGTTTGTTGCTTATAGTTTTATCATGAAACCTTTCCACCAGTTGGGAACAATTGGTATTCCTCCGTGAAGCATTTTCTCTTGAGAATTTTCACATAAAGTCCTTCACAACCTTTTGTATGAACTGGTATAATCCAAAAGGATGTATTAATGTACCTCGAGGATATTCAATAGTAATCTCTGTCAATTGATCCTTGTAAAAACGTCTGCTTGGAATTTTCGGTTCATTGTTTGACCATACCGTCATTTGTAGCAATTTTCGTTTGTTCTTCAGAGGTAAATTTGACAATAGCGGCATTGAACGCCGCTACAGATATTCATAAAGGACTACTCTTCAGCGTCCTACGACAACCGATGAATTTTTTCGATATATATCCAATCGGTAGAATTTTAAGTAGATTTTCGAAAGATATTCTCGATATCGATACCGAATTACCGTTCAATTGTTACGAAGTTATCGAAAGCGGTCTCATAGTGAGTAAAAAAAAATTATCTTTCAGATATAACAGCAGTTATATTTAAAGACGCCATTTTGAATCAATCAACATTCAAAACAATTATCCCTGTATAATAAAACGAATTTTATCACGTGATTCAAATTGAATTAGTTAGGTTAAGATAGATTGTGCCGTTGGTTAGGTTATTCTTCTTTCCCTTGTAGCTTATTTTTAACCTATAACCTATAGTTACAAGGTTTGTTATTTATTAAAGGGAAGTGTCTTTTAATCGACTCTAATTACACGTTTTTGATTAATCGTGGCTTACAATTAACCTTGTTTTAACGACCTTTCGGTTCGACAATCACAAGTTATCAGATAGTAGAGCAGCCCTACAAGCACTTGACTTTTATAAAATTGGGACACGGCTACTACGGGGCTGCTTCGAATCAACTCGATGGGAACAAACAATAAAGATACTGCTGGTAATGAATAAGACCACAACCTTTCAAAGTTATGGTCGTAAAACAATTGGAAGGAACTGGTGAACAGATCGAGGTGTTCTACATTGTCAAAGGCTTTCCGTATTTCAATGTTACGTCCAGAATCAAACATTTGGGGGTCATTTATTAATTTTATCGAAACAAATTTTGTTTACAGCTACTGGTATTATATTTGGAACCGTTATTTTTGCTCTTGGTTCACTAAATGCCGCGACAACGTTACATCGATTCGTATTGAGCAACGTTATCAAATTACCAATGACCTTTTTCGATGTTACCCCAATTGGTAGGATACTAGGGAGGTTTTCCAATGATATAGATGTCGTGGATTCAAGATTACCGATGACAGTTTCATCTATTATGGGAAATATTTTCAGGGTACGTTCCATGAATTTTTCAAAGGGATTCGTGTTGTGAAATTCGTTGTTTGGGAATTGTTGTTCTGTGTCTGTCTAAATAATGGCGTGTAACTGTGTTCCATGAGCGTCTCTATTTGTTATTTGTGTTTAGATCTTTGGGAAATATCTATCGGAGGAATTTTTTTTTTCTATTCAATACTATTTTTCGTTTAATGGTTTATTTGTCGAAATATTTTAATAAACTTCAACTAAATTAGTAAAAAAAGTGATAATACGCCGGAAACTTGAATTATTTACTCACTATTTTTTTTTTATATAAATAAATGTTCAAGTTATACCCGCAATCATCGATAACGAAACCTGGTACACATTTTTTGTCGTCATATTCGTGTTCAGCGATCTCAAAAACCCCCAGGATGTATATATTCGGCCAATTTTATACTTAATTCCCATGGAACTCCAGAAGATGACGTATAAGCTAGTTACCCCCGGCACCAGGTACCTTGCAGGTCATCGCAGTAGTGATGTTCGTGTTCAGCGATCTCAAAAACCTCCATGATGTATATTTTCGGCCAATTTTATACTTAATTCCCATGGAACTCCAGAAGACGACGTATAAGCTAGTTACCCCCGGCACCAGGTACCTTGCAGGTCATCGCAGTAGTGATGTTCGTGTTCAGCGATCTCAAAAACCTCCATGATGTATATTTTCGGCCAATTTTATACTTAATTCCCATGGAACTCCAGAAGACGACGTATAAGCTAGTTACCCCCAGCACCAGGTACCTTGCAGGTCATCGCAGTAGTGATGTTCGTGTTCAGCGATCTCAAAAACCTCCATGATGTATATTTTCGGCCAATTTTATACTTAATTCCCATGGAACTCCAGAAGACGTCGTATAAGCTAGTTACCCCCAGCACCAGGTACCTTGCAGGTCATCGCTGTCGTGATATTCGTGCTCAGCAATCTCGAAAACCCCCAGGATATATATATTCGGCCAATTTTATACTTAATTCCCATGGAACTCCAGAAGACGACGTATAAGCTAGTTACCCCCAGCACCAGGTACCTTGCAGGTCATCGCAGTAGTGATGTTCGTGTTCAGCGATCTCAAAAACCTCCATGATGTATATTTTCGGCCAATTTTATACTCAAGTCCCATGGAACTCCAGGAGACGACGTATAAGCTAGTTACCTCCGGCACCAGGTACCTTGCAGGTCATCGCCGTCGTAATATTAGTGCTCAGCAATCTCGAAAATCCATAGTGTAGGGATAAATTTATTTCCAACAATATTTTCAGAGTTATAAGTTTTTCATTTTTAACAATTCGAGATTCACTTTTCAAAATGCACTTTTTTCCCTGCAAAAATGCACTTTTCACTTATTAATAATTTTTGTTAAGGAAGACTCTCTCGAATCGAATGCACTTTAATACATCTTGATCCAAATTATTACTCAGAAACTTTTGTGTTTTATTTCCTCGACTATAATTATAATTGCACAAATTCAAGAACAACAATTTTAAACCTAGCTAGGATTTCCTAGTTTATACAGGTATAAATATAAAATATTGCAAATTATTAAAGATAAAATAAATGTTTCTTTACTAAATTTCACAATCGGGCAACATCGCGATTATAACATTCAAATGTGCTTGTTGTATCGGAATGAAAATGACGTCACACAGTAGACGAACGAAAAATATTTGTATTAATATTTTTTTTAATATGATATTAAAGAAAGTGAAATTTATACTAATATAAGTACCACAAAAAATATAATTTACTTGTTATCGCGATTGTTTATGTCATTTCTCGATACACTCCCATTCAATGTTGCCAGTATTTATGAATTACTGAAGAATTTATAACTTAAATGTATACTACTAACAATTGAACATTTTTATCCGATTTTTAGACAAAGTTGTATTCTTAGTAAATATTCCGAGAATTTAGTAATAAATTCGATTATTAAAATTTAGTTAATTGCTTGAAATAAAATAAGAAACGCCATTTACACTACGCTACTATACTATCGTATCCAATTTTCTTTTAATTAAATCTTCATTTTTATTAAAAAATGTTCTTCATATTTCGATGTATTGAATTAAATATTTCGTTTTACCAGCTACTTGATTTTATCTGTACCGTTATGAAGGATTATTACCCAATCGAAGGAAGGTCTACGAAAAAAATCTGGCAACACCGCTACTGTCTGGGTAGCATTCTAATTATGAGATGTTGAAGTAGTACTTTAACGATGATTTGTTGTTTCGTGTTTCTCGACGAATTTTCTAACTACATTAAATTCTGAATGATTTTTTCGTTCTAAAAAAGATAATAATATAACCGTATGGGATGAGTAATAAAGAAGAAAGCTTGTATGGACATTGAATACGAAAATCCAATGAATTAAATATGATAAAACATTATAACGCTTATATTTAAGCGTTTAGGATGGCAACCAGTGACCATCAAAAGAACTTTAGTGTTGTGTATTTCAAGTTGAACTTATCTCGTACAACTATTCGGTTGTGATTGTTTTTTTTTCTTAATCTTCTTGGACGCCCTGTTTGAAAAGAAACAATTTTGGTGTTTTCAGCCATCCCCGTAGTTATTGGCGATATATCGATCAACTTGGGGTGTTTGGCTGCCGCTGTTGTGATGCACAGTACTTTGCTGAAAGGTGTTATGAGATTACCAATGACTTTTTTCGATACTGTCCCAATAGGTCGTATTCTAGCACGATTTTCTAAAGATATCGAAGTGGTAGACGATAAGTTGCGATGGTTTGTAGCCGATGGGATTTACTGTTTATACGAGGTATGTTTCACCGATGTGTAAAAGTGTTTTGTCTCCCGTTCAATTAAAATTTTTCAATTCATTGAATAATTTGACATGATAACGAACATCTTGCCGACTGAAAGAATTTTTTTCACCCGAAGTCTAATTTAAAAAAAAATTAATTATTTAATTAATTAAAATTGAGCAAAACAAACATAATGTCTTCAAAATAATACAAATTCCACGGTATATTGTCTATAAAAAAAGTTTCTGGAAAAAACTTTTTATTAAAGCACAATCTCCGAGTTGGCAACACTGCACGTGTAATAAATATAGAGGTCAATGGCTTTGGACGCATTGGACGAACTTATAACTTGATTTTAAGTAATTTTGTGATACTCCTACATAAATATGAATATAATATCATCTCGCAAATATTTGTTATAGCTTATATTGTTGAAGGTTGTGGTGACAATGTTTTCGTTAGGTTCGATGTACATATCATAACTCACGAATGCACAAAAGCACTAACAGCTTCAAAATACCGTTGCAAAAAGTATTGTTAGTGATATACGGCATGTATGGTGTATATTTCAGCCCTTCCTGCAGCCGTGACTGATCTGGCTATACAAATAGGATGTTTGACGGCCGCTATATCGATGCATAAATCGTTGCTGAAAGGAGTTTTGCGATTACCTATGGTGTTTTTCGATACGGTTCCTCTTGGTCGTGTTTTATCACGTTTTTCTCATGATATCGAAGTTATCGACGACGATTTACCATGGTATGTTTCCGATGGAATTTTCTGTCTGTTCGAGGTACATGTTATTTGTTATTAATTCGGTGGTAGGATCGAATCGATCACAATTTGTTTTAAACATATCCCGCGTTGTGTTTATTAAATTTTGAACCATACGATACTTATAATTATTTTTAACTACACCCAGTATATTTATTTCACTGTTCAAATATCTTATAACTTGTAACTGTCGTGTGCTGGGAAATAGAAACTCCCATCTCTACATATTGAGATATTTCTTAATGTTTGTTCCAACCAGCTGATCTGGACCGTTCTTGGAAGCGTGTGAATTATATTTTCGCGCATGATTCTTGCAACTAAATTATTTACGACACTTAAAATCATTTTTATACACAATCAGTACATTTATTTCACAGTTAAAATTCGTATAAATCGTAACGTAACTGCCCTGTTGGAACACTTAATCTCTATTGCGCAGAATCGTCGGTTTTTTGATGAGTTTGAATGAACCTTGAATAAATATTAATTGAGAAAAAGCGAGGTGATAAAATATTATCATTGGTAGCGGAATCGTTCGATGACATACGCTACAAACACAACACGATCTGGCGGCCATTTTTCGGAACGCTTCTAATGTCTGCTAGGTTACGTTATCGGAAGTGAAATGTGTTCTGTGATTAAATGTCAAGTTGTAACTTTTTTTACAAGAAAAATCAATTAATTCTTTTATGAAGATAAGAAAAATAAATTGGAACTCCATGAATTATTTTATGTAATTTCGTTTTGAATTATAACGACAATTTTTATATACATATAAAAGTGAAAAGTGGGTGATCGATGTTCACGATGTGTTGTTGGCACTCTATTGATTATAGAAGCTCCTAGTTTATAAGAAAAAAATGTTGTGTTGCGAGTGTTTAATGTGCTTTGTGAAACTCTCAATGTTTTAAATGCTTTTTGATTCGCTTTAAATTTAAATCCAAAACATTTAGTTATAATTTTTTTGTATGTTTCACCGGCTGTGTAATAAAATGAAACTATATTCATAACCTCAAGGGGTAACTGGCGCTTATAAAAGGTTTTCCTGTAACCTGGTGAACCGATTCACCAGCCAAATGGACATTACAGGAAATAATGCTGCCTCAGCTCTAGCCGACCCCCAATTTAACCGTTTCATATTAAATAATAAAAAAATATAAAAAATTCATCAAACATACATCCCTAAACCTGGAAAGTACCATTTTTTTAGGTTGAGATTTTCCTTTTTTTACATCTTTCTTCAAACCCCGTTTGGTGGTTGGTGGACAGCCCTGCATAGGAGCAACTCATATACCAGGGTCAATTATAGTGAACCTATTCATTGTCAGCAAATCAGGTCCCCAACGAGAGCTCAGAGAAACGTGAGGAGGTGGTGTCGGTGGCTGGATAGGTAGAAAAAGACTTGAGACAGCTAACCTTGAGCCGAAAGGTCAGCTACTGGCCCTGGCTTTTGGAGGAGGCTCTTGGATGGTTTGGGCGGACATTTCAATGGAAGCAAAAACCGAGTTTGATTTTATTGAAATTGGCGGTAGAGAGGGGAGATTAACGGTGAATCAATACCGAAAAGAATTTTAGATTTATAGGATAGTCAGCGCATAGCCCGGACTTAAATTAAGAGAAAAGTTCGGGCTAGAAATCCTGCACCAGCCACGAAATGAAACCTTAAAACGGCGCTTACCAAAGAAACTTATTTGATCCATGAAAAAACAATTGAAGGTTCTTATTAGAGGTAGCTAAATATCGAATAAATGATTATTTTTATGAATGTGAGCTTGTATTTTCTTTATTGTATACCTATGACGTCACGTAATATTCCGGCCTTACTGAAATGTTTAAACTACCTACAAAATTTTTGAATTTTCAATAATCATTTTCTCTATAAATATTGCTCCAAAAATTTAAAAAAAAATTATAACAAAAGTTGTATGTGAACTATTTCAATCCTTTTTCTTTGATAGTTGTTTTTTGCCAAAAAAAAATAACATAGATGACTCATTATGAAGCTAAGACTGTTCCTGTGCATTTTATCTATCAAATGAAATGACAAACAATTTAAATATAACTGCTTTTAGATCAAGATAGCTTTCGGGAGTTTTTTCATTTAAGAAGCAGACGAAAATTTCAACTACGATTTTTTCAGGTTGTAGGTACATTAGCCGTAATCAGTTATTCGACACCTATATTCATTTTGGTTATCATACCATTATGCATAATATATTATTTCATGCAGAGGTTTTACGTAGCTACATCTAGGCAAGTAAAAAGGTTAGAATCCGTCTCTAGATCTCCAATTTACTCCCATTTTGGGGAGAGCGTTTCAGGTGCCCACGCCATTAGAGCATATAACCAACAAGAAAGGTCAGTACGACGAATAAGATAATCATTTTAAAAAAAAAATACTCAAAATACTATTTTTTTTTCAAGGTTTATTCTGGAATCTGAGAACAAAGTAGATTTGAATCAAATATGCTATTATCCTGGGATCATATCGAATAGATGGTTGGCAGTCAGATTGGAAATGTTGGGAAATTTGATTATATTTTTTGCCGCTCTGTTTGCTGTGATTAAACAGGATCAACGTCCAGGGCTTGTAGGTCTGTCAGTTACTTATTCTTTACAGGTAAGTCGATAATCTAAATTTTAATAACAATATTTGTGGAATCGTGAAAAATTATTCAAGAAATTATGGTTTTAATAAGTTTTCCGAAGACATAGCTGGAATTTATTGAACGGTTGGTGATATTCATACCGAATACTACACCAAGTTTACCTTCACTCTCTGAAGATGATAACTAGGTAATCAAAACGCGCGTTAAACAGTGTAACTGTGAGTGTTAGTGCATATGGTATCCGTAAAGACTAAACTGGAATTAATGGAACGGTTGGGGTGCTCTTCATACCGAATACTACACCAAATCTATCTTCAAACTCTGAAGATGATAACTAGGTAACCAAAACGCGCGTTAAACAGTCTAACTGTGAGTGTTAGTGTATATGGTATCCGTAAAGACTAAACTGGAATTAATGGAAAGGTTGGGGTGCTCTTCATACCGAATACTACACCAAGTTTACCTTCACTCTCTGAAGTCTAAACTGGAATTTATGGAAGTGCTTTACAGTTTCTTTTTGTTTCCAGATCACTCAAACATTAAACTGGCTGGTGAGGATGACTTCGGACGTGGAAACTAATATAGTGGCAGTTGAAAGGATAAAAGAATACGGTGAAGCCGAACAAGAAGCGCCTTGGAAATTATCCAGCGAAAAAACTTCGCCTTCATGGCCTGAAGTTGGAAAAGTGGAATTTAAAAATTATTCTGTCAGATATAGACCCGGTTTGGATTTAGTTTTACACGATATAAATTTCGAAATTAAAGGTGGGGAAAAAGTTGGTATTGTAGGAAGGACCGGTGCTGGGAAATCGAGTTTGACATTGGCGTTATTTAGGTAAATGTTATTTCTACGAATGCAAGTTGTTGTTAATTTTTATTTTTTTTTATTTTTAGAATTATAGAAGCCGCACAAGGAAATATATTGATAGACGGGGTTAAAATAAACGAATTGGGTTTACATACGCTACGTTCGCGCTTGACAATCATACCACAGGACGCGGTTCTCTTTTCGGGAACATTACGGATTAATTTGGATCCTTTCGATAAACACAGTGACGAAGAAGTTTGGAAGTCTTTGGAGCATGCGCATCTTAGAGAATTCGTTAAAGGTACTGAAATAATTTTATTTATATATTTATGAAAAATCGTGTTTTCTCCAAAATGACATTATTTTTTAATTATTATCATCAAAAACTGTCTTAGTGATTTTTTGAACAAGAATATGTTTTTCATTATTATTCGAACAAGTTTCCAGCCTCGTATATCCGATACCGTGATTCCAATCAACGTTTTGATTTTTCTCAACGTACCTCCAACCTATAACAACACCTCCGTGAAATTTCAGTCCAATATTCCAATTATTTTGGCCTTGGTGATTTTTTGAACAACCATATGTTTTTCATTATTATTCGAACAAGTTTCCAGCCTCGTATATCCGATACCGTGATTCCAATCAACGTTTTGATTTTTCTCAACGTACCTCCAACCTATAACAACACCTCCGTGAAATTTCAGTCCAATATTCCAATTATTTTGGCCTTGGTGATTTTTTGAACAACCATATGTTTTTCATTATTATTCGAACAAGTTTCCAGCCTCGTATATCCCATACCGTGACTCCAATCAACGTTTTGATTTTTCTCAACGTACCTCCAACTTATAACAACACCTCTGCGAAATTTGAGTCCAATATTCCAATTAGTTTGGCCTTGGTGATTTTTTGAATAACCATGTTTTTCATTATTATTCGAACAAGTTTCCAGCCTCGTATATCCGATACCGTGACTCCAATCAACGTTTTGATTTTTCTCAACGTACCTCCAACTTATAACAACACCTCTGCGAAATTTGAGTCCAAGATTCCAATTAGTTTGGCCTTGGTGATTTTTTGAATAACCATGTTTTTCATTATTATTCGAACAAGTTTCCAACCTCGTATATCCCATACCGTGACTCCAATCAACGTTTTGATTTTTCTCAACGTACCTCCAACTTATAACAACACCTCTGCGAAATTTGAGTCCAATATTCCAATTAGTTTGGCCTTGGTGATTTTTTGAATAACCATGTTTTTCATTATTATTCGAACAAGTTTCCAGCCTCGTATATCCTATACCGTGACTCCAATCAACGTTTTGATTTTTCTCAACGTACCTCCAAACTATAACAACACCTCCATGAAATTTCAGTCCAATATTCCAATTATTTTGGCCTTGGTGATTTTTTGAACAACCATATGTTTCTGATTAATTATATTTGTTAAGGTTTGCCGGCCGGTTTGAACCACGAAGTTTCCGAAGGAGGTGAAAATCTCTCCGTCGGCCAAAGACAATTGATCTGTCTTGCTAGAGCTCTACTGAGAAAAACGAAAATTTTGATAATGGACGAAGCAACCGCCGCCGTCGACCTCGAAACCGACGATCTCATTCAAAAGACAATCAGAACCGAATTCAAAGATTGCACCGTACTTACGATAGCTCACAGATTGAATACCATCATGGATTCGGATCGTATCATCGTATTGGATAGGGGTAACATAGCGGAATTCGATTCCCCAGCCAATTTATTGGCCAACGATAAAAGTTTATTTTACAGTATGTCCAAAGATGCCGGATTAGCTTGAAATGTAAGCTAAATAAAAAATTTTCTTTCGGAGTTCAATCGTTTATTTATTTTTTTTTTGGTTTTATGTATTTTCATTTATTTTTGTCGGTTTTCAAAATTTATTCTTATTATATATTTCCAATTGCAAAAAATTCCATCTCGCCCTAGTGAAGTATGTATGTCACTTAGGGTGTCATATACGCTGCACCCCAAAGAATTTATTGTGTCTTTCTAGCTGTGACATTGGGGATGATCAATATTCACACCGATCTATTGATTCCAGAAGGTTCAGCAAGCTGTCAAATATCTTCTATTTATATGCTTCCTGGTGTAATGCTCTGGGGTACCATGGTCTTTGTAATAGACCTGCACGTCTACCAAACCCAGTTCTTTCAGTACCCTTCGATGCGACAATGCCGCCATTGAATTTCTGTTATTATTTGTAAATTGTTTCCATTTAGGGTGATATGTTCCATAGATTTTTTTGGTTCTAGTTTCCCAGGTGTATCTTTGTCAATCTCAACTCCTCTAAATTGTTCCAGTGATTTTTTTCTTATCTGCCTCCTTTTCTAGTCTATTTTCATGTATAGCCGAATACCCAGAAGGGTTTATCCGCCCATACTAGGTGAGGTCACTATATTATTAATTAATATGTGTGAACCTAATCAAACTTTGTATTTTTTTTGTTTAAAAAAATTTTGGGTTGGCTTCTCTATATGTGCCAAAAACACCAAGGAGATATGAAGCTTAAATCCTTCTAAATTCTTAATTATAACAAAATAAATCAAATTTTATTTTACATCAAACGATTTAATTCCGAAAAAATTATAGTTTGAGACATAAACATATTTTAAAATTCGAATTGTCATATTTTTGTACTTAAATTTGCTTTAGAGTTTTTTTCTAATTCGCCTTTAAATATATACTTAAACAAGCAACTTAAATTGTGATCTTACGAATTGATAATTTGAAATACTTAAAAAATTACTTGAAAATAAGTAAGAAACAATTTGCAAACATCAGTATTCTTGCCAATTTGTTTGTAAATAGTTACATTTTATTGTTACACACAATATATAAAAATGAAATACAAAATGGTTTTGTATATTTTTAAGAGTTCTCGTTTGTTTAATAAATGTTAAAAATTTATTTTATATCATTTTATTTACCCCTTCACGAAATCAAAATGTAGAGACTCATACCTTCATTTCAATATTCATTACAGTAGTTTGTTTTCTCATAAACCTGAAATATCTGGATCAGTTCCCATCTAAGTTTACGAAAACAATTCTCTGGTGGTTAAAAAAGTTCCGGGAAGGCTGAGAACAAGTGAAAAGAGACTCACCTAGGACGCCCGTCGACGTCCTGTAAAACGAAATCGGGTTTGTGGTCTTACCAAGACCGTAAATTGACTGTCAGAATGACAGCCAATCCCCAAAACCGATTCTGACATAAAAACTTGAAATTGTACCGAAGCTCTTGACTCCAGAACAAGATTAAGTGCTGTAAGGATTGGTTGGAAGCAAAGGAAATTCCTCAACTAAATCATCACTGGAGAAGAGTTCTAGTTTTACCGATTCCATGTGGAGCTCAAATCTCAAAGCATGGAATGGAAGCTAGCTTATAACGAACGAAAATCAAATTCCAATGGGAAGACAAAGTTGATTATTTACTTTAATACTCGGGGTTCTAATCACATGGAATTTTGCAATGAGCTTTTACATTATTTTTTTCATCAATGATAAATTAACACAAGAAATTGTTTTGAATATAACAAAATGTCTATCGCTTATTTCTGACTAATCGAAATGTCATGAAATTTCACAAATAGTCTTTTGAAAGTTGGTACTTCATAAACGTTGTATGGATTTGACTCAGTCACCTGGGTGATGGTACAGATATTCGAAATAAAAATGCGGAATAATAGTTATATTTATGTATATTTAACCAAAACTTTGGTATACAAGCATTTAGAAATTAAAGAGTGTCAAAATGGCAAACTTGTATAAAACACACTCAAAATCTTCTCAACGCTACAATCCAAATGAAATTAATCATAATAATAATAATGAGTTTAAATGGGAAAAATTGTATACAAAAGGATTAGTATATATAAGATCAATTAGAACATGGAGTATTATTATATGTTATTTTATTAAATAGTATTATATTTGGTAGTACAATATCATCCAAAGTGTTATACTAGTAAATTTAAAAAAACAACCCAGATATGCAATATGGAAAATATAAGTTTACATACTGAACTTGAAAGACTGAAAGATATTGGATCATAGTTCAACCACGATTTCCTGCCTTTTGGAGTACTGAAAAAGTATAGAAAGTACTTATGATTCATGGAAAACTCCTCGAGTTCCTTGGAAAAAAATGGATCTGATTACTGCTATCATCTATTTTATTAACAATTTTTTTTGATAGTAGGGTTATACAATAGTTATAATTAAACCAATCAAACAAATTTGGTTCAAAACAATCGGAAATAATGTTGGCAGGAAGTCTCCTAGGGCTTCAGAAAATTTTCACCCTTAATTCGAGATTCTTCCCTATAAAAAATTATGATGCCCATATGTAATCAGTGCTCTTTTTAAATTGGCAGGGCGGTTAAAAGGTTACACTAATAAGACAGGAGTCCCAAATGTGTAAGAAAATTTTTTTAAAAATTTTTGATTCATTCTGAATCAAACACCATAAATCATTTGTTTATCTCGAATAGAAAACTTGTTCCTATATCATTTGTACTCAAAAATAAACAGGAAATGTGTAGGTTTAATTTAAAACTGTTACGGTAAATTGACTAAAATTTCAGAAATCTAAGTTAAAAACTCTCATTTTCACTTTTCATCCCAATTTTGTCTTAAAGAACTGTCTGTATCTCAAAAATTCATTGACACAAGATAGAAAGAAAATAAAGTTATCTAAAATGACTCTATAATCAATAAATACTGAAAAAAGGTGGTTTTACGGTTAATATTTCCAACTATAGACGATACATTACTACCCTTAACTTAATCACTTAATTCTAATGGATATATATGTATAGCACACTTACAATACACTTAGTAAATGGCATTCCAAACCATTTTAATGCATTATCACAAAAAGAAAAAACATTATTTGCCACTTTTCGAACGTTTGAAAGATAGTTAACTAATTGATTCGGATGACTAGGGCTCAATACACAAAAAATGACAAATAATCAAATGTACACCAGATCTATGTCAGCTAAACTTTGCAAACTATTTAGGAACTTGAAATGTAAATTACTGGATGCATAAATTAGGAAATGAGGTTGAATGTTTGATAAATCTGCTTAGCTAGCTTATTCGAACTAATTAAATGAATCAAATAAAAATGATAGTGGTACTTCTAAATACTGAATCAATTTGGCCTAAAATGATATTAAATTTACTAATTGTAGTTGAAACTTAATGAGGTTTAGCTAAAAAGAAAAGATATTCTTAATTTTTTTTATTTGAAATTGTATTTTTTTTTAAGAAATATCCTCGCTGAAGTGTCTGCTACTCTTACCATAATTGGTGTATTTCACATTGTAAATTTAAATTTATTCAAACAAATTTCGAAAAATTTCAAAAGAATAAAGAAAAAGTGCAAAAAGGTAGTACGCTAGCTAGAACAGTAATGATTAGTCAACAACAATAAAATTTGTATTGAACAAGCAATATAAACGATGTATATTTTCAAAAATTAAAGAAGGCGAGTCTAAAATGCCATGAGAACGGTAAATTTGTTAAGGATACGACTAAATCTACTGATACCTTAGGTTATTGAATAAAATACATTAATTTAGTCCAGATGGTATGTAAAAAAGCTTTTCCCCTCAGATATCTTTTCATCAAAAACATTTTCAAAATTTCTTACATTTATCTCGAAATTATATTTCAAATGATCTTTTTTCAATTTGTACTTTATATAATCAACATTAATCATATCTCCACTTTCAAGTTTAGATTGAATTTAAATATTCAGATGCTATAACAATGGAGAAAAACTCATTTTTTTCTAATTACGATAAGTTTTACGAGAAAAAAACTTTTACACACCAACTCGGCGTTTTGTCTGGATTATTTAAACTTTGAAATTATAATTCTTGCTATTTTTCTCTTAATTTAATAACTCTTGAGTATCTAGATCGAACAGCTACTAGTTTACATGCACGAATTTAAACACATTGATATATCCATAAATTTCGCAAATTAAAATACTTATTTTAACTTTCGACTTACCTAAGAAAGAAAAATATACAGGGCGACTCACGAGAAATAGAACACACAGTAATCAAAGATAAATCGTTCACTGATAGAGCATGTTCCACTACTTATAAGACACCTTGTGGATGAGAGAAGTTTGATTTGGTAATATAATGCAGAAAAACGACAAAAATAGCTATATGGACTGGTAATTTTATAACCATCAACTTATCTCTCATCTTAGAGCTCTATATAAACTTTTGCCACAGCATATATGTTTTAATTATAAGTCGGCGACGCACAACCTTCGAACAATGTATAATAATGAAAACACTACACGAAATATAGTAAAAGAAATGTCAATTATTTACGTGATAAACTGTCATTCTACATATTATTTGAATTGGATGTACAAACTTTATCCTTTGTCAAATTACTTGTTTTATTCCATCATCTTAACTTCTTCTTTTGGTATTTTCACTACGTGGACTTCAATGTATTAAGTTGATTAATACAACCTTTATAGTTTTAAATATATCGACTTTATGTCAATGTCAAATAATCATAACTAAGAATTTATGCAGTCCTAGTCAACTGTAAAATAATCATATAATCGAATTCATACATTGTTGACCCAGTATTATCATGTAAAAAACTAACCTAACTTCTTTGTGGTAGAAATAACTAAATCTTATCGCCAACTTACTACAAACTATTAAAAAAAGAAAACAACATATAAGCAAAAACCGAACAATAAGCTATACCTAACCTTAAAAAAGCCTACAGTATGATTATACCAGGTGATATAAATTTGAAGTTATACCTATATATTTTGAAATTTACTGTACTGGGCGATTATTTTTGGTACTGTTTCGGAGCTTATCTCAGTAGGGTAAATCGTGTAAATCGTTTTTTTAACTATATTGTACAATTATTTATTAATGATTGTGGTAATAGTTTTTTTGAGCAACAGAAAAAACAGCAAATATGAGTGAATTTACTGTAATATGAGTTAGGTACAACGCTTCGCATGTTATATTTGATCTATTACAGCCTGGTCGACTAATTTAGAGATGTTTAAATTTTATGTTGAATTTTGGCACCACCTGTAGACCAAAAAAGAAACCAACGTCCACCCATTCACAAACCACAAAATATCACATGACACATTGAGCCACTCTGTACAAAAAAAAACTCGAAATCCTATTAATTACCAAAATATTGGCAAAATGTGTACGTATTCGTAATAGCGGCTCTATCGGCCCAAAGAGAATCGCAATCTAATCATAAAATTTGGTATAAAATATTAAAGACGAAAAAGGAGAAGTAATAGTTGTGACATTTTTTGTTTTCAACGCCCCGTTTTGGCGGTTTGCCTTTTTTAAAATTGTTAATTAGATATTTTTGGAAAAAAACCACATCACTGTCACTTCTCCGTCAAACTACAATACGATAAAAAATATCTGCAACAAACACTCACTTGAAGATCCAAAGCACTAAAAAAATGAAAGAAATACTACCAAATTTGTGCTAATTATGGAAATGATGAAGCAATCAGTCTCAAAAAATTTTCGGTGAGTATTTATTGCTGACACAAAGTGTTGAATTATTGAAATAAATCAATTTGGTTATGTAGACGACGTAAAAAGAAATTTGTAGTGTGATCTTCAAAACTGAATTAGTAGGGGCCGTTTTCCTTTCACAGGTTACACTGCCATAGTATCGTAGGCTGAGAGTCCCCCGTTTGCTGAGCAGGTTTGCCCTGTTTCGTTTCTATAAGAGTTCAAAATTTAATATAACACAAACGGCTCGAAACATGTAAACATATCAATATTTATATCAAACATGGAATTACTCTGAACAAACTCGTATACATCGTCATTATTATGAATCAACAATATTTACAAGCGATTTGATGTTTTTTCACAAAAATAAAGGTGAATTTTAATCCTCATAAAGTACTCACTCGTTTTTATTATTTCTTTTAAAAAAAAGTTGATTGTCACTACACTTTCAATTTCACCTGTATTATAAAATGAATATCAATACCTTGGAACTGTATTAAAGTATTCAAACCCAGGTATAAATGCATATGTTGGTAATAATATTTAAATTAAACAATGACATACGGGGCCAAACAAATATATATTCTCAAAAAAACGTCTACCTCAACATTTAGGTTGATCATTGATAATAATTAAACTTACCTATGCATCATAATATGAACTTTTTTTTATATACTCACATAAGAAACAACGTCTAATTGGATAACATTTTACACAAATATCACCAAAAAAACGAATATAACACAGTGAAGACACGGAAATAAAAGCATAACAACTAAACAAAACCTTTTTAGAAACACAATGGCGTAGCAGCGTTGCCACTTATCGGGTACAACCAGCAAAATATGATGTGTTCTAGATTGAAACATTTCATAAAAAAATATACGTTGAAATTTTGGTTATATTAGTGTTCTATTTACGTATATTTTGGTCAATGATATTCTATTCAATAAAAAAGCTCTCCAAACAATAAATTATCAATACAAAAATGAAATAAACTCTTTGTTTGTCTGCCACGACAATATGGCCGACGTCTCAAATCACGTTACTCGAAATATAGTCATATGAATACGATACCAGAAGATCTCATTTTTTTTGGTAATTGAAATTCTCATGAAACGGGGTGTAGTTAATAATTTGGCAACGGCGCTTTATAATAATGCAAATATATTGAAGATGTGAGTACAAGTTTGCGCAAGCGCAGTAACATTGGCACCCACTATCTCTCTGCCAGTCTTCTACGAGTGTTAACAGTATGGCTTCAGTTCATGACCTCAATTACTATTGTATTGATGTATATTTCGGAATACAGGCTGCACTCCATCAATGTTCTAACCTCACAAATTATAAATAAATTTTTTTATAATTTTATTCAATAACAAAGGGGTGTATATATTAAAATAAATCGCCTTGTGTAATTTATAATTGGACTAAAACCACTCAAAGCAGAATATGCTAAAGGAATTAGAATAGCTAAAAATTAAACACAAAAAGACGAAAAATGCGAAATTATGATATAGGCTAAAGACATTTATCAGCCACAAATTTTTGAATTGGTTTTTTCTGTCTCTATAGGGTAAAATATTTAAAGCAATTCAAACATTAAAATTATAAAATGTTCAGAAAAATTCCATGTAAATGTTACCACAGTGCTTAACACTAACGGATACCAAACACAAAAAAAAACAAAAATAAACACTGAGTGAAAATTTAAACACAAACAAAAAAGTGCACACAAAACACAATGTTATTTTACATTAAGAAGCATTATTACAGTGCTGACTTACAGTTTCCTGTTTGAGAGGATTTCGTGAAAGAAATCATTTAATTTGTTATATTAAGATTTTTATTTTTACTCATGAAGGTGAAATTATTTGAATGTGTAGTAGTATTCTGACCTAATTAACAAAAAACGAAAAGTTGTTGCAAGATATCGATAGTTTTGATTAATTGAGGTATTAAAATTCTGTGAAACATTAACATTTTACTGGTTTCGAAAGTTATAATTTAAATTATTTAATTAGTTTTATCAAAATACAAAATAACATTTAAACGCTTTCAACGACAATAAACGTCCAGACAGAAGTTTAAGTAAGACGAAAAGAGATAAAAAAGAAGAAAGTTAATACTGTCAAAGTTTGTTGTTCATAAAGTTTTATAAGTGCAGTTGATTTACTGGAAATAGAAAGTATGTTGTTATTTTGACAATGTAAGTAATTTAAATTATATTATCGTGTTTCTTAGAATAAAAATTTAATTTTTTGGAAACTTGATTATAAAAAAATCAAAAGTTTTTCGTTGGATGTAAAAACAACTAAGTACTTATTTTATAACTATAAAGTATCTAGATAAAAGTGTAGGTCAGAATATATAATTAGAATTTTTCCAAAAACGTTCTCAATGATCATATTTACATAATGTCAATGAAAATGTTGCACAATTTTTAAGATATGCCACTTAATCGTGATCTAATTATAAAAATAAGCAATTTCACAATATAACAATAAAAAACAAGAGTTTGTGGCATAACTCGAAAATAGTGTTAGTTTTGATGTTCATTGGACAGAGAGAATATTACTGACCTCTCTATCAGTTTTCGCATTTCTTCATGGGTCATACCATCCTTCGAGTTACCTCTCATTACTGAAAACAAATTACACTTAACTACACGACCAAAAGACGACATATAAACTAGCTTAAATAATAAATTAAAAAAAAATCTATCTTTACTGTCAAAGTATCCAAATAATCAAACTTGTGAAGAATAACAAAGATGAAAATAATAAAAACAAGAGAATAATATTTATATATATGGATTGTATAGAAATGTGACTACCATAGTAAAAGAACGTCTATAGATCTGCAGAATATGCAATAAACTATTTCAGGAATTCCTATGACATTATTCAGTGGCTTGTTGTGACTGTTAGTACGGGCTATTGTTGTCACCTATATCTGATATGTTTTCTTCTTCTTCCTTTTTATAATTACATTGATAATTGTTTGTAGTAAGCTTGTAGGTAGAGATATAAAATTAAATCCACCACAAAGCTAGAGTTGTGGTGGATTTAAGAGGGTATAGTGATGTAAACTGAAATGGAATAAAAAGAGCAAGCCAAGAGAAGGAGTGAAGAAAAATAAATAAAATATCGGAAAACAAATAGATGCAATTGCTGCCGTAATGTTTATTACTTGGAATTCAATTTATTCGAATAATTTTTGAAACACAATTTTGTGGTTATAGTAGACATAATTGAAATAGTTTTATGGAATGTTAGTTTAGTATTTAAATTATGATTATTAATACTTGACAATAAAGATAACAAGAAAAATAATTATAAATTTTATGAATTATTACAGAGCATAGGGGGCATAATATTTAGAATATTTAATATAGTTTTATAATAAAAAATGTGGAAGGCTTTTGCGTTAAGTTTGCATTTTTAACATTTGTAATGAAAATGGCAGCCATTGAACAAAATCTGGAAATGCGTTTCAACAAGAAGTCCCAGACTAATTCAGCATTCTGAAATAGTATTTTTGGATAAATATCTAGCTTATAAGACACAAAACATAAATAATAAACGCCTACGAGATAAATAATATGATAATTAAGAGTGAAAAACACTATATAAAAATCCTAAAAATAAAAAAACTATGTTAATATTGGAAATAAAACCTACATGATAATAAGTTCTGGGGTTTAGATATTACTATTGAAGATTTGATATCTGGCCAAAGTAGAAACAAACCTGATATATTTAAAATTTAAGTGAAATCATTTATCAAGGGAAATTACTTTCTAAAAGTTGGCAGCCATGTGGCATCGGTTTTCAGTGTTGCAAGATTTATTGTCGA
The DNA here is from genome assembly GCF_026230105.1 of Diorhabda sublineata. Taxonomy (NCBI): domain Eukaryota; kingdom Metazoa; phylum Arthropoda; class Insecta; order Coleoptera; family Chrysomelidae; genus Diorhabda; species Diorhabda sublineata. The sequence goes on from NC_079483.1 coordinate 18,336,337, forward strand.
AAACAAGCAATTGTGTCATAGTTTATTTTTGATTTTTCTAAGCCTTTATCAAATGATTAAGAGGAGATTTAATAACTATTTTGATAAAAAAAAGAAATTAAATATTTCTGTTGAAAATGTAAGTAATAAATTGTTTTTCAAAATACGTCATATATTACTAATATTAAGATAAGTAATTCAATAGCCAAATAATGTTTTCTTCGAAAAATAGAATTAGATAAATTAGAAATAGGGCTTCAAACGTCTTAGAATAGGTACAATTTTTAAAATTTTTAATTTCAATTGAATAGTCAACTTGCAATGTATGTCATCGACTAGAAAAAAATCACAACGTGGCAACGATGTAAATCATCTGTCATTATTTCTGCAAACTTATCGTAAGAGTCGTTAATATTTTCACAGTAAGTAAAAGGATATTTTTATTTAAATTTGATTATGATTTTCGTATGAAATAAACACTGGAATGATTGTCCTCTGAGGTGGCGTGAGTGAAACTGACAAATTACGAATGTAAGCAATTTGTTTTGTTGAAATTCAAATAATAATGCAGTGTAAAATATGTGAAACAAAAATAGCAAGAGCGTAACCAAATGAAAAAAAACGTGGTTAATTACACACACACAAAAAAAATGACATGCAGTTAAGACACTGTAACTCTTCATGCACTGATATATACTGAAAAACCAGATGATATAAGCGATCGATCCAGAAGAAACAAACTCGTTTATTAATAATAATATGAAAGAGGTAAGTCTTACTTAGTTAATGATAATATAACATGTTTTAAGTGAAATTTAATACATTTTCACTAATATGATGTATGTACAAAGTATTATACAAAATTAACATACTTTTGTTGTCATATAAGTCTGGTTTTAATCATAACTGTTATAAAAATGATTTAGTATACATTATAAAACAGTTTATTCATAATAATGTTATCTAGATTTGTAAAATGATGGAAAATTGAAAACAAACGGTTGTCTCTAATGAAATAACTGCTAAAATGAAATCAAATAAATATATTTCATATTGTGCAAGCTAATGAGGTAAAAAACATTGTGAAAACTTTTTCAAAAAGATAAAAAAAGTCACTAGTAATAGTGAAGGTCCCACAAAATGAAAAACGGATAGAATAGAATTATTTAGGATTTACATCTAGATGACATTTATTAACTGAAAAATAGAAGAGCCGCGGCTTCAGGTGGGATTAATGGAGAAACTAATAAAAACATTGAATAAATAAATTTTTCAAATCATTAGCTTGTATATTTTCGAAATATATAAATGATGAAAATTTACCAGAATATCTATACATACATAAAAAAGGCATTAACCTTAATTTTCAAAATCATGGTGGGTTTAGAGCTGGAAGACCCAATTTATCTAATGTTTATAGATTTACAAAAGACTTACGATAAGCAGCATCCACCATTTATTTATGAATTAATTATAAACACCCTAACACCATGTTACAACAGTGACAATTCTTTAATATAGAAGTAAATAACTACCCATCGACTTAGTATTATGGTCAACGGGAGTTACATAACCTTTATTATTATTAATTAACTAATTTAAATGATCAGGATCGATCTGCAAATTTTGTTAATGGATGTTTTGTGAAAAATGAGTTGAAGAACCTTATCTAATAGAAATAGATCACTCCCACAACTCACTTACCCTGTTCATCTTCTGAAAAATATGAATATTTTAATTTTTCTCCTTTATTTTTATTTATCTTGGCTTAATTAACAATTTATTATAGTGTAAGGTTTTGTTCAAAATGAACATTCGTTATTGTTGTGAATTTATAAATAGAAATGAAAAAAAAAAAAACTCACATTATGGTTCTGTGGGAAAGAAGGATCCCAAATACAAACAGATGATGTTAGAAGATAAAATTTTGGAGGATGTTAATAACTTTGGCTTTTCAAAATTTAAAATAGAATTAATGGAAGAAATATCTATATATACAGGGTGTTATCGATATATTCTTTTTATGAATGTATGTCACACTGATATTATTTATTGATGTAAATAATGGGGTTTCCAGTAGGTACAATAGGGTACAAAATGGGATATTTCAAACGAATTTGACAAGAAATATGTTTTTTGGCACTTATGCAATAAACTATATTGAAAGAAATAAAAAAACATTATAAACCGAGTATTACAACGTTGCCAAATATTAAAAATAGTATGAAAATTAAGGAATTATAAAACAATGAGGGTTATGTTGAATAAAACCTTACGAAAACTATAATTTTCTTAAATATCTAGTAATTCAGACATAATTTAGTGTATAGTGTTGTATAGGGTAATTGAAATTATTTCCTACTCACCGCCATACGTCCGACTGTTGATAAGTTGATCCCTGTCGCATTCGGCTTCCGAAATTTCGTTGCTATCCTTGGAATCGTTGAAAGATGGATCGTGATTTCTTGGTGGTGGAGGTGGTGGTTCGGGACTGCTATTACCTGGAGGAATTCTCAAGGAACCTAAAGAACGACGACCGATTGATCCTCGACTACCATATTGATCGTATGGGGCGCCGTAACCACCGTATTGTGATCCGTATTGTTCGTCTTCGGGGGCACAGTTGGCCGGGTCGTCGTATTCCGGACCGGGGGAATAAATGCTACCATTACCTATTACGAAATAAAAGAATATACGAAATGAAATAAATTAAAATAGAAATATAAACCTTGAGATCCTACTCTATCGTATCTATTCCTGTTTTGTCGTGGCATAGATTGGGAACCGTTTCTTGAATGTAGACCGTGTGGTGTCGTCATGCCAGAGGGTCCTATAGTACCAGAATGGGGATGGGGGAACGTCTGGAATTGTAATGCCTTGGTAGGATCCATTTCTTCGCGGAATCCAAGAAGGTGGAATGTAGCGTAAGGACATATTTCGTCATCCATACCTTTAAAACATCCACATAGTTTTTTTTTTTTTTTTATTAGAAACATCAATACTTTGTTGAAAATAGTCAAGTTGATCCCGTATGTTGGTTGATTTTAATTCCGTTCGTCTTTGTATTCAGTTAATATTCACAATTTATTTTTTTAATGTTAATTTTTGTGCTGGAACGAGATTAATATCAACCTTAATTTGAGCATGCGGTAAAAACTATCGCCCAGCAAAAAAGCATTTTACACTAGACTTACTTTTGGGTTAGAAGGGAGAAGCAAGACATTAACACACTCATAATGCCGTTAGTAATCTATGGGAACTAAATACAGTTGTAAAGAAATTATATTTTAGTAAAATTTTTGCATAAAGTTCATTTTATTACAAGAAGTACGTTGTTTTCGTTTTGGACGTGTATATAAAAATATATTTAATAATAAGTTGTGGCGTTATCTTTACCACCTGTATATTACATGTTGGTAATCACTTATGAATCATTACCAATCTGATTTCGAAGAAAAACCAAATTAAATCGGGATGAATAACCATGACAGCCGTGGCCTTTCTTATTTCTGGAAGAAGATACTTATCTAACCTCAATTAGACCATTCCAGAATAACGTCATTGATAGTTCGGCCATCTTCGTTGGGTGGCACACATCTCAATGGAATATTTGTAAACGTTAGCGAGTTTTTCGTTTTTAAATCCTTAATTTCAAATAAACTTATTTGAAAATGCCTCATTATTGTTTGGTTATAAATTATTCATAGCGTACTGAGCTGTGCACACAAGATATGTACGTCTACAAAACGGAGAATTAATATTTTGTGCGCCACCCAGGCAAAATGGCCGACTTGTCAAAGTCGCGTGTTCTAGAATGGAGTATAGTTGCGTTCGGCAATGTTGTTCTGCGAGTCTGCGAGCAGAGACTGATTTGTGTCACGTGATCATGTACAGAATAGAATAATTGAAGTCACCTGGTTAGGACAGTTGCGGTTTCATGAAAGTGACTTTTTAAATGCTTGTTGTATAGCAATGGAGAATCAATTCGTATCGGAGGTGACTGTTCACCGGCCTGCGAGGGTTGGCAACCGTCTTCCGGAAGAAGTTTGGTCAATTAAAAAAACTTGAAGAGCAGCTCCCAGCAAAATTCCAACACAATTCGTCTTTTATTGATTGATCATGTGTTGAATCGCGCGTAGAAACTGGGTATGATCAAAATAGCGAGTTGGATTGGCGAGTCGTCAGGATGTGGATGTGATATTCCAGGATACCAGGGTTCACATATTAATTTGTAGCTATCCACCCCGTCATTAGTACCTGGTGAAGACGGCGTACTTTTATTTTCATTATAAGCGGTCAGGGCCGGCTTCACGGCTTATTTTGAGGACGAGTTTGTAAAAAAATTTAGTTTTTCCTGCATTTTCATCTAATTTTATTAGATAAGTTGACGAATTTTCCATTTTTCATGTGATTTTGCGCGCACAAATTGTAGAAAAATTAAACTTTATACAAATGTATTGCCACAAAAAATGCTGAGACTTAATTAGCAAAAAATAGAAACGAATGGATTTTGTAATGAGTGAATTTTATAGTAATAAATGAATAATAACGAAATAATAAAATGTAATGTAATTAATATGAAAAAGTATAACAGCTTAGAATTATTAACACGTGGTGATGATGTTAGTGTGTAGGCAAAGCAAAATGATTTCCTAGTTGCTGCTGTCTGTCTTTTTTCTTTATCCATTTGGCCCCTCAAGTCTACTGATAACTTTTATCCACCTAACCAATCCTGTTATCTATCAACAATATCATAATTTAATATTTTCATTTATTGACAATACGAGGGTGGTTCCAGAAGTACCTGGCATGACCTCGAGCTGGCAATAGAGATCTAAACGGCGTACGTTTCATGTTTGAAGACGCTAAGTTGTTTAGTTGACCTGCAAAGACTAGGATCGCGATGGTCGATCAAATGAGGTGACGACTCCAGAAATGTTGAAGAAAATCCACCGGATGATCGTCGAGTGAAAGTGCGATAGTAGGCGTTTCAAAAAGTGCGGTACATCGCATATTAATTGAAAATTTTGACATGAGAAAGCTGTGTGCAAGATGGACGCCGCGTTTGCTCCCAATGGAACAAAAATATCGTCGTGAAGATGTTTCCATTGAGTGTTTAACAATGTTTCGTAGAAATAAAGCCGTTTCATAATCATGGATAAAACGTGGGTTCATTAATTCACACCCGAACCAAAAGAACAATCAAAACAATGGAATGAAAAAGGAGAACCGGCTCCAAGGAAGGCAGGGACCGTTCCATCTGCAGGCAAGGTCATGGCGTCGGTTTTTTTGGGATGCGCGTACGATAATTTTCAACTTGAACAAGGAAAAACCATCAACGACGAGATTCAAGCGAAAACTGCCGCATTTGGCTAACAAGAAAGTGTGGTTATTGCAATGGCCAAAATTAATGAATTAAAAGTTTGAATTTCCACTTTATACACCATATTCGCTAGATTCAGCCCCCTCGAATTATTTCATGGTCCCAGACTTGAAAGAATTGCTCGGTGGTCAAAAATTTTCCAGAAAGGAAAAGGTAGTATCGTCATTTGAACAATTTTTGTTTTTTCTTTGGTGGACCAGGTACTTCTGGAATCATCCTCGTATAACTTCGTAGGTACTTGAAATTTTGATGTTTTTATAATATTCTGTCAATGTCTTCTAATTTTATATCCAATATTTTCAAATATTTCCATAATTAAAAGTATTAAAGAGAATAATCTATGGCCTTCGATTTTTTTTTTGAATTTGATTGTTTCAAAATACTGTTTCTCTAATCCTACCAAAACATTTTCAAACGTCAACTTTATTTTTGTCTGTTGTACTTTTCCATACGCGAAATTTTATATACTATACCTTTTGCGAAACAGCCGAAGACTCAACAACATTTTTTGGTACAATATGGTTTTTAGATAGTGCAATATCTTCATTTACCAAAAATGCCAACCATCACACCAAAAACAGCTTTTCTTATATTCAAGAAAATATTTTCTTTACAATCTTTTTTTGTTTGGAAAGCGTCAAAAAGCTCCTTAATGGAATAGAATAGAATATTATATTTTTTCAAAATTTTGGGAATGCGTGATAACATGGTCCGACTACAACGAATCTGATAAACAATTTTGAACATCGTTGAAGAGCCGAATTTGTTTTTGACGGTTAATTTGGAAAAAAAGTTCGTATATCAGTGGAAATATGCAAAAAAAATGAAAATATGCAAAAAAGGACGAAACTGTTTATCCAAAAACGGATTTAGAGAAGTGAATGAATCAATTAAGGACAAGAAACAGACGGGAAGTCCTTGGACCTCAAAAAAAAAATGAAAATATGCAAAAAAAGGACGAAATTGTTTATCCAAAAACGGATTTAGAGAAGTGAATGAATCAATTAAGGACAAGAAACAGACGGGAAGTCCTTGGACCTCAAAAAAATGAAAATATGCAAAAAAAGGACGAAATTGTTTATCCAAAGAGTAATTTTGTAGAGTAAATGAATCAATTAAGGACCAAGAATAGTCGGAGAGTCCTTTGACCTCTAAAGAGATAAAAAAAACGAAATTGTTCATCCAAAGAGCGATTTAGAAGAGTGAATGAATGAATTAAGGACAAAAATCAATCGGGAAGTCCTTTAACCTCAAAACCAGATGAAAAAATGCGAGATTGTATACCCAAAGAGCGATTTAGAAGAATAAATGAATCAGTCAAAGACGAGGAACAGTCAGAACATTCTTAGACTTAAAAAATATAGTGAAATATGCAAAAAAAGGAAAAAAACTTTCGTCCAAAGAGAGGAATTTTACAAGTGGATCTTTAGGCGATTTAATAAAGGACGCATGAAGAAATAAATCTCATAAATGGCTGTCAACAGACTTCTTGGTGAACCACATCCAACTTACTCACCAGATTTAGTAACATGTAACTTATGGCACTGCGAAAATGAAAAAGAAAACATTTCGCACAACATTTCCCATATTGAGAAATTCCCCAAAGAGCAGATGAAAGCAATTACGAAAAAAAAAAAAACTTAGAAGAATGCTGGGATAAGTACTTTCAAGGATATTACTTACCTATTTACTCGTTTTTAATCAAATAATTCATATTTTGAATAAACAATTAACTTATTGAGAGCGTAATAATTCAAAATAAAATTCTTATTCGATTCCATTACAGTTAAATTAAAATCGTACTACAATTGTTTGAAAATTTTACCTCTATGAGTGTGAACAGTCTCATTTGAACCCCTCCTACTTCTTAGTTCTTCGTATAAATGTCTCCTGGGATCCCAAGTGGAATGAGAACGGTAATGTGCTCCTATTTGTAACAATTACAAAAAAAAAACACAAAAAAAGTATAAAACTATCGCTAAAGCGAATATTTTTTTTGGCTGTAAACTCACTGTGTTAATAAAGGCCATTTTGTAACGACGGCAAACAAAGTAGAATTTATGGGGGAACTACAAATTCTAAACATTAAGCATTATGCATGATTGTAGTAATGATATCATTTGTTATTCTTCTAGAAAACTTTCGAGATTGAATTTTTTAAAGCTAGTGCATAGATAAAAGATCCCCATTGACCAATTAATGGTTATATGGGATCCGTATCCTCCAAAACTGTCGAGGTTTAATTCTGTTGGGAACTGGTATGTCATTTTTTAAAGCTAGTCCATAGATAAAAGACCCCAAAGATCCCCATTGACCAATTAGCGATTATATGGGATCCGTATCCTCCAAAACTGTCGAGGTTTAATTATGTTGGGAACTGGTATGTCATTTTTTAAAGCTAGTGCATAGATAAAAGACCCCAAAGATCCCCATTGACCAATTAACGGTTATATGGGACCCGGAATATTGACAAATTTGTCGGCGATGTTATTAACATTTCCCATTAACTTGATATTGAAGAATCAAATTCAACGCCGGTCAAAATCTTCAAATACCTTTGGCGTAACACTAACACGAGATGGAATATTGGAACAAGAGACATAATAGAAAACTGGAGCAGCTGGAAGATGCGGTTTCTAGCCAAATTGCCCAACCCAGACCACGAATGACGTGAAGATGCACCATCGGACCGTCCGTAATTCCCATGGTCTTAGATGACAATGTCCAGGTATGGCGGGTTTGGAATCACCGATCCAATGTTCCTGCTGAATGATGTGTGCCTTCAAACCCTTATTGTTAACGGTCTTAAGCGTCATTTGGTCGCTGCCCACCAGATTTTTGCATGGCCAGTTGATTTACCTTGCAGTTCTGTATGCCGTCCTCGTTACTTCGAATTATATCACTAGATCCAAGGGTGGGAGGCCCAGTAGGACTTCAAGAGTATCGATGTATTAAAGCAGAGTTGCCAAATACAATTTTTGGTTGAATTACGAATATATTTGGTATTATTAGTACGTTGGTAATTCTGGGTCCCCCCTTTCTTCGTTTTATTAGTTTATTGGCTGGTGATGAAGGTCTCATGAAGGTGACTAATAGGCTAATAAGCTCTCAGCGGCATTCTATACCAAAATAAGTTACTAGAAATGGTTCGGTTCTTCTTCTTCATTATAAGTTATACGATTTGGTAAGGATTTTCCCCAGGATTTGTCCTGTTTCATTGCTTAATTTCCTTTTATAGCCACCCATTTGCCTATGTAACCACATTTCGAAGGCTTCTTTAGTTTGAAGTAAATGTTATCGGTAAAACCATGCATTTAAATGATTTTAAAAATACTATAATCGACAAAACTTCAATCCTAATCGTTTAATTTAAAAACGAAAGTCGATCGTGTGACTTTTACGTCAATAAATACGAATAAAATAGAACCTAACCTCAAAATATATTTTAATAGATTCAATTATCAAAATAAATTCATGTTTTGATAAAATTAAAGACGAAAGTTTTCCATAAGAGTACAAACGCCTCCTGCTCAATGACGCAGTGGCATAAACGGTAAGGATTCGGGTAAAAAATTAAAACGGCCATGCAATTAAGAAGCAGCAAATGATCTTACTTATTGTACCTCTCTTGATCCTGTCGCAAGTGTTGTAGTTCGATCCAGGAACCGGCGGTAGTTTTCTGTTCGGTGGCGCGATGTAACCGAGTTCGTCTCTTAAATCGGGGCGTCGTTTGTCCAATGTATTAGCCGCGTTGCAAGATTGATTGTAAACGACGTCATCTAAATAATAAAAGAAAAATTAATTAGAAATTGATGTTTTATTTTGACCAAATGAAAACTGGAATGGAAGATGCGGTTAAAAAAAAATAAATAAAAAGGGTACTAAGTTGATTCGATTAATCACAGTACTATTAAAGAGAAAAAAAAATATGTCTGATTTGTGGAATCGTATTTTTTTTCTCTTTTTTTTTTTGGATAATTTGTACATTATTACACTGTTAAAACAAAATATACGAGGCCGTTTGACTTTACAGAGTTTGAATTTTGAATTTGAGCGAGTTTTTGATTATGCAGAGAATTTCTTACAAATTATCCCACGAGACGAATTATATTTACGCAAATTTTCGACGGTTTCTTTGCTTGTAGTATTGAAACGAAGTTTTTTGTAAAATTTTGACAGATGACATAATCACACTATTTAAACTGTTGTCGACGTCTGAAAAGTTATTTTTTTCTTCAAAGCGTCCTCGTATGAATTGTTTTAATTCAAAATTAACGATGCAACTGTGAAATCAGTCATTACACAATTAATAATAGACAAATTTTCGAATCGGTTCATGTTTATCGGCATATAAATAAATGAATTTAATAATGATCCCGTCAACTTTCACATCACATTTAATAGTACGAGGGGTAGCGTTGCATTTTTACTTGGTACGGGGGCTACCAACTTCAATCGGAATATGGCCAAATGCATGCAGGAAACGCACCGAATAAACCTTCAACGGCAGTTGGTGTTTTCAAACTGAAGCAAACGCGATATGTCAAAAATCAAGTTAAGTCGTGGTTTTATTCAAAATGTTGGCACGCATTTCATAGAAATTGTGTTAGTCCTAGTAGATGTTGCCAACTGTAAGTCCGGAATATTCTCCAATATTGGAAAACCTCCTAGTGGCAGAAAGGGGACCGCAACGTGACCCCCCGAGCAATAAGGACGGTCAATGCAATAAATTTAATGTCTTTATATGCTTTATACCTATAACTTTGGTTCACAGAAGAATAATGGATGGCTAATGGTCTAAAACCGATCAGGCGCTTTGGCCGAAGAAAGAGAAACTGGTAGCTTGGTTCCCCTACCGGATGTAGACCGCATGATGACCCCAGTCACCGCGTCAATGGAATCCAGCAGATTTTTTTCTGTGTGGGCGATATCGAGTTGTCTCACTTGACTCACGGTCAGTTGCAGTTTCGATAATATCACCTATTTCGCCTAGCTAGCATCGGGACCTACTGAAGGCGTAGAACCAGGGTTGACTGTCCTCTTGACCGGCTTTTCCTGGGCTTCCTGGTTGAAGGAGAGGTTTGAAAAGGTCGAGTCTACTTTAGGATCCAGCGCCTTGAAGCTCTGAGCCGTCTCGGTGTCTTGGCTTTTCCGTTTGTGCCAGGACTTTTCAAAAGCGACGGTCAGATCCTCGACATCGGTGGACATCGATGCTTTGGGGGTCCTTGTAGGGAAGAGGAGGATTTGTCATTGTTCCAGCTCTTGCGAGGCCATTGGTTTTCCGCACGCCAGAGTAGGGCTGCCCCTCATCGACGTTTAGTTCAACGGCTGCTCGAGGGGGCCTTTTGTCGGTTTGATTTTTAGAATATAACTGCCACGCCTCGTACATTACGTAATATAATCAATAGACGCATAAATCGTAAAGAAAAATGTCGTAATGGCGTCTGTGAATCACCACGAAATGATCCACAAACTTACTACTAGACAGTGCGATGTTGCCATCTAACCATAGCTGCCTGAAATCAGTTTATCACTTTTCGAAAACGAAGCTCGAATATTACTCAAAAACCACCGTTTTTTTTTTTATTCAATTGAATAAATTATTAACTGTGAAATGAAACAAAAGCTATCTACACGTTACTAATACTTTAGGGATAAAAAAACGAAACAGAAAAACGATGAGGTGAAAGAAAGGGCCATACACATACAGTCGCTCCGGAGCCTAGTTTGTAGAGGCCCGTGAGCTTTTCTTGAAAGCGCCACGCAAATGACAACAATACCGACAACGACTACAACAACTGTCGCCGCAACCGGTACTGCGATGTTCCAATCCACCCAATCTGGAATCCAAGGGAATAGCAATTTCATAGTGGGCATATCCCGCGCAGGAGCGATCGTACCTAGAATAACAAATATTACACTGTACCTTTATTATAGTTTCCTTTGCCGCGTAAGACACAGATCACGATTATGGCAACAATTATGACCAATACTGCAGCCACTACGGGTACTACAAGGTTAAGGTTGGCAAGGATTATTTGTATGGTGTCCTCTTTGGGTATTTCACGCGCCGGAGCAATAGTACCTGAAACCAAAACACAGGGATTGTGTGTCAACGGGTTTTGAGAGGACTCTCTACGCAGTGCTCAGGACATATTTTCATTTTTTTTTTCTTACGGTAAAGCTCACTACCAAAGGATAGTTTTTAAGTGATTCAATTCATAGGTTAGGTGCGTAAAGGTAGTACAACAATTATATGATCTGGACAAAATAAATTCCAACGTACATATAACCTTTTTATTTGCATTTATATACTTGGAATCCTCAAAATTGGAAACGGAAATAATAGAGACTTTGTAAAAGAAGGAATATAAACGAAGGATATGTCGGGAAGTGCGAGATCTAATCCCTTTGAGGACCATGATTCAATTATAGGTTAGAAACTGGTACTTGTCAAACTGTCGATATGTGTCTAAAGTAGAAGCCCGAATCATATTTCCAGCCACGCGCGTTCGAGAGTTGATCGCATGGCATAGCAAATAGTCTGAGACAGAAGAAATTTACAGTCGAACTGAATATGGGTACCATAAATGTTAACAGATGCAAACTAGAAGAGAATTTTAACGCAGTACAGACAAGAAAATTGAAAATTCAAAGGTTATGTTAATTTTGGGATACTGGCGCAGTTTCGACATTGTAAAAAATATCTCTCGTAGGCTTCGAATTAGTTTAGCATCCGCAATATTTTCCAGATTTAGTCCCAAATTCGCGGAATAAGAAGCTCAACTAAAAAATCTGAATGGATACTAATCTTAGAATCTTATAAAGCAGAGATATCATCTTCGATGTGGTGACCATTGCCTGCCAATGATGTAATCTCAGAATGCAAGAGAAAAAAGAGGCCACGACTCCGTATTTGAGACCAGTTGCCTCAAGAGAATTCACGTCTACAACGGATTACTAGAATATAATCCAAAATATTCATAACAGCATCAGATAAAAAGTCTGAAGAACTTGCCGGATGTCTAGAACTGGTGGTTAGTCTTCTGACGGGTCACATACCCTATCTTGACTAGATAGGCACGGCAGATTTTGCCAGAGAGCCATAGAGACAACTAGATGGTCTATTCCGCGATTGTCCTGACCATTAGGTATTAGGCTTAGGTAGTAGTGGGACCTCCGTTGGGTGTAGTGGTCGTAAACAAAACATCCCAATCTAAGTTCGTGTTTACGGTCAAGGTATCGGTTAATTCCTTATGGATTGCTCATTTACATCAGTTGTATGATTCATTCAAAATTTTTCGGAATTGTTTATATTGAAATCAAGTGAAATTTTTGCCATATACGATAGAAGATTGTTATGAACCAACGGTATGTTCGTTAAAAAAAAATTAAACGCGTAAGAAATTATATTTTGTCCAAATTTGAAATTGATTCGATACTCATGTCATTTTAAATCAAATTAAACCAATAATTTTGAAATGCACAACACCTATATACACATAGTAATAATAAATAACATAAAAACTACAAACAATATTTTAAATCATTTTTATTGACTACCCAGGCAGCTAAACATGCCAGAATTGTAAGTTATAATGCAAAAATTGTTTGTATTTATGTCAATCCTTCAAATAAATTTACATCGTTTCGTTTATTTGGATTATTGAGCAACCGTTTTCATGCCCACCATTTAGCGACATCTATGAGTGAAATATTCACGTATGGCTGTCAATTTTTTTACTACTAGCATTTCGCATTATTGCGCTGTTTCATTTTGATCAAAAAAAAAAAAGTAAGAAATCTGAAACTCTCTTAAAACAACGGTTAGTAGTGACATCTATATCCAAAACATTCGCCATTACTTGAAAACCCGATGATTATGCATTAAAAACTTAAAAAAACATTTGAAATCAAGGAAACTACATTAAAGCCTTTAGCGGCAAATTCAAACACATTTAGTAGCTCCAGAAAATGATGACAATTGTGAGATTATTTCATTTAAAATTACAATCAACTGTCATTATAGCACGGTTGGTCCAAAACGAGGAACGGTTGACCCAGAATGTGCGACAGTTGATCCGGAATGCGAGACATTTTACCTAAAATGCAGTGCAGTCGTTTCAGAATGCACGGCAATCGCTCCAGAATGCAGGATAGTTCCCCAAGAATACGAGCTGGTTGACCCAGAAGGCAACAGTTTCCGCGCAATGCGGGACAATTTACCCATATTGCAGAGCTGTCGCTCCAGAATGCGAGATACTTGTTCCAGAATGTAGGGACAGTTGACCCAGAATAGTTGCTCCAGATTTAAGGTTAGTTTACCTAGAATGCAGGGCAATCGCTCTAGAATGCTGGATAATTGCCCCTGAATACGAGATGGTTGACGCAGGAGGCAAGAAAGTTTTCTAAGAATGTGGGACAGTTGACCCAGAATACAGGACAGTTTATCCAGAATGTGGGGCTGTCGCTCCAGATACAGGATAGTTGACCCAGAATACAAGACGGTTGACCCAGAAAACGAGACACTTGCCTCAGAATGCGGGACATTTGACTCAGAACGCGCAACGGTTGGCCAATAATGAGGGACGTTTGCAAAATGTTCCAAGCTTTAAAATTTTATATTTTCCAGGATTGACTGTAGACATTTCCGATTTGTTTCTCTTGGAACTGTCCAAAAAGAGTCACAAATTTTGTCTGATCAGATGCAGCTGATTGTGATTGATATAAAACTTTCAGTTTCTTATTTACATTATCTATCTTTTTTATTATATTTATTTTATTATTTTTTTTTTGTAATTTTGGTGCCTACTGTATGTTTTTGTTGAATTTTTTTCAGTACATAAGGACAGTTTACTAATGACTAACATGCAGTCGGAAATAGAATACACATGCATATTCATTTATTTGATTTTTAATTGGAATTAGTGGATTAACGCATATATAGGTGTTAGTATCATTGTTTTTGTTAAAAAAATTGTTTTAATTATGATCTATGACATATGGTTAAAAATATAGAAATACTACACGATATTAATAGATTAGTAAACAATAATTAACAGATTAGTTGATGATTTGCAGCGCTATGTATTATATTCAGGTACTATTGCCATATAATTTCAAAAGCTCATGGAATGTATTACGAATATGTACAAAATAATGTCGGTTTTATTTTTATAAAACATGTGCTGCAAACTTGGAAAAAAGTGATGAATAAATTACATGCAGAATATTCCAATTAAGAAGCATGCCAAAAGTATATTTTATATTAGAAACGAATCAGTAAAATAAGCGAGTTGTAATGAATTCCCATATTTTATTTAAAAACCTTTAAAAAAATGTAGATTCTATAAAAATAAATAATCGTTTATAGTTTTATTTAAATCCCTACAAAACGTCCGAACATTTTATTATCCAATCAACGTACTAAATTTCATATTCAAAGGTTATGTTCTTGACATCCCTGTATATCGTATTTTCTTAAATTCTATTTTTACATAATAGAAAAATATGAATTTTTGTTATATATTGTAAAATATCAGAGTGAAAGTTTCAAAACAAAACTAATAAAATGATACTAAACATGCATAAGTCTCGAAAAAAATTACCAAGTTTATAAATTGTTGTAACAAATTTTTTCACATTAATAACTTGTATTTATATTTGAACGATTACTTCTTAGCTAGTTTTTTCATATTTTCGAACTTCGAACTATTTAGCGATTTCTAAAATTTATTCTTATTTTAATGTAAATAATATAACGTAAAACCATCATAAGCTTAGCAATAAATAAAACTGTTCAGAAGGCATAAACTTACCTTATCCAAATAATTCAAAAAATCGAAAAGATAAATAAAATTACTAAACTACAATACATGCCTAAAAAATCTCAATAAAGAACACATAAAAAACATAACTAACGAAAAAACTGTGAAGTAAACAAAAGTTTTAGATCGCGCAGAAGTATAACCTCAGAAATAGGAAACATTTCCCTCGAAAGTTGGTTGCTTCTCATCGAATGTCTGGTGAATTTGAGGTTATGTTTGAAGTTGTTTACAACTATTTTAATATTATTGATTGATAGTTCCGTCGTGAAGTACCTAACAATCACCTATGTTAACATCTGTGAGATTATTCTAATTATTTCGTGATTATATGTTGTTTTAATCTACATTCGATTATAACAGAAATTCCAAGTGATTGTTACAAATACCGTGTTTGAAGTGTGTATGAAATTTTTGAGTTTCCAGTTCTGATGTTGAGCCAAATCAAGAAATGATTTAAAAGATTAATGTAAGTACTCATTTTTTATATAATTGAAGATTATAAAAGTCTTCTTTTTAAATCTTTTTCGTGATAATTAACAGGTAAAAAATTGACGTTTCGATCTACTTCGGTCTTTATAAAAATATTTTTAACTGATTTCTATAGATAAAAGACTTACAATCCAAACACATTATCACGAAAAAAATACGACATGTTTATACAGAGTGCGTTGAAAATAAGTAGTAATCACTAGAAAATTATTAATTTATAAATTGATTATATTCCGTTAGAAAATCTATGGCGAAAAAAGATGGTAGATAGTGATAAATCATAGTTATTTTGACAAGTGAAAATTGTGCAAAATTATATTTTATATGTGACGTTTCGATTTATTTTGTTCCTTATTAAAATATTTTGAACTGATTCTCATAAAAAAAAGAGATATAAAATCGAGACAAATCATAACGAAAAAAATAGACGTATTTATACAGAGTGCGTCAAAAATAAGTAGTAATCACTAGAGAATTTTTGAAGTAATAAATTCATTAAGCTTCGTCAGAAAATCTACGGCGAATAAAATTGTTAGATAGTGGTAAATCATAGTTGTGGAAATTGTACAAAATTTTATATTTTCATATACAAATCAACACGAAAATTCCTAGATTTTGCTGAAATTTTTACCAAAGCTTTTTCTTGATTAGAAAATAAATAATCCCTAAATTAATTTATATCTACAAAGCTTTGTTTGCCCTTCAGCCCGCTTCAAATTTTTTTTTTACTAAATATCTCCGAAAATATTGAGTTTAGAGAAAAAAGTTTCAAACAAAAATTGAAGCTCATAAAAAGCTATACAAAAAAGGTAAGTTGCATTTTTTATGTAAACCTATTATTTTGGCAGTTATGAATCAAAATATCTCTGTACGAGTCGACTTGACTAACCTAACCTAATTTCCTTCAAGTGTATTGGAAGTGCCACTTTGTACCACCATGTACGATGTAAGGCAGGCAAAAAAATAATTGAAAAAAACACATACAAGCAAAATATAATTGAATCAAACCGACTTTTGTACATATATACAAATAAGGTCTTACCTCCAGTAACAGTAAGTGTCGCAAATTCGTATTCGGCAACGTTGAATCCTGCGTTATTATGAGCCGTAACTCTCAAATGATACCATTGAGCCGGATCCAAGTCGAGCAGAACGAAGTTTCCACCAGGTTTGACGTGATTGGAGACTTGAATCCATTCGTTGCTATTTCTGATTTAAAATAAAAACAAAATTAATATAAAGAATCGGATAATGGGTTTATATACAAGATTTAATGTACAATAATATTTTTTTTTTACTTTTTCTTTTGTTCAATGACAAAGTACAACATGGGGCAACCGCCATCAGACCAAGCGTTCAAGTGTAAAGTGATACTGTTTGAAGACACTAAAATGAATTTTTCAGCGCTTGGGATTATTGGTTTTTCTCCTTTGGTCTTCGGGGTCAAATTATCAGACGGATCACCAGTTCCAATGCTGTAAAACGGAAATAATTATACATATATACCTTATCGTATTGTAGTACTTTTAAATTAGTGTTTCACTCACCTGTTGTAAGCTGTAACATACAGTTGGTACCTAGTACCACACAATAATTTTTCGATTGTATATTTATCTATGTTAGGTCCCACTTGGTTAGTTTCCCAATCTCCAAATTCCGGTTTGTAATGGATGGTATAACCGTGAATGGGTTCTCCGTCAGTATCGTGAGGTTTCAATTTAATCGTCAACGAATTCGTGGTGGTAGAAGTGAGTTGAACTATCGGAGCGTTAGGTGGTGCGTTTACAATTAAATGATGGGTTACGAAATCTTGCCCGTAGTCGTTTTCGACTTTACAGGAATATTCCCCTGCATCAGTACGAGTTATATCGCGGATGAAAAGGGAACCGTCGGGGTGTTGTCTGACTCTATCGTTGGTATTAGCGGAAAATTTGACGCCTTTGATAGTCCACGTTATAACCGGTGTCGGTACTCCTACAGCTAGACACGGTAGAGTTACGTCTTCTTTGTAAGTGGTCGTGAAGGTGTCGTCGAATGAGGCGATCTTAGCGGGAACTAAAAACGTGATATTAGAAGTGAATATTAAGGACTAAATGACTTTTTTTTTTTTCGAATACTTTCACTCACCACTGGTACTTGGAGAAACGGTAACTTTTTTAGACGGTTGTCCTTCACCTATGGTAGTAGCCGCCGTTACCCAAAATTCGTATTTTAGGTTACTGTCTAGGTTCTTAGCTTGATAACTGAGATTCTGGTTTCTCAAATTTGGTACTATCTTTTGAGATTTGGGTTTTTCGTCGCTACCGGTTTCTTTGTAATACACCATGTAGTATTCTATAATTCCGTTGGGTTCCGTCGGGGGTTTCCAACTAACTAATATAGAATCGTCAGACATTACTAACGATTTGACAGCCGTAGGTGCCTCGGGTGCTACAAATAATTCTTCATTTATACAAAAAAACATTATCGAGTTAATTCTTACCGTCTTGTTCAGTTTGACAATGAATTGGAGTTGTGTGAACTCCGTCTCCTCCTGAAGTATAAGCCAATACCTCCATGCTATAATTCGTATATTTCTTTAAACCGTGGAGGATTGTTTCACTGGATGCCGTTATTTTTGTATCCTTGCTATTTTCATCTGTAATAAATTAATTTTAATTAGTACAAGTGTTTAAAGAAAAATATAACATCGCTCAATTAGTCGTGTGACTGACACCCAGATGGCGCTGCCGTTGTCAAATCCATTTGACGTTTATGAAGTACCAACTTTCAAAAGACTGTGTGTGGAATTTCGATTAGCCAGAAACAAGTGACAACCAGTTGAATGATTTCTACAAATAATCGTCGTCTATTTGGTCCGACTTCTTAGTCCAATAATTCCATCGGGTTGAGGTCGGGCGACTGCGACGGCCAAATCATTTCTTTCGGTACATTTTACCTTTCAAATAGTTTTTGCACAGTTTTCCTTTGATATTTCCTTCCTCAAAAACATCCCCAAACCATCACCGTGTTTTACAGTCGGAATTCGCAATGGATTCAAAAGTGTTATCTGGACTCTGGTCCATTGAAACCATTAGTTATTGTTTGCTGAAATGAAACATGGATCCATCCCTTTATTTCGGAATCAAAACGATAATTATCTGAGTGGACTGCAGTTCGAAGCATCCAAAGCCATCTGGTAAGGTTATGGCTTCAGTATTTTGGAATGCGCAAGGAATATTGTTCATCGACTATCTCCAAAAGGTAAAGACAATCAATAGAGAATACTACAAAGAGATGTTGGTTCGTTTGAGTGCAAAAATCAAGGAAAAACGGCCTCATGTGTCGAAGGAAAGAACCATTGTTTCACCAAGATTCACAAGTCGATGGCAACGATGGTTAAATTGAGCGAATTACAATTCGAATTGCTTCCTCAACCACCGTATAGTCCAGATCTGGCCCCCCAGCGAAGAAACAATTGCTGGGACTGAAGCGATGAATAAAATCGATTTCTTAGTTAGTCACACGACTTATTGAGTGACGAGTGTTATGTATTCAACTTACCGAACCATGAATCAGAAGGTCCGTAGATGACTTTGTATCCCTTGATAACGCCGTTGGCGGATGTGAGCGGTGGGGAAACCCAAGACACTCTAATAGTTTGGGCTGTTAGTGTGGTGCAGGTGGCTTTCTCTGGGGGTTGTTCAGGAACACCTTCGGCGGTGTTTGCTTTAATTTCTTCTGCCGTAGGACCGGCTCCAACTTTATTAAACGCTTGAATTACTACAGAGTATTGTGTGTATGTTTTGAGGTTACAAATCTACAAAATAAAAAAAATATGTTTAACATTCGCAAATCTTCGATTTAGAAGGTGATATTCAATATTCACTGGAGGCCTCTGGTTATAGAAAAAAAAAAAAAAAAATGCACCGGCTACTGACCTCTTGAATAAAGAATAGTGGATATACCCTTCAAGAAATTATCAATAACTTGATTATAGGAATAGTCATGGTCGAATTAGTTATCAACGTGGATGATTGTGTCCCACTAAAAGTACCGTTGTTCATGGAAAAGTTCATCGTGCACTCGGCTTGAACCTTGTGTTAGTGCCGAGCACTCACAGGTGACATGGTTGGAAATTTCATCCTCCTTTATGCACCAGCGGCACCTCCGGATTATCCGTGATGCCCGTGGTGTTGAGATGGCATCTTAGATGACAGTGTCTGATTAACAGTCCGGTAACCGAGTCTATTTAGTCCGATTGACCGGGCACCTAAACGAGCTGGATCTTGCAGCCTCTTCACTCACGTGAAAATCGTTGATGTATGGGAAAAATTGTTTGGGTTATGTATAATACAGAGTTATTAGTAGATGATTACCTTCAAAGTGTGTTCCTTAGCTTCATCTTCCCTTTGAATTTCAACAGTTTCGAACAAATAAGGTTTATCAGCTCCCGCCAATTTATAACCGACATAATAACCTTGAATATCACCGTTCCAATGATCTCTCAACGGTGGTTTCCAAAACACGGCTAGGGAATGTTGATCTTCGGCTTCGACTCTTATTGCAGTCGGTGGTCCGCTTGGAGCTTCTTCGGCGGTTATGATAGTCACGGTATCGGAAGGATCACTGGATCCGATATCGTTTTCGGCGACAATTCTGATATGGTAAGTTGTAGCTGGACGTAAAGTGAAGATACCCGCTTCGGTTTGATCGCCTGGGATTAGTACTTTTTCGGAATTTTTGTCCCAACTACCTTTGCTCGGTTTGTATTCTATTAAGAACCTATCAAAGATAAATATATATATTTATAAATATATAAATACGATGTATGTACTCACTTCTTAATCGGAGAATTACCATCGTACGGCGAAACCCACGATAATTGGACCGTTTTTCCTGATTTATCCAAAACTTTGAGTCCGTACGGAACTTCGGGCACTTCTTGAATGATCATGTTGATGTTGGTGTCATCGCTACCGAAAGCGTTTGTTGCTACGCACGTAAATATAGCAGAGTCTCCTCTTTCGGTACGTTTGATACTTAAATCGGAGAGAACGCCACTGGGTAGTATTTGTTCTCTGATGGTATAACGATTATCGCCTTTAGGTTCGAGACGTTTGTTGTTTATGTTCCAAATGATACCGATCGGTTTTTCGCCTTTAGCTTCGCATTGTAGTACGGCCGGATCTCCCCTTCGGGATGTTTGGTTGCGATATTTAACGTCGAATTGGGGAGGAGCTAAAAAAATGTTAAAACAACATGCCGATAAAGATGAAGACAACAAAATATGATTCAAAACGAAACTGTTTTTTTGTTTAGTCCGCGGGGGTTAGTCTGCTAAACTAGCGCCTATTTATATAAAACGGATTTCCAGATCATTCGGATCTAGAAAGTATAAAAACAAAAACAAAAAAGCCTTATCAGAAATTGTCCTTATAAAACAAAACAAAGGATGCCGTTTTTATAACCGGCGCATTCTAGGAATTTTCCACCAAACTTTACATTCTATTTACATAATGGAACAGGACCGGTTTCACGATCGTAACTACAACGTCACAAATATTTCTATGCGTGTTATTTTTTTTTTTTAAACTTACCTTGAACACTAATCAAAATGACGGCCGATAATCCGGATCCAATTCCGTTGACGGCTTCGCATAAATAGTATCCTTCGTTTGTTTTTTGGATATTATTAATAGTTAAAGTGCCGTCCTCGACTTTAATATCCGGATTGTTCGGTTTGAAATCTTTGTAATCTCCAGGAGAAACACCTAAAGTAGATAAAATATTTTAAGAATCATATTATACAACATTTTACATAATTTCGTGCCTAGCCAAGGCTTGGCCCCTCAGCTTTAATCTTTCAATTATATATATGTGCAATTTGGGCAAATAAACCAAAATTACAGGAAAAAACAAAACTACGACAGCTAACAAGCGGTCGTGTCATTCAAGGCGGTTATTATCATCTCTAGGATGTTACAAAACTCTAACCGAGAGTCTCGAGACGCTGTCCAAAGAAAGAGTACGTCTCTCCAATTTTCGTACCCGTTGCAAGACAGCTTTCTGAACAGGTGGCTGGGAACCACCGGCACGCGTCATATCGACACCCTCTTCGGAGAGTCATCGAACGTATTGTCCATCGTAATCCATGAATTGTCCTTATTAAGCCATTGATTCCATTCATTGTGTTTAATAAAAATGTTTGTTGTTTTATTGAAATGAGTAAAAAAATACGTACCAGTAGCTCTTTTCCATGTCACAGTAGGTTTAGGAAAACCATCAGCTTTACATTCAACAACAGCGTCAGAACCTTGAGCAAAAGCTTTATCGGTAGGTTCTAATATCCACCTTGGTGGTACTAAAAATTATTAAAAACATTAATAACTTTATTCGTCAAAAACAAAGTTTGGAAACAACGTTGCTTTTCATTATAGAATGTCGTAACTTGCGATATTTTTCAATCAACATTTATTTTTTAGTTTTAGCCTTTAAATGAATAAAATTTACACTGAGAACAAAAAATATTTGTATTCTTCGAAGTAAAATGAAAAACAACATTTGATAATACCATTTTATTTTAAAAAAACTTAACTGAGTGACTTTTTTTTGTATTATAAAGACTTCGTTTGATTAGTCATCCACTTCCACTAAATTAGAGATCACAAATTGATTTGGATCGGATTCAAGACTATATAACTCGATGAGTATTGGATGACATCTTTCGAAGACGGTGACAATATATTTTTCTCGTCTTTCTCGAAAAAGTGAGTACGAGAGTGTAAGCCCTATTGCACTCTAGTAGGTCAAATGGTGCCTGCCTGTGGATATTGATCTTGAACTTCTGTAGTATGTAGAGTTCGGGAAATACGTGCCTCGGTAGCTGATTCCGCAGACTGGCACTTCTCCAAAGAAAGGAGTCCCGATATATTGACGTTCTGGGCGTCTCCAGGCGAACTCGTCGTTCATGAGCCACGTCTGACTATCTAGTAGGTCAGCGACCTTTCTTCTATGATCTAAGCCGTCTAAATTTCTCTGGATTCTTCTGTATTAAGTGGAACATCTTCAGGGTATGCTCGGAAGCCGAGCGCGACCATAGTTCATAGTTATCACAGTGTCTGGTCAGCACCTTGGTTTGAAACTTGTAACGTCACTGAGACTGCCCGTGCTTGAACTTTGCTATGTGCGTTGGGCAGACATTGTCTCCAGTTTCTTCATTCTATAATCACCAGCTGTATTTCGGATCTTCTTTGATGTCTACATAAAGATAGCGTCGTAGAGAGTTAAAAGTTTGGTTTCAATGGAACAGATCATTGTCAAGACAGACAATGGTGGCCCATTGACGTGTGCCTTGGTTTGTTTCATGCCAGGTGCGAAATAGACTTGGATTAAACCGAGTACCCAGGTACTCAAACGAGCTGGAAATTACATTAATCACCAGGTCTTGCCTCATTCACGAGATTTTTTCTTACGTCCCTTTCAATTTGGATTTTGATTGACAAGGCTGTGTTTTTATGTTGTTTTCGGTGAATCCCAGAGACGTTTCATTTTTTGACAAACCTTGTATACGATTCATAACGAATAATTGTGTTTTAGATTTTAGAACGTGTTATCGCGAATAACTTTTTAACTGTTTTTTATAATTCCAACGCGGGGGACATGTTGTATAATAAAATTCCAAGTTGTTTAATTTTTTTCCAAAATATAATAGTCACTCAGTCAGTTTTTCGCATGCAGTATTCAATATAGGAAAAAATGGAAATATTCCTTATATAATCTTAAAATAATGAAAAATATGCGTTCACGTAAATTTATTCTATTTTGCAATGGGACATTCTATATAAATATATTTCCATTTTACTATAAATATGTAGAGATACGTACTATATTCAGTTTATCTTTGATATCTTTAAAAAATTAAATGAAAGTGAAAGATTGTAATTCTTGGTGTCCACAATTTTTTTTTTGAATTTTTTTATAGATAAATTTGCTTATTAAAACCCGCCTATTATTGATAAAAGATAAAATAATATCGTACGTACACTTTGGTTATTTTATTGCAAACAAAAATAAATAAAAATTAGTGACAACTCAAAATAAACATGCAAAAAGTTACAAACTAAAAGATAGATGAAAAAAAGTGCTGGGAAGGGGGTTAAAAGGATATCCTAAAATCCCAGCTAACAGTAAAGGATGAAGAGGAAGTTGCGGGTGATTTCGCTGGGATTTATCCACCATTTTTAAAAAATTCTTGTTAAATTTCGGTGCATACATGAACAGTTTAGTGACATTAGAATTTTTAGACCAAGAACGATGGATAAAAACGACCCAATCGGCAGATATAATTAGAGATAAATAACAAATACTTAGATATGATGAAAATACGTAAATAGGATCGATTTTTTATTTCAATCCACGATATCTAATCTTTGAATTTATTAATTTTAAAAGTCTGAGGACCGTTTATCGCTTTTTGAAGGGTCCAATCCACTAGCAATCTTGGTAAATCATGTTTTCGTTAGTGAGTCTTGCCTAAATAGTTTCTCACACGCCCTACGCATCAACGATCATTTCACAATATTGAAACCGACAATAAATGACTATTCAGACTCACCATAATACCCCTCTTGAAGTCCTACTGGGCCTCCCACCCTTGGATCTAGTAATATAATTCGAAGTCACGAGGACGGCATACAGAACTGCAGGGTAAATCAACTGGCCACGCAAAAATCTGGTGGGCAGCGACCAAATGACGCTTAAGACCGTTAACAATAAGAGTTTGAATTTGATAGTTCACTCCAAACCCGCGATATTGAATATTGGACCAATCTGGTACACGGACGGCTCCAGGAGGAATGTCTTGGTCGGACACCACAAAATTAACGTTTGTGGAAAACACTACCGTCTTCCAAGCCAAGGTATTCGCCGTGATGGAATGCGGTCGCGCGATATTCAATCGACGCAACAGGAAAAACAGTAATTTGCTCGGATACAAGTCATAACGACCTAAAGAGTGTGCTCTAGGCTAGTGCTGGAGTGCAATAAAGTCCCAAAAAGTCCTGTGAATGATGGCTGTAAGATCCAGCTCATTACCCAGTGACTCAGGCAACAACGAGGCGGACTTACCCGCCTGACTGGGATCGGCGGACTCACCGATGGGTTCAGAACTCTTCCTTGGGATAGTTATCGCGTCTTTCAACGGTCTGCTTGCAAAGTGAGGTCGGCAGAGATGGGTAGATACAAACAAAGACACACATGGATGGACCTTGTGCGTGTCATACTAAACAACTGCTCCAACTAATTAGTGATTGGACTTTCAACGCCTTCTCCAATGCCCAGCACTGACACGAGCGTGGTTTAAACACTTGGTCAAGCCTCACAGCTTGCCTAATGACATCGAAGGGCTCTCACCATAACACGTAACATTTCGAAAAAATCCACAGATTTCAGCTGCTGTTTGGAAGATGGTACAACTTAAATTTGATTTGTAGTGACCTCTATTAGTCAAACTAGATATCTGTTAGATTGTTCTGTTCCGATGGAACATGGTGAAATGAAATCCAAATCGACTTTTTCAACAAATAGACACAATTAACTCAAACTTGTGTATACATGTGGTATTAGGTTCCAATGCTTATAATTTACTTTTTTTTTTTAATTAAATTATGGTATCAACACTTATCTTATTTTGGTAAAAAGGGTAAATTGCACGAATTTACACCTATCCTTTGATTTACACGGTGTAAAACGAAAAACCTGAAGTTTTTATAATCGAACAATAGGTGGCAATAATCAGTTGCGGCAACACTGTATTTGTGAACATTACGGTCTGTTATTGCGGTAATTTAGCAATTGATTGAGTAAGTTGTTGATAGTGAAGCATGTTTGTGCTTGTTTAAAATCGGAATCATGTTTATCAAGCCAAAATTTCGATTCAATAGTATTGTTTTGCTAAAAAGCGAAGCCTCATCAATTTTTATCCATATTTTCTAAATAATAAAATTGCTTCGCTCAAAAATTCTGTAATCTGTCAAATGTTTACACGCGTCTTTGGAAGGTTAGTGCAAATAATATGGATTTAATACTAGTAGTGCCATCTATGTATCCCTTGGTATAAAGACACCAAAGAAGTTGTGTTCTTTGGCGCAGCTTAAATATCTTTTGACATCGGGGACAAAGAAGTGGTGAGACCATTATTTGAAGGTATTGGCAGTGACTCATGCTTTTCAATTAGCCATCCGGTAAACATACTTTAATTTAAACGGACCAGCCAATCCAAAATAAGTGTTATATGATTTCTTATTGCATTTTTTTTTTCATAATAACCAGCATTGAAGACTCGATCAGAAGTTTACGAGTCGGTGGCATTTCATTTTTAGGTTATGTAAGTGAGTGTTAAATGTTTTGAGCCTTGCTTGCAACAGCATTGGTATAAATCGAACCACATTTCATTAAAATTTTGATTTTATTAATGATTAATTGGTACAAAAGTAATTTATAAGCATTGGAGCTCCGATACTCCATAGAATAATTGTATTAGTTCTTTATCTCTAAGTAACCGATTTTTATTCGTGTATAATCATGACATTTCGTGATATTAGAATCGAGCATATCCTCCACAGTTTCCATCGACAAAGAGACTTATATTAATAAAATAATAATCAATAATACCGTAGACGTTCAAAGAAGCGGTAAAAGAAACGGATCCAGCTTTGTTGGCGGCGATGCAAGTGTAATTGCCAGCTTGAGATTCCGTTACCGAATCGATCAATAGTAAATTAGCTTTTTGACCGATTTTCGTGGTACTAATAACGTTTTGGGGATCTACATAACGTCCCTGAAAACTCCAAGATATGTTAAGGGGCGTATCTCCTTCAGTGACGAGACACGTTACTTGAGTCGTTTGCCCCGAATAGATCGCCGATGTGCCAAAACTGAACGGGGCTATGTGAGGCAACACTGGAAGAAAAAAATAAAGGAAATCGAACTGGAATTGTGTGAAATGCGTCCCGTACTACTTTCTTTTCGATATGTTTAAGATGATAAATTATTAAGTCACTTAATTTTACGTAGTATTTTATTTATTTATGTTTTGTGTGATTGTTTAAAGGTTAAGAATATCGAGTGTCCGCGTAGACAGAAAAACCGTTCGGTGTTATTTGTTGTCGATTTGCGTCATAACCTCATTGTTTGTTTTCTACTGTCGGAAATACTGCAGAAAGGTTGGTAGGATGCTGGATGGTAGATACCTGCCCGACGGCCACCCAGCAATTTATAAACCTCTAAGCATCTAACCACCTAGCGTATATCCACCCATATCAGTCATGTTTGATGTTCCGTCCTAATAGCCCGACGAAAATGGAATAAAAAGTGATTAGATACTCTAGTACGCAACCCCCTTGTGACCATCTATCATCTTGCAGTGTGGCTTTACCTTATGGGTTATTTATAAGTTAATTTTCGATGTGCAAAAATTCCAGACCTAACAAAGAAACCCTTTTTTTCCCATAATCCTTTTCAACTTTGAAAATCGTTTTTTTTTTAAATCTAGACCTTAATTCAGCGATCGTTAACTAAAATAGGCGATTACGTATGCAATAGTCTGATCAAAATCACTGTCTGTGAACTTTGAGGTTAGGAAACAGGCAAAAGTCGCTAGGAACCAGATCTGGTGATTACGGCGGGTTGTCAACTAATTCGAGAAACTTTTTTTCTTCAAATTCGATCGTTTTTTTTTTAAATTTCTTCCTGTACCTTATCAAGTAATATTGTGTAATACTTTTCTGTTTTACCTTTTCGAAAGTCATTTTCACAAAAACATAAACTAAATGTCCAAAATGATCGAAATTTTAATGTAAAACAGTCAACGCTTGCGCAAATATATTTCCCAATGTATTGACATCTTCGGGTCGTAAATTTTTCAGTCAACCCTCGTAGTTTCCTCTACAGGGGCTTAATAAAGTAGATTCTTATATACAGTTTGTCCACGTAAGTTGGCGGCATATGGGACACAACTTTTTTATTATTAATTTTACGAAAAAAAGTTATTCTTTATAAAAAGTTCTGCGTGATCCAAAACCTAAAATTCAATCATCAGATGTTAAATTTTTTCAGTCGTATACGAGGTTTGTCAAAAAATGTAATTTTTGTTCTATAGTAAAGTACTTTTCTTTTTGACAATATCGAAAATTGTTGTAAAGAAAAGATGTTTAGAATTAAAAATAGCTTTCAAATATGTAACATTGTTTATTTTCATTGAAAAAATATTTTTTACTGCATTTTCTTTACGATTACGTAGGAAATTTAGATTATTAATGCATTGAATTTATCAATTATAAATATTTTTTTAATGTAAATAAACAATTTGAAAGCTATTTTTAATTCTAAACATCTTTTCATCACAACAATTTTCGATATTGTCAAAAAGAAAGGCACTCTAGAGCAAAAATCATATTTTTTAACAAACCTCGTATACGACTGAAAAAATTTAACATCCGATGGTTGAATTTTAGGTTTTGGACCACGCAGAACTTTTTATAAAGAATAACTTTTTTTCGTAAAATTAATAATAAAAAAGTTATGTTCCATATGCCGCCAATTTACGTGGACACACTGTATATATAAAGAGATTCGTTGGATATTATTCATGTCACGGAAGGTATTTTATTAGGTTTGGTCCTGATTCTCATATGCGTAAGTTCAGAATTATTTTAGTATCTATTCAAATACATATAATGGTTTTTAAAACAAAATGTCGTCGCCCACATAGTTGATTAATAAGTTCTCCAGATCAAAGGAAAACCGCAGAAAACATGAGCCAGTGATACAAATCATAAAAAGGTATTTCTAATATTCATAAGTGAATGAAAAAAATAATGAATTTTTGTTTTGCCTCGCGCATTTTTATATAAAAAGAAAACTTCTGAAGACGAATTATCTGACTAATAAAAAATTAATATGAGGATTGATTTAATGAGAATTTGGGCGCAGGATGCAGTATCCACATCAAGAATTTTGCTACCAATTACTTCCTATTTACCACCAAGTGACTATTTCGTGATTAGAAATGGTTCAATCGAACAAGATTTGACTATACGTAATTTGATAAACTTTTTTTTGGATTGTAACGTTCTTAATCGTATACTGCGTTTGTTCGAACATTTTCCTGTCTACGCGGATGGAGTTGCAAGCTACGAAAACAACGATTTATCCCTTTCTAACCGTTAACTAATAATTCTGTGGTGAAAACATTTTCCCCCGCTGCATTTTTAGCGTGGCAACTGTAGTTTCCAGCGTTGGAATGCGATACAGATTCGATCGTGACCATCGAACTTCTCTTTCCTCCTTTCGATACAATTATTTCTGGATATTTACCGATATCGTCACCGTTTAGTTTCCAGTCTATTGTTATAGGTAAATCTCCTACAGCTACCAAGCAATTTATTTGGGCGTACTCGCCAGAATGCAAGGGATTATCCTCGAAATAAAACGGCGTGATGCGAGGAGATACTGTCGAAAGAAATATTAGGTCAGATAGATTAATTAAGAATCGATAGATTTTTTATATACGGGGTGTTTCGAGACTTGATGCAAAAAGTTCGGGAGTGAGCTGCAGGCTTTTAAAGTTGAAAAACCAAAACTTAATGGGTTTAAGTCCAATAGGGACTCGACAATTTTGAATTTAGTTTGTGAACGCGCCTTTTCACTCAATATCGAACTGTCACTGTCCGTTTATTCAGTAGACATATAACCTTTTCATCATTGTGTTAATTCTCGACCTAGCAGACAGGCAGTAACAAGTTTAGTGAAAAAGTTTGAGTCTACATATTCGTTGTGTGATGTTGTCGTGCCAGTGAGACTACGAGTTGGTCGAAGTGTCGAAAATATCGCTGCCGTTGAAACGTCCGTAGCAAATGATTCAATTCAATCAATATCCAAGAGTTGGGCATCCCCAAGACCACTTTATGGCGAATTTTGCGCAAGGATCTTGCTTTACAACCATACAAGATTAGGCTCACTCAAGAATTGAAGCCGATGGACAATTCGTAGCGACGTACATTCTCCGATTGGGTTCTGGAAAATATGGGCTCAATTGGTTTGTCATTGAACAAAATATGCGGTATTGAACGGGTGAAAATCCACATGTGCTTAATGGAAAACCACTTCATCCACAAAAGATAACTGTTTGGTGCCGGCGGCTTCATAGGGCCATACTTTTTCGTCGACGTTTGTGGTCGCCACGTTACTGTGAATGTTTATCGTTATGGCGCCGTGATTATCGATTATTTTTGGCCCGAATTGGAATATATGGACTTGGACAGCATGTGGTTTCAACAAGATGCCGCCACAAGCCCCATAGCACTCGTTAAAATCGATTTATTGAAGTTTGATGAGCGTGTTATCTCAAGAAATGGACCAGTCGATTGGCCGCCTCGTTCTTGCGATTTAACGCCTCGAGATTTTTTTCATTGGTCTATCCTAATAAGCCGCCGACGTTGGACAAACTCAAAGCTAACATTGAACGAGAAATAGCAGCCGTTTCGGCCGAAATGTGTGTGGCCGATTCATGGAAAATTGGGTTCAGCGAATCAACCGCTGCAAACGTGCCCGCGGTGGCCATATGACCGAAATCGAGTTTCATTCATAAATGTCTTGAATGTACTTCAACCCGATAATAAAGTTTTTGAAATATCTCAAATGGTTTTCATTTTATTTTGAAAAAAAGTTGTCAAGTCCCCTTATTGGGAAATCACTTATAATTGAGTATATTTTCTAAATTATACATTCGAATATTATGGTTTTTTAATGGATGGTTACGTATGTCCACGGTGTGTTTGACGAAGGCCAAATGGTTAACAATCCGTAACTTTTACAAAGACAACACCTGTACAATCTAAAAATAATATTCGTTTAACTCGATAAAATTTATGGATTAGGAGATTTTTACATCGTTGTACATCCCAAGGAAACTGTTTAATGTCCTTTCATTATGCATTCTCCAACGTTGTAATTTTGTTAGTCTCAAATCGCTTGCTTCGAATTGAAGATCATATGAGTTTCGACTATAAGGATAATCAAGTGTTTCCGTTTAAATAATAGTCCCACGGCGACAAATCGGGGCTATAAAGAGGGTTTTCCAGTGTTTCCAAACTCAAATCGT
Source organism: Diorhabda sublineata (assembly GCF_026230105.1). Taxonomy (NCBI): domain Eukaryota; kingdom Metazoa; phylum Arthropoda; class Insecta; order Coleoptera; family Chrysomelidae; genus Diorhabda; species Diorhabda sublineata. Next base: position 18,367,157 of record NC_079483.1, read on the forward strand.
TCAACGTTTCAATTTCTTCTCTTCCAAAAACACGGTGCACAACACCTTTGAAGCTGACAGTGTAACCTTCGTCTTAATTAGCACGCCTTCGCCTTTCTTCCTACATAGTCGCGCGTTTACTCTCCGGAATACAGTGATGTCTTCTGTTCGCTGCAGGAGACGCGTTCCAACTTCCCAACTTGTGAATTTCTGCTGCAAATTCAGATGTCTTGGTACCCATCTGGCCGAAATTTTGCGTTGATGTCCAATTCTTCAGACGCGTATCGCGTTCAGTACTGCGTCCGTCTTTCAAAATTAGGTTTTCCAAATCCTGATTGGTAATAGTCATACGCTCCATACTTGGAGATGCACTCATCTCCGAATTGCTCGATAAGTTTCTGCGGATTTTTCATTATCTTTGATTAAAAAATGGTTAAAGATGTATTGCGCAATAGGCACTATATATTATTGTAATATTTGCGGCTATTACAAAATTTTCTTCCGGAATACTTCAAATCAGTCGATACCGTTATGAACCAGGATTTAAATTCACTTGAATCGCCTGGATTACCACCTCACACCACACACCACTTTAATCAACCTCGACTGTGCAATGGAACAAGACTGGTTGTAAAGATGACGATGAATAACGTCATTGAGGCAATAATCATAAAAGGAAAATACAAAAAAAGAGGATGTTAGATCCCGCATATTCCGATGATTTCAACGGATTCACCATTCGATTTTAAAAGCCTTCAATTTCCGGTACGTCTGGACTTTGCGATGACTATAAATAAATCGCAAGGCCAGTCGTTGGAATCAACTTGGGAGTTTACTTGTTTACGCACCACAAAACAAGTCAATTCGTTATTTTTATTGCTATTTTATACGAAAACGTTAAACGTCATTATCAGTCCATTATTTCGGTAGTAGGGAAAGACCCAGAAAAGGAGGAGAGAAAAGACTTCTCCGATTTTGCATAACTACGTCAAAAATTTTTTTGTTTCTGACAAATCTAAAGTGAAACATACAAATTCATCTAAAAACTAGTAGATACCGTTAACTTGCAAAGAAGCAGAATGACGTGTAACCCCAGCTTGATTTTTAGCGGCGCACGCGTAAATTCCGCTATGGAATTCTTGCACCGATTCTATTGAGAGTTGCGTAATACGTTTACTGGACCGTGTTACCGATACGCCTTGCAAATTATCCATAGGTTTGCCGTTGAACGTCCATTTTATTCCTATCGGGACGTCTCCCTTGTTAACTGTACAAAAAACTGTGACCATATCACCGGAGTTGACGGGAGCGTCCCCGAAATCGAACGGCGTAATTTGAGGAGGTACTGCAAGGTAAATTCAAGGCACTTACTACTATACTAGTGAGGGTGAGAAAATTAACGAAATCATTAAAAAAAAAAAATGTTATTTTCAAAATGGAATATGAAATTATTTGTTTTCTGATTAAATCATATTGGATAAATTATAGTTGCAACCGATCAAAGTAATTTAAAATTGCGAAAAGGTAGGTCATTAGTTGAAATCTTTTTTCAGAAAAAGTTACAAATTTTGTCATGAAAATGGGCACGTAACTTATAGTAAAAAATTTTTGTATTCAAAAAATCAAATCTTCGTTTATACTTAACCCATATTTTGGTTAAAAATTTGAATCGTCCGTCAACATACGCTTTTTTGAGTAACGAAAAATTAGCAGTCATAAATCAACTAAATCGAAGAATTTCACTGAATTATTTGTTGCTAATTAATTGATTAACAATTAATTTTGTTTTTTGATTCAAAAATAAGATTATTTGTAAATTTTTGGCGACGGATTTTGCTATTATAACTGTCATCGTCATCAAAATCAATAACAAAGTAAAAAAAACTAGAAATATATAAATAGATCATCATTTTTGTGAAAAATAGATGTTTCATATAAAAAGACAGTCTTAATTTTGGAAGTATTGCCCATTGTATTCTTTGGTTTTAACCCAATGTTCAGCAAACTCATTGAATCCTTCGTAAAACCATTCCTCGGGCTGAGAAACAAAAATTTATCGCACTGCCTCTTTTTCAACAGCCTCTTTGGATTCAAATTTTTTCCCACGCTAAAATTTCGCCATAGTCCGCAGTTGGATGTAGTAGGAGTTCAATACCACCAAGTTGTTTCCAGCTCGTCATTCTTGAGATGTTGTTGTCCATGAATCTATCCATCTTTTTGGAGGTGTTCCTAAAGGCTTACGGTGCGATCTTTCCTAATCTTTCTCTGGTCATTCTATCCACGTGTTCGTTCCAAACTCTTCAACCTTCAAGTCCCCATCTGATTATGTCTTCCACCTCACATTCGTGTCTTATGTCTGTGTTTATCTTTCTGTCTCTTAGCGTTTCATATGTTTCTGAGTATTTTCATTTCTGTTGTTCGAATATGGGTCTAACGCATATTTTAACTTCTGATCTGATTCCGCGTGAATAAAATAATCTTCAATCTTCAGACTTAGATTTAAATTTCCTAGTAATTTTCACGAAAAATAAGGCCGATGTCTTTTCATATTGTTGCTGAATCTATTGCCTTATTAGCAACCGATTCTCCACGGCCTCAAAGGCATTTTGAAAATTCGATTTTGGAAAATCGGCTAGGGTGCCAATCAGCAACTTAATTAATTCATTAACCATAATAATTAGCAACTGATTTGATCGTGAAAAGCGACTAAACATAAGTATATGAAAATTTATTTTTGTATGATTAATTAGCAACTGGCTATTGTCATTTGAAATAAATATTGACGTAATTAATTAAATATCGGTCGTGACAACAAAATTTATTAGATTATTAGATATTAGTTAGCAAATCAAAATGAGCAGACAGAAAAAACAATTAGCGCGAAATTGAGAGCTAATTAAGTGCCAATCAAATGAAGTAGAATACTTTCATAATTAAATGTTAATTGATGCCAATTAAATAGAGAGAAAATTAATTTTTTGCATTTAATTAGCATTTAATTATCTATTGATTTTGCACATTTAATATGGCACTTAAGTGGTATATTTATTAGCAACTGTTAGCAACTAATTTTCCCCCATAGCCGAGTTAATTAGCGATTTGTGATACAAGTGTCAATAAAATTGTTTGGTAATTAATTAGCAACAAAATCTCAACAACAATCAGCAACAATTCGTGAATCTCAATTTAATTTTTACCAATAAATTAAGATAGCATCAATAGATTTAGTATTTGATTAACTTTCACTGCAAGTTTTTCCTCAATCTTCATATAATTTTCAAAATTTCATTTTCCATTTAAAAAATTTGTGAAAATACCGCCAAAAAGCAAACAGAAGAAACAATCAAACGACAAAATAAAACAAATAACCATTCACTTGTAGTCTGGACGAGAAACAAGTGTGGCTAAGTCGATTTTTGGCATGACAAGTATAGTTTCCGGCATGGCCGTAAGACACAGAATCGATGGAGAGGATGGAGCTTTTTTTCCCCACAGTAGTAATAGAAATATCGGAAACTGACTCGATATCGGTATCGTTAAAAGTCCACGATATCGTTATCGGTAAATCTCCTTCGATAACGAAACACTGAATCTGTAGAGACTGTCCGTATTGAGCTGGAGAATCTCCGAAATTGAAGGGAGCGATCTTTGGTGGAACTGGAAAGGATTAAAAACAGAAATAAGGATTAAAATTAATCAATAACCGTTGACTTGCAGTTCCGACGTCGATCTGGTTTCGCCAGCGTTATTTTTTGACCTGCAGGTATAATTTCCGGCGTGGTTATACGTCACCGAATCGATTGCTAGAAAGGAAGTTCTTTTTCCTACTGCCGATACTGATATATCCGAGTAGGTCTCGATCGGTTGGTTGTTCAGTAGCCAATCTATAGTGATGGGCGTATCGCCTTCGAACGCAGTGCACGACACTTGAACAAACTGACCAGAGTGGATAGGAGCGTTACCGAAATCGAACGGAGTTATTTGAGGAGGCACTGCAAACAAACTATTTTTTTAATAAAGAAAGTTTGATACAATGGCCTTGACGAAGAATGACATATAGTGAGAAATAGCGATCCGTTGTAGCCTTGAAAAAAGAATGAGTCATGACGATCTTGGAAAATAAAAAACTGATACCATAGACAACTTAGCAAGCTATGATGGCCTTGACGAAGAATGAGCTATGAGTTACATGGCGGCATTAAAATATAGCGTGTTATAAGGTCTTAAAGGGGCAACAGAGCAATAGTAGACTTGAGAAATAACAAGTTATTATGGCCTTGATGAAGAGTCATTTCGCGCCGAAGAAACAGCCAGTGAAGAGCGATAATAATTAGCATCGATACCACAAAAAAAGCAATTTATAATGGCCTTGATAACGAATAGGCAATTGATAAATGAGAAGCTTGTATGGCATTGAGAAATAACAAGCTATTATGGCCTTTATAAAGAGCCATTTTGCGTTCAAGAAATAGCCAATGGCCTTGGTAACGAATAGGCAATTGATAAATAACAAGCTTGTATGGCATTGAAAAAAAAACGAGCTATAATGGCCTTGAGAAGTGGCGAGCTATGATAGCCTTGACAAAGAACGAGTTATGACGGTTTTGAGAAATGATGAACTTTGATATCGCATAAAAATAGGAAGCTATAGAGGCCTTGACAAAGAAATAGCAATTGATAAAAATGACAAAATTGGGAAATAACGCCTATTATGGTCTTGAGATATAGTCAATTATGATAGCCTTGGAAAAGAATGAGCAATAGCGTGTTATAAGAGCCTTAATAGCCAGTGGCCTTGGTAAATGAGCTATATTGAGATGGTCATAACAAAGAATTAACCATTATGGCCTTGACAAATAGCAAACTTTGATGAATAATTACCAATAATTGTTTTGGCAAATAAAAATCTGTTGTGGCATTATAATATAGCAAACTATAATAGCCTTAGAAGTAGCGAATTATGATGACCTTGACAAATACTGAACTGTGATGCATTGAAAAATATTGAGCTGTTGTGACCTTGAGAAATATCGAGTTATTATGGCCTTGGAAAGATTTTATCTAATAAGGCATCAAATAAGAAGAACTGGGAATGAGTTATAGAGGCTATTACCGATAAATATTTTCCATTTCATGGGAAACGTTTATATACACAAACAAGTAAAAGTTTTTATTAATATTGGCTGTTTGTTTATAAAAAAATCTACGTCATCGAATTAAGAATGTTCCCAAATAAGTAGCTGTCATTGATATGTCATATAAATACTATTTATTAATAATATAGCTTATCAATAGATGGCCTAGCAAATTACATGAATCATTGTTCTGAAAATATTTGTAAACCGATTTCCATTTCATGATTACCAATCCGCCGGATATTGAAGATTTAGAGGAGCTGGTCGGGGATGGATAATGAGGAAAAACAGCAAAAACTAATAAATTATCTACTAAAAATCACCGTTGACGTGTAATTCCGTTGTGAATGTTGCTACACCAGCTTTATTTTTAGCTATACATGTATAATTTCCAGCTTGTTTATAGCTAACTGATTCTATTTCTAGCGAAGAGGTTCTCTTTCCAACTGGAGTTACGGAGATCTGTCCAAAATTTCGTAAAGAATCTCCATTTAATTTCCATTCTATTCCTATTGGAAGATCTCCTTCGGTCACTGAACACGATACTTGGACGTATTGTCCAGAATGAACGGGGTTGTCTTCGAAATAGAATGGAGTAATGCGCGGTACAACTAAAGCAAAATTACGGATTCTAATTAATAAAATTCCCATTAGAATTATTGAGGTAAATAACACGCTTTATGGTTCCTAGTCGTGTAGGTTTCATTATTGTTCTAAGATAAATATTAAAATTAAAGAAAACCATCTAATTTCAAAATTCTGCGTCTAATATACCAGATAATAAAGGAAGTAGCTTTCTACTTGTCAAAAATAAGTAACGACTTCATATTTTGGATCAGAGCCATGACTTATGAGATGCCATAATAACGAACTGATCCGATAGCTAAAGGATCAGATCGACTTTTACTGGAGAAACACTCCAGGTCTAACACGATCCAAAAGATTTGTAACCATAAAACTATGAGCAAGCCATAGAGACGTCAGAGGTCATAGTATGCCACAATTTCAGCAAAAGGTTTATACACCTCTTCTTGAAGATGGAACTACACGATCGACAATCCAAATTTTTTCTTTGGATATGGATGTAGAGTTGCTGGAAAGCCGAAACGACTCCCAAACAATCTAATCTCTGTATGACTAAAGTCTAAGTACAAAATAAAAATTTTATAAGACGGCCGTTGCCGAAGTATTATTTCAGCTCTCAACAGCGTTGCCAACACATTTCAGATCATTCGACTTTCGCAAGTACCGCACCCGCCAAAATGTAACTTCGATACCAAATTGAAACAGGACTGTCTTCACGGTCTATATGATTTGACGAGTTTGCTTGAAAATATCACCGTATGAATCAATAATATCAATAAACTTTCCAATTTTACCGAACGGGAGATTTGGTAGGGAAAGTGAAAGAACTAATTGAATGAAAAATATAAAAATATTAATAGTACCCTTGACGATAAGCTCGGTAACGTAAGTAGATATTCCCGCTTTGTTTTCCGCTAAACAAGTGTAATTTCCCGATTGTAATTCCGTTACGGCGTCTATAGTCAATACAGAAACCTTTTTTCCGAAATTTCCGACATTATAACCGGGATTTTCCTCTATAGGTTTTCCGTTAAATAACCAAGAAAACTTTACTGGTAAATCCCCTACGTTTATACTGCATTGTACTGTCGTGGATTCGCCTAAAAACAACGGTTCTTCTCCAAAGGAAAAAGGCTGAACTCGCGGCAAAACTATAACAAAATGTTCTATTGGGCGAAATATTCAATTTTAACAGTCAAATTTAATAATAAAATCCGACAAAAACACGAAATTAATATAAATATCTCAATAAGAATTTCTTTAACTAAGACATCTTCAGAATTCTCCAAAACTTTGTATCTCCCACGGTAGTTTCCGCAAAAACTAGCGGTCTAGTAGAAATTAGCAAAATAATACGTATATATTCATCTTCTTTAGGTAATTTTTTCAAAATTTCCAGTAACTTATCATGTCTACTGTATTAATTGCTTTTTCAAAATCGACAGCACATCTTTGAACCAGCAACAATCCAGTTATCAAAACCAAAATGAGTTTTTTTGATTTCTTCTTCAAGTACAGATAATGAAAACCTATTTTATGTTTTAAGCAAAGGAGTATACCTGTCCCCTTGGTTTCAATATGTCCTCTTTCTCAAGTTGTTTCCCCGAATCCCCCGCCTAGTTAAACAATATATCTGGTGGAATTTCCTTCAGACTTTTGCACCTTGGATCTATTAAAACAATACACGGATTGGACTACAGATTATGGAAACCTACTTCGGGTGTTTAAGCAAAGAAGCCTTGTTTTCTCGATTTAGATGTCCTTTTACCCCCCAAGTTGTTTCCCCGAACCACCAGCGAAGTTATACAATATATCTGGTGGAATTTCCTTCAGACTTTTGCATCTTGCGTCTATGAAGAACAATACACGGATTGGACTACAGATTATGGAAACCTACTTCGGGTGTTTAAGCAAAGAAGCCTTGTTTTCTCGATTTAGATGTCCTCTTTCCCCCCAAGTTGTTTCCCCGAACCACCAGCGAAGTTATACAATATATCTAGTGGAATTTCCTTCAGACTTTTGCATCTTGCGTCTATGAAGAACAATACACGGATTGGACTACAGATTATGGAAACCTACTTCGGGTGTTTAAGCAAAGAAGCCTTGTCTTCTCGATTTAGATGTCCTCTTTCCCCCCAAGTTGTTTCCCCGAACCACCAGCGAGGTTATACAATATATCTGGTGGAATTTCCTTCAGACTTTTGCATCTTGCGTCTATGAAGAACAATTCATGGATTGGATTACAGATTATGGAAACCTACTTCGGGTGTTTAAGCAAAGAAGCCTTGTCTTCTCGATTTAGATGTCCTCTTTCCCCCCAAGTTGTTTCCCCGAACCACCAGCGAGGTTATACAATATATCTGGTGGAATTTCCTTCAGACTTTTGCATCTTTTATCTGTGAAGAATAATTCATGGATTGGATTACAGATTATGGAAACCTACTTCGGGTGTTTAAGCAAAGAAGCCTTGTCTTCTCGATTTAGATGTCCTCTTTCCCCCCAAGTTGTTTCCCCGAACCACCAGCGAGGTTATACAATATATCTGGTGGAATTTCCTTCAGACTTTTGCATCTTTTATCTGTGAAGAATAATTCATGGATTGGATTACAGATTATGGAAACCTACTTCGGGTGTTTAAGCAAAGAAGCCTTGTCTCCTCGATTTCGATGTATCGTCTTTCCCAAGATGTGCTCTCGAATTTGTCGCACAATACATGTAGTGGAGTTTCTTTCCCAACTTTGCATCTTGGATATTTGGAAACTTTTGCCTTATGCCTCTGCCCGGTAATCAGTCTGAGCTGATTCGTTTTTGAATGACGCTGTCCTTTAGTACCTTTTTTACTCTATGAAACGGGTATTTGAGTGTCGTATGTCTTGTGTATAAGGATAAAAGGGAGTTTTGCGAAAGGATTTTAAATAAAATTAATTAAAAATAACGAGTGAAAATATGTTCCATATACCCTTGACTAATAACTCTGCTGTATGACTTGATACGCCCGCTTTATTCGTAACTATACACGTATAATTTCCAGCGTGCTGCCAACTAACAGATTCAATGTTCAAAACCGAACTTCGAGATCCGAAACTTCCAATATTAATTCCATTTTTCTTGGAAACCGGTACATTGTTGAACATCCAAGCGAAAGTCATCGGAGCGTCTCCTTTACTAATTGAACACGAGACTTGCGCCATATCTCCTGAGTTTACTTCTTCTTCGAAACTAAAAGGTGTAACGTGGGGGAGAACTGAAGATGAAAATATCAAAGATAAACCTCTAGCTGAGTTCAATAGAATTAATACGGCAGTGATTATAATCCAATCAAATTATCATACAAAAAGCGTTTTTTAATCATTTAGACCACGCAGCAGTAACAATTCTGCAGGTATAACTGCGATAATTAGATCAAGTATCGTCCGTCGTGGCACATAGACCTCAAACATCTTACAACAAATAAAAAAAAAGTACCAAAGATGCTGAATAATGTTCAGTAACATTGCAGACTGTTTACAAGTGATATCACCGATTGATAATCTATGAAACATCGTTACTTGTCACAAGTTTTCGATCGCCAAAAGTTTTTATGTCTGTGTACGCCTGCTTTTTCGCCAGATTTAGTTCCGTGCGAGATCTGGATCTTTCCGAAAACAAATAAGTGCCAAAATTGATATTGGGAATCTCACTACAGAGGATATGAAAGCGATTCTAAAAGAAACTCTTTCCAGAAATGTTTCCAGTTTGATAAAACTTTGTTTATCACTTAAAGATGTACCAAAACTATGACTATAACCTTGCGCAGCGTTTTTTGGTGTGGAAAGGCATTAAAAACACGGGAATTCTTCGGCGTTCACGAAATCAATTCGTTGGTGAGTGCCTGAATAGGTATGCTGGCGATAGAACAACTCATTTTGGAGTAAAAAATTGGTTGCCAAACTTTGATCAAACATTTTTGCGGTTGGAATTTTTTCGCCGCTTGCTGACAGAATACAGGGCGGAGGAGGACGGTTATTTAACGCGAATCTTTACTATAGACTAAACATAAGTACACGAAGTGTTGAGGAAGAGGGAGGAAGTCAAAGCGAAGACAACCAGGAACCCGCTTACCGGTCGAAATCGAGGAGAATTCCAGATCGAAGTGCGATTCTTCTCCAGGATACTAGAAGGTTCCTCTACGGTCCGGAATTATCATCCTGCGACTACCCCATGTTTGGGAAACCGCAAGGGGCCCTCGAAGGTCAATACCCACCGATTCAACACCGACAACGAGGTAGGGGAGTTTGTCCACTCATGGCTGAATTATTCGACACCGGAATCAAAAAGTTTTTGGCGTAATGAATAAATGTGTTACAGCATTTGTTTCGATCATATTTAAACGGCCCTAATATGTTGAAATTATATTAAAGCTCATTTTGGGATACACGGATTGCAGTGTTGCAAGATTTACGAGTTTATTGGCCAACATCAAGGAAAGAAAACGTGGTTTTGAAAAAAAGGATCGGGTTAATCAAAACTTCTCTTTCAATCAAGCCATTTATTGTATTTAATATGTAGTACCCTTCACCAATAATTCAGCAGAATAACTCGAACTCCCGGCTCTATTAGTAATCAAACAAGTATAGTTTCCAACGTGTCTGCCGTCTACTGAATCCACTGTTAGAACCGAACTCCGTTTACCAACATTCGTTACCGCGATTCCTTTCGATTTCGATATGGAAACACCGTTAAAAATCCAAGCGAAAGTCATTGGGGCGTCTCCTTTACTGGCGGTACAAGAAACTTGAACCGTATCGCCGGTGTTAACTTCTTCTTCGAACGCGAACGGTGTCACATGCGGAAGTACTAAACAAATATACGAAACAACGATGAAGAAACTAAAAGTCGATGAGGAAAAAGGGCAACTAGACTTGTATGAATATCGAATGGTGTAAGAGTTGTTGGAGCTTAAGGAGACCCATGTTTCGGACCATTACCATTTCTGTTTGGTTCTTATAAATATTCGAAACTGGAAAGTTTTGTTCTGTTGGAAAGTGTCGTGGTTTAGATGAAACCAAATTGAGTCGATTGCCTTCGAAAATCAATATATCATTAGTAAGTACCGGCACATCTCGAGATATACAACGTTGCCAAACTGTTGAGTATTAGTATAAATAATTCTGATTTTTAGTCATATGAATCTTTTATTTTCTGTTCGGAAAGATCCTTAGTTTTTTCGATAGTAATAAACTGAGATTAGAGTACGTTTTTATAATAAATAGTACGTGGTGACCACCAAAATTAAATTCGCTATCATTTACGATATTTTTCATCTTCCTCAATTAGCTTGATACTCTCTGTTATACATGGTAGCACATTATAGGAAAAACCAATATAACTACGTCCCTTTACCTTCTACATTGTTTCATGGTATCCCCTTATATTCCTTGATTATACAAGGACACTTCCTGGATACGAAATTATGGGATTTTAGTCATTAAATACAGTATTTAATCCGGATCGTGCACTGTCAAATTAGTATTTACTTGGATTTATGCTGAAAGTTTTGCGTGTGAAAAAAAAATTTATTCCAAAAGAGATTCTGAAAATATAAGGCGAAAATTTTTTTGGAACTAAGTCCGAAGTTTTGAAAGAGCTTGCTAAACATTTGGTTTAATATACAGGGTGTCCCACGAGAGTTGAAACTATCTGTAAATGGCAAAATATTTATAGTAAAATCATGGTCGATGGAACTTTGTTATTTTGAATGGAACACCCTGTATATTAATAGATTGTTGAAATCTACGTTTTAGTATACTTTTGTCTAAAAACTTTTTTCCAAAAATGCATACTTCTTGAGTTATTAATTTTTGTGTAAAAAATTTGACCGTTGCAGATCCTTATAAATTATTTTTTTACGAGGATACCCTTAAAGATATGAAAATGGTTTTTATTCGGTTGTTTTTAGCAAAGTCAGACGAATTTGCATCTATGTTAAAAATTTTTTCATTTTATACAGGGTGCGTATAAAAAGTATTGAAAGTATAACTTTATAAATATCAAATTTCTTTTTTTCCCATTTAATATTTTAATATTTGGATAACGTTAAGGTTTAGGTATAGGAAAATACACACGGATTTGCCATATTTTTCATCCCTGATTGCATTAAAATAGAAAAAACCGGGTGGCTCTACTTAAAAAGTATATATTTATAAAGTTAAACTTTGAACACTTTTTATATACACCATGTATAAAATGAAAAAAATTTCAACATAGATTCAAACACGTCTTAGCTTGCTTAAAGCAACCGATCAGAAACCATTTTCATATCTTAAAGGGTGTCCTCATAAAAAAATAGTTTATAAGGGTCTGCAATTTGTTACAAAAAAATTAATAACTCAAAAAGTATGCATTTTTCGAAAAAAGTTTCAAGTATACTGAAATTTTACGTGGATTTCAAAAATGTATCAATATACCGGATGTTCTATTTAAAATAACAAACAGTTGACTTCCGGTAGAACCGAAAGTGTAGAAAAAAAACTGAAATCGGAACAATAATTCCCAACAACTTCAAAAGAAGTTAAAGAATCTCAAACTATTTAATATGCAAATATCGTCACCGGCGAAAATATTGGTGTGAATATTTGCAATCACTCTGAATGGTTCAAGTAGTGAAATTTTGATTTTGAAAACTCCCATATGAACTTCGATCCTAGTCTTTCGGAATCTTATCGAGGAGAGGAGTCCGCCGAAATCTATCAACCTTAACAAGCCAGAAATTTCTTAGTGTACGGACGCAACGAAGCGCTAACCATAGTTCTGCTCACAGAAAAAACTCCCTGGAGTAAAAACCAAGCTTACTACATTTTGGATACTCGATGTACATCGATCTGTGGCGAGCACACCTTGATGATACCTTTCTCAATAAAACGATAAATCCGGAGCAGCAGCCTGACGACAACTAAGCACAGCCGATGGACTCAACCACATCAGCGGCAGCAAGAACTTCGGCGTTCAGGGCAACGATTCCGCATCGTGCAACGTTATCAAGCAGGGTTTTCGTAACACACACACGTACCACGTTATGTGAAGATCACTATAACCCGTCCACCACACCTGACTAACCGATACTTGACCCAGGAAATTCAAACTAACATTATTTTTGTCCTAATTGCATATAATTTATCCTTCACGTTATATCTGAAACAATTTTTGGGAAAAACCACTATATCCGCCTTCTACCTTCTCGTTTGGAATCGATGAGGAATTAATGTTGTGTTGCTACGCGAAGCGAAGCTACGCCGTTTCCAGAGATTCAGCTCGCGCGACTTAGTTTAATCTTTTATTGTATAAATTATGCACTTTCAACATTTTGTCAACCTTTGTACAGGTGCCACTTGAATGAAGATGCGATGGTGCCAGTGCGCGTATGGTAGATCGATGGTCCTCGTTGTGTCCGTACACAGTACAAAAAAAGTATTTGAGAGGGTAAAACTGGTAAGAATCAAAAGGAAAATAATGAGCAATACATAATAAATCAAGTTTATTATACCCTTTACTAATAATTCTGCAGTATAACTAGAATTTCCCGCTTCGTTACTAATTAAACAAGTGTAATTTCCAGCAAGATTTCCTTCGACCGAATCTATAATAAGACTAGAACTCCGTTTTCCCAGAGTGGTCACCCGAATACCTCTACTTTTGCTAATCGGGTTGTTATTGTACAACCATAAGAAAATCATGGGAACGTCTCCTTTGCTTGCGGTACAAGGCACTTGAATTGTATCTCCGGAGTTTGCTTCTTCTTCAAACGTAAACGGTGTCACGTGAGGAGGTACTGGAGAAGTAATAAGATAAATAAAAAAATAGAGACGATCCGGTGAAGGTAAAGTAAAGGTGGTTAGAGCTGAGGAAGACCCATGGTTAAGCGAAGATTCTCCTATTGACCACTGGACGTCTAAATGGTTTCGCTATGACTCCATCGTTCATAATAAAGATTAATTCTATGGTTAATTAGGTTTATGAAATAGGTTTGAAAATATATGGAAGCAAATGAGTTTATTACGTATTTCTATACCCTTTACTAATAATTCTGCAGTATAACTAGAATTTCCCGCTTCGTTACTGATGGAACAAGTGTAATTTCCCGCATGATTTCCTTCGACCGAATCTATAATAAGACTGGAACTTCGTTTTCCCAGAGTGGTCATACGAATACCTCTACTTTTGCTTATCGGTTTCTCGTTAAACATCCATAAGAAATTCATGGGAACGTCTCCTTTGCTAGTTGTGCAGGATACTTGAACTGTATCACCAGAATTCGCTTCTTCTTCAAAAGCGAACGGTATAACGTGTGGCGATACTGAAGAATAATAAGAAACTTTTGAAATTGTTAATACTTTTGTTGATAGGAACGAAAAACTAGATACGAATAACGTATTTATAATCATATTCTGCCGCGTTTTCAACTCGACGTTCCGATTTCATTAGCGACATCTTCAGAGATGAAAATATGATAACTTGGTTCCACGAAAAGTATCGGTACTACCAACTACGCAAACCCAAATAGAACTACAACTCAATAACCGATGATAATATTATAGAATATGAAGTAATCCAAAGAAAAATCATTTTTCAAGGATAAGAATTAGGTGGAGATGTTAGTTTAAATAAAAAAGGTGTCGATGTATGTACATATATTATACCCTTGACTAACAGTTCAGCTGAATAACTTGCAATTCCCGCTCTATTCGTGATAATACATGTGTAATTTCCAGCATGGCCACCTTCTACCGAATCAATGATTAATACCGAAGTTCTTTTCCCTAAAGTTGTCACACTTATCCCCTTCCTATTTTTAATCGGGACATCGTTCAAAGTCCAGTCGAATGTCATCGGCGCGTCACCTTTACTAGTCGTACAAGAAACTTGTACCGTATCACCGGAATTTGCTTCTTCTTCAAACGCAAATGGCGTTATGTGTGGCAAAACTGTAGGCAGAAACATTTTTATTCAATAATACTGGATTTGGTTGGTCATTGCGTCAATAACCAATACGGTAAAAGAGTTATCGAAATGGAAGGCACTGTTGGTAAAAATGCATCCTTCTAAAACTTCAAGTATTGTTGAATGGTAAAAGAATTGAAACCAAGACGTGATGCATATGAATAACCAACGGGAACGTATCCCAGCATCTTTCAAGCACAATTTGTAGCCATTGGAAGATGTGCATAATCTGATTTGGACATCCCATGAGCGATCGACTCATACAAATAATCAATTCTAAGTTAATCATGGAATGTATGGATAAAACAATGTTTTTCTCGAAAGATATTCGTTCTGCTGAATGCTGTTCAGCCGAACATTCGAACGGGGGCTCATTCCGCAGGTGTAGGGAACTATTAGCGCGAAGGGTCTAACAACAGACCTTACTAGGATCTTTATTCTTCAATACTTTGGGACTTGAAGAAGCATGTTCACAAATAGATCTTTCATGTTGTGCACAAACCACTTTTCTATATCAAATCTTTCTACTTAAACACTGTTGGACATGGATATGTTTGTAAATTGATATTTTGAAGAAAAAATTTATCAAAAAATTCAAAAAGAGATCTAGGAGAGAGGCTAGACATTTTGAAAGTGTTCCTTAATGAAAATAAGTGGATTTACAGGTGTAGCACTGTGTAGTAGCACTTTGAGTGGATTTACAGGTGGACAACCTTTTTGAATGTTCTGTATCTGGTGTAGTAGCACTTTGAGAGGATAGATCTAGGAAATAGTTGTAGAAAAAAACCAATTCGGTGCTTAATTTACCCCTAACTAAAAGTTCCGTGGAATAGCTAGCAACTCCTGCTCTATTAGTTATTAAACAAGTATAATTTCCGGCGTTACTCCCTTCGACAGATTCGATGTTTAGAACGGAGCTCCGTTTTCCCAACATGGTAATGGTGATACCTCGATTTTTGAATATGGGAATACCGTTGAACAACCAAGCGAATGTCATCGGGGTATCTCCTTTGCTCACCGAGCAAGATACTTGAGCCATATCGCCAGAATTTGCTTCTTCTTCGAAAGCGAACGGAGTTATGTGAGGTAAAACTGCGGAGTGAATAATTATAATATAATATTAATGTCGTAAACTGGAAGGGAGGCCCAAGAATAAAACAAATCACGAAAACGATTAAAAAAGTAATAAAATTCGTTGTTATTGAGTATCCAGGCAAGATGGTGGTAGCTCTCAACTTGATTCCAAGTTTTCGTCCGAACCAAGTAAAATAATAAAATGGGAGTTTAATTTTTTCAAAAATTGTTTATCTGTAACTCTATTGGTTATTCGCTTATAATAAACTCGATGAATTTTGATTTTTGTGACTCCCAAACCGGCTCCATACAAATCGCGAATACTGAAAACATTTCGGAGTATATTCTAGAACAACCTTGGTCCATAAATTCAAATATTTCCATTTCGTCTTAAGTAAAAAACGATTTTTTTTTTAATTAGAAAAGTTGAAAGCTGAAAAATTCGTAAGATAATACATAGATGACGCTACTAGCATTAAAACCGTATGATTCTTAGTTAGACCTAACCTTTAAAAGACACGTGTATAAATTTGACAGCTGTCATACAATTAGTTTATGAGATATGGCATTTTGAGTAAGACAACTTATTATAGTTTAAAAAAAAAGTTGAAAAGGAATTTCGTGTGTTGATAGACATTGAGTTTTGACAGAAAAAAAAAACTATTGAAGATAATGCTTGACTTGATCAACATTATTCGGTCTTTGCCACGCAGCGGACGGTCTAAAAAGGCTGTAACTGACGAAAACATGAGAATAGTCCAGAAAATATTTTCGCATAACCGTAATTGAGGTAGATGAGACCCTAAAGATATAAAAGGAACGTATTGGACATAACGTGAATGAATTTTTGGGTACGAGAAAGCCCTGTTCAAAGTGTGTGCCGTACAAGTTCACAATCGACCAAAACAACCGACTCCAAAGCGTGGAACGACGCGAAAATCAGCTGGCAAGCTTATCGAATTAATATTAACGAATGCTCATGGTAAAAGGATTTAGTTTGAAGGACTAAATCACGAATTGAAAACGATGACATAATTGCAGGAATTGGGATTCGAATCTTTTCCGCATCCACCGTATTTTCCAGACCTATCCCCCAGAAACTTTTTTCTTGTCTCCAACCTCAAGAGGATGCTCGCTACAGAAAAATTCTCTACCGTTTAAGAGATTATCGTCGAATGTAAAACCAATTTTAAAGCTAAAGAAAACTATATTAAAAATACATTTTTCTCTCTGCTAGCCTACGGAATTTTCAGTTCTTCTGATAATTTTAGAAATTTGGTTCGAAACAAAACTGTTGAATATGCAAAAATAAAGGCCCATCAAGTCGATTAGGCAGCAATACTAAAAAAATTGTCTAGTAAACCAGATAAAACATTTAATTAAATACCCTTGACTAATAACTGGACAGAATAACTGGAATTTCCAGCATGAACTCCATCTACCGACTCGATGCTTAATAATTACGTTCTTTTCCCAGCCATTCTTATTGTGATTCTTTTGTCTTCAGATATGGGCGAACAACCAAAAAAAATTTAAGAGGGCACAATGAAAAAAGTAACAAGATGGAAACCAGTTAGAGATAGAGTAAAAATAAAACGTAGAATAGAATGAAAAGGGGACAGTTGTGTAGATAAATAGAGAAAGGTTGCGGAATCTACATGATGAATGGTTTCAAAAGTGTTATCCGAACTCTACTCCATCGAAAAGAACCGTTTGTTATTGGTTTTCCGAATTTAAACGTTGTACTACAGATATTGATAACGATCAACGTTCTGGTCGACCAATCGAGTTGGTTACTCCAAAAAAGCCCACAAATTGGTTACATCTAAATGTAAATTGGAATCGCGTGAAGTAACTGAGGTCGTAAAGATGTCAGAAGGCAGTGTACTTACAATTTTGCTGATTGTTATGTTGATGATTCGGAGTACTTTATTGAAAATCGCAAAAATCAAGAAAAAATCATTGTTTTACCAATACAACGCACCGATACACAAGTCGATGGCAACGATGGTTAAATTGAGCGAATTACAATTCGAATTGCTTCCTCAACCACCGTATAATCCAGATCTGGTCCCCAATGAGTACTAGCTATTCTAAAAGGCATGTGAATGAAATTACCAACCATCTTTTTCAAAAATTTTTCATTATAATAGGAAGTAAACTTGATTAAGTTGTTTAATAGACATTTACGTACAAGGGGAGGAAACGCAATTTCCTCCTTAGGTCTGTATATAGTTTTTTCTACTATAACACCTTAACAAGGAATGTGTGCAACTTATGCAGCTGCCAAGTGAATAATTTCGTAGTACAACGTGCAAAAAAATTGCACGCAAGTCTCTTCCTAAGTAAGTCAGCTGATCCGTTAAGCCAAAAGTAACTAAATTGCAACTTGCACGTAATAAAAATGGCACAAAACCGATAATGTCAAGAACTTGTAAGAAAAAAATCACATAAACTTGTGCGCATGCTTTTGATCAAGAAATTTGGCGTCTTGCATTGCACGTTGTATTGCATCATGTAAAGCGGCCTTAAATAATACCTAATGTTGAAAGTTGAATAAGGTTGTGTTGGGGTCGTTAATGACGGATTAGCTATTTTTGAAAATAAGCAGTTTTAAGATACAGTCGAAGAAACTTCTTATCTCGGTTAACAAATAATTGGACCCTGGTATATTTTTCATAAAAAATTGTCAAAATTAATAATTCTCCTGAAACGAGAATCCAATTTTTGTCATAAGTTTCAAATTTAAGTTATTTGATATGCCAACAAAGTGAAAAATTTGCCCAACAAAAGTTTATAATTTCATTGAAAGTCTAAAAATTCTGTTTCACTATATTTTTCTATACCTAGGAAGTGTTGAGGGTTAATATCAATAAAACCATGATAATATGTGTATTAAAACCAGTTTTTTTTTTGTTAAAACTATTTACATAACCATATTTTTTATAGAGATGATATTCCGCATATTCACTTATTGTTTCAGAGTAATAGTTTCCCAATCTATGTGTCGAATGTTTTCTGAAAGATAAAGCAATTACCTCCCTGGAAAGATAAGCTATAGACCGGTTTCGGCATAAATTGATCTCATCAGACGCATGTATTTCTCTGTTAGGAATTTTGTCCCTTGACCAGGAACGGGATCCAACAAGTTCTTAAGTCAGATATTAAATACCTCGAGGTAACCCTCGATCAGATACTGACATAGTAAGCCATAAGGCACGAATTGCTTTATACAACTTACGTAGATTGGTCGCAGGAACATAAGGTTCGAAACCTAAAATGTTAAACTGGATGTACAAATCCATAAGCTATGTTTATGTTGACCAACAACCCTGGATAAGTTAAAATTATGTCATACAGTCATTTTAGACTTAGCCCCTTTGAAGACCTTCATAGAAAGTGAAGCCCAGCGACCTGATTGAGCCATCAGCATTCTAAAGGAATGTAAGGTGTCCATAGATATGATCACGGACACCATGTCTCAAACTATGCTTTATTAAAATGGACCAATGTAGAGATCGCATTCAATTATGGCTCTAAAATAAACAAGTAGGGGTAGAAATATAGCTCGCTATCTCATTGGGCTCAGAACCTTCCGTTTTCCAACGGAACTAAGATATTTATCTTATTAGATAGCAGAGCAGCTCTACAAGCATTTGACTCTTATGGAATTGATTCAAAGTTAGTATGGGATTGCATCGAATCTTTGAACTCAATTGGAGCGAATAATAAAGTTACTTGACCACACCTGAGTGCTCGTCAATTATCTGGCGAAGGGAGACGAGACGTACATTTCCCAAAAAGCCGTCAAGTTATGGAAAAGACTTCTTTGTATTCTACTAACTGGTTCCAAAAGACACTTTCATTTAGCATGAGCCAAGGAAAGTTGCTGGTACGCTTTCTGGGGAACTACCAGCTGAAGAACATTGGAGAAATTTCCATTAAAGCCTGAAAATGTGAGTTGCCTAGTCCCCAAAGTGCTTTTCATGTGCCAAACAATGGAAAATCGTAAATTGGTAAACAGCCAAATGATATGTTGATAAAGACAATTAGAAACAAGTTGTTTGCAGATCGAAACCGATCAATAACAATTTTTGATTGGTGAAATGGAAAAATACCGTCTCTATACATACTGAATATGGTTTAATTGAAAATACTACTGTGCATCCAAAATATTTAGAACTCTGTACCCTTCACAAATAATTCGGCGGAATAGGAAGACACTCCTGCTTTATTGGAAACTGTACAGGTATAATTTCCAGCATGAAATCCTTCTACGTTATCAATATTCAATACTGACGTTTTCGTGCCGAATGGACTAATAGTCACAGCTCCTACTTCCGATATAATTTTCCCATTGAACGTCCACGAGATTGAAAGGGGCATATCTCCTCTATTGACGTAACAAGACAGTTGAACGCTATCTCCAGCGTTCGCTGCTTCACCGTCGAAGGAGAAGGGCGTTATGTGAGGTAAAACTATGAATAAAAACAAATAGGAATTTACCAAATAGTCTGGATAGTTTTTTATGGATGTATTCTACGGTCGATTACTGCACTTCCACGACCAAAAGCAGCGGGTAGTTGGTTTTCGAACATACTGGACTTCAAACATCAAACATTTGATAATAAATTTCCCTTTTCCCTCTAAAGAACCAAGTGATTTAACTCATATAGTGAAGAAAATGTGTTAAAGATGGTCAGCTATTCATGAGACTCTAGACCAGTTAATATTTTGATGGGACTCGACAGAGATCTTCTTTAAAATTCATCTTGTATGTATCAGCAAGAGGTCTCCTTCAACCACTGATATTTTGAAGGAAATAACTTTTGCTCGAGAAAGTTTCCACTAGTATCGATGAGGAATATGATTCTAGACCAGTTATTCACAAAATGGTCCAAGTTAACCCCTAGGAATACATGATGGACTCGACAGAGATCTTCTTTAAAACTCATCTTGTATGTATCAGCAAGAGGTCTCCTTCAACCACTGATATTTTGAAGGAAATAACTTTTGCTCGAGAAAGTTTCCAATAGTATCGATGAGGAATATGATTCTAGACCAGTTATTCACAAAATGGTCCAAGTTAACCCCTAGGAATACATGATGGACTCGACAGAGATCTTCTTTAAAACTCATCTTGTATGTATCAGCAAGAGGTCTCCTTAAACCACTGATATTTTGAAGGAAATAACTTTTGCTCGAGAAAGTTTCCACTAGTATCGATGAGGTATATGATTCTAGACCAGTTATTCACAAAATGGTCCAAGTTAACCCCTAGGAATACATGATGGACTCGACAGAGATCTTCTTTAAACCTCATCTTGTATGTATCAGCAAGAGGTCTCCTTCAACCACTGATATTTTGAAGGAAATAACTTTTGCTCGAGAAAGTTTCCACTAGTATCGATGAGGAATATGATTCTAGACCAGTTATTCACAAAATGGTCCAAGTTAACCCCTAGGAATACATAATGGACTCGACAGAGATCTTCTTTAAACCTCATCTTGTATGTATCAGCAAGAGGTCTCCTTCAACCACTGATATTTTGAAGGAAATAACTTTTGCTCGAGAAAGTTTCCAATAGTATCGATGAGGAATATGATTCTAGACCAGTTATTCACAAAATGGTCCAAGTTAACCCCTAGGAATACATGATGGACTCGACAGAGATCTTCTTTAAAACTCATCTTGTATGTATCAGCAAGAGGTCTCCTTCAACCACTGATATTTTGAAGGAAATAACTTTTGCTCGAGAAAGTTTCCACTAGTATCGATGAGGGATTTTTGCTAAAAGAGTTTGGAGATTGTTTGAGAATGAACCGAGCATGAATCTACCGGTCTCAATCGTTCGATCAAGCAGATTGATCGACCATGATTCCTTTTAGAAACATGAAAGTATCTAAATATGGTTTGACTTATATCAAAAAGCTTGTAAGGGAAATGAAAATTGGTACAAAGATGAAGAAAAACCTATTGAACCAAATGAACAAAGGCCACGAGGATCCTTCCAGAGATTCATAGGACCGAAGGGTGGGAATGTTTATCGACTTCCCGTATGTATGAATCGATGAATTGGTTAAGAAAAATTGGTGAATCGATGAAAGAAGACGAGAGGTCTGGTGTATCGAGCAAGAGGAATAAAGCAGAAAAACTTCACGAGTCTATTGAGTTAGCAGACGACGTTACCATCAGCAGTCTTGGTACCAGAAGCAGTTGGTTAGGATAAAGTAATGCACCACTTTGAGGGTTTTTTGAAAGGCACTAAGGGATCAATTAGTTTCGGATAGCAGGAAGAGTATGGCGTGTATGTAAATAAATCCATTCAGCTCACTAAATATTTCGATATATACAAGCAACAAACTACACGTGAACAATTTAATTTACATAAAGGTTACCGTTAATGAGCAATTCGGAGCTGTGGGCGGCGACGCCACCCAAATTCGATACCCTACACGTATAAACGCCCGCGTTTTCGGGTTGTACCGAATTAATAGTTAGAAGATTAGTTCTGGCTCCTATGGAGATCGTATTTATTCCTAAATTGCGTTTAATTTCTTCGTTATTGAAAAACCACGTTATGTTAAGTGGAACGTC
Organism: Diorhabda sublineata; assembly: GCF_026230105.1. Lineage (NCBI taxonomy): Eukaryota > Metazoa > Arthropoda > Insecta > Coleoptera > Chrysomelidae > Diorhabda > Diorhabda sublineata. The sequence goes on from NC_079483.1 coordinate 18,389,504, forward strand.
TCCTTTAGCGACGTAGCAATTTATCTGGACGCTATCGCCAGTGTTGGCTTCGTCTTCAAACTCGAAGGGGGTTATATGAGGAACCACTGAATTAAATCCAAAAAAAAAAAGTTGTTAAAATTTTATAAGTAATGGATGTTTTTGAAGCGGATAAAACTATAATAGTGTGTCTACTTTTTGATAAGTTTATGACCATTGTATTCAAACATATCATCATCAATAGATTTACGACGACTTAATTATTTATATCCCCTATTTAGATTGGAATATCCTAAATGTGGATAGACTTTATACCAAATATTCTCTACATGACGCTATTACAGTAAACCATAAAAATAATGCGCGTACTGAAGAAATTATCACCAATATAAACAAAATTGTAGAAGAGTTTATTCAATAGAGAGTGAAAATGGCAAAGATCTATACAAGAACCAGCTTCTGCAGGTGTTACAATCAAGACACCGGCTTTTTGTAGATTAGACCTTAAAGTAATTTAATACTGATCCGATGGCGTGAAATAAATCCACAACAGACTCCATTACATCCAGAAAAATTCACCGTTCGTTGTGGTTTACACATCGGTGTCATCTATTTGTAAATAAAATAATATTTGCTCAATTCCATCTTAATCAATTTCAATATTTGTTAGTTACGAAACCCTTTAACTCCAAATATTCAAAACTAAGGGCATTGTACCCCAGGATAGTCTCAGAAGTATCTAGCCTGATCTAGAGTTGCTTGAAGTACAGTTTGAAGGCGTCACGTTGTTTAGTGTTTATTTGGCAGCCATCAATAGCGAATTGGTTGTTCGAAGTTTCCTTTAAAATGACTTAGAATTAGATTATCCATGTTATGGAAATCAGATTTTTGAATTAACTTCCCAAAATCGTTTCATCGTTGAATGGTTGAAAAGATGATTAATTTTTATCGAAATTTTAGTGCCTTACTTTGAAACCATATAACTCGTCAGGGATGCAAACTTGGTGTAAATGGAAAGAATGCACATTCGCTTTTCTGGAACTTGAGACAATTCCTTGTGGAAGAAATGTTAGAGTCCTTGAGAAACCTCTAAAACCAAATAAATAAATATTACACGGATCTTGACAGGGATGTAGTTCATGGTTCATAACAGGATAGTGAGCAGCCAAGGACCTTTAAACTCTGATAGTCCTGTCGTGCCTCATTAAGCACTTACAGTGTACTAAATTTGGTATTTTCGAGTTGAAGGGTTGCAAAGACATTCGTTTTTATCGGAATTTTGTGCCCTACTCGTCAGGGATGCAACTTGATTTAGAAGTAAATTGCCCCCTATCGACTTATTTTGTTTTCCAGCAACGCCTCTACCATCTTTGACATTGAAACTACACAAACCCTCGAGGAAAGGACGAAAAACGATTGTTTCGAGTATATTGAACGGAAATTTCATTTCGTGAGCTAAGATTTCCGATGTACTTGTCACCAAATCAATTTGAGAATTTATTGACATAAAATAAAACAGGATTTCGAAAAATTTGAATACATAACTCAGATCTAAGTTCTTATTTTGTATTTCGACATATTCAAATCGAAAATAACGTTTAAGTCAATTATTGAAAAACATTTGTAAATGGTCGGATTCGTGGAGGGTTGATGTTTTTTTTTTCAACCTCCTTTGGGCTGTCAAAAGAGACAGCTGTAGCTGACACCACAGAAGGGTTAAGGTCCCATAAAGGTCTTGTCTGTAATCAGCTAATAGAAGGCGATCGCCCATTCTTGGGATTAATTAGGGGCGACAAAAGTTTGTTAAGCGATTTAGAAATAAAAATCAATAATATTGTAGAAAGAACATGAACATGATGATCATTTTTCATCACATTGCACCCCCAAAGCGATCACAAAAATCTTTAAATAAATTCGGTAGAGTATTTTGAAGAAACTCTGGAATAATTTTCACCAGTTGGCAAATTTTCGATTTCCAATTATCCATGGAATGAAAATGAAGTTTTTCAAATCAACTGTTAGATAAAAAGTCTTCCCTAAAATAAGATCACCCCTAATTAACCCCCCGGAATGGTTCAACAGCCTTCTACCTTAACAATCTCATCCGTTGAACCCAATTTGGTATTTTTAAATTGAAGTGTTGCTAAGAAATTAATTTTGGACATCATTTTTAGTCCCCGAGGTAGCAACTTTGTATATATTATTAGTTTTAGTCAAAAAATCAAATGTAACTATGGAAATTCAAATACACTTCTATTGTAGAGCCTCCCGTGAACCCCTAGGGGTTCATCTGGACCACTGGATAGGGATAAATCGCCCCCAATCGTCATATTTTGAGCTACGTCCCTGTCGATTCTTACGCGAGGCGCTGCATATATTTCAGTTACGATTCGGTGAAAAGTTAGGGGTGAAGAATATGAAGGAAAGAAATATTCGTTCGAGAAAATAAAAATAATACCATTTACATGCAATTCGGCCGAGTAAGAAGACACCCCAGCGGAATTTTCAGCTGTGCAAGTATAAATTCCACCGTGATGTGCTTGAACCGAATCAATACTAATTGTACTCATTTTCTTCCCGACTTTCGTAATCAAAACACCATCGTTACTATAATCCACTGTGTTGTTATTATGACTCCATGAGATATTAACGGGTAAATCGCCTTTATGTACGTTACAAGTAGTCGAGGCCGAATCTCCAGAATTCACGGAAGATTCTCCGAAATTGAAGTCGAGGATTTGCGGAAGGACTAAGAAAATATATAATTGGAATGTTTCTAGTAAAAAATTTCTCAAAAAGACCAAAGATTGGCTGAAAAGTTCGTAGGCTAGCGTAAAAAAAACTTTTATTTTCGGTAAATTTCGATTTTATTATACAGTTTTTATCGGAGTAAAATTTCTGTCCTTCGAGCTTACTCTTGAGGTTTGAAAACAGGAAAAAGTTGCTGGGAGAAATATCTGGATGATACGGTGGACGCGGAAGCGATTTAAATCCCAAATAATGCAGTTTTGCAATTTTTTTTTCCATTGATGCTTTATCCTGATGGAACATCGTTTTTTTTTTATTCAAACGGGACCGTTTTTCCACGATTTCGTGATTCAAATTCTCCCATTACGCTACGTAATAATCGCTGTTTACGATTTTTCTCGTTTTAATATATTAAATCATGCACACATCAAAATATTGATGCCGCAACCTTGCCAACTGACTTTTGACTATTTTTTCATGTTTTCGTCAGTTACAACTTCTTTGGAATGTCCAATGCGTGCGTCTTGGTGCTCATTCCGCCTCATCCAAGACAATCACTTCACAACGGGTGATTTTCTTCACTTAAAATGTTATGATTTACAAATTAGTAGTTTACGAACTTTCCAGCCCACCGAATACTAAAATCGTTAGTGCAAAATTAGAATGATAAACGACAAAATACATGATAGAAAGACAAATTGTTTAAAAGAGGCCCATGTCTTTATTTTGTTTAGGAAAAAAAATGGGAGTTAAACAACTAAATAAAAAATAATCATGCTCTATTGAATTGTGATTCATAAAACTCGTTTCCAAGGTTATACCATTAACTTGTAATACAGTAGACTCGACGCTGGATCCCGCTTTATTTTGAGCAACACACGTGTAATTACCCGAATGATAATCGCGAACGTCATCGATTGTTAAAGAACTAACTTTCTTGCTAACTTTCGATAAAACAATTCCATCGTCATAACCGATTTTTTTGCCGTTATGATACCAAATAATGTCGATGGGCGTATCACCTTTCGAAACCGTGCATTGCAAAGAAGCTACGTCACCAGAATTGACGGATTCTTCGCCGAAATTCAAAGGTAATATTTGAGGAGTTGCTAGAAAGAAAAAACAACTTATTCCCAGTTAACTCTAGATGGAACGCGTTCAATAACGATGGCTAATCAATTACATTTTGTTAAATGAGGACAATTCAATATATTTTTCAATGACAAAAAAGGAAAACAAGGAAAAAATTGTCATATACACCAAAGTTTTCATTCAATCGTTTCCTTGGTTTGTCCTCACCCCTGGAATGTACTATTCTAGTGTCTCATATTGTAGATATTCAGATATGTCAAATTTGTCTCTATAATGGTCAGTAAACAATTTTGGTACTCTATTTATCGAAGAAAAATAGTAAATCAAAACAAATTCACGCATAGTGTACTTGCTGCCCCTCCCACGCGGTTTTTCATTTGTGGTATATTATTTGGACCAGTAACGATGCTGCGCGGATGTTCACGTGATGATTATGTACTGATCATTGTTTTGGTTCATTAATTTTCTTCGATAAATAGACTTTAGCTTGGTTTTTTTTTGACAAAGTTGTCATGAAACTAAATGGAACATCCTTTATTGTGAACCCATGGTTATCATGTTTTTATCAACTTCAGCCACTATTTTTTTCTTCGGTCTTAATGCTTTTGTTAACAATTAAAAATTCATAAAGACGGAAAAAGGTCGATTTTTCGCCTGTTTTGAAAACTGATTTTCAAACAGAAGAAACCTAAAGTCAAGACGATTTAGCAACAAAAACAAAAAAGGTTCTAAGAAATAAGAAATTTGTAGCATAAATATTGAAAAATACTTAATTGGATGAGTTTGCTCGATTTGGTTCCAGAAAATCGACATATTTCATAACTACGAAGCTAATCGTCGATCCTAAATCAATTTTTTAAGAGTGGATATCCAAATTCTAAACTTGGTTTGTACATTCCTGCCGAATTGAAAGCTTCTCGAACTTGATCTAAACTTGCTACTGATGCCGTTGCACCTGCTGAATGGACAAGACAAAGTCTTCGATCCCGAAAACTCTTTAATGACTTTTGAAGCATCCACCATTTTTGTAGTACCAGCAAATTCTCTTAACGGTGTTAAATCAGCCAGTTTTCGTCCAGAATATCAGTTAATAGATTATGATTTCACCAAATGAGGGAAAGACGTGCTATGATAGCTGCACTTCTCCAAAGACAGATACCTTTCTTATGTGCTCTAAGCCTTCGATGTTTCTGATAAATTCTCGATAACCTATAAGTCGATTTGCTCAAGGTATGATTGAAAACGTAGTTCCAAGAATGGACGAACCTGGGCTCTGTAGAAGATTAGAAGCTCTTGCTCTATATAGAGCTTTTTGGTTTTGAAACGTAGTTTGTATGGAGATGACACATCAAACCCCGATAGGCGAATTTGCGAACGCCCGCCTTCTTCGTGAGCCTTGGAATTACTTTTCTTCGACTCAATATAAACTTTGAGCTATTGTGAAAAGTCTAAAGGTATAATATACATGAGGATAGGGAAAGTAGTGTATAGAATATATAAGTCAAGCAATAAATACTGTCATAACTTAATTCAAACGTATACCGTTAACACTAAGTACTGCCGAATATTCAGAAACGCCGGCATTATTTTTAGCTACACATTTGTAACTTCCGGAATGCACTTCTTTGACAAAATCTATAGTAATTGAAGTGGCCTTTCTACCAACTTTGGTTATTTGAATTCCATCGCTTTCCTTTATACTTTTATCGTTATGGAACCATAGTATTTCAAGAGGTAGATCTCCTTTATGCACAGAACACTGTACCGATGCGTACTCTCCAGAATTTACGGTTTCCTCACCAAAATCAAAGGGCGTTATCGAAGGCGGAACTACAAGATGGAACAAAATGATTGTTTGGGCAAATAGATTGTCGAAATTAAACGAGTCATTCAAGGACCAAAATTGTAGGAATGAAAAACTAAAAATAAAGTTAATAAACAATTTAATACGACTGTCATATACCATTGACGTTCAATTTAACTGAATAAATCGAGGATCCCGCAGAATTCTGAACCAAACAAGAGTATATCCCCACGTGGACTTCGCCCACCGATTCTATTGTGAGACTACTAACTTTCTTTCCATTTTGAGATATCAAAATACCGTCGTCGTAACCAATGGTTCTATTATTATGTAACCAAGTGATATTCAATGGAAAATCGCCTTTAAATACTGTGCATTGAAGGGAGGCAACGTCGCCGGAATTCACGGAATCTTCACCGAAACTGAACGGCAAAATTTGAGGAGAAACTGAAATTATTTAATAACGTTAATCTGAAACATGTTGCTTTCAAAGTACGTTTCAACTTCAAAATCTTTTTGTTATTTTTTTGAAAAATAGACGTGGAAACGAATCTGGAAATCGGTAAATAATTGGAACGCCTCAACTGTAAAACACGGCGGGTGGCTCCATCTATTATTCGGCAACCGATTGTTGAACTCTAAAAGAAGTTAACTGTAACCCGGCAGAACATTCTATTATCCATTGCTAGACAATTTCTACAATGTTCTAGAATTATCGCAAGATTTCAGAATAGAGGAGCCACGTTTTTACTAAAGCTTGGGAAACAACCGATGATTATATTCGGTTTTTTTCCTATTTTTTTTTCTAGTATATCGTTCCTGCATTAACAAATTGAATAGCAACTATTTGGCGTAATTCATTATAGACGGTAATTAGTTCAATAGTTTGAAGACAGGAGGAAATCAGAACACACCAAAGAAAGGAGACGAGACAAATTGATGGACGCTTTCTCCGCAAACAGGTACTAGTACAAACTGCTAAGTAATCAGCTCGAAATGTCAGGATTTCTGCTTTAACCATAGAAGACCAGACGAAAAAATCCAGATTAGAATTGAAAGGTATTTGTCAAGTACTCCTCAAACGTGAATCTAAGACTCCACGTCAGAATATGATTCATGGAATGTTATGTGTGGTCAGTACTGCTCTAGAAAGTGGAAACTTGGACTTTGCAAGCTGAAATGATCAAAAAACTTTGAGATGTGGCTCTAAAGACGTATCCTGAAGATACCCTGGACTAACATAATCACCAACGACGAAGTACTAAGACGCATTGGTCGCAAAAGAAAGCTATTGACAATGATTAAACAGAAATCTAAGCCTCCACGTCAGAATAGGATTCATGGAATGTTATGTGTGGTCAGTACTGCTCTAGAAAGTGGAAACTTGGACTTTGCAAGCTGAAATGATCAAAAAATTTTGAGATGTGGCTCTAAAGACGCATCCTGAAGATACCCTGGACTGACATAATCACCAACGACGAAGTACTAAGACGCATTGGTCGCAAAAGAAAGCTATTGACAATGATTAAACAGAAATCTAAGCCTCCACGTCAGAATATGATTCATGGAATGTTATGTGTGGTCAGTACTGCTCTAGAAAGTGGAAACTTGGACTTTGCAAGCTGAAATGAGCAAAAAACTTTGAGATGTGGCTCTAAAGACGTATCCTGAAGATACCCTGGACTGACATAATCACCAACGACGAAGTACTAAGACGCATTGGTCGCAAAAGAAAGCTATTGACAATGATTAAACAGAAATCTAAGCCTCCACGTCAGAATAGGATTCATGGAATGTTATGTGTGGTCAGTACTGCTCTAGAAAGTGGAAACTTGGACTTTGCAAGCTGAAATGATCAAAAAATTTTGAGATGTGGCTCTAAAGACGCATCCTGAAGATACCCTGGACTGACATAATCACCAACGACGAAGTACTAAGACGCATTGGTCGCAAAAGAAAGCTATTGACAATGATTAAACAGAAATCTAAGCCTCCACGTCAGAATATGATTCATGGAATGTTATGTGTGGTCAGTACTGCTCTAGAAAGTGGAAACTTGGACTTTGCAAGCTGAAATGAGCAAAAAACTTTGAGATGTGGCTCTAAAGACGTATCCTGAAGATACCCTGGACTGACATAATCACCAACGACGAAGTACTAAGACGCATTGGTCGCAAAAGAAAGCTATTGACAATGATTAAACAGAAATCTAAGCCTCAACGTCAGAATATGATTCATGGAATGTTATGTGTGGTCAGTACTGCTCTAGAAAGTGGAAACTTGGACTTTGCAAGCTGAAATGATCAAAAAACTTGAGGAATTTGAGATGTGGCTCTAAAGACGCATCCTGAAGATACCCTGGACTGACATAATCACCAACGACGAAGTACTAAGACGCATTGGTCGCAAAAGAAAGCTATTGACAATGATTAAACAGAAATCTAAGCCTCCACGTCAGAATATGATTCATGGAATGTTATGTGTGGTCAGTACTGCTCTAGAAAGTGGAAACTTGGACTTTGCAAGCTGAAATGAGCAAAAAACTTTGAGATGTGGCTCTAAAGACGTATCCTGAAGATACCCTGGACTGACATAATCACCAACGACGAAGTACTAAGACGCATTGGTCGCAAAAGAAAGCTATTGACAATGATTAAACAGAAATCTAAGCCTCAACGTCAGAATATGATTCATGGAATGTTATGTGTGGTCAGTACTGCTCTAGAAAGTGGAAACTTGGACTTTGCAAGCTGAAATGATCAAAAAACTTGAGGAATTTGAGATGTGGCTCTAAAGACGCATCCTGAAGATACCCTGGACTGACATAATCACCAACGACGAAGTACTAAGACGCATTGGTCGCAAAAGAAAGCTGTTGACAATGATTAAACAGAAATCTAAGCCTCCACGTCAGAATATGATTCATGGAATGTTATGTGTGGTCAGTACTGCTCTAGAAAGTGGAAACTTGGACTTTGCAAGCTGAAATGATCAAAAAATTTTGAGATGTGGCTCTAAAGACGTATCCTGAAGATACCCTGGACTGACATAATCACCAACGACGAAGTACTAAGACGCATTGGTCGCAAAAGAAAGCTGTTGACAATGATTAAACAGAAATCTAAGCCTCCACGTCAGAATATGATTCATGGAATGTTATGTGTGGTCAGTACTGCCATAAAAAGTGGAAACTTGGACTTTGGAAGCTCAAATGAAAACAAAAACTTTAAGATGTGGCTCTACAGACGCGTCTTGAAGATATAGAATCACCAACGACGAAGTACTAAGACGCATTGGTCGCCAAAGAAAGCTGTTGACAATGATTAAACAGAAATCTAAGCCTCCACGTCAGAATATGATTCATGGAATGTTATGTGTGGTCAGTACTGCCATAAAAAGTGGAAACTTGGACTTTGGAAGCTCAAATGAAAACAAAAACTTTAAGATGTGGCTCTACAGACGCGTCTTGAAGATATAGAATCACCAACGACGAAGTACTAAGACGCATTGGTCGCCAAAGAAAGCTGTCGACAATTATTAAGATGAGAAAAACATCTTACATAGGACACAACGTCCGGAACGACAAATACTACTGTTACAGAAGAAAATGGACAAATCTGATCGTCGGAGAATTATTTCATGTTGCGAGGAACAGAAACGCATTTAAAAACGTTCAATGAGAAGACGGCATGGGAAGAAAAATCTTAATAATCTTTAAAATAGAGTAGGTAGAGATTGTAGGATTAATATCAGTACTGCGGAAAATATAGTTTTATTAATGCTGCTGCCTTAAAGTTTCCAAGGAAAACTAAAAGATCAGTTGATAAATGTGACAAATAAGTTAGCGCAAATGAAAAAACGTAAAAAAATGTCATATATAAAATCAATACTACTCGATCTACAATCCCAAGCTTAAATTGTTTTTTTTTTTTTTTAATAACCATTAACATTCAAAAATGCGGCATGTTTGACTGTCCCCGCTTTATTTTCAGCTTGACAAACGTATTCCCCGGAATGATGAGCGAGCGCCGATTCTATAGTAAGTTGACTAACTTTTTTATTAGTATTAGCCGCAGTAATACCATCTACTCCATTAATACTTTTCCCATTTAACGACCAAGTGATTTTGATCGGAAAGTCTCCTTTTGATACGGCACAAGTGGCCGTTACTAATTCTCCTGAATTAATAGCTTCTTCGCCGAACGAGAACGGATGAATTTGAGGAGGAACTGCAAGATACGTTTAAACTCATATTTCAAAATTTTGAAAAGTGGTAATTTGATACAAAGCTAAGGGAGGCCACTGGAACATGATGAAATCCAAAACCTTAAGATTTACTTGGTAGATTGGTAACAAACGCATAATTACTGGTGTTGAGAGCAGTCTCCAGCATGCCTAAGGTGGAAGCTTTTGAAATGTGGCTCTTTGGACGGATCCTTAGAACAGAGAACGAGAACTATTAACCATTGTAAAGAGATGGAAAGCTTCCTATTTTGGCCACATTTTTAGGAATCAAAAATACGCCTTGTTACATCTGATCATGGAAGGGAAGATAGAAGGTAGGCGCGGCCTGGGTAGAAAAAGATTTTCTTGGTTGAAAAACCTTCGAGATTGGTTCCGTGTAGAATGAACCAGGCACTGGAAGGAGAAGAAGACAATAGTCGATGAATATGACGTCGAAACTGCCCAAAAATAAGCCGAAACAAAAAAAAAGAACATGAGTCGATCGAAAATCAAGGTGACGCTCATCGTTTATGTGTTGTTTCCCCATAAATTCACCCAGTGAATGAGGTAGTTCGTCGTAAACGATTGGATTTGTGGGCAGAGACAGAGCGTCATCACATTTATTTTTTGGCCAAACATCGCTCAACCACCGTATTCGCCAGATCTACCTCCCTGTGACTATTTTAAAGGCAACAGTAAAGATTTTCATTATAATATTGTGTTTTGTTTGGTCCAGCTGGATGAAAAAGCACATCGTATAATAATAATGTAACTTCGATGGACACCCCTTTGTCTTAATCTTGTTCAAGGGTATTGGAAAATATGGGAAATTCGGAAAAATAAAGAAAAATACATCATAAATTGATCTAATACCGTTAACGTTCAAAACCGCCGAATACTTAGCGACGCCCGCGTCATTTTCTACAACGCAAACGTATTCGCCGGCGTGATGAGCTTGCGCAGATTCAATTGTTAATTGACTAACTTTTCTGTTTGTGTTCGCCGTAGCAATTCCATCGGAAAATTCCGTACTGCGACCATTTAAGGTCCATTTTATTTTTATGGGAAAATCACCTTTGGATACGGCGCAATTGACGGTAACTAATTCACCGGAATTTATAGCCTCGTCACCGAATGTAAACGGATGGATTTGTGGAGGAACTGCAATATAAATTTATTAAAATAATCGGATAGTTTCGAGGGGTAAACTCGTAGGAAAAATTGTATATAGATTCTAGTTCGTTTCAAGATATTTCATCTTTCTAACATTAAACTCAGTAAGTGTAATCGTAAAGTGTTAGTGTAGTGGTAGTGTAAACAGTGTGTTCGATATAAATCTATTATCAATTATTATATACAATGATGGTTTTCCAAACCTTTGGAACAATCACAATGTTGCCACAAAGATATAAGTATTTTGGGTTGCTGATTTACTGACAAATAATACTAGAGACGAAATATCTTTTAAGGAACCACGCGAAAATAAAAATTTGATACCGTTGACGTTCAATTGAGAAGTATATTTAGCAACGCCAGCTTTATTTTCGGCAATACACGTATACACTCCCGAATGGTTTTCTTGGACGTAATCAATTGATATGGTACTAATTTTTTTCCCAACTTTGGTGATAACAACTCCATCCATGTAACCCAAACTGATATTGTTGTGTAACCAGGAAAAGTTGATGGGTAGATCTCCTTTGTGGATCGAACAAGACGTGGAAGTCGAATCTCCGGTGTTAATAGATTCGTCTCCGAAGGAAAATGGAGTTATTTGAGGGGCAACTAAAAATTATTCATTCTTATTTTCACTTTCCTCGACCGTTTTTTATAATTCGTTTCACATACTTTGTAAAAGTGTTATCCGACGATGGACCCAAAAGTATCTGGCCCAACAAAGAAAACACAAAAATTTTGGAAAAAAAAAATTATATTTGATCCATTAATTTTGGACGTTTTTGCTTGGTATCGTCGCTCAAACGTGGCAATAATACTCGTCGTTGATGGTTTTTCCTTATTCAAGATTTTATCCCAAAAAACCGACGCCATGACCTTTCCTGCAGATGGAACGGTCTTTGTCTTCCTTGGAACCGGTTCGTCCTGTTCAGTCCATTATTTTGATTGTCCTTTTGGTTCGGGTGTGAATTGATGGACCCACGTTTTGTCCATGGTTATGAAACGGCTTTATTTTTGTAAAACTGGATGGAAACACCACACCTCATTCGGTAGACCACTACGATCTTGGTCTTCGAACTTTTGATAAACAAGGAGCAGTCTCATCCAGAGTAGAATCTAGTCCAAATTTTATATTGGTTGGGCTAAAACCTTTCAAATAAAAGTACACTAAACAACGTGGCGTCTTCGAAATTATGCTGTATAGATTGTGTACTCCAAGCAACTACCGCCATTCTAAGAATTGCCCGATTTCGTTCCGAAAACTTCGATCTCAAAGATGAATCTCTGGTCTTCTGGTCGCCCAAATGTTGATGAGATTTTTCAAAGAATCGATAACATTTGAAACTTTACATCATAGAACTATTTTGAACCATGTACGTGAAACGAAATCGAGCTATTGTTGGATTATGACCGATCATGCACGGCAATAATATGTGAAATAAAAAGTGAGGAAGCTCGGAGAAGCTCCATGGACATGTGGAGAGTCCATAATGACGCGAAAAATGATCTTGAACCAGTGAAAATACAAATTCAACTATCTATTATCGACAAATCGAAAGAAAAAGAAGGGAAAGTGATGTTTTTCATTACACTGCATATATCTTTAATAGCTTGTCAAAAATGTAGCGATTTTGATTAGGAATTTTTGATGTATTCATCGTATATTCTTAATATTCTACTGTCACTTTCAAAAATAGAAAAAGAAAACGAAATCACTATTTCCCCAGCTCCATATATCCAATAAACTTGAAGATGGCTGGAGAAGTACTAAAGAAAAACAAAAATTTTGGAATGTGCAGTGATTTCTTTTTGAATTAGTTACATTTGACCCATTAATACATTTTATCGATGTCTCCCAAGTAGGCATCTATGGTAGCGTTGACCTACTCATTCGACATCAAAAAGGAAATCACACAGGACCAAATCTGATTGGTGTGAGTGAGTCTAATTCGACCAAATTTGCTGCGACAAGGTGTGTGTCGATGCGTTATGGTGCAAGAGCCCTTTTTTTTTTTGGAAAATCCAATAATTCCATATATATCACACCCTCTGAATCAAAATGACCGGTAGCCTTTACCTCCTGTCGATAGGACAGTTTTCGCATTCTTTGGAGTGGATTTCTTCGGGTGAAATACTTTATTTCGATTGTTTTTGGTATATATCTACGTTTCATCAACTGATACAAAACATGCTAGAAACTCCAAGGCTAAGACTCTAACGGCTGCGCTTGGTGTCCGGAATGAGCATAACCAAAATTTCATGCGGAATATTCCGAGGCACCTGATCGTGGCTCCTAACCAAAAATCGGCGTACAACCACCTTGAAACTCGAAACACCAAAACTCCGAATCCGATCTGACTTCCTCAACGCGAGAATTGGATACTCTACGTGTACCTAGGAAAAATAGCCGAAGGGAGGCCCGGAGAAAATCAAATAATAAAAATAATGTTTTCATATGTAGCCAATCTTTAATTACGATCTCGAATAAAATCGTTAATCACTTTAACTCCCAAGGAGTTAGTATACATACGGCAATTTCTAATTAAAAATAAGTTTTACGTAACAAAATTTGGTTGTATTGGAATAATGAATAATCCTGGTCTAAAAACCACGCAGATTTTAAAAATCCGCTGCATCAAAGATCTTACAACACTTAAAGCAGTCCTCGTGTGACATGCAGTCGATGCTCTAGGATCAAAGTACAAAGTTACTCTAATTTGGTTAACCGAACACACCGGAGTGAACGACATTAAATTCTTTCCAGAGAATTTGGCCCAAAAGCAAAGTCGATGGTCAATAGATACTATCCGATCGATTGCCAACTGAAGAACATCGAAGAAACTCTCGACAGCTCTGGTAGTTTCTGGTATGAACCACTGCTGTGAGTAGGATGCCGTTCATGGACAAAAACCTCGGTACTTACGTTCGCTGAAGAGGTAAGTCGTAGAGACCTTAGACAAGTCACTCATTTTGTTATCTGACTGACATGTACAATCCTGGATCAAAGCGAAGCTGATCCACGATCTTTACACGCTAGCTCATCTGATCCACCGCGTTTAGCGCAATCTGGGGAAATAATTCGGTATGTGGAAATGTCTGCCGATGCATTTTTCAACGAAAACGCGACGCGACGTTCGGAAACTCTGATCAAAATCTCTTTCTGAATTAGGTCAGCTTCTAGATCAGAGATTACGAAAATTTAATATGCGAAATTATCGAAAACGGATGCCGGCTATAAAATCACGAAATAATCAATAAATTTGTCGTTTCTCCAATTTCATAGATACTTTTTATGAATTTTTTTAAGTAAAAATTCAAGGAATAGTAGAGAAGGAAGGAATTGAATAAAAATAATAACGGATGTGAATGTTTTGAATAAATAAATACCATTAACTATTAAGAACGCCGAATATTTATCGATTCCAGCTTTGTTTTCGGCAACACAACTATAGGTTCCCGAATGAGATGCCTTTATAGAATCTATAGTCATCGTACTGGTTTTTTTACCGTTTTGCGAAATCAATATTCCTTCATTATAACCGATACTGATGTTATTATGTAACCACGAAAAGTTTATCGGTAGATCCCCTTTGTGTATAGAACAAGTTAAATATGTAGAATCGTCGGCGTTCATGGGATCTTCCCCGAACGAAAACGGTATAATATGTGGCAACACTGTAACAAAATATAAATAAATTCTGATGAATATAAATTTTTAGTATGAGCACCAGTGATTTCCAAACATCGTTAAAGTTTAAAAACTTTGTAGGATGCGCCTTTTTTGTAATATACGAGGTCTGGTTATTAAATAACGAGTCTGCTCGCCTAGAGGACGCCCTAGACGGGTGGAATAAAAAACTAGTAGTGCGTTGGTTATCTAGATATCTTGTCGATGCACGTATGGGGACAATTCCCTATCTCGTGCGCTTGTTTTTGAGTGGTATAAGCGCTTTAATGAGGACCGAGACAGCACTGAAGATGGCCAGCGCCCAGGACACTTTGTAACTGTTGTCAACTCCAGAAACACTGACCAAAAGCAACCAAATTGTGCGTGAAGGTCGTCGAATGAGCTTCCGGACGATTGCCGAGGCTATAAAATCCGATGAAAAATTTTACACGAGGAATTACACATTACAAAAGATTTCCTTGAAAAGTTAGAAAAAGATCTGTTTTGAAAGGGATCCGATTTGAGTCGATGGAAGCGGTAAACCAGAGCTGCTAGAGGCCCTCGCCAAAGAGGACTTCCAGCACTGTAAGTCTATGCGAAGTTGGTGCCAAAAAATCTGACTCCTGACCAAAAGTTCCTGCATCAACGGGTCCGCTCAGATTTCCTTGAAAAGTTAGAAAAAGATCTGTTTTGAAAGGGATCCGATTTGAGTCGATGGAAGCGGTAAACCAGAGCTGCTAGAGGCCCTCGCCAAAGAGGACTTCCAACACTGTAAGTCTATGCGAAGTTGGTGCCAAAAAATCTGACTCCTGACCAAAAGTTCCTGCATCAACGGGTCCGCTCAGATTTCCTTGAAAAGTTAGAAAAAGATCTGTTTTGAAAGGGATCCGATTTGAGTCGATGGAAGCGGTAAACCAGAGCTGCTAGAGGCCCTCGCCAAAGAGGACTTCCAGCACTGTAAGTCTATGCGAAGTTGGTGCCAAAAAATCTGACTCCTGACCAAAAGTTCCTGCATCAACGGGTCCGCTCAGATTTCCTTGAAAAGTTAGAAAAAGATCTGTTTTGAAAGGGATCCGATTTGAGTCGATAGAAGCGGTAAACCAGAGCTGCTAAAGGCCCTCGCCAAAGAGGACTTCCAGCACTGTAAGTCTATGCGAAGTTGGTGCCAATAAATCTGACTCCTGACCAAAAGTTCCTGCATCAACGGGTCCGCTCAGATTTCCTTGAAAAGTTAGAAAAAGATCTGTTTTGAAAGGGATCCGATTTGAGTCGATGGAAGCGGTAAACCAGAGCTGCTAGAGGCCCTCGCCAAAGAGGACTTCCAACACTGTAAGTCTATGCGAAGTTGGTGCCAAAAAATCTGACTCCTGACCAAAAGTTCCTGCATCAACGGGTCCGCTCAGATTTCCTTGAAAAGTTAGAAAAAGATCTGTTTTGAAAGGGATCCGATTTGAGTCGATGGAAGCGGTAAACCAGAGCTGCTAGAGGCCCTCGCCAAAGAGGACTTCCAGCACTGTTTGGATCAATGGAAAAAACGTATGGAAAGGTGTGTGGCGAGGGGAAGTGACTATATTGAAGAGAAGCATTCGAATGTAGAATAATTTTTAAAATAAAACCCTTTTTCGTATTTAATAGCCAGATCTCGTATATGTTAAAAGTTTAAATTGTATTTTTTCTAATAATAAAACATTTCCATTAATAGGGATAACAGGGTGGATAAAAAAAATTGTGAACTAATACGATACAAACATTAGACATTTTACCATTAACATTTAAAATAGACGAAAATCTGGCAACTCCGGCTCTATTTTCGGCAATACAAGTATATATTCCGGCGTGTTTAGCTTGAACGGAATCTATGGCTAATGTGCTGATTTTTTTACCAGCTTTGGTTACTTGAATACCGTCCATGTAACCCAAACTGATATTATTATGTAACCAAGATATATTTATAGGCAAATCTCCTTTGTGAATTGAACAAGAAGCTGAAGTTGAATCTCCCGTGTTAATCGAATCGTCTCCGAAGTCAAAAGGAGCTATCTGAGGAACAACTGAAATAATAACATTTTCAAATAGTTTAATCATCTCTAAAGGTCTACAGGAAGTGGTTAAGTAAACTTGAAGATTCTCAACCCAACGTTCAGCAAGCTCTTTGAGATTTTTGTAGGCTTTGGGGCAAGGTCTGGACTAAACGCTGAATATAGTAGGAGTTCAAACTTATCATGTGTTACTTTCTCAGTATGTGGTTTAGAATTGACATGTTTCAAGCTTTCGGCTAACTAAACCTGGTTATTTATTGGATAAAACCTCATACATTCTCATCAAATGTCCACTATATACCCCGGAATTGATAGCTCGATCGTTTGGAATGATTTGAAAGTGCGTGGAATCTTCAGACATACAAAATTTTCCGCCTCGAATCGACATCTCTTTGCGACGGGTTCGGGGAGTTGTCCTTGATCTAGCCACTGATGTTCGGGTCACTTCTACTCGACGTTTAGATAATTTCGGTTAATTCCTGCGACAACTTTCGTAGATTTGACAAAATGGTATCTTTAAGAACGTCCAAAGGTGTCCCATGGTCAACAAGAGTTGATACTAGGCTGCTTCTTTTGTAACCTCAACATTCTATTCATCTGGACGATCTGAACGATCTTCAAGCGTCAAATCTCAACTTAAAGACGATTAAACGTGTCTCCTCCTTCAATTTCATACATTTTTTTTTGCTGCCACGGCTGCGTTAAACTTTTATTTCCAATTTTGCGCGAAAGCGGGTTTTCCTAGGCGGCGCCAAAGTTGTAAGGTCGAGCGTGATATGATCGACTACATTCTGAGGAATCAATTGCTTCGTACGCCACGTGTTTTCATTATTTTCTGCTTCTTCGACAATGTCAAACTTTTCAGCAGGACGTATTGGTGTCTTAACTTGCCTCCAGAGAATTAGAGACCAGTTTCAACAAGTTACGACATTACTCATGTAAATAACAACCACGTATCTAATTGTGAGTTCAATCCTCAAGCTATCGACTGATGAATGATGAAAAAACCGAAAAATCCAAAAGGTATTTGGCAAAAAACTTGATGAAACGAAATAAAACGTATTTCAATCTGAATTACGAATAGCTACGACGCATAGATAATCGATTATACACTTAATGAAGTCGTTTAATCGCGTTTTACAGTCTTTTCCACCTTCTGAAGTGTCTCAAAAAGTCAGGAAACGTCTCAAAATCTAAATAAATCGCTTTGGATAGCGTGTGCATTGCTTTTGTAAGCAGTTTAAGGCGAATAATTCATTGTATAATGGTAACGAATACTACTCGAGCAATCGAAAATAATCGATTATTATATCTCGTTCGTTATTCTTTAAAAAACCAACCGACCTAGGATTTCTTGATTATTTGTGTTTAATAACTTGTTGTCTATCATAATTAGGGGATAATTACGGGATATAGTTGAAAAAAAAAAATAATATTTGAAAACGATTTGTTTGAAATAAACGAAATCGACTATACCATTAACATTCAAGTATGCCGAATACCTAACAACACCCGCTTTATTTTCGGCAATGCATGTAAATTCTCCTGCGTGGTTTTCCTTTACAGAATCGATAGTAACCGTGCTGAGTTTCTTGCCTACTTTAGTTATAACCACGCCGTCCATGTAACCCAAACTGATATTGTTGTGTAACCAGGAAAAGTTGATGGGTAGATCTCCTTTGTGGATCGAACAAGACGTGGAAGTCGAATCTCCGGTGTTAATAGATTCGTCTCCGAAGGAAAATGGAGTAATCTGTGGTATAACTGGAAAATTTATTCGATAATTGGGTTTCTAATACAATGTGGTGCAAAAAAAATCGATCCGTCACCAATACAGTGCGTATTTCTGTTTATTACGAGGTAAACTGGTCTAAAGTGAAGGAATATTCATAATTAAGGGATTCCAAAGTTTTTGAGTCGGTTTTTTGGAACTTGGAAGTTATAGGTTTAAGAAGTAAATCGGTTTCTCCACGCTAGGAAGTTACTCCCCGTGGAGAATCATCTACAAGTGATTGAAGTTTATGGTGAAGAGTGCACATCCACAAATGGTGCAGCAGAGCTTTTGCTGATGGTTTTAAATGGGATTGTTCGACAGTGAAGTGCTCGAAGATCGGCAGGTTACTGTCCGTAAACTTGTCGATGCTTCCCATGGCACAAGGTTGGATATTCCGGATGCTTACTGACGGACGCTAGGAATAACGCCTTGACTCCGAAAGAAAGCAACAATTTCATTGATAATCAAATTCAAACAAACTTAGTATGGTGGGTAATAAACTCAGATAGATAGTGTGAAATATTGACCAAACTCCAGCGAGCAAGTCAGAAGCAACCGCTGTGGCTTCGGTGGTTGTGTTAATTGAATTCTGTAAGCATGGAGACGCAGATCTTTAGTTGTTTTTGCACGACCAGTATGTTTGGCGTCTCCGACAGATCATGCGTTTCGAGATTTTTTAATTAATCTCTTCAGAGTTGACAAAGTTAAAACACTATTCCGACCACAAGTATTTTGTGTGAAATTTTCGATTTGCGGCCGCCAAGTTTTCATTATTTTTGAAATATTTCATGACTGATACTTCTAGAATCGAGATCACGACTTAATACCATCAATACATCCTTTATCGTTTCAGTTTTATTCGATATTTTTTGATAAAATAATAAAAACCGTTATTTATGAAGGTGAAAAGGTAAAGTGCTCGAAACTAAGTCCATACACAAAGTACCTAACCTTAAAAAATGATGAGGTGTTTGGACAATTTCAAAGTAACCTCATTTTCCTAAAAGAGAAAACAAATCAGTTTGGTGTGGAGTAAGGGCGCAATAGGAAAAATAATAAAACTCCTAAAAATAGAAAGGGTTTAAATACTTGGATCGCATAAACTCGTGAAGATAAGTCACCTTATTTAAAGTTAGAAAACATTCATTTAAACATTCTAGTTTATGTGTTGGTATTTGAATCAGTTTAGATCGAATAGAGTAACCAAAAAATTTGAATCGAGGTTCTCAGAAGTTATAAGGACCAATTTTTTGAATCTGCGACTTAGAAGGAGGAAAATTTTATAGTTTACGGAATTCTGGGTGTTATTTTTGGGATGGTTGACGATAAGCAAGTAAAAACTCTGATCTTTGATTGGATTAACCAAGAATCACTTGAGACTAATAATTTTGGGTATAACGAATCGATAAAAAGTAGTATTAATAAGATGATCTATAAATTTCATCAGAAAAACTGAGGAGTTTGTTAATTTGTACAAGGTATAAAATATTGGACATACAACTAATCGAATCGTTCTTCAGAAGATGTTTCCTATGCCTGTTTTCTCAAATTTCGTCGATAAATTTTAGTGGTATTTCTGTTTTATCATCCCGTTCAAGTTTTTGAAGGAATTGATTGGATGGAATTTCAAAACGTCCTCTATTATTCACAAAAAAGTATTTCTGTGCAGTAAGATGCAATAAAATGCAATCTAATCGGTTGTCGGTCACCCGGAACCATTAGGTACGTCGTAGACTGTTGTTCTGTTGTAATATTTGTGTTCAACGGCCTTGAAAACCCCTAGGTCGTTTGTATCCGGCCATTTTCATAGCGAATTTCCGGGGTGTTCCAGAAGACAACGTATAAACCACCCTCTCCGGGTACCAGGTACCTCGTAGATCTTTTCTATTGTGATATTGATGTTCGATCTTCGATTAGTAACATCGAACTTATCTCCGATTTATCTTTCAACCATTCTAGACGCGCTTTCAAAATAAATTTCTCCACTGGAAAAATGGAAAAAGTTTCCTGGATCGAATGCACTTTTTGCTTTATTCTGGTGCAATTTTCGAGACAAAAACTTCAAGTGATGTAGAGAGTTTTGTTAACAAATTTGAAGGAACTGCCGAAGAAATAGATTTGGGCTCATATCAGATTTACGATGCAGACCAGAGCGGTGCATTTGGCCGAAAAAAACTCCCTGTTCACAGGGAGAAAGGTTGTAAGCAAAATATGGTAAATGGGAAAGACAAACCTCCAAGTCTAAGACGCGTCTTTGAGTTTCGGATAGTCCGCGTTTGGGAATTCGATTTCTAACTTTAAGTGGTGAGGGGAATTGAAGAAATTGTTAAAGAAACGGATTTTGAACCAGATCAGATCTACAATGTAAACGATAATGGTTTTTCGGCTTTTTTTGCTGAAGAAAACCTTTTCTCATAGGAACAAAGCTAAACATTTAGTTTAGAGAACGCAGCTCCGTATATATGACTAATTAGAAGTTTGATGAGGCGCTTTTTGGCGTTTTCTTTCGATGTATTTAGAATTTATCCGAAAATATCGTTGAATAAGGTAACACTCATTCGAAACGTATACGATCCAAGTATTCAATCCTTTCTCACTTAATACATTTCCGTCTCGATAAAATTTATACCGTTGACATCGAGATTTGCGACAAATTTTGACTTTCCAGCGACATTAGTGACTATGCATGCGTATTCCCCTCTGTGGTGAGGTTCAACGTTATTTATGTTAAGGATGCTGGCTTGATTTCCGAACGCCGAAGTCGATATGCCTTTCGAATGATGAGTTATGTGACGATTGTTGTGATACCATTTGATTTTCAACGGACGGTCTCCTTGAGGAACGTAGCAAGTTAATATGACACTGTCGCCGGCGTTTAAGGGGCCGTCGAATTGAAAAGGGGTTATAACAGGAGCCACTACAAACAGATTATATCGTTTCGTTGTTGTTCTACCATTCACCAGAATATTTTCAAAATATGTTGATTGAGATGCTTTTTTCTGATTCTTTGCCTCTAAAACGTTTCTATTTTATGTAAAAAATGCTCACGAAACTTGAGCTCTATATCTAAACTAGTTGCAGCCATTATAAAATTACTAAATTTTGAAATTTGAAGTTATAGCTTTAACAGGGTGTCTAGTAAAAATATGTAAATCAAATTCCCGTTTTTCTAGGTTGGTTTTCACGTTTTTTCGGTTGAAATTATTACACTTTTATCAATATTTGTTTTAGAAAATACGTTTTGAAAATGAAATAACTAAATTAGTTTTTAAATTTAACTAATTTTTGCTCTACTGCTGCAAGCTGTTTTCGAGAGTCCTCAAGGATTTCTTTATTTTTTGTTTTCAGTTTTTCTTTTTTCAATTTTCATCAATTCTTGTGTTTTTTTTTTGTCTTTTTAAGCAGCGCCATCTCTTTGATGGACATTCCCCATAGAAAGTATCATAGATTTTGAAATATTCACATTTTTCAGTCCACCAATTTTTTATCGAGAATCGTACACTAATTTTTGGTCTGTAAGTGATTCTTCTATTAAATTTGCAACCAAAATTGACAGAAAATTTTCTTTCTGCTGTCGCATTGCCGCATTAAAAGAAGTTGCACCACTTTTTTTACTACAACTACTGTTTTCGATAATTTCCATCCGATAATCATCTAATCTATCACATCTGGAATAGTTTTTCATCTTATTTAGAACGATCCGATTCGTCGAAATATCTCTAAAAGTCCTGCCTGATTTTTCCAATGTAGTTGCAACTAGTTGCAGTCGATAAAATGTCAATTTCTTGAGACATCAGTTGCACGGATTGTTTTCCATCGTTACCAATCTTTCCAAAAGTTTCGAAACAAATAATTTCTACAATCCTTGTTCTTATCTGCAATGCGCTATTGCGGCATATCCTAAATCGATATCTTGCACTTCTTTGAGGCCTCAAAATAAACCGTTGCATCTTTTTTCAAAATGTCTATGTTATAAATAAAAGTTCTTCGAAGAATTTAGCCTACAACGAACCGCCTCGTTAAGTTATTAAGAACCGAAAACGCGTCTTCATAAAGAAATGCAGTTGGAGGCTAATCACTCTGAAAATTTTCCAAGGAATGGCTCTACTTCTTCGAATAAGGACCAGTTTGGCCAATATTTGTTATATATAAGACTTTTCTACGGTTTTAAAACTATCACATGATGGCTTCTGATTTTGAATTGCGAATATAGTGACTGAACAGAGGGAGCTCAAAGTAACCAATAATGGATAAGAACGTTCCTCCATTTGGAAAGACTTTGAACAAATTAGGCAATCGTAGATACGTGAGCACGTAAGAGTGTAGTTACGAGGGAGGTTCAACATGTTGTTTCGATTGGTTGACGCAATTTTAGTGATCAGTTGGAAGATTTTTGAGCTATACCAACATCGACTTGCTACGCTTGGTTGGTTTGGTCTTTTTCTTGATTTTTAAGGCTCCTAGACACCCTGCTAAATCCGTTTGACGATTTATATCGAGTTTCTGTTCCTTAACATTTATAAGATTTGAAAATATTTGGTAAATAGTAAAATTCCAATGACAAAATTACTTAATTAGTAAAATTTTGAACAAATAGGAAGAAAACGAATAGAACACATGGGCCTCCCTTAAGCTTGCTTCGCGTATCGAAATTCGATCGAGAATAAACAACAACTTTATTTCAATTTAAGTGAGTATTAAATTGTAATAATTGCACGTATTGCCGTGGATAAACATAAATGAAAAAATGGCTGATTAATGCACGTAACGAATCTTACCTTTCATTTAAAACTAATTATCTGAAAGAGAAACGTTGTAAATAAAATTATTTATAGGGGACAATTTGTTCATAAAATACGAAATAAATGAATTGATAAAATATTTAAACTTTTTTTACAAACAAATTATCCAAATATATTCCAAATTTAATGAGAAAATAAAACAATGATCGATTTATCAAATGATCTTACAACTAAATCAGGATTGGCGTTAAATGTTTTCGAAAAACATCGTGGTATTGGACATTGGGACTGAAAATCGGAGGTCCGAAGTAGTTAGAGACAACCTAGATTGGTCTAGACTCAATTGGAAACCTGAGACCCAACGGTTTGGTTTCCTACCTCATAAATGCACGCTATTTTTTCTGTTCTTAATGAAATTTTCTACGGCTTTGGTTTTTTGTGATTACGCCAAAGCCTTCGATTGTGTCGATCATGAAATTCCGATTAGCAAATTGGAGTAATACGGCATCCGAGGTGAACCTAGTATCTTACCTTGAATGTAAAAAATAACTAGTACAAGCTAATGGTAAGTTTCAAGTGATTTACCAGTTGGTAGTGGTGTACTTCAGGGTTCAGTTTTAGGTCTAGTTAATGGTTAATTTACTTAACACCCGGAGCGTCTCAGTTTCACATTCCACCATGGGCAAAGATCTCATTACTATCAAGTCCTGTTCTGTTTAAACACTTAGAAAACTGAAGACTGAATACGATCTTCCAAATTGGATCAAGATTCCTGGTCTTCGGTGAAAAAATTATCTTCTGCCTTAAAAGCAGGACACCGGTAGAGCAGATCTTCTTTTCTTTGTACTTTTTGGAATATTTGTAACTTTGTAATCAATTACTATGATCTTCTGGATTGAGTTTCGTTTTCTCTTCATTTAGACTTGGCCAAATATCTCTGGATACCGTTCAATTACTCCTGTTTGATTTTATATCCTTGGATTTCTATGTTAATAGCATATTTTTGAAATTGTATCGGTAGTAGCATTGAAAATGTCTCTTTGGGCACAACTTAAGTGTAGAAAGACATCTTTTAAAGTTGAATTATTTGTATTTTATTGAAAATACGCTTTCAAACTCTATTTTTACGGCGTTCTACGCACTCCTTTCCATTGTACATTGATACCGATCGATTTAGATTATAATAATTACGGTATTCAAAAAGTTTCGTGCGAATCCAGTATCGAAATATACATTAGAGGAAGAGTCTTGTTTTACAACATTTTTCCAATACTGTATGTGAAATTATTCAAAATTATTTAAAACCAATCAGAACAATTGAACTGAAACCTTGAAATTGAGCCAATTTTGATTTATTTGTAAAAAACATTACCAAATAATGAATTTTTGATAAAAGTACTACCACAGAAAAGGTTTTGGCGCAAAAAAGGATTCTCAAAAATTTTTTTTGTTCGTTTCTTTCCTGAATTGGAAAAATTGTTTATTATGAGTCGACAATCCCCCTGAATTTAAATTTGCGTTAACCGATTCAAATTTTCATAATATCGTGTTGGTAAACAAACTCATTTTTTTTGGAAAATTTCCACAAATAATAACCTTCTGTGGTAGTATTAAATATAGACATTAGAACCTTACCCATTACTTGGACTTCTAAAGATCCTCTGGCGCTGTATCCCTGCGAATTTTTAGCCACACAAACATAAGTAGCTTGGTCGGATGTTCGCTCAACATTTTCGATGATGAGGGTACCGTTTGGGAATACCTTCTGCTTCCTATTTATCGGCAATAATCTTCCATCTAAAAAAACAGTCGATGCTCAAGTACAACCCTTTTTGTTTCACGTCGTTTTTGTATAATCCTCAGAGACGATAACGTAAAAGTTAGTGATGGATTGGAAAAACCATATAGAAGATTCGATATATCCAGACGAATCCAGATATGTACCGCTCCAACTCATATCGTAAGGCAAATATTGGGAAAAAGAGGACTCAAGACCATTAGAACTTGGTTAGATGAAATATGGATAAAGATTGTCATGATAATCGTCACGGATAGGCAACACAAGAAGAAAAAAACACAAATATAAAGAAATTTCCGGAATTTTTCGAAATACCTTATTTGTGTGCACTTTAATTTGAATTTGATGTTTCTGAATTAACAGTTTTCAAGTATTTTCCTTCGAAAAGTGGCCCTGAATTCTCATATTTTCCAGTATTCTTCGAAAACCGACCCTAAATTATCAGTTTTTCCAGAATTCTTCGAAAACTGGCACTGAATTCTCAGTTTTTCCAGTATTCTTCGAAAACCGACCCTGAATTATCAGTTTTTCCAGAATTCTTCGAAAACCAACCCTGAATTATCAGTTTTTCCAGAATTCTTCGAAAACTGGCACTGAATTCTCAGTTTTTCCAGTATTCTTCGAAAACTGGCCCTGAATTCTCAGTTTTTCCAGTATTCTTCGAAAACCGACCCTCAATTCTCAGTTTTTCCTGTATTCTCCTTCGAAAACTGGCCTTGAATTATCAGTTTTTCCAGTATTTTCCTTCGAAAACTGACCCTGAATTCTCAGTTTTTCCAGTATTCTTCGAAAACTAGCACTGAATTCTCATATTTTCCAGTATTCTTCGAAAACCGACCCTGAATTATCAGTTTTTCCAGAATTCTTCGAAAACCGACCCTGAATTATCAGTTTTTCCAGAATTCTTCGAAAACTGGCACTGAATTCTCAGTTTTTCCAGTATTCTTCGAAAACTGGCCCTGAATTCTCAGTTTTTCCAGTATTCTTCGAAAACCGACCCTCAATTCTCAGTTTTTCCTGTATTCTCCTTCGAAAACTGGCCTTGAATTATCAGTTTTTCCAGTATTTTCCTTCGAAAACTGACCCTGAATTCTCAGTTTTTCCAGTATTCTTCGAAAACTAGCACTGAATTCTCATATTTTCCAGTATTCTTCGAAAACCGACCCTGAATTATCAGTTTTTCCAGAATTCTTCGAAAACCGACCCTGAATTATCAGTTTTTCCAAAATTCTTCGAAAACTGGCACTGAATTCTCAGTTTTTCCAGTATTCTTCGAAAACTGGCCCTGAATTCTCAGTTTTTCCAGTATTCTTCGAAAACCGACCCTCAATTCTCAGTTTTTCCAGTATTTTCCTTCGAAAACTGACCCTGAATTCTCAGTTTTTCCAGTATTCTTCGAAAACTAGCACTGAATTCTCATATTTTCCAGTATTCTTCGAAAACCGCCCCTGAATTCTCAGTTTTTCCAGTATTCTTCGAAAACCGACCCTCTATTCTCAGTTTTTCTGTATTCTCCTTCGAAAACTGGCCCATATCCTACTAAATATTTTATTTTCGAATGTTATTATCTCCTTCTGGGTGTGTTTCGTTAGTGTCCACACCTCAGCTCCATACAATAAAACTGGTTTAATTATGACTGTGTATATTCTCATTTTCGTATTTTTTCACATCAGTTTACTCTCAAGTAATTTCTATATGCTTCAAAAACATCTACCGGCTGCGTTTAACCTCATCTGTATTCTTCAGGAATCAGCTGTATCCCATAACATCCAGCGTTGAATGATTGGGCTCCGCGCTCTTCCCATTTCCATATATTCAGTCATATTTTCGTTTACCACTCAAGGGTGGAAAATCGAAAGGAGTTTATTTTATTGTATCTTGCGCAATTTCGTTTATGAATTGATGAATTCGGTTTACCAAACTGACGACGCTCCTTGTGTTTCCTTATATTCTTTTTCTAAAAAATGAACTCTAATATTCAGGAGATACATAACATTGTATCAAGGTACCATCTTTGGACATGAACGGACATGGAATTTCGAGCAAAAACAGTGTAACAAAAAATGTTTATAAACAGCGGATAGTACATATTGCAGGATTTCAACAATATTTGGCACCAAAATGAATGAACTAAAGTTTGAATTGCTACTTAATCAGACTTAGTTCCCTGGGATCATTTTCCGTACCTAAATTTGAAAAAATAGCTCGGTAATAAATTGAAGAGATATCGGTAGTTATTGGTTATTTTTAAGAAGGCCTCGGTCTCGGAAAAAACTCGAACCTATCCACCTTAACATCGAACCTATATCCCAACAGATTAATAATGTCTTACCTCTTTCCCAAACAACGGCTTCTACGGGATGACCGGCAAACGGGCAATGTACGATGAGGGTACCTCCAGCAACGATCGCTTGTTTTTCCATACTACGAACGAAAGGTAAACCGTACACGTTGATGCGCGCGGAATGATCAGCTGAACCGACTTTGCTACTAGCCACGCACCTATATAAACCGCCGTCATTTGTGTGAATAGCACTTATATTGAGATGGGACACTACATCGCCATTCACCGTAACGTATTGACCGATTTGGTACACTTCACTATTCGCTAAACGTCTTCCGTACAATTCCCAACTGATTTCAGGAGTGGGGTTACCGGAAGCGATGCACTTCATAAAAACGGAATTACCTGCAAACATATACAAATTAATGAAATGTAAAAAGTTTAATACAAGTACCCTAAATGATATTTCGTGGTGTTTTACCAGGTTGGACGGTCTCTTCGTTGAAAGCGTGACGAATTTGTGGTGGTTCGAATCTACCTCCTAATTTCAGTTCGGCTGTTGCTTCGGCGCTCTCTTGATCGTTACGAATGAAGCATTGATACATTCCCTTGTCTTCTTTTCTCACGGCTTCGATTTTTAAAACCGGGTCGCTGTGATCGATCGGATTACCATCTTTCAACCAACTGACGGTCTTGATCGGATTTCCTGACATAAATTAAAACCTATTAAACTAGAATACGCTTACGAATGATGCTACAACCAAAAACTTGTATCGGAATCAAAGTTGATTCTAGTATGCAACAAAACACTCGATCAGTTGTTGGCTAACGTAAAGGCAGTAGAGCTTCTCTGAAGACAAAGAAGATGAAGAGTACGTGACTATGTTTGGAGCCACTCAACTACTGCCAGGGCACGAACACGTAAATACGATCAAACGGCTGCATGCGAGACAGAACCCCACAGGCAAGGCGGAGGAAACACCGCAGCTAATTAGAAAGAAGACAAAGTCTTTGGTAAACACATTGAAGCCGATTTTTACATATACAACAGAGGAGGAGATTGCCAGTTTTATGGAATAGGAAAGGGAATTACGATTCATTTCCTTTGGAACTGTCAAGGTCTTATAAACACGCGCAAAACATCCTAGGAATCCATTTAGTGGAAGGAGTCTTTCTTCAATGCCATGTGGGGCTCTCAAGTAGCATGATGTCATTGTCGGTTCTATGTATATAGAAGAAGAAACTACTACTGTCAAGGTCTTATAATTGATTTTAGAAAAATTAGAAGTTTGTTCGATGCTACAAGGCATAAAATCAAAAATCCAAAGGGCGCAGCATGACGAAAGAGCAGAACCACTTGGAGCAAAGATCGTCTCTTTAACATATTTCTCGTCAAACACGAAAAGATTTTTGAGCAAAACAACATAGAATCAAGAACGTTGCTTAAAGATGTTGATTCTCGTCAAAACACGAAGAGCCAGAGGATGATAGGGCAGAACAAAATAGAACCAAGATCGTCACTTAAAGAGATCGTTTCTCATCGAACAAGAAGATCCAAAGGCACAGGATGAATGTATATTGCTAAGATTGTCGCTTTAAGACATCTTTTATCGTCAAAATACGAAGAGCCAGAGGATGATTGAACAGAGGAACAACGAATCAAGATAGTAGCTTTAAGAGATAATTTCTCATCGAACCAGAACATCCAGAAGAACAGTATGAATGTACATGAGAGTGTTTAGCTAAGATTGTCACTCTAAGACATCGTTTCTAGTCAAAACACGAAAAGCCAGAGGATGATTGAGCAAGAAAACGTAGAATTAAGAACGTTGTCTCAAGATATTGATTCTCTTTGCACAGGAAAAGATAGAAGCACGGGATTATTGTACAGGACAACATAGAGCTATGATTGTCGATTTAACGTGTTGATTCTGGACAAACACGAAGAACCAGAGGATGATTGAGCAAGAAAACGTAGAATTAAGAACGTTGTCTCAAGATATTGATTCTCTTTGCACAGGAAGAGATAGAGGCCAGGGATTATTGTACAGGACAACATAGAGCTATGATTGTCGATTTAACGTGTTGATTCTGGACAAACACGAAGAACCAGAGGATGATTGAGCAGAGGAGCAAAGAATCAAGATCGTCGCTTTAAGAGATCTTTTCTCATCGAACCAGAAGATCCAAAGGCACAGTATGAATGTAAAGAACAACATAGAGACAAGGTCATCGCTTTAAGAACTCGTTTCTCTAGTAAGTGGTTTGTAGAATATAGAATGCAAAGTGTGTGTTGACCGACTGGTTCCTTACTAATCATATTTGGTGTCATATTTTAAGTCACAAACATCAAAGTATTCAATGATGAGTCCCAGTTCTGCTTTGACGTATACAATAATTGAACGATATCGAGAAGAAGTTGATAGAAACGTGGTTATTAAGCGACATATGTTCATGGTATAGAGAGTGAACGATGGAAAATAGAAGAACAAATTAATAAACATAAAAATTACCTTCGAATTTGCATGTAAACACGGCTGGTCTTCCGAAATCTATAGTCTGGATCGGTGGATCGATTTTGGCCTTCAAAGGAGCGGTTACAGTTAGAACAGTTTCGACGCTTTCGCCGCCCACTGAATTATTAACGACGCATAAATATTTTCCGGAGTCTTCGACTTTCGCTTCGCGAATGATAAGCGTGCCCGCCACTTGTTTTACTCTGTCGTTTAGGATGACGGCTTGTTTGCGGTTTGTTCCCTCGATGAACTTGTACCATCTGAAACAAAAAAAGAGAAACACGTTTGTAGACTGGTGATGAAAGTTTATTTATGCGGGTTTCTGCTGATTCTACAGATTTAAACCAAATGTCTTTGATATATAAACAATAATCAACGGAAGCGAAGCGACAATGGGGACAAATTGTTATCTTCGAAAAGTGTATTTCTTTTGACGTGCCTTGACAACATCTTTTTCTCTCACGACTTTTTTACTACCTCAGTTTTTCCGCTCGGAAAAGTTCAAAAATGCGACGATTTTCAAGATCCCGCAGTTATTTTGACGAGAATGGTTCCAGAAGTACCTGGTCTGACCTAGAAATTGCGATAGTTGCTTGAGAAATATCACTGTGTTAGAAAGTACGTTTCAAGTTTGAAGATGTTGTTTAGTAAACATTGGTCATCGTTATGTGATACAAAAGGTACTTTTGGTTTGACTGTTCCTTCGTTACCAACTTAAAAATATTGGATAGCAGAGTTTAAACGAGGCCGTACGACCTGCCATGACCGGTATCGCAGTGGTCGACCAAATGAGGTGACGACTTCAGAAATGTTGTAGAAAATCCACAAGGCGGTTCTGGATGATCAAAGATTTAAAGCGTCGGAGCTAGCAGACAAAGAAGGCATTTCAAAAAGTGTTGTACATCGTATGTTAACTGAAAATTTGGACATGAGCAAGATGGGTGCCGTGTTTGCTCACCGGAACAAAAACATCGTCGATGTTTCCATCGAATTTTTACAGAAATAGGGCCAAAATTATCAGGTCCATCACTACACATCCGAAACAAAAGGACAATTAAATCAATGGACTGAAAAGAGAAAACCGGCTACAAAGAAAGACCGTTCCAGGTCATGGCGTCGGTTTTTTGGGATAATTTTCAGTGACTATCTTGGAAAAGAAAAAACTATCAACGGCGAGTATTATGCGAACTTATTGCAACGTTTTAGCGAAGAAATCAAGCAAAAAACGGCAACATTTGGCTAAGAAGAAAGTGTTGTTTCATCAAGACAATGCACCAGTTCATACATCCGTTATTGCAATGGCCAAAATTGATGAATTAAACTTTGAATTGCTACCTCATGCCCCCTATTCGCCAGATCAAGCCCCCTCATATTATATTCTGTAGCTATACTTTGAAAAAATGGCTCGATGGTCCGAGAGATTTTCCAAGAATGAAGAGGTAATATCGGCAGTTTGAGAAGCTTGTCGATTCTTATTATGAAAAGATAAATTTTGAGCGAAATACTTCTGATACCATCCTCATACATGCTAAAGTTATTGATCCCAAGGATATCCCGGGATAAGATGGAAACTTTGATACCCTATTCGGATATTTGGATGCGTTTTTCAATTTTCTCTTGAAGGTCCATTCTCAGCTCTATACTTTTTTGGAATAAAATGAAACAAACCTAAAACGATCGGGAATAACCTTTACAAATGTGTTTTTTTTTTTGTTTTTTGTTCGGTTCTACCATATTTCCTAATTCGTAGCTTGCATAAACGCGGAGACCTTGTTCAAGACGAGGCAGAACTACAACAGTTAGAGATGACCGATTTCTGGTTTCTAGTGCGTTGAGAAACCAAAAGGTCATTGTAGTTTCACTTCGAAATCATCTGAATTGAAGTGAAAAACGTGAATGGACATTTAGGAAGCCACTTCACGCTGCTGTATTATCTTCTCGAGCTAGAGCTACTGGACCGTCTCTTTCCCATAAACATCGAAGTGAAGTCACGTATTGTTTCCAGATGAAACTCGATTCTGTCTTACATAAAGGTGTAAGAAAGTGCCGACTGATCCAATTTTTCATAAAATACTCTCTTGAAACGAATTCTTTATAATACATCACTCCCAACATTTCTAATCCAAAGAAACGACTTCCATTTGCTGGAGGATCAGTTATGGTATAGGGAGGCATATCTTTTGATGTTGTACCATTCATGGTTATTCTTGGAGACGACGCCAGCGATAATGTACGGCGCCCCATATTGTTCGGTTAGTTTATCGACGAGGTTCAAACCACGCAATTTGTTTGGCCAGCTCGTAATCCAGATTTAAACCCCATAAAACACTTTTGGGGTGAGATAAATAGACGTACTAGAGAGCTTAGGGTCATACTGGTGCAGGAACCGGACAGTCTTCCGCAGAATATAATTCAAAATCTGATCCAAAGAAAAGTTTCGTCGGCTGTAAGCTCTTAGCTAGAGGGAATAGTTTCAAGAACAAAAACTCATCCTCCACGGGAACAAAACTTAACTAATTTTGAACCTGAAACACAAGATAGACCGATTCTAGATCGATTTGAAAGTTTTAAAAAAAGTATTGTGAAATTTTCAGTCACAGAAAAAGTAAAAACCCAAAGAGTGTAAAAAAAATAATAAATGCTTGGGAAATATTAAATGAAAACACTATTTATTAGTGCGGTAATTGCTTTCCAATATCACATCAGTTTGACATTTTTTTCGGCAATCAAAACTAAAAAAAAAAAAATAAGTAAATCAGCTTTTCGTATTTATGAATTTACCCGAGCGGAAAAACGAAGCGACTTTTCGATTTTTCGTTGGGACAAATAAAGCAACAAATGAAATAATTCCAAAAATAGCGAAGGAGCATTTGAATTCCACAATTCCACAATTTAAAACTACACAATGTGACTAGATAATTAGGCGAAAAATATAATGAAGTCACAATTATGTATCAAAAAGGCGTTATACCTATAATATGGTACGGGGTACGATTGCGCCGGACAAAGTGCTACGGCCGAGTTACCCGATTCAACAATTTTTATGTTGATAGTCCTCGAATTCAATTGTGGTCCTACCGATCCAGTGGGCTCTATAAATAAATGATAATAAATGTTATGAATCGTACCTGGATGGAGTACCCTTGCTATATTTGGAGCTAATACCAAAGGGGTCGTCGATTTCTTGATTATAGGTATATAAGAAAATCATGCAATATACTGTACCTTGACAAAGGGGTCCTAGGGAAGTATTATTTGAATCGAAACAACTATTGTTTCAAAATATACTTTTCTACTCAATGTCGCCAAAAATTTCGGGGAACATTTGGGGGATTACCTTCTTTCAATACAAACGGCATGTCGAGTGTTTCTAACCAATCTAAAGAGGCTAGATCCGACCAAACAAAAATGATTTCGTCATTGGGGTAATGCGTATTAAGAAAATCAACCAATTTCGGAAGACATCCCTTTGTACCTTCTAACGCCTCACCCTTCACATGCTCGACATAAGGATGTGTAATGGTTGTTTTGGATCGGCACACCAAACTAAAACCTGCAAGCAACCTTACAACGATATTAACATCGAAAATTCGAATGTTCAAGATAACGTTGAGACCCACCCTGTGAGACTTGGATAATGACGAATAAAAAGAAACATAAAGTGGGAAATACTAAGGAAGGAGAAAAGCAGACAGAGTCAGGATTTGAGAGAAGATCAAACCATGAAATACACTTTTCAATGATGCGCCAATCAGAAGGTTGCAATGGATAAATCACAGTTACATGGAACAAACCAGAGGGCAAGAGGAAACGAAATAGACCAAAAAAAACGATGGAGGGAAGTAGTAGAAGAAGACCTTAGAGAGAAAAACATACAGAGCTGGAAAGAAAAAGCGAGGGATCCAAAGAACGCAAGGGAAGTTACTAGATTATAGACCTATATACATAAATACAAGCCTATATATATATAATTTGTCTTTGGCACATTCCACCAAGGTTCAAATATGGTATTCCTTGTTCACATCCACTTATTTTTCTATAAATGATCGAAAATGCTGTATAACTTGGGCGAGTTACACATATATACATCTCGCACGGTGCGACTGACATCGTGCAGCAGCTCCATGCGTGATAG
The DNA here is from genome assembly GCF_026230105.1 of Diorhabda sublineata. Taxonomy (NCBI): domain Eukaryota; kingdom Metazoa; phylum Arthropoda; class Insecta; order Coleoptera; family Chrysomelidae; genus Diorhabda; species Diorhabda sublineata. The sequence goes on from NC_079483.1 coordinate 18,423,482, forward strand.
TCGCATTCAGCGTGCAGCGACACTTATAGCCGATTTTGGCGCTGCAGGCAACTTGCGTCTTGAATTGGCCCAAGAGAAAAACACATTTCCATCTCGCGTTGAATATTTATTCTTCTTCGACGACGACATTTCCCAACGAACTGAGTTCTCGCCACTCACTAGCACGTGCCATGACCATGGGCACCAAAAACGATGGTCGCACCGTGCGAGATGCTTATATGAGTAACCCGTCCAAGAAAAACTTGACAAAAATTGAAATGACACGAAAATTTGAAACGAAAAATGTGTATAACTGGATTTTAAGGCAACTAATTTTTTCCGAAAACTTTTGCTACATAAATTATGACATGACAAGTCCTGTAGAACGTTTTTAGCATAGACAACTACATTTTTAGTCCTTTCATATTCGATATGTTGATTTGGTAGAAATTTTCAAACACAACTGATCGAAAAAATATCCAAAATGATCTTTCTGAAAAGTTCTTACAAAACACTGAGGTAAAGTTGTCCCAGCCTTTTTCGAAATTCAAAAAAATAAAAGTTGTACTGCGAAACGTGCTTTTTAATATTGAAAGTTTTATGGACTGATAAATAATTCGAAAAAACTTTCTTCATAAGTCAGCACATGGGAAACATCAAAGGGATGATAAAATTTGGGCGTCATCGAAATATTTATACATTATTATTATTTTTTATTTTGAAACTACCTTTTTCTCGGTGTAGGAAAAGCTTGAGCATCGCATAATAATGCAATATCCAAGTCGCTTTTCCCGATTTGTTTAGTAAGACCGTCTCCGGATAGTTTAGGCGCAGTTTGTCCAGTCGGTTCTAAATTTATGAAAAAAAAATAAACTAATTTAATTAATTTAAATTACCTATATCGCGGGACAGGGTAACCGGAAACGTCGCAAGTTATTATAGCGTCACATCCAGAAGGAAAATCTTGAACGATGCTTCCTTCAATTTTTTTACCGGCACTTTTTGGAGATACGTTACTCGTAGGCTCTAAATAAAAATTTTAATGCACTTTCCTTAAACTATAATACCAAAGGAAGTATTGAATTCCATTTTATGAAATTTGTTCATAATTTTCTCGATATTTACCAGTAAAAAAAGAAGAATTTGATAGATGATACCTCTCGAACAGGGTGTATAAGATAAGGTAGGGATTCTAAATACTTAATACAACATTGCGGAAACATCTGCAGGGCCAAACATAAAAAATCCCAACCGCAAAAGAAACCCTACGAATCTTTTTCTCACTTGGAACCCTCCGCTTTTATCCGGGCTTGGGACCGGCTATGAAAGCACCCACCCAACGCAATCATAGGCAGGGAAAGGGAATGGAGAGACCACGTGAACAGAATGTCAGATAACGGGTTGGCAAAGATTGCAAAGTCTTCATCATCCCAGCTGCAGCTGGGCAACCATTGATGCAAACACATGACTAAGTCCTAACGTACGATGAAGAAGAAGAAGAAGAAAATAAAGAACTTGTAATCATACATAGTGAAATGCGGAACCTGTGGTTTGGGTTCTAATCTAAAATTCGGAATTGATTGGTAATCATTTTTGATTCATACTCAGTCAAAAATTAGTCGTTTAAAACTTAATGGAAGAGGTCGTTTGAAACCAAAAAAATGATCCCAAGAAGATGGGAATCGATGGGAAACATGTGCAGCGTCCATTTCGCCAATGAGAACTCGTATGAGCAAGAGGAGAGTAGAGCTGATTTGTACCCCGTTACTGTAGAGAAGTCATAACGCAGCGGTACCTGAATTCGCAGAGCGAGAGGGAAAATAGATGAGGCTGAATTCAATAGATGCAAGTTTCATAAAATCCGAGTTGTTAAGGATCATTGGTTGTTGGGTACGATCGAGTACCATAAACGAGAGTTTCTGTCTCAAGAAGAACGAATTGAAGCTTTTTGGCGAGCAATGCACTAAGGGAAACATACCCCAACCGTTCAATTGAGTACCAATAGTACCGTTGGTTCACGATGTGAATGAAATTGTAGATTTGTATAAATTGTGAGATATTTTACAACTTACTTGAATTTTGGGTAGGGCGAACCGACTACTGGGCATAATATACCGATGTCGGTTTTTTGGGAATGCGATAATATTTTTCCCAAAGTTTTTTCTCCAATCAACTTTGGCGGAATATTATTGGAAGGGTCTGAAAATATCGAAAATTGATTCGACGTTACATTAATTGCATAAACAACCGTTTACTTCCTGGAATTTGTTATTTATACAATCGGTACTTACATAAATCTGGGTACCGGGTAACCCGAAACTTGACAGGTTATCCAGGCTGTTTTATTTTTCGGTACCAATACATCCTTCCAACCCGTAAATTTTTCTCCATCTTTTTTAGGAGGTACGTTATTTGTCGGTTCTATACAAGCAAAGTTAATATCATTTTGGGTACTTTAATTATTATTATATGAATGTTGGAATAGTGGTACTACGACTATGAACTCTAATAGAAGATTGCCGCCTGGTACTGCAAGTAGCGCAAGATTTGTTGACCAATTAGCTGAAGTCAATGCTTCTAAACAATCGCTGTGGTCTACTATCAAAGAAGAAGACAACATCTGTTCACGCATAGCCCAGGAAACCTTACAAACAATCAATAGGTGGAGCTTTGAAACCGTAAAACACAACTCCTTCTGCGCAGAAGGCTTCCTCAGACTTTTTGTCTCTAAGATCGCTCAAGGAAGATTCAAGGGATCGTCGACTTGTCTCATGGACGTTCGGGATGTGGTGATGATGATCTACTATAGATTGGCTTATAAATTCGCCCTTATTTTATTGAAAACGTCTTTGAACTGATGTGTAAGAACTCGTATTGTCGTGGTCTTCTGCGATTGGTTTCGAACACGATTTGCAAACAAATGCTTGTATACCATTCGGATTTTGCCGTTTTGCCGTTTGCTTCGAAGTGCTTCGTGAGCGAACAACTTTTGTTGGATTAAGCTACTCTCGAAAGTTCCATACCTTCAATTGAGGTGCAGTTTCCTTCAAAGACGTCTTGAAATCGGAGCACGGTGTCCCGAGATGGTTCACACTGTTGTTGTTTTAATACACGTCATAGAAAATCATCCCACAAGAATGTACGCGATTTAATTCCATTTCTGACAACACGTTCTCGGTACGTTCACCATTAAAAATGTCAAACTTTATGATGGCAACGTCAGATTTGACATATTCGCATCATTGTTGCCATATTTCAAAACTTGTATAATAACTTTGGTTATAAATTTCAAAGAATATTTTTGAAACAGAGAAAGTATTCAAAACATGTAGTAGGATCTCAAAAGTAGTATTTAGTTTTGTACTGGAGCTCAACAAGCTCAAAAAATCCATAATAGTGCACAAGTTCGTACAATGAGTTAGAGCCCAACAAGTCCACAATAGTGCACAAGTTCGTACAATGAGTTAGAGCCCAACAAGTCCACAAGTTTGTACAATGAGTTAGAGCCCAACAAGTCCACAATAGTGCACGAGTTCGTACAATGAGTTAGAGCCCAACAAGTCTATAATAGTGCAAAAGTTCGTACAATGGGTTAGAGCCCAACAAGTCTATAATAGTGCACAATTTTGTACAATGAGTTAGAGCCCAACAAGTCTATAATAGTGCAAAAGTTCGTACAATGGGTTAGAGCCCAACAAGTCCACAATAATGCACAAGTTCGTACAATGAGTTAGAGCCCAACAAGTCCACAAGTTTGTACAATGAGTTAGAGCCCAACAAGTCCACAATAGTGCACGAGTTCGTACAATGAGTTAGAGCCCAACAAGTCTATAATAGTGCAAAAGTTCGTACAATGAGTTAGAGCCCAACAAGTCTATAATAGTGCACAATTTTGTACAATGAGTTAGAGCCCAACAAGTCCACAATAGTGCACGAGTTCGTACAATGAGTTAGAGCTCAACAAGTCCACAATAGTGCACAATTTTGTACAATGAGTTAGAGCCCAACAAGTCCACAATAGTGCACGAGTTCGTACAATGAGTTAGAGCCCAACAAGTCTATAATAGTGCAAAAGTTCGTACAATGGGTTAGAGCCCAACAAGTCCACAATAATGCACGAGTTCGTACAATGAGTTAGAGCTCAACAAGTCCACAATAGTGCACAATTTTGTACAATGAGTTAGAGCCCAACAAGTCCAAAATAGTGCACAAGTTCGTACAATGGGTTAGAGCCCAACAAGTCTATAATAGTGCAAAAGTTCGTACAATGAGTTAGAGCCCAACAAGTCCACAATAGTGCACAATTTTGTACAATGAGTTAGAGCCCAACAAGTCCAAAATAGTGCACAAGTTCGTACAATGAGTTAGAGCCCAACAAGTCCAAAATAGTGCACAAGTTCGTACAATGAGTTAGAGCCCAACAAGTCCACAATAGTGCACGAGTTCGTACAATGAGTTAGAGCTCAACAAGTCCACAATAGTGCACAATTTTGTACAATGAGTTAGAGCCCAACAAGTCCAAAATAGTGCACAAGTTCGTACAATGAGTTAGAGCCCAACAAGTCCACAATAGTGCACAATTTTGTACAATGAGTTAGAGCCCAACAAGTCCACAATAGTGCACAATTTTGTACAATGAGTTAGAGCCCAACAAGTCCACAATAGTGCACAATTTTGTACAATGAGTTAGAGCCCAACAAGTCTATAATAGTGCAAAAGTTCGTACAATGGGTTAGAGCCCAACAAGTCTATAATAGTGCACGAGTTCGTACAATGAGTTAGAGCTCAACAAGTCCACAATAGTGCACAATTTTGTACAATGAGTTAGAGCCCAACAAGTCTATAATAGTGCAAAAGTTCGTACAATGGGTTAGAGCCCAACAAGTCTATAATAGTGCACAAGTTCGTACAATGAGTTAGAGCCCAACAAGTCCACAATAGTGCACGAGTTCGTACAATGAGTTAGAGCCCAACAAGTCTATAATAGTGCACAAGTTCGTACAATGAGTTAGAGCCCAACAAGTCTATAATAGTGCACAAGTTCGTACAATGAGTTAGAGCCCAACAAGTCCACAATAGTGCACGAGTTCGTACAATGAGTTAGAGCCCAACAAGTCTATAATAGTGCACAAGTTCGTACAATGAGTTAGAGCCCAACAAGTCCACAATAGTGCACAATTTTGTACAATGAGTTAGAGCCCAACAAGTCTATAATAGTGCAAAAGTTCGTACAATGGGTTAGAGCCCAACAAGTCTATAATAGTGCACGAGTTCGTACAATGAGTTAGAGCTCAACAAGTCCACAATAGTGCACAATTTTGTACAATGAGTTAGAGCCCAACAAGTCTATAATAGTGCAAAAGTTCGTACAATGGGTTAGAGCCCAACAAGTCTATAATAGTGCACAAGTTCGTACAATGAGTTAGAGCCCAACAAGTCCACAATAGTGCACGAGTTCGTACAATGAGTTAGAGCCCAACAAGTCTATAATAGTGCACAAGTTCGTACAATGAGTTAGAGCCCAACAAGTCTATAATAGTGCACAAGTTCGTACAATGAGTTAGAGCCCAACAAGTCCACAATAGTGCACAATTTTGTACAATGAGTTAGAGCCCAACAAGTCTATAATAGTGCAAAAGTTCGTACAATGGGTTAGAGCCCAACAAGTCTATAATAGTGCACAAGTTCGTACAATGAGTTAGAGCCCAACAAGTCCACAATAGTGCACGAGTTCGTACAATGAGTTAGAGCCCAACAAGTCTATAATAGTGCACAAGTTCGTACAATGAGTTAGAGCCCAACAAGTCCACAATAGTGCACAATTTTGTACAATGAGTTAGAGCCCAACAAGTCCACAATAATGCACAAGTTCGTACAATGAGTTAGAGCCCAACAAGTCCACAAGTTTGTACAATGAGTTAGAGCCCAACAAGTCCACAATAGTGCACGAGTTCGTACAAGGAGTTAGAGCCCAACAAGTCTTTCGGGCCATAAACATTTTGAAACTGAACAAAAGCGAAGATGTAAGGCTGAAACATCAATATGGAAAGGACTTTTGCTAGATTGGTAGAAATAATAAGTAAGTACTTTGTACCAGGTATTAGCCGATTCGCAAAAAAATGTCTTGTCGAAAATAGTTTGGGAATCCACGATCCACAAGACGTACGCAAAGTAATGATTGGAAAGTTTGTATAAATTGTTGGATTAGAATGAAAATGAGGTCTTGAAATTTGTAAATTCAAAAAAAAACCATCGACAGGAAACGAAACAAACATATACTTACAAATATCTAGGGACGGGATAGCCAGATACCTGACAAGTTAACCAGGAAGTTTTATTTTCGCCAACGATAACATCTTTCCAACCAGTGAACCCATCTAATCCGTCTTTTTTTGGAGGGACATTGTTAGTTGGCTCTGTAATTATATTTTTCGTGCTATGGAATCGACGATAACGTTTTCTAAATGTTGGAAGTGGCCCATGCTTCTTTTCGTTGGAAAAACTTTTGAATCGTCTTGTTAAAATGATAATTTCAGTATAGAATTTGTAAAAGATCCGAAACTAAGTGAAAATAAAATAGAAAAACTTTCATAAAAAGCTGTAATTGATCATACGTATCATTCATCTTCTTCATTGTCAATTTCAATCTTATTTATCACTCATTAGGAAGTCGGGTTGAGGTATTAGTGATTTTTCCATGAAAAATTTACTTCGGCGTGATAAATGTTTTGGTTTTCAACACAATCTCCTTTTAACAAGCCAAAAAAATTCGTTTAAATAAGCGTTTGTCCCTGGCATAGCCCCTATCGTCAGAAATTGATTCACATCAAGCCTTTTCTCTTAAATTTGGGCACAAAAAGTAATCGGGGAGATCCCGATCGCTTAAAATGGCAGAAGAAGTAATAAATTGTACCGCAGTTCATATAATTTAACCGCAACAATAATTAAAGAATGTAAAGACGCAAAATCTTTTAATAAAAAAATGTAGATGGTCCTTATAAACCAAATATGGGACAGGATGGACAAGGCAGCTGTTCGTAGCCCAATTTGGCCGTGGCCAGAGCGTAGATTGAGGCAGGGGATGTAGACCACACCTCGCGAATCATCTTTTTACGACGGAACCTCCTTCGGATTGCCTATAAACCGTCTTCGAAGGACAAGATTTTTCATTTCGTTTCCACATCCGATCAAAACAAAACAACGAGTCCGATTTAGCGACAATAGCACTTCGAGAATATATTTACATGATAGAAGATTATTCTTATAAGTATTTATCGAACTGCTCCCGTACAATATGGTCTCATTAAACTGAAGATTACTTAGAAATATTGATGTTTACAATGTGAGTTTTTGATATTTTCTGGCAATTTTCTTTCCTACGCATTTTATATTTTAGTGAATTTCCAGTACGACCCTCGTATGTAAACTTTTTTCAAATAATTATAATTTATGGGGTTTACAGGTTTTTTATCTGGTTTACAATTCATTGATATAAGATATATCACTTACAAATATTTCGGGACTGGATAACCAGTTATTTGACAGGTCAACCAGGCGGTACTCGTTTTCGGTATGAGTAGTACTTTCCACCCTTCGAATTTTTCGCCGTCTCGTTTGGGAGGAACATTATTCGTGGGTTCTATACAAAAAAAATTACTAATAAGATCCAAATAACAACAGTTATTTGATTGTTAAGATAGGTGTTCTTTGATATGTTTCTGGAATCCGGGAAAATTGGAATGTTTCGAAGCAAATTTCGTTAGATTTCAAAATAAACGGGGAAATCCACAAATACAGGGTGTTTGTAAACTCACCAATAAAGCGCAAAGTTTTATCACTACATTTTATTTCATATTTATTTTTATCTAGTGCTTTTTGAAGATAAAACAGTTGAGGGAGTTTATTCAGCACAACTACTACAAATTTGGTCTACCGTATTAGCCCGGAGTTTACTATAACCTCATGTTGGAACTGGCAAAATATTATCAACTTGTATGTAATCGTATCAATTTTGTTAACAAATTTTACAACAAATTCGAATTCTATAAGGTAATCATCATATTAATAACGCTTGTTTCGATTAGCTGTCATGTATAAATTTCACCAATAGGCCAGAGCACCTCGAAAAAAAAAAAGGCTTTTGAGGACAAATTTAATAGTAGAAAAAACAATGCTATCGTGTTCTAGGGGTTAAATAAAAGTTATGTGCATAAAATTCGACATTTTTTGACTATGCGTCATTTTTTTAAACAATAAAAATACCAAAAAATCGGTTCAAATTTTGTTTTTTGCGTTTTGCGCTGAACTTACGCAAAACTCGGCTTTGTTATTATGGGCAATATTGTAGAGAAATGAAAAATCTTTAAAATAAGCTTTTATAAATTAAATTTCGATAATTTGTTGCTTAGATAATTTAACCGAAAGGAGGAAATTTTCTAATTTTTCAAATTGTTTATAATTTGTTTTAATTTTAAAAATAAAAGTTTCTTATTCGCCGAAAACCGAGATCTCGATGTACTTAATCGATGTTGTACAGATGGGCCCTGTGGTCCTAATAGTTTTTTAACAATTAAACTATAGGAGGCCCTTTTTCAAAGGGCCATTTTTGCTCACCGGATGGTCCTTTTGAATTTTTTTTTACTTCAAAAAGGGGGTAAAAAAAATCATGAACAATTTATTGTTTTTTAAACATTTTATAAAAATATCGTAATACCCATTTTGTTTTAAATTCACTGCGGCTTTGTTTTTCAATATTAAGGAATGTTTTTTGCGTCATTTTGTAGGGGGGAGCTTGAAATATCAGCTAATATTAGCTGCTACATTAGTTTTTTGCTAAAATTGATAATTGAATTTTGCAATATTTTGTAAGATTTATTTATTAACTGAATAAACAGTTATTCATACTGAATTTTCATATATATATATCCCCTTTTATAGCGTTATACGCCTTTTGGTTCCTAATCTCCAGGCCTGTCTATCTTGCCAGTCGTCGACTGCTAGGTTCCTTTCGGACATTGCTCTAGTGATTCCTTGTAGCCATGTTCTAGGTGGTCTTCCCCTCTTTCTTTTTTCTTTGGGGGTCCATTCTAATATTATTCTTGGTAGTCGTTCTCTTCCCATTCTCTTAACGTGTCCGTACCAAATCAACTGTTTCTTTTCTATATCTTCTACTAAAGTTCTTTCTACTTTCAATTGTCTTCTTATTTCCTCGTTTCTTATATGTTCCGTTCTAGATATTCTTGCTGCTCTCCTCCAGAAATCCATTTCCACTGCATTTAAGTTATTTTTTTGCTTTTCTGTAAGTTGCCAAACCTCGGAGCTATATGTAATTATTGGTTGTAAAATGGCGTTGTATATTCTCTTTTTTGTTTCTGGTCTAATATTCTTTTGCCACAGCACTGAGTTCAGGGCTCTTATTACTTTTCTTCCTTTGGTTATTCTGTCCCTAATTGTTTCCTCGTTTCGTCCTGTTGTTGTTAGTTTTACACCTAGGTATATGCATTCCTTACAGTTTTTAATTATTTTTCCCTCTAGATCTAAATTCCCAGGTGAATCTTCTGATCCTATACATATGTATTGTGTCTTCTCCGTGTTAACCTGTAGACCCCACTTTTGGTATTCTTCTATAAGTTTTCTAGACATGTACTCCAGATCTTCTTTTTCCTGTGCTACCACTACCTGGTCATCGGCATAGTGCAGTGTATACAAGGTGCTCTCCCCAATAGTTAGTCCCATTCCTTTACATTTTTTTTTTCCAAACTCTTAGGGCTTCATCTATGTATATGTTGAACAGAGTTGGGGATAAACAACACCCTTGTCGCAAGCCTTTGGTTGTTTTGAAGCCGTCTGTCACCTTGTTACCTATTTTTATTTTTGCTGTTGTGTCTCTGTATAGTTCTTTTATAGCCTTTATTAGAGTGGTATTTATGCTCGTTCTTTCCAGAACCTCCCATAATTTTGAGACAGGTACTGTGTCATACGCTTTCTTCAAGTCTACCAATAGTAGGTGCACTTCTTGTGATCTTACGGTTCTCTTTTCGATTATTTGTGATAGACAGAAAATACTATCTATCGTCGATCGACCTGCTCTGAAGCCGTTTTGTTCCTCGGATTCGTATGGGTGATATTCTTCACAAATGATCTCCTTTATTATTTTTCCGTATAACCTACTGAGCGTACTAGTCACTGTAATGCCCCTATAATTATTGCAGTCTTCCTTATTTCCTTTCTTGTATATGGACGTGATCCATCCTTCTTTCCACGTTTGCGGTATTGGTTCTCCATTTAGATGTCTATTGATAATTTCTGTTAGGATATTAAACAGCCTATTTGTTCCTGCTTTTATTAATTCTGCAGGTATTCCCTCTGGACCAGGAGCGCGCCCATTTTTAAGTAGTGTTATAGCTTTCTTTGTTTTTTCTACGTTGATTTTTATTGGTTCACCTGTAATCCGTATGTCTTCAGCCGGCATGTTACTATATTCAGATCTCTGTTCTCTGAGTAATGAGCGGTAATAGTCTTGCCATTTATTTGGTGATATGGTGCCTATTGGGATATTTTCTTTTCTGCCAGATCTAACATTATCTATAAATCTCCACGATTCCCTGGATTGGCGTCCTCCTAAATAGGTATCCAATTCCTGAATTTTCATTCTAGGTGAAAATACTTAATTTTATGGGGAAATATTTCGTATTTTAATGCTTTACTTGAACGCATTTATAGGTTTCATAGAAAAAGTTTAAAAATACTCCATTTTTTGTGTATGTTGTTTATAAAAATATTTTTATTTCTACCCTAATACTGTGAACCAATAACGCTTTGTGGCAATTAATAGTATTATCACCCGCAATACCAGAATAAATAGACATCACACAATCAATCTCGGGAAAAGGATCGTAACTTTCAAAAAAATTGTTTAATTTTCCAAGATCTTGAACATCTCTAAAAATTCGCGATTGTCGACTATCAATATGTTGTTCTGATGTGTGGAACGTAGTATTGCAAAATTTTCTCAACTTCATTGCAAACTTCTAACACAGATATTTTTGACGATATCCATTTAGGTATAACAGATAACAGTAAGTTAAAAGCCGCAATGAATTTAAAAAAATGTTTTTTTTTATCACTTTTTTGAAGTCAAAAAAAATTCAAAAAACTGAAATGAGGGATTTTTAGTTCAATTCTTCTTCTTTACAACGCGACTTTCCCAATGATGATAGGACCAGCCGTTGAGCAAAAATGGCCCTTTGAAAAATCTCGGTTTTCAGTTTAATTATAAACAATTTGAAAAATTAGAAAATTTCCTCCTTTCGGTTAAATTATCTAAGCAACAAATTATCGAAATTTAATTTATAAAAGCTTATTTTGAAGATTTTTCATTTCTCTACAAGATTGCCCATAATAACAAAGTCGACTTTTGTATAAGTTCAGCGCAAAACGCAAAAAACAAAATTTGTACCGATTTTTTGTTGTTTTTATTGTTTAAAAAAATAGCGCATAGTCAAAAAATGTCGAATTTTATGCACATAACTTTCATTTGACCCCTAGAACACGTTGGCGTTGTTTTTTTTCTACTATTAATTTTGTCATGTAATTTCGTAAATGCCCTGGTCTACTAGAGGTGTATTTGTATGACCTACTCGACAAGCAGACGTGGCTCATGGACGTCAATTTTTCGAGACTCTTTTCTCTAGAAAAGTGGAACCTGTGGAAACAGCTACCAAGACACGCCAACAGGTCCCGAACACTACAATCTACAGAAGTTCAAGATAAATATCCAAGAGTTTCCTTAAAAATAAGGGTATCTAATTTCAAAACATCCTGTATATGATTTGGTATAAACCTAGTTCGTCCACGTTTGCCTTTCATCTTTTATGGAGAATTTGGAAATTTTAAAACTTTCCAATATCAAAATACATATATGGTCTCCTTGATGATACCTAGAGTCCTTTCAAAGTAACCGAATCGAGCCCGCCAGCACTCTAGGAAATTGAGTTGGGCCGTTTATCATCAAATGAGTGTAATTCTGTAGGTCTTGGAATTAGTACCTTCTCAGTAGAAGCTATCCTGACAATTCTACGGGAAATTTTAGTATATTATCCTTATAAACACTTATTTTATCATCCTTATTTACTGGAGCGACGTCAATTAATTCTGGGATCCTTCTAGATTCACCTGGCTTCTCAAATTCTGCTACAGGTGAATGTAAATCATCCCTCTTATCAATAACCAATTTCTTGACACCAAGCATGACACTGGGAGGTTGAAATTTATCATCACGAAAATGTGATTCCATAGATTTGATTTTTGGTATTGGTTAGGAAATTTTTGGTATCTTATTCGCATCAACACACTCACATCAAAACAATGTCTAGCTTCCTTGGAGACTTTTAATAACCGTACGTTTCAAGTGCCCAAAAGTGGATTAAATACTTTTTTATTCAACAATTAAATTGAACACTTACTGATAACGTGGTACCGGATATCCTGTTACTTGGCAAGTTAACCAGGCAGTGCCATTTCGTAATATGAAAATTTCCTCCCAACCAACGAAATTTTTCCCGATTTTCTTTGGGGGAACGTTACTTGTCGGTTCTGGAAATAGTAGATGATATCTAGTAAACCACGGGACTTTCAAAATTATTTCACAGACACTAGTACCAATCTAAAATCATATATAAATTGGGTTGTACAGGAAAATCGGGAAGTATAAATAGTAGACACGAGCTAATATTTTCTCTAAGAACTTTTAATTGGATCAGCATAAGAAACAAAAAGTGTTGAAATTGAAAAATCGAAGAAAAACTATTTTTGGTGGCATACAAACTATTTGTGATCATTTCGAAATACTTTCCATATCAAAAGAAATATTGAAGAATTAGGAAATGGCGAAAACAAAACTGGAGATGCATTAAATTCATTTTTACCAGAAAAAAAGGTAGAACCGGAAACAGAAGTATGCCATTTTTGTCACAAAATCTATTTATCAAACAAAAAATATAAATAAATAAAGTGTTTTAAATAATAATCTGATTACTATTGGATGTCAAGACTATTAAGAACACACTATGCGTGTACATGCCCTCTTAAATACTAATCCTACTGTATACAAAAAGCTATAATTAATTATATTTACGGTCGTCACGTCATATCAATATAAAAATAAGGAAAAGTAATTCGAAAAGTTAATGTAACTTCAAGTGTCTAAGGGACATATAGAATCGCTTAACTACGAGGTTGGTTCCCGTTATTATTACCCCGAAAAACCTACTGTTTCGCCTCTAGTGGATTGTTGTTGAACTATATTCGTTTATATTTCGAAATGGCGATAAAATTGGACCTTATTGCGATTAAATAACGCCAAACACTTATAGGGGAATACCGAACTATTTATTCCAGTTGCTAATGCAAATACAATCCGGAATGAAGAAGTGTTGGTGTACTAGTAGTGTAAAAAACATGATTTTTTTTCATTCGTAGTGGCCACTTACAAAAATCTCGGTACGGGAAATCCCGAAACTTGACAACTCAACCATGCCACGGAACCAGATCTAACGTTAACTATCAAAAATCCAATTTCTGCGCCTACTTTCTTCGGCGAAACATTATTTGTGGGTTCTAGAAGTTTAATATAAAAAGAAAAAAATATATTATTTGTATAGAGGGTACCCGTCGCATATTTACAATAATCATTCCAATATATCTAGTATTGTTGACATTAGACGAAAAGGTAAATATTTGTTAGGTTGAAAAAACATTTATCAAAGTATAGTAAAAACCCACAACTAAGTCGGAATTTGTGGAACCGTTGGCGATATTCGAACTGAACACACTGTCACTACACCGACTCGTACAATAACACCTTCAGTCTCTGAAGACGACAACTCGATTATCGAAACGGGTATTCAGCATTCACCACCGAGAACTCGATCTTCCAAATGTATAAATAAATTTTGAGGAACTACGATTTAAAACTTACGAAAATCTTGGTACAGGAAATCCTGAAACTTGGCAAGTTAACCACGCTACTGAATCCGATTTTACTTTAATTAGAAACCCGATTTCTGAGCCAATTTTCTTCGGAGGAACATTATTGGTGGGTTCTAAAAAAATTGAACGTGTTATATTCAACGGTGGTGATAGATTAGGGTACCCCGTTAAGTACTAAGACGCTTCCCATAGATTATTCCCACTTGTAACCTCAGTAACTCAGTTCGATGCAACTTCCTTCTCAGTTTTACAACCGAGACCTGAACTTGGATTGAAGGTGAAGGGCTTGACTGACCCCATTTAGCCACCTAGAGTTAGGGATGGTATTTATGGATGGGTTTGGTTAGAATGCTTGGTTTTTAAAAGTTCCCTTATTATAATTTTGATGCGAAAAACTTAACAACAAACCAGTTGGTTCGATAAATTCTAGAGTTTCGTAATGCCTGAAATCTTAAAGCTCATAAACAGAAGTGAAGGAACAGGTAAAAGTTAGAGCTTAATCAAGATCATTACAACTTTAAGAAACCTCATGAAATTGAGAGCATCCAAAGATAATAACAAAAAAAAAAAATGTGGCACTTACAAAAATCGAGGCACGGGGTAGCCAGTAACCTGACAAGTCAACCACGCTATCGACGTAATCTTAACGTTGACAACTCTCCAACCTCCAAATTCGGCACCTACTTTCTTTGGAGGTACATTATTAGTTGGTTCTAGAAACAAAATAGAAATAATGAACAATTCCCGTTTCATAAAATTGATGAAGAAGCTGGAACTATTAGATAGTTTGAATTCGAACAAATGATTTCATTTAAGTAGCACAAATTTTTATGCAATCGTCAGCGACAAGTCTCAACGGGCTTCAAATAAAGTTTCGACTTGTCGCTTCCATACTTTGAATTGAAGAAATCGTTCTGAACGGCCTGGCGCCCAAAAACAAAAGGAATCGCAACGCAGACTGGCATTTACCTGTCATGTAGTAACAGCGGCATTAAAGCAAAGCATTCCACTGCTAGAAATCGAAGAAGAAGCTTAAAGATCAACGAAACAGCCTTGATTTGACATCAATTATTTCAAACACTTGGTATTGGACGTTAAGAAGATGATGAAAACTTAGTGCTCACGTTCCAACGATCCCTAGCGTGAAGGTGAGAGATGGAAGCGTCGGACAAAAAGATTTTGGCGAATCGAATATCGTAGCAGTGGAGATTGGGGGTGTACAACTGGCACGAATAAAGGTAGACCCTTTATTCCGAGACATTGGAATGGTATCCTTGAAGAGACTAAGACCCCCAAGTGACATTGAAGTAGAAGAAGACTTCTAACATAACCATTGATCGAAGTAGTGCTAGAAGTCTTCTTTGGTGAGGACCTTTAGGAGCTCTGTCGTTTTTTTTACCGTTTCTATCGACTCAAATCGGGTCTCTTTTTTCTAACCTTTCAAGAAAATTTGATCAGCCCCCTTGACGTTAGAGCTTTTGGTGGTCATTGCACAATTTAGTTGATTTTGGTCACTGTTTCCTGAGTTGAAACATCCACATGGCGATCTTGGTGCTGGCTACCCTCAGTGCTCTCTGGGCCCTTACTAAAGCGGTTACACCACTTTAAAATACGCGCACAAGATAGAGAAATGTCCCCATAGGCCTTTTGCAACAATTTATAGGATTAGGTCCGAGTTTTTTTCAATTTAACGAGAATGTTTCCTAAGTTGAAACATCCACATGGCGATCTTGGTGCTGGCCATCTTCAGTGCTCTCTCGGCCTTCACTAAAGCGCTTACACAACTCAAAAACACGCGCACGATATAGAGAAATGTCCCCATAGGCCTTTTGCAACAATTTATAGGATTAGGCCCGAGTTTTTTTTCAATTTAACGAGAATGTTTCCTAAGTTGAAACATCCACATGGCGACCTTGGTGCTGGCCATCTTCAGTGCTCTCTCGGCCTTCACTAAAGCGCTTACACAACTCAAAAACACGCGCACGATATAGAGAAATGTCCCCATAGGCCTTTTGCAACAATTTATAGGATTAGGCCCGAGTTTTTTTTCAATTTAACGAGAATGTTTCCTAAGTTGAAACATCCACATGGCGATCTTGGTGCTGGCCATCTTCAGTGCTCTCTCGGCCTTCACTAAAGCGCTTACACAACTCAAAAACACGCGCACAAGATAGAGAAATGTCCCCATAGAACTCTTGCAACAATTTATAGCATTAGGTCCGAGTTTTTATCCAATTTAACGAGAAATTTGAGATTGTTACACATGGTTTTCGGCACGAGGAAAAAACACGTTCGTTTCAAACCGCTACTGCACAAATATTATAATAGTGACGGAAATGTGTTTTGGGAGGTGCATAGACAAGATATCTAGATACCCAACGCTCTATTCGTTTTTTAACCCACCCATCTAGGGCGCCCTCTAGGCGCTCGGGCACGTTATTTAATAGACAGATCTCGTATAGTATATTGTAAGTATTAATTAACAATTAACAATCGTTAATCATAGTAATATGTAAAAAAGGTATTGTTTATATAGAAGAAGTGAACGTGCAACGTGTAGAAATGGAATACCTGAACATCGGGACCGGATAGGCTACCACAGGACACATAAGGAATACGTCATTGTTGTTTGTCGCAATGATCAACGTAAACCGCACCTTGTTATCGATAACTTTTGGTGGAATATTATTCGTCGGTTCTGAAAATTAACGAAACGTGATTTTTTTATATGGAATATTTACCTGAATAACGGAACGGGGTAACCGACCACTTCGCAAGTCAACACCGACGTAGTATTTTGGGAATAAACGTAAATTTTTCCACCTTCGTATTTTTGACCAGGTACTTTGGGGGATATTTTTCCGGTCGGTTCTTGAAATTCGAATGGAACGGATTGTTTAGAAAAACGTTATATTGAATAAGATTATCATGCAAACTACTTTTACCTGAAAGTTGGAGACGGATACCCTTGTACCGTACAAATTAGAGGAACGACTGTGTTCAAAGGAATTTCTTTCTTTAAACTTGCCACATCGATATCTTTGACTTTTGGAGCAACGCCGGTTACAGGTTCTAATGTAAGTGAAAATATCTTAAATTAGAATTATACTTATTGTCCGTACCTGAATGTTGGCGCGGGCAAACCTTGAGCTTGGCACAGAAGACCAAAACTTTGATCTTTCTGTTTAACAAATGTCGAGCTTTTCGCTTCGGAAGAAAACGTCGGTGCTTTGGAACCAACTGGTTCTGTGTATAAAAGAAAACTGCCGTGTATTCAAACCAATTAAAACATATCACTAAATAAGTCGTGTCACTAACTATTTCATTCATCGATGTAAACTCCTTCAAGACCAATACTATCATTCCAACGCTTCTCCAACTTCTCGATGCCGTGCTTATAGAAGAATTTGTCAGTTTCAGTAATTGCTTCTTCATTTGACCTGAATTTCTTACGACGGGCATCTTTTTGAGATCAGGGAACGCCTTTGGACACTTCGGACGTGGTTCACCGGATGCGGTCCACTCAGATCGCGGCATCCATTTTGACCGAAGATTTCTCAACAAACCGCTTCCTGATATCTTTAGGGCTGCAACTATCTCACGCAATTTCAATTTACGATTAGATAAAACCAATTTGTGGACTTCTTTGATGTTTTCTGTAGCGTCCACCTCAATTAGACTGACAGAACGTTCACCATAATCTGTACGACCAAGATTAAATTCAGCAAATGGTTCCGAATAACACTTTTGAAATTATTGCTGAGCTTGTACAGTTTTTCATCAAGAAGAAATGATAAATTAACATTTACAAATACCAAAATGGATTTGACAAAGGCAGCGCCATCTATTTGCCAGTAACACGACTTATCTAGTGACGATATATCTGAATGTCGGCGTAGGTAAACCTTGTGCTTAGCACCAAAGACCAGATGATTGAACTTTGGTGTTTGGCAACCAATTGGTTCTATATACAAGTCGTAAACAATAAATCTATTCGGATATCTACTGGGACAAACCTAGTGCTTGGTACAAAGACTAAAGCTTTGATCTTTGTGTTTAACGACGTTACAGCTACCGAAGGAGTTGGTACTTTAGAGGTAAAACATAGAACCTACCTGAATGACGGCGTGGGTAAACCTTGCGCTTGGCATAATAATCCGAAACTGGTTCCTAATTTTTTGATAAAAGTTGAACTTTTTGATTCGGAAGGAAACGTCGGCGCTTTTGATCCAATTGGTTCTACGAGAAACATTTATTCGAAAGCTAGTAACAACAATAAACATGTTACCTGATTTGGGATAAAGTGTTAAAGGAAAATAATAATAATAATGGAAAGGAAAGCTCAAAATTGGCGTCAAAAAGACATTACTCTCTGGTTTTATGATTGGTGGACGTAGGGTGACATATTATACAGGGTATATCCAATAAAACTACATCTTATTACGATTCTGAATTGTCGAAAACAACGGTTGTTGAATGCATCTTGGACCCATAGTAGTTTTTATTGAAACAACCGAGGAGGTAAAGATATTAATTAAAAAAAAAATATATGTGTCCAGAATCAACACAACATCTGAATTTGTCATCTGGCTTTTGGAATATTTCAAATGATTGATCGAAGGGAATTAATCCGACTCAAAGTAATCACAAATATTTTGCTGGTAGATGTAATCAATGTTGTACCTAAAATTTGGAGTAGGCAATCCCTGAGCTTGGCAAAGTAATCCGAAACTATGACCTTCTCGTCTAATGAAAATCGAACCTTTCGAATCCGATGAAAAACTCGGTGCTTTGGAACCTATGGGTTCTGATAATAATAAAATTTAAAAAAAAATCATACACATTAACGCGTAATAAAATCGACACACCTTATATGAGTTCGTTTGGGAATTTAACCCTTTTTATAATGAAAAATTTCGTTTCATAAACTGAACAAAAGCCAATTTTTTATCCTGGACGTTTTCTGGGAACTAACTTCTAGTTGTTAAATTTGTCAATGGGATTAAAATCAAGATTTATTGCTGTTCCAACTAGGTATTGGTTGAGATATGTCTCCTTCATAGTCATTCTGTCACTTCCTGGTTATAATATAACGAAGTCAGATTGTCTAGACGAGATATGGATACGAACCAAACAAATTTCTTCTTGAACAACCCACGAAGTTCTTCCATAAGTCACCATTTCTTCAATACAAACTTGTATAAATCAAAAACATAAAAATACAAGCCTCCAGTGTCCATGAGCTTGATCAGGTTGGTTAATTTTGAATCTCTGACGAGTTTCTGCAGGTCTCCGATCTACAGCTACACCATAGATTATAGAAATAGTGATTGTTTCCAAAGATGCTTTGGTGCTGATCTCAGCAGCTCAGTCCAATGACTCGAAACATCTAATGGTTTAGTGTAGACAACTTGGAGTGTTTATATCTCGAAACCGTTTGTCTATTGAAGTCTCTATGGACCTTTGGTATATTTGCTTTGGTGCTGATCGATTTAATAGTTCGAATTTTTCTCTATACCGAAGAGGTGGGTCGATTTTGTCTTTTTTTTTATGAAAGAATAATGAACCTGAATGAAAATAGGACACCCAAATTTGGATTATCAAAAAGAATATAAATACTTTACCAATTGACAGACTAAAAGACATATTTTGAAGTTTTCGGATTGTATTGAAATGGAGGAGAACTTACTTGAACGAAGGTGCCGGTAAAGCCTGCGCCGGACAGAGCAAAGCCAAATTTTTCCCGATCGGCCTTTCCAACGTGAAAATCTTCGACTCGGATGAAAAAGCGGGTGCCTTAGAACCGATAGGTTCTAATGAAAAAATTGCGATACAAGTTAAACGTAATTTACTGACCTAAATTTGGGAATAGGGCTGCCTTGGGCGTCGCAAGGCAGAACTAAATCTTGTTGCACCTTACCGATGACGGCATCTAGTTTGGATTTGGGCGGAAGTCTAGGTGGGGTATACCCGATCGGTTCTGTTATAAAAATTGGGAGTGAATTCGTTTTTGCGATTGGCGACTTACCTGAAAGTAGGCGAAGGATACCCTTGCGCTAAGCACAATAAACCGAAACCTTGTCCGATACTTCTAGTGTAAGAAATACTGGTTGCATCGTTAGAAAACGAGGGCGCTTTATATCCGATGGGTTCTAAACCGGAAACAAGAAAACAAGTAATTTACCTGAATTTTGGTATGGGCAAAGCTTGCGCTGGACACATTAGCGCGAATCCTTGTCTTTCCTTGGCGTCGTAGGAAAAAATTTTGGACGTCGAGGAAAATGAAGGGGGCTTATGCCCTATAGGTTCTGGATAAAACGAGTACATGAAAATAATAATTTATATAAATTTGGGGATAGGTAACTCTTGCCCTCGACGTAGCATTAATATAAATCTGTTAACGAGCTCATTTTGCGGTTAATTTGAAAAAATATAACAAATAGATCAGAGAAATAGCCAGAAATGAAGGAAAGCTAATAGATAGTAAACGGGGGGTGGAGAAAAAGTTGGTGTCTTTGCCGAGGGACATAAAAGAATGTACACAGCCTAATGGCAGAAGAAAAAGATAGAACTTACCAAAGATATAGGAAGAAAATTCGTAAATTGCTCGGTCTAGTTATTAATAAGTATTTAAGAAGATATCTGCATCACAAGAATGTAAAAGAGAGGAAGATTTAATAATAGATTGTCTATGGCTTAAGCGTATCCAAAGTTGTTTCTTTTTCAACAGACTATATCGCGATTTCGTTATTTTTTAACTTTAAACGTGCGCAAACCCGAATAAAAGGGACCAAGGGCCAGGCCAACGCTGGCTTGTTTACAGGACTGGCGCCACTGTCGTGTTAATCGTCAAAAACGAGAATCCTTATGGAAAAAAAAGTAAATTCGCGATATCCTCAAGAAGTTGATATTTCGGCATGGATTTTTGGAAATCACATCATTGATGGAAATCAATATTCCAATATAATGTCGTGCCAACTGTAACGAACTTATATCCCAAGTTTTTTTGAATATAATATGATTTCAGCAGATGGAGAACTGCCCCATTACCAAATTTTTCCAAATCGGTAGATAGGAAAGGCGCGGATCGATGGAATGACCTGCAGGATTTCCTGATCTGACGCCATTAGACTTGTTTTTGTCAGAAATACTGTATAAAAAACTGAACTACTCAATTTAGATGACTTAAAAGGATTAATCACACTTGGGATTAGATCAGTTAAGTTTGAGATGTTTAGTAACGTTAAAAGACATTTCTATAAAAAATTGGCATGTTTTGGACATCTCCTATATTGAAATTTTGAAAAAAATGTTTTATTACTCTTACAGAGAACCTGCAACGTCTCTAGAGCTTTCGAAAAAAATATTTCTTCTTGCTTTGCAAACTAGACCTTAACAGCTTCTATTACCTCCTCGTTGGAAGAAAATTTACGACCTTTTAAACTTTTTTTCAGTTGAGGAAAGAGATGATAGTCGGACGGAGCCAAATCTGGGGAATAAGGGGGGTGTTCTAGTAATTCGAACCCTAAATCACGAATTGTTTGTATGGCAACATGAGATTTTTGTGCAGGGGCGTTGTCCTGCAAAATCAAAACACTTTTGGATAGATTTTCGCGCCTTTTTTCTTTAATTTTTTCCGAATAATAATCTCCAGTTATTGTTCTATCATTATCCAAAAAATTAATCATGATTACTCCATGACAATTCCAAAAAACTGAAGCAAGAACTTTTCCGGCAGATTTTTGGACACGAAACTTCTTAGGTCTTGGAGACCCAGAGTGTCGCCATTCCATGGATTGTTGCTTTGTTTATGGATCGTAGAAATGTACCCAAGTCTCATCCATAGTAACAATACTTTAAGAAGTATCAAATCGAGTCCAGATCGAACGCAATGCTTCTTCTACCCTTGCACGCTTTTGGTCAACATTCAAACAATTTGGGGATCCGTTTTGCAGCAATTTTCTCATGTCCAAATAGACGTTTTATCCGTTTTAATCCAATTCGAAGGTCTGATAAAATCATTTCATGGAATGCATCGATATTTTCGGGGACTGACACAGAAACTGGCCGCCTTCCCGATCGGACATCATCTTCAATGGAAAATTTACCCCTTTTGAAGCTTGCAGTCAAATTTTTCACGAAGGACATTGATCACCAAGGGTATTAAGCATATTTCCGTAAATCTGCTTACCTCTCAACCCTTTTAAATACATGTACTTGATGACGATGGTTCGATTTTTACAATTGCGTAACTGGTTTACTTTTTTGACGGCAAACTTTACACTTACACTTCTACTAAGTTATTGTTCGTTGCTATGGCAACGCAATATTTTGTTTATGCACGGAACTGGTCTAGGTTAACTAGATATCGATACACCCTCGTATAATCGAGTAATTTTTTTCGATATTTATTCGAAATTTGTAGTTTTAGTGGATGCACTTACTATACATTCACCACAGTATGAACTATTTTTTTTTTATATTGTATTCAACTCGTGTAAAAAGTGTTTTTTTCACTTATCGTGTTATCGCGTGCGATAAACACTTTTTCCATAAACAAATATTATATTTCTATTCATTTTAGGTCTGTTCTGATTTGAAATTAGTTTTTTTTTTCATTTTTTAAAGACATTTTGATAAAAACCGCAACAGACCGATCAAAAAAATGAAAAAAAAAACTAATTTCGAATCAGAAGAAACGATTTAGAAACATTAAGATATCAAAAGATCTAAGAGATACAGGATGTTCCGGAACTCGATGCAAAAAATATACGATCCGTCGTTTCTGAATTATAGTCACGGGTAGTTAAAAAAATTCTTCAAAAATTTATTGCGGAATCTCCCAGTTTCGTATCTAAATTTCACAATAAAATTTCTTCGTTTCTTTTGACAATATATTGAAGCCAAGCCTATCAACTCGTTTTATCATTATTGCAGACTCAAAAACTGATATTTGTGGTATATTTTCAAAGACATTAAGGTTATTGCAGCGCGTATGAGTTGAATACACTATTATACTACGGCAGGAAATTATTATTTATTACCGAGCACGTTCTGACTTTATTATTTAATATGTTTGAGGTCATTCATGTTTTATTCATTAATTTCGATAATAGGTAGTTGCTTAAAAAAATGTTTCGAGTTTGAGGACGTCACGTTGTTTAGTATTTATTAGGTAACCATCAAAAGTGAACGAAGACTGCTTATCAACAGTAAAATATTGGATAGCAGAGTTTAAACGACCCGCGAAGACCAGCATCGACCAAAAGAGGTGACGACGACGAGAAATGTTGAAGAAAATCCACTGGACGAAGGTAGCAGCGGAAAATTTGGATATGAGAAAGCTGTGCGCAAGATGGAACAAAAATAGCGTCGTGGAGACGTTTCCATCGACTTTTTGACAACCATGTATAAAATTTGAGTCCACAAATTCACACCCGAACCAAAAGAACAATCAAAATAATGGACTGAACAGGTAAAACCGGTTCCAAGGAAGACAAAGACTGTTCCATCTGCAGGAAAAGTTACGGCGCTGGTTGTTTGAGATGCGGGTGGAATAATTTTAAAAACAGCGTCGTGGTGACGTTTCCATCGACTTTTTGACAACCATGGATAAAATTTGAGTCCATAAATTCACACCCGAACCAAAAGAACAATCAAAACAATGGATTGATAAGGGAGAACCGGTTCCAAAGAAGAAAAAGACTGTTCCATCTGCAGGAAAAGTTACGGCTCTAGTTGTTTGAGATGCGGGTGGAATAATTTTAAAAACAGCGTCGTGGTGACGTTTCCATCGACTTTTTGACAACCATGGATAAAATTTGAGTCCACAAATTCACACCCGAACCAAAAGAACAATCAAAACAATGGATTGATAAGGGAGAACCGGTTCCAAAGAAGAAAAAGACTGTTCCATCTGCAGGAAAAGTTACGGCGCTGGTTGTTTGAGATGCGGGTGGA
This sequence comes from Diorhabda sublineata, assembly GCF_026230105.1. Lineage (NCBI taxonomy): Eukaryota > Metazoa > Arthropoda > Insecta > Coleoptera > Chrysomelidae > Diorhabda > Diorhabda sublineata. The sequence goes on from NC_079483.1 coordinate 18,447,410, forward strand.
ATAATTTTAAAAACAGCGTCGTGGTGACGTTTCCATCGACTTTTTGACAACCATGGATAAAATTTGAGTCCACAAATTCACACCCGAACCAAAAGAACAATCAAAACAATGGATTGATAAGGGAGAACCGGTTCCAAAGAAGAAAAAGACTGTTCCATCTGCAGGAAAATTTACGGCGCTGGTTGTTTGAGATGCGGGTGGAATAATTTTCAAAACAGCGTCGTGGTGACGTTTCCATCGACTTTTTGACAACCATGGATAAAATTTGAATCCATAAATTCACATCCAAACCGAAAAAACAATCAAAATAATGAACTGAACAGGGAGAACCGGTTCCAAAGAAGACAAAGACTGTTCCATCTGCAGGAAAAGTTACGGCGCTGGTTGTTTGAGATGCGGGTGGAATAATTTTAAAAACAGCGTCGTGGTGACGTTTCCATCGACTTTTTGACAACCATGGATAAAATTTGAGTCCATAAATTCACACCCGAACCAAAAAAACAATCAAAACAATGGATTGATAAGGGAGAACCGGTTCCAAGGAAGACAAAGACTGTTCCATCTGCAGGAAAAGTTACGGCGCTGGTTGCTTGAGATGCGGGTGGAATAATTTTAAAAACAGCGTCGTGGTGACGTTTCCATCGACTTTTTGACAACCATGGATAAAATTTGAGTCCACAAATTCACACCCGAACCAAAAAAACAATCAAAATAATGAACTGAACAGGGAGAACCGGTTCCAAAGAAGACAAAGACTGTTCCATCTGCAGGAAAAGTTACGGCGCTGGTTGTTTGAGATGCGGGTGGAATAATTGGTAAATTTGAATAAGAATAAAGTAAACGGCGAACAGATTCCATAAAATAGTGGTTGAATCAATCACTGCATTTATATAAAATTATTTTACCTGAATTTGGGAACGGGTAAAGCTTGAGCGGGACATAAAAGTACAAAACCGGATCCTCCTTCGGTTTCATAAGTAAAACTCTTAGACGAAGATGAAAACGACGGCGGTTTGTATCCAACGGGTTCTGATCGAATAGAAAAAAAAAGTTAATAAAAAATTGGAGAGGAATATAATTACCTGAAAGAAGGAGCGGGGTACCCTTGAGCTGGACAGAGCATTGAAACAGTGCAATTATTCAATTTTCGATACCCTAGTAATTTTATATCGCTCGAAAAAGATGGCGCTTCACTTCCAACCGGCTCTAAAATCATTAAATAATCTAGCAAATGCTACAATCGATGTGGTTTCGATTACCTGAATGAAGGAACGGGAAACGCTTGAGCTTGACAAAAGAGAGGTATGTCGAATTCGGTTTGTCTTTCGGTTCTTTTATATTTTAAATCCGCTAATACGTTCGGAGCTCGAGTACCAAGTGGTTCTGAAGGAAATTATTTATTAAAAACGATAATTAAACTCGATAATGTATCATTTACCTGAAAATTGGTACTGGAAATCCTTGCGCTTGACAAAGCAACGTTACACCGTACCCAAAGTGTTTTTCTATAGTTATCCCTTTAACGTCGGATATAAGACTCGGACGACGGGTTCCAATGGGTTCTATCAAATTTAAATAACTCGTTTTAGAAATATTGAAAACAAGATGTGCTCTCAAACAAGCGCGTCAGATTCAATACGAAACTTTTATTTTCGTCTAAGGTATTAACGGACAGGTCGAGGATGTTATGGAACTTTTCCTTGTCCGAGGAACGTGGAAGCCAAAAAAAAAAGACAAAATCTTGAGAATTTTCCCTTACATATTGCCAAACAGCGGTGAATATTATAGAGAGAGAATTTTTTAGACCTGGTATACACGTTCCGGTATACCCGCCGCGTACGTAAACTTGAAAGGTAAGAATTTAGCTCGGTCTAATGACAGTTGGTTTACTACAAGTAGTGTGTATGAAAAAATAGGAAAGCCGAAAAGTTTGGTGTGAAGATTGATGCAATAGCAATAAATTCCTACGAGGGTCGACTCAAAAAGAAAATTCCTTTGTTTATTCTTCAGAAATGTATCCAGGTTGGGTAGTTGGTTTGAAAAAAAGAAAAACTGTACAGAAAAATATCCCTGAATTTTCAATTTACAATGATATAATGATTGGTGGAGCTAATTCTATTTGTTTCAATTGGAATCCATGTTTTGGAGGTACCTCAATCGGAATTATAAATATTTGACATTAGAAGCAATCATACTGGAAGCTGGAATATAAATTTTTACAGAAAATGAAATAGAAACGAACTAATTCGAAACAAAGTGTTGTACATTTTTTCAAAATATTCGCCTTTTTGCATACGCTCAAACCAGTTGCGGAAACTAGTAGAAACATTTTGTTTTGAAAGTCTTCAGCAGCTTCTTGAGGTGATTAAAATCATAGTACATATTTCGTTTAAAAGTGGGGAATGAAATAAAACCTTTTTAGGCATGCATAGGCCAGATATTCAAGCATTTCCTCTCCGAATTCTTTAATGCGGCACCGATTTATTTTGAATTTTGACAGATGATAGGTGTGTACCAAAAAAAGGGAGATCTACTCGATGCCGAAGTGTCCAATCCAAAATAACCCCAGAAATTAAAAGATAACCAAATTTAATGTAAAAAATGTCATATAAAGTTTTTTCGCCGGATCAATCGTTTTTGAGTTATTCGCAATTGAAAAGTACGATTTTTCGTCAAAAAAAAACGCGTGTTTCGATAGTTTTTTACGTATAACTCTGTAATGAGGCATTTTATCGAAAAAAGTGTGATGAACAAAAATGAAGCTTATAAAAAAACAAACAAATTGAGATATATTTTTAGATGTTAATATTCTATCTAAAGCAAGTTATAGATATTTGAATGAATAGCTTTTGTTTTACGTAATTGAGCATTTAATCTCAAATAACGGGAAAATGGTACAATTTTCAACAAAAAGTCATTGAATACTTTTTAAAGAGCTTAAAAAGACCTTTCAAATGACTATTGATAAAAGTCGTTTCGACTCAAATTTTAGTGAGATATAGTGTAAAATAGTTGACGCTAAAAAAAATTGCACTTAAACTAATGCCATTTCACTGAAAATCAAAATTAAACTTATTCCTTGTACCAAACACTTTATTTGGATGTTATTTACGACATCTGAAAGTTTGGTCGATAAGAAATGCATAATTTTGAAAAAAATTAACATTAAATAATTCTTTATTTTTAATTTTTAAAAAAAACTTTTCTTCCTCATTTTTTCTCCATAACTATAAGAGATACAAAAACAAATAAACAGTCAAATCAAAGCATTTTTTATGACGATTATTTTCCTTTTTTATTTTTTTTTGTAGCATAAAAATTAACGGAGTTATAACCAAATTAATCTGTCACTATAATACGAGGATTGCTTTTCCACAGCCCTTTGACCCTTTATTAATAAAATATGGATAATCTCAAGCCCTTCTAACATACATAACTTTGTAGACCTAAAAATTACCTTCAAAATGGTTTTTTGTAGGATGCGATATCTTCAAAATTAATGGAGTTACATAAAAAATAAGATTTTGAAATTTTTTTTGTGAATTATAGGATATGAAAAAGTTTCAAATTTTGGCGCACCGATTTTTTCTGCTGATGCCAAGTTGCCTGTAGGTACGTTTGAGAGTACCAAGACATGATATACTCATAATCTTGGTAAAGGGGTGGTTTTTAAGGGGTGTTAGGGTGTAGAAAATGAAAAATTACTTCAAGTAGAGACATGAAACTTTGATACCAAAAAGAGTGCGCAAAATCTAAAAGTTGGCAGTCATTAGATTTATTTTTATTTCATTCTCTACAAAGGGTTGGTTTTTAAGGGTTAAATAATAAAAATTAATATTCAAATTTTATTAAAATGCTATAAATTTTTCTCAGTAATAATAAAATTGCAATGTTTTAAATCGTTAAAAGATTTATTATTATTATTTTCATCAGAAGGGTGGTTTCTAAAGATTTTTGAGGGGTTGATACCTTAAAATACATAAATTTTCTATTATACGATATGTTAAGATATTTACGCTGCATAAACGATAAACATTTGAATTGAAAAAAAGTAGGAAAAACTATAAAATATAAAATATTGATATTTTTCGATAAAGGGTGGTTTTCACCCTTTAAAAACAATTTGCACACCTCGCGACCATATAGATCTTGATATATACGGTATAATTTGAGCTTAATTCTAAATTTTCAAGAAAATCGGAGTTGCGTTAAAGAATTCGGAGGTTCCAAACTATTTAGAACTTGATTGCCTGCACTAGCAAACTTTAACGTACCATAAACGAGAAAAAACAAGTTTTTGCAAGATTAGAAACAATGGATGAGTCATATATGCATAGAACATTTATGGGAAAGATGAATTAACCTCGAAAAATAAAAATACCTGCCAATTTTTTAATGGAAATATGTCATAGACATGGACAAAGTGATTTGCCTCTTGTATGTTTCGGAAATTCAAACAAATTACACCCTTTCCGAATTTTTAACGAAATTCGATGGAAAAACTTGTCTAATTGATGATGATATGTTCACTGGTTACATTTTAGAAGACTCCAGAAAGTAAAGGTTGTAATAAATAAATAAATAAATAAATAGAAATAATACAAAAAGTACCTGTAACTTGGAACAGGGAATGACTGTGCTGGACACACCAAAGTTACGCTCAAACCATTTCGCGAGTCTAACGTTTGAATTTTGGAACTTCCGCCGGATAACCGAGGAGCTACGCTCCCAACTGGTTCTAATAAAACAAATAAGATTTTTTTTCTAAATCGGGCCTTACCTGAATTTCGGTATTGGATACGCTTGTGACGGACACAGCATAGTTGAGGTAGAGCGTTCTTTACTATTTACCACTCTGCTTTCATCACCTGACGTTAGTTTCGGAGCAACGGTACCAATGGGTTCTGAATTAGAAAATTTTCGTGTTAGAATCACGCCAAAGTGAAGAAGGAAACTTGGATGTAATGCGGAACCAAATATTAGTTTAGTACAGCTGTTGTAAGGGTTGTAATGAGATACTTTTGATACCAAAAGATCCACAAATGTCCGTCGAAATGGACCTGGACTGTCGTTTTATTCGATAGACTCAACAAAGAGTCCTACTTGTCGGGATAACTCAGGATAATGCGCTGTCACATTCCATCATGATTTTTTCGGTCAAACATCTAACGAAAGTCATCACTCATCCACCGTTTTCGCCAGATTTACTTTCCTGTAGTTTTTTCTTTTTCTAAAACTTAAAATTCGTTTTGGGGAACGCGCCACGAAGCCATAATAAGTAATTTACTCGAAGAAATGAAGGCTATAACATCCCAAGCTTACAACAAGTGTATGGAAAACTGAATGAATGGTTGAAATGTTTGTATCGACTCAAAAAACACTTTATATATAATTCCTTTTCACCCTCACCCTATGCATTTATAAAAATAATCAATTCCTTCTTATCTTGCGTCAATTTTTTCTTCTAGATCCGCGATCTTCTGTTCTTTTTCGAGTTTTTTCGTAGTGTGTCTTTTTTCCAAATTTTCTTAACTTTATCCTTTGTAGGTGGTCCCACCATCCAAGTTGTTTATAATTTTCTGATTCCTAGGTATCTGAAGCTACTAATTTGTTCTATAAGGCCCTCTCCAACCAGCATTTCAATTTTTTCTTCTACATTTGCCACTACAATATTTTTGGTTTCCTTTTTGTCTATTTTCATTCCGTTTTCCGTCAATATTTGGTTCCAGTTGGCTAAATTATCTTGTAGATATGCTATTAGTCCAGTGAACAACGGTAAAAATATGATACCACCTCAGAATTACATCTAGACGCATTTATTTGCGGGAAACTTTGAAATCGAGTTTTATTTATCCTTAACTTCGAAATATAAGGGATAAAAACAACCCCTTATTACCAATATTCAATAAATTAAAGGTTAAATCATATGGAAAGTTGAAAAATCATTTGTAAAATTGAAATTGAACCCTTAATTAATGTATTCCAACCCATATTACATCACCAAAGCAGGTGTTGCCAGTGCCATACCCTCTAGTTGAGGTAGTATTCACCCCACTTTGCTTTTTGAGGTGTCTACAGTTAAAATTTCAAGGAAATCGATGCGTCTTGAAGGAAATTTGAAGTAAAGACCGTTATTCACTGGAATATATGAATAGCAAGGGGTCAGATCGCCTCCTTGTGGCACTCCTTCTGGTGTTGTAAACGTCTTTGATTTTTCGTTTCTTTGCACAAACATTGGACACAACAAAATTATTTTAAAAGATTTCTGACGTGCCATTGGGGTGTTATAAACCATTTTCTTGATTAGAAACCACGATTTCCGTGAGGGGAGGCGTTGATGCGAATAGAAATACTACAGAAACGTATTCCTTAGACCAAAACAACGGATTTAACTGAACTTACCTAAGTTGGGACGTTGGGCGATATTTTTCGAATCTAAATCATTCGATGACGACATAATTGAATTGGTCGATACTAAAAAATTCTAATAGGGGGCAAAGTACATACTTCTGATTCCTGGTTTTTCGTTGACCAAGTGAGATAGATACAAAGAACACTTACCTCAACAACATGTGATCCAATCCCTTTTTTCGTTTAGGGCAAGGGTACCCAAACCAAAGATAACGCCAGATAAATTGAGAAACCAAACCACAAAAGGGATGAGGATTTTGGAAAAAAATATATTAAGGAGGTAGGTGCTATTGTCAACAATTTTTTTATATATCTAAATTTGGTATGTGTCCAATTTTGAAAGTGCCCGTTCGAGAAGCAAGGGTACCCTATCCCAACATTCAGGTAAATTTTGAAAACTGTGATTAACGATATTGATAATCTTTAATCGCAGCTTTTTTTTTATTTATAAACTTTATATAACTTCTCGAAAATCCTCGAAATATTTCATTTTTATATGTGTCATACTCAATTCATTTATTTCAAAATGAAATCTCGAAAAAACTTTGAAATTAACATAACGATAAAAAAACAAATGCGAAATGCCTCTCGAGGAAACACTCTAACATAAATGAGGAAGTGGATTAATGAGAGGCAAAATGTAGTTTTCACTCATTTCTATGAAAACGCGCAATGAAAATATTGTACAAGTTAGCTAAATACTTAATTCTTGTATCTGGAAAAAATTTTCTAGAAATTTTGGTTCATTGGGTTTTCAATATGCCGAGAAACAGTCAAAAAAAAACTTAAAATATGTTTAATAATCTTATAAAAGTAACTCAGTAGATAAATCAAATCGTTGTCCTTGTTATCCAGATACGACATTTTACTGAAAAGTAATTTTAATCGCATTCGAGAATTTTCAAGAAAAAAATATTACGCAAACAAAGTTCGTCCTTATTTTTCGTTTAATTCTTTATACCAATTGAAGAAATTAAACGTTAAAATGGCGGATGAAACTTTATTTACTTCAAATGGCTACTGGAATATGTGAAATCACGCATCAAACATTCTAATTATTGTTATTTCGTCCAAATTGAATCCTTGTTATAAATATTTATAAATAGGGTTTTTCCAATAAGAATTGTTATTTCGATATTCAAAGAAAAATGCCATTTTTTGATATAAATGATCGGATGTTTATTTCATTATAAAGAGGAACACAACATCAGCCAAATGGCCGCCACGTCTGCGCTTACAGGACCATATCCTTTTCATGAAATTTTCCGTAACCAAATTGCAAAGCGGCTGCCCTACGTCCTCGATAGCCTCACGAATTCCATCTTTGAGGGCTTGAATCGATGCTGGACTGTTGGCGTAGACCTTATCTTTCAGGGTGGCCAATTGTGATCACCTCTTCGAGAGATAAAACGGTCCGGAAATTTTTCCCGTAAAATATCGATGGTTTCGTTGCTTGTGTGGGACGTAGCGCCGTCTTGTTGAAAGTAAACGTTGTCCAAATCAACACCATCCAATTACGGCCATAAAAAAATCATTAATCATCTCTCGATAGCGCAATCCATTCACCGTAACTGTTGCTCCAGCCTCATTTTCGAAAAAGTAACGTCCAATGACACCGCCAGACCATAAACCGCACCAAACAGTCACGCGTTGATGATGGAGAGGATTTTCAACAATAACTCTTGTGTTTTCCGAGCCCCAGATTCGAAAATTTTGTTTATTGACGTAACCACCAAGGTGGAAATGGGGCTCATCAATTAAGATGATTTTCATGCATTTCAAGGACCCAATTAACAAAGACACGACGTTGGTGATGATCGGCCGGCTTTAGTTCTTGTGTTAACTGAACTTTATAGGCCTTAAGACCCAAATATTTATGCAAAATACGGTGTAATGACGTTTGTGGAATGGCTAATTCCAAAGAACGACGAGGAATGGACAATCCTGGGTTCTCTTCACCACTTCACTGGGCTACAGCAGCAATATTCTCAGTTGTTTTTGAGCGACGTGCACGGGTTTTATTCTTCACATCCCTAACTTGTCCCAACAGCTCAAATTTTTCCACCAATTTCTGTATTGCGGTGCGAAAAGGTGCTTCACGTCGATCCAAAAATGTTTTAGTTTTACGAACCGTCTCTGCCAAACTTTCACCATTTTTATAGCGAATTTTAATAATTTCAATGCGTTGTTGAACGCATTTTCATTAATGGCGTAGATTCTACTTGTCAAATGTCAAAAAATGACAGCTTCAAGAGTGACATTTACCGAAATAGCGGGCTGTTCAAAATAACACCTCTTATTGGAAAACCCTTTATACGATCTGTTTTTAAACTCTACAAAACTTGAAACAGTTCACAAATAATTAAACAATTCCGAGAACGATTATGTAATTGCCTATAAAGAGAAATCATCCTTTCCAAGGCGGTATCGTTTGTCTTTAATTCGATTATAAGAATATCAATGTAATACAAGCTAATTTAACCCAACTGAATTAACCCTTCGTTATAAACAACCTCCGCGTGGAAATGTCATTTTCTGCAGCTACGTTTTTAATTCTAAAAGTTGGTCGGAAGCTTTTTCAGACACAAAATAAAATTCCACATGAATTTAAACCTACATAAAAATATTTAATACCTCAAATGTATTATTTAGAGACTATTCAAAACCAATTCGATGTATAAAGTATTTATATATATATCCCTGAAAGTTAGAAACCTGTCCCCCCACAGCTGACCCTTTATATATATGAACTAGGAATTTCAAACTTGTTTTAAATTGTTCAAATTTTAGTTATTAATGAGTTTCTTTGAGTGGCGTTTCGATAAAATTTGAAATGCGCGCCATGTTTGACAGTTGTAATGTCACATGATTATGTCGTGACAGATCGAAAATTGACAGTTGAGAGTTGGTAAAGATGAAGCTTTACACTGCAAACTAACGCGTCTTGATTGTCAAAAACTATCATCGAAATGGTGAGAATTCAATTTGTAAAATACGTCCTACTATGAAAATAATAATCAAAAAATTCGAAAGTACTGGTTCGGTTAATGATGTGAAACACAAGATAAAAGCTCAAAACAAACTTGACATTTCGACAGGCATTTTTTAGCGAATTCTCACTGAATATTTACAGCTGTATGCCTACAAAATCCAACCGACACAACAACTTCTGCCAGTAGACCGTGAACACCAAAGAAAAATCACCAATTTCATCTTTGAGCAGCCTGCTCATTTTGCAAACAAAATCGTTTTCGGTGATGACGCAAAAATCTACTGAATATTCATCAGAAAGCAATGGTCTTTCGATTTAACGCCCTTAGACTTCTGACTATGGGGTTATCTTAAGCCACAGGTCTATTTCAATAAACTTGCAACCACCGAAGCATATAAAACCGAAATTGAACTATGTATCAATGAAATACCACCACAAATTGCATTCAATAACGTTTTGATCTATTTGTAATTCAAAATAAAGTGTAAAATGGATTTGTTCAGTTTTCTATCGTAAAAAATCCCTTTTTAGATTATACATTTTGTTTGTCCTACTTTAATGGAAACGATATATGTTATTGCGGCATTATAAGTAATTAAAAAACCCACTGCCGCCGGTTCATTTACGATAATTGAAAAAGTTGTGTCTGTTCCTTTAATTACTCCAATTTATAACACTCTGTCGAGTCATTGTTAAGATCCGGATGTGATGATTCATCATCATCATCATCATTATCATCGATATTCACCGAATTATTCAGATTCCACACAGCGAGCCGGCGTCAACAACGGTGAAAAATATTTAAAAATAGATGGAAAATAAAAATGATTATCGAGAAAGAATAATTTGTTTCTTTGTTTGGGTCGGAAACTTTTCAAACAAACCTCGTATAATTCATGTTTGTTCATATATAATACTATGATTAATTGTCCAAAACGAACTTTTTAAACACTTAACAAGGAAGATGTGAAACTATTAAAACGTGGGAAAACAATTCCAGTAGCCAAATCGTTTTATTAGAAATAACAAAAACTGAATGCAAATACTAGACTGATTCAAGTGAACGAACTGATTCAATAACAAATATCCGAAAACGCGGAATAATAAACAAAAGTCGGTATTTGATACAATACCAACAATGATTAAATAGTCCAGTGAAATTTTAAAATAAATTCAAGTTATTTTAAACAGATTTTAATATAATGAAAAATTTTACTGAACTAATTTTTTAATATTTAGCAATCAGTTTCGTGTTGAATAATTGAGTTCAAACATGTTATAAATATAAAAATTTTATAAATAATTATTTTCGAATACGACTATTTATATTTTTTAAAATAAACAGAGCCGTACTTAGTTAAATTAGTAAAGTAGACCCCGACACTTTTATATTTTAAATGTGGTTATTCAGGGCGATAAAATAATAATACAAAATACAAAAAATTCAAAAAAAAAAACATTAATCAGCTGGTATTAGTGGACTCTGTAACGAAAAATTTGGTATACAATCCGTTGGTTACGAATACCATTGGAAAATTATCAGCAGTACCTGGATCTACCTAAAGATATACAGGACGTTGTTTCATACGCTCGTTAGTGTCTTTCCTGGCAGACATTTTGAAAATAAAGCAACATGGAGGATGGAAATCCAACGATGTAACCTGAGGTTATGTTAGTGACGTGTCAATTGTTCACAATTTACGATACAGTTGTGTGTCTTTTAGATATTTGATCGAGTTTTTGGTATTACAAATATTATAGACAAATTATGATGTTTGGAAAGTTGTATTGTATCACTTTAGTGTGCCCTAGTACGATTTTTAAAACTGTTTTCTCATGTTTTCCATCTGCACTGAACTTTTATTTTGTTTGCTAGCACTTGTATTGTACAATCGTTGTTATCTGCTGTTTCTTTGGCACATTCTTCTGCTTTTTCTCTTCCTAGGATGCCTGGGTGTGATGGGACCCAAATTATCGATACGTGACCCTCGGATTGGTGGATGAGATGTAAATCTTGGGAAAAAAGTTGTTGAATGGTTTGTATTGAGCTCATGGAGTCTGTAGTTTTGATGGTGGATTATACGTTTATCTGAACGAGAAAAACGCCAAAACTTAACAGCGGGGTACTCGGGCTAAAGCCACATCGATCGCATACGCTGACGACCTTGCAATTCTAGCGGAAAGCGACACGAATATAGTTAATGAAAACATGAAAACAAAAAAATAGAAAGCTGGATAGAGCAGATGGACTTACAACGTATCGCGATCCAACAATTAAACATTGGACAAAAATAGAACTATTTTGAAAATAAGTAATAAAAAACACGAAGTTGAGGGACACGACCAACTTTTTTTCATTTTTAAACTGTTGTATGTATGAGAAATAACTTATCACAGTATAGAACAAACAAAAATACACATTACAAGTTACTACAAGTCCTTATTTACTAACTAACGCAAAGCCTTTCCATCAAAATTGAAACTTTTCCTTTCTAGCCTTCATTCTGACAAAAACCTGTCAAATGATAATTATAATTTGCTAAAACCAACTGTAGTCCTTTCTTATGAATAAGGTTGAGCATACCAAGGGCAGATGAAATGCGCCCACCGCCCTTTTCCAGCTCTTCCATCACATCCTCGTTTCTAAGATCCCACGGGTACGTGGATGCACGATATTCAGTTAATTTCATAGTTTGGTTCGTACGAGTAGACTCGGATCATCTTCTTTCAACATTTCTACAGCTTTCAAGACGGTACATGGATTTGTGGAAGTTGGTACAGTTTCTACAGGAACTCTCAATTTGGCGACTATTAATTGTTGCACGCTGTATTCTGTTGGGTTGCTAATAACGGTTGAGGAGTTTATGGAGGCACCAGATACTTAATCAACATTTTGATAATTTGGAAACAGGTCTTCGTATCGTCCTCTATTAAGCTGGAGATGATCAGAAACCGTTTAAACGAGAGGCTAGTACATAGATCAGGGGAATTTATAGACGTAAAAGTTCGAAAAATTATGATAAGCTGTGCTCAATATATAGAGAGATCCCGCAGACTGGCGTTTCGATATTGCAGTTTTGCTAAGCCAAGCATTGGACGATAATTGTTTTGAGGTTATGTTAAAGTAATGCGGACCGATTCGTGAGACGTAAAACCAGAATTAACTTGCTATTTCATAACTGTCAGTTATCCGCGACTTTAGCACATTATAACTTCGACAGAAACCTCAAAACCTCGACTAAATCACATAAAACGAAAAGGTTATTTCTAGATCTTTGTCAAACTATTTATTAATCTAAATTTCTTACTTTTTATACCTTTTTTTATATGTTTTAGTTGATAAATCTTGAATATTTCAAATACCTTCTCGCTACAAAGCTTTTTTTAAATGGAAATTACTTTTGACACTGTCATTTTCAATATTAAAATGACATATCTACTTTTTATAATAAAACCTTAACCTTACTTTTTAATTCGATCTCAAATTCTGATAATTGGTTTATTTTCGTGTCATCGACTATACCTCGTATAATAATAATCAACCTCGTATAACAAAAAACACGTGTAATCGATTAGGAATCAAATGCATCATTCTAGTTCAGATTTTTGTTTTGTAAAACTGATGTCGGACATTTGTTATGATTCTAATAGTGATGTTTATAAAATGTGCTTTTGAAAATAGACCGCAGTTAATTTTTACTAGCAGCTGTTATTTGAATTCTGGTTATAATTATTACTTCTTGTGAAAAAAAAACCTTCTAACCGTTAAAACAGAAAAGCCTATCTAGACATGGAACATAAATCAATTTGTGAATCTAAAATAAAAATTAATTTCACTAGAAATTTGATACGAATAGAATTAAAGTCGGTTGATCTGTCAATTCAAAATCTTGCCGATTGTAATCGAATAAGCACGAAGGTGTTCGTAGTCGCTGGTATTCGTGTTATTAACGCAGTGTTGCCGGAATCGAAGAATTTTATTCAATAATAAGAATGTTAAATTACGACTGGAGTATTGTAGATTTTGTACATTAATACACTGTCGTCAAGTATAAGATGAAATTTTGATTTCTTTTTTGTTGCGAAAGTTATTATGGTAAAATATTTTGTTTACCCGTCTATGTTTTGAAAGAAATGAAATTGAAAAAAGGCAACATCGCGTAACTAAATGTTCGTCTGGTATCGTGAGTACTGTTTATATAGTCCCGTATTAGTTTAGTTGAAACGTAAACGTTGTTGGAGGAGGTCGTTTCATTTGTTGTAATAGATTGTAGACGAACGAGTATTTAAAAATTTGTAAGTTCAAGAAAAATAATGAAAAACCATTACAATTCGATGTGTATATATAAAACACGTCCACTATTTTTGAACTACCTAATACACAGTGTTGCCAACTTTGGATTTTGTAAAAAGCGTGAGATAATTACGTAGAATTAATAAAAATTGGTTAAAAAAAAATTAGTAGATCTACGAACTTCTTTTCTGAGTGAAAAAAAAAACGAGTATTTCGCTAAAGGATTCAGTTTAAAAAAAAATAATTCATCATGGAGAAGACGCTGTGGCGGCTATACGATTCGTGGTTTAAAAAGCATAAATTTTTATTTTCTTATTAAATTCTTATACTTTTCGGGCCCACTTTCCAAGTCTCTGTTTGTTTTTGAGTCAATTTTCGTGAAAATTACGCCTGTTAACGCTCGATATTTACCCTAATGTGCAGCAATATTATTTTTCAAATTGAAACAAAATACTTAGTTTCTAGGATAAAAACACGTAGAATTGGCAACGTTGACAAAAGAATTTCGTTAAATATGGATGGAGTACGTCCAAAATCATCGTCGGATCAAAGCCGTTACACTTTCCTGGAAAATTCATAGGAAAAATCGATTTTTTTTATAGCCCGAATTCATTATGCTATACAGTTACTTGCAATACCATTTTCGTAGTACTTTAGGCTTCAAGGTGCATTATTTTGATGGAAAATCACTTTTTTTTCTTCAATAGAATCGTTTTTCCACGATTTCATTCATCAAAACATTACGTAATGATCCTTGTTTATGGTTTTTCTCTCTTTAAAATCGATAGCCGATTTTTCGATTCGAATCGATTCATCACGTACTCACCGTCGATTGAACTCCAGTATGTAATGATAAAACAACTGCAAACACTGCTCAGAACCATCAATTTGTTGTTATTTTTGGTCTAACTTTATATAGAGCTTTTGAGCTCCATTTTACGGTTATTTCGTGAACGTATTTAATGTTTTCGTCGGTAACAGCTTCTGCATCTTCTTCGGTATTAATGTTGCCTCGTTTAAACTCGACAAACAACTTCCAGCGGTGGTTTATCTTGAGGCAAACTCCGATTGATGTTTATCAAGTTTTAGCTTCAATAGTATTTTTTTTTTTTTTTTGGTATTTCATAGTAAAACAAGTTATATAAATATGATAACGCCTAGACTTACATAAAAAGTTGGATTATCATTTTTTTTTATATAAAATAAACAAGTAAAGGCATAATAATAGTGTATATTTACTTTAAAACGAGTTATATTTCACCGTAAAATAAAATATAAAATGGGTACAACGGTTATTTATATTTTTAGGCCTGGCAACACTGTTATTCACTGTAACTAAGATTTAATTTACATTTTTTAACATAACCTCAACGACATTTTGTCATCGGGATAAAAGGTGAAGCGTTTTTTCTAAATTGCTCTGGAAACCCTAAAATTTTACCGATTTCAATGAATTTTTTTCGGTATTTAATGTTTTCTTTATGTAGGTTAAAAAAAATGTATATGACCTTCGAAAAAAGTGACTTTACGATAACAAACAAGTCGTAAAACCATATGAAATCTTTTTTCATACATATGATCTTGAAACCAAACCGTACATTCCACAAAAGGTGTTTGCGTTCCGATCTAGTCCGACCCTGATCGATTCGATCTACAATCGCAAGTTTTGAGATGTGGCAACACTGATGTGAATATGTCAAATATGTCATTGCCTTCATTAACACTGATTTAAAGTGATGTAGATACAACGTAAGACTGTTTACCAGAAATTATTGGGCAAAAAGGTCGAGTTGATTAACCATCATTAATTCAGCTCTTTTTTCGGTCCAGCAGTCAACGTTATTACGTTGCAAATCTAAATCTTGGCGAAAAAAGTAGTATTGTGTTAATGTTTGGTGAATGCGCCGATTATAAGGCGGTAAATTTTTTGTATTGTCTTTATAACTAGTTTACATTATGTATTGGCCGTTTTTATGAAAAATTTTTATTTTTTCACTAAAAATCGAAAATGCTGGAAAAGGAAAATAATGTATTTAAACGTGTCTGTCTGTCGGGTAGACAATAAATAATTTGATGTCTTAGTTAACCCATAGTGTGTTAAGTGTCGGTGAATAATTTAGTGATAAGTGAATAGTTTAGTGTAGTTTATGAGAAAAATCACAGTTAAAGGCAATCAAATTAGTATCGTTGGGAAAAATTAGTTTTTTCATCTTCAAGACAGAGATATTGATAAAAATTTCACGAAAAAATGTGGACCACTCCCTGTATTCAATAACATGTTTGAACTCGTTTTCTAACAACATAACAAACATCACTCACCAGTAATGACGAGTCTGCCTTTGGTGGCGCTAAGTCGAGTTTCTCCGGTAAGTCTGTGTTTCGTCCGACATTGATACGATTTGTATCCATCCTCAGGTCCGACATCTTTGATGTGCAATTCGCCGGAGGGTAGTACCAAATATTTGCTGTCTGTTAAATCGGAAATTACATTTATATATTTTCAAGTGGTGTCGTTTCTATTTTTGAAAGTATTCATACAAAAGCAAATTTTCACGAAACAAAAATTTTTAGTTGGAAATCGATTGTTGCTTCCATATGTATATTTTCAACTGAAAAAGTTTCTTCAGTTGATAAAGGATATCTTGAAAAATTGTGTTTAAAGTGAAGGACTATTCATTAAATTCGCTGTATCGAAGGTCATTGCCCTTTGAAATAGAGTATGTCGTTTGAATCGTCTGGCTCTAGCGAATTTACCTGAATCGAATTAATTTTTATATATAATCCACTTAAGGGACAAAATTATTAACCTCCTAGTGGTTAAAACTACCCTAGTATAGAAAAATTTCAATATAAATTAAATTATAGAGCCATTTGAATATAAAATGTGGTTTTTATATAAAATATAAACTTGACATTAACAAATATCATAATTATAAATATTAATATGACTATTAACAATTTCCTATTATTCAAATGAAGAAACTTGATGTTAATCATGCTTGAAAACAATGCTACTTCAGCTACCTTTCATGTAACACGTATTTTCATATTTATAAATACGAGGATGGTCCCAAAAGTGCGTGGCCTGACCAATAGTTGACTGCTTCTTCTTTATCAACTGTAAAATATTGGATAGCAAAGTTTAGACGAGACTGTACGACCTGCGAAGATCAACAACGCAGTGAGGTGACGACTGTACTGCAAGTACATCGCATATTAACTGAAAATTTGGATATAAGAAAGCTGTGCGCAAAATGGAACAAAAACAGTATCGTGGAGACGTTTCCATCGACTTTTTGACAACCATGGATAAAATTTGAATCCATAAATTCACACCCAAACCGAAAAAACAATCAAAATAATGAACTGAACAGGGAGAACCGGTTCCAAAGAAGACAAAGACTGTTCCATCTGCAGGAAAAGTTACGGCGCTGGTTGTTTGAGATGCGGGTGGAATAATTTTAAAAACAGCGTCGAGGAGACGTTTCCATCGACTTTTTGACAACCATGGATAAAATTTGAATCCATAAATTCACACCCGAACCAAAAGAACAATCAAAATAATGGACTGAACAGGTAAAACCGGTTCCAAGGAAGACAAAGACTGTTCCATCTGCAGGAAAAGTTACGGCGCTGGTTGTTTGAGATGCGGGTGGAATAATTTTAAAAACAGCGTCGTGGAGACGTTTCCATCGACTTTTTGACAACCATGGATAAAATTTGAGTCCATAAATTCACACCCGAACCAAAAAAACAATCAAAACAATGGATTGATAAGGGAGAACCGGTTCCAAGGAAGGCAAAGACTGTTCCATCTGCAGGAAAAGTTACGGCGCTGGTTGTTTGAGATGCGGGTGGAATAATTTTAAAAATAGCGTCGTGGAGACGTTTCCATACTTTTTGACAACCATGGATAAAATTTGAATCCATAAATTCACACCCAAACCGAAAAAACAATCAAAATAATGAACTGAACAGGGAGAACCGGTTCCAAAGAAGACAAAGACTGTTCCATCTGCAGGAAAAGTTACGGCGCTGGTTGTTTGAGATGCTGGTGGAATAATTTTAAAAACAGCGTCGTGGAGACGTTTCCATCGACTTTTTGACAACCATGGATAAAATTTGAGTCCATAAATTCACACCCAAACCGAAAAAACAATCAAAATAATGAACTGAACAGGGAGAACCGGTTCCAAAGAAGACAAAGACTGTTCCATCTGCAGGAAAAGTTACGGCGCTGGTTGTTTGAGATGCGGGTGGAATAATTTTAAAAACAGCGTCGTGGAGACGTTTCCATCGACTTTTTGACAACCATGGATAAAATTTGAATCCATAAATTCACACCCGAACCAAAAAAACAATCAAAACAATGGATTGATAAGGGAGAACCGGTTCCAAGGAAGGCAAAGACTGTTCCATCTGCAGGAAAAGTTACGGCGCTGGTTGTTTGAGATGCGGGTGGAATAATTTTAAAAACAGCGTCGTGGAGACGTTTCCATCGACTTTTTGACAACCATGGATAAAATTTGAGTCCATAAATTCACACCCGAACCAAAAGAACAATCAAAATAATGGACTGAACAGGGAGAACCGTTTCCAAAGAAGACAAAGACTGTTCCATCAGCAGGAAAAGTTACGGCTCTAGTTGTTTGAGATGCGGGT
Source organism: Diorhabda sublineata (assembly GCF_026230105.1). Classification (NCBI taxonomy): domain Eukaryota; kingdom Metazoa; phylum Arthropoda; class Insecta; order Coleoptera; family Chrysomelidae; genus Diorhabda; species Diorhabda sublineata. The sequence continues at coordinate 18,465,769 of NC_079483.1, forward strand.
GGAATAATTTTAATTTTATATCTTATTGCAATATTTGAGTGAAGAAATTAAGCAAAAACGGCCGCATTTGGGTAAGAAGTATTGTTTTATCGAGGCAATGCACCAGCTCAGATATCTGGTGGCCAACAATTTTCCAAGAGGTGATATCGGTAGTTAACGGTTGTTTTGAGGAGCTTGACGATTCTTATTATTAAAAAAATAAATTTTTGTAGGGCCAGGTACATCTGGGACCTTCCTATTCCATCCAGTTCGCGATAAACAAATACTGTTACATAAAAAAGACGAATTCGAAAATAAAACAAATTTTGAATTCGTCGAAAGCGTAAACAAATTTCTTATTGACTTTTCGTATAAAAGTTTATCGTAATAAAATATTTATTTACGCTTCCAAGAATAAAAAGCCACTAAAACAACTAAGTAATCTACTAAGGAGTGGTAAATATAGGTTAGATTCGGGAAAGGAAACTAGGATGTTTTGAGGAATTCCAGATGTCCAAATTTTCATTTCATTTTATTAGAAAAACGAAATCCATCAATCATCACGACAGTCATACACGCCAGGTGAACTATCCAACATAAACGCGCGATAATATTTTAATTAAGCCCTGTTTACATACTCCGGTAACCGTTTATAAAACCGGTCAGATACCTTACAAATTATTTCTACAAAAATTCAACGAATATACCGTTTTATGGTAATAAAAAATCATGAATAAATAGCTTATTACAACGAATGTTCAAAAAGACGTACAAAATTTCTTCTGGGATGAATAATATTCATAATAATAGTTCTACATGACATAATTATTTACATATGTATAGAGAGTGTTATATTTCCCCCCGAATGCTCAATTGTATCCCCTTTTTTAACGATGATGCTCAGTTTTTACAACTCATCTATTAATCCCACTCCTCTCACGACGTGGAACGGCTTTAGCTACCAAAGGTCTTCGGTGTATTGCTCCGAAGTTCCATATTGTCTCACACTTCGAAACAAAGCGTCTCCAGGTAACTATTGAAGCGTCAATACCCCCACAAGACTATTGATATTCATAAATACTTCGTGCTTGATACATTCGATAGATATTTGGTTATAGATTTTTCCAGTATCTGATTTTTTTCACCTTCTTTTTCCCATTTCCCTGTAGGCGATTCCGCAGAAGGGTTCGTGTCGTACAAATGGTTGATTCGTCGCTACTTTAGAAAGTTTCGGTGTTTTCTTTTCGCTTCAATGTATTCCGGAACCCATTGGAGAGTAATTTTACTATTTTTGCCCGTTTTAGCACTGTCCTGCTTCTCTTTTTCCAATCAATTCTCCAATACTCTTCAACCAAGAGGCTTGTTTCCTTCCAAGTCCTCTACGATCTTCAACTTCACCCACCAAAATCAACTGGAGGATATTAAATCGGCTACCACGCCTAGTAGAATGTATTTAATTCAAAACGAACCTTCCTCCATGTTTTAAAACGACATATGGACAAGATGGAAAGCAAAAAAACGAGACTGGTGATTTGAAAATTTTCATTTTGATGTTCTCTTCATTGTTGGAAACGTTTGGCATGTTAAAATTTGTCTTTATCAATTCTTGAAGATTCAGATAGTCGGATCGAACAAAATTTCTGACTTTTTCCGATGTTTTTACCAATTTTTATGAGAAAAAAACGGCCTCTATATAAACGCAGGTAACGGCTACACTGGTTTGTCTACGGACTCGGTACACATCGCATTCGAAAGAGTAGGCTTAAGACTAAACAGCTGACAGTAAACAAATATTCCTAGATACAATATTTAATTTTAGAGAGAGAGTCAGATATTGGTGACGAAATTGTTTTTTTTTTGGCGGGGAAAATTGGTAATAGAATGTAAATTTTTTTGTCACACACCGTAAGTTCCGTCGTTACGAATTTCCTGACTTTCGTGCCCGTCGTCTTGCAACCAAGATGTAACGTAGACGTAATCGCTTACGAAACTCGGTATAAAGCACTTGAAAATTGCGGTGTTGCCTTTTAAGACGCTTTCTTCCATTACATTGGCTTTGTAAGCTTGCGACACAACTGCAAAAATTAAAATGGAGTCGAATAAGTTTTCGAATGATTCGTAGTTAGAAATAGACATAGAAAATTATTAAAAACGTCTATTATCAACATTTTTTTTTTCATAATTTTTATCAATTTTCACGTTTTGTGTGCTCGATCGCATTTTCCGGAAAAATGTAATCCAATAATCGTCGCGATATATAGCCAGAAAGTAGTTGGTTTTCCTCGAGTTCGAAAAACTGTTATTATCAAACTGAAAGCGTTGTCTCCCACCTCTATTTCAAATACTTGTATTCAAATATAACTCGTAGAAAATATACAATGTTTTTATTATACAATATACGAGGGTTGGACATAAATTACGGTGTCGATATTTTCTTTTCTTGTAAATTCATGTGCTAAGGAAATTCCGAAGGCATAGTGTCGTACAAAATGGAAGAAATCCGTGTTTAATTAGTATGATTTGTGAGGTAATAATTTAAGAAAGAAAATTTGATACTAAAAGATCGTACATGTGAATGATGACGTAAACTAAAACTTGACTAAACCAAACTTTGGTTTTGAATTAGATATATTAATATTTTATTGGATGTTATTTATATTAAATGTCGTATCGTATAATTTTTCATATAATTTTGGCACTTTTTCGGTGTGTGCTCTAATTTTTTGAGGAGTAGAACCACTAGAATCGCTCATTTTTACCCACCGAAGTTTTGTTTTACTTTTGACAGAAGCACGATTCTTAATAAACTTTGAAAATACATTTTTTATTTGATTTTTATCACTTTTATATATAGCATCCCTCAATAAGTCGTATGACTGACACACAGATGGCGCTGCCACTATATCTAAAATTTCATGACGTTTCGATTAGTCAGAAAAAGCCATTTAAGTGAAACTACTTTTTGTTATTTTCGAAACAATTTCGTGTGTTAATTTATCATTGCTCCCAGATGGAGCTCAGCAATGGTTTCAATAATCTTATTTGGACTTTGCTCCATCAAAAAGAACCATTTGAGCATGAGAAACCTTGAAGCTGTGCCTAGTTTACTTACAATCGATCAAAAACAACAACGCGTTGATGATTCAGCCTTGGCCACGTTATTCTGGAATCAAAACGATCGTCATCTGAGTGAACCGCGGATGGTGAACCACCACCAAAGAGTTGTTGGATCGTTTGAATTCAAAATCATTGTTTCACCGATTCACAAATCGTTGGCAACGATGGTTAAATTGAACGAATTACACTTCGAATCGCTTCCTCATCCACCGTATAGCCCAGATCTGTCCCCAAGTGACTACTAGCTATACGCCGATCTCAAAAAAATGCTCACCAGTAAGCAATTCAGCTCAGTTAGTCACACGGCTTATTGAGTGAAAAAAAGAATCGATTTACTACTCTATCTCTCTCTAGCGGCTTTTGTTATCTTTGTAGTTCCCATTCATATAATGTATCACTTCTAAATGGACAATTTCTATAAGTAAAAGCTGTTTTTACTAAGGAACACAAAATGGCAACGATTTTTCTATCCTCCGAGGTTCCAACTCGGTTCTGCGCATTTTCAGACATGCGCAATATAGATAAAGTGTCTCGAACGAGAGAGACAATGAATACCATAACGTAGAGACGTTTTTTCTCATACCAACTCTCCTTATAGGGATATTACATAAACGTTCCCACGGCTCTAAACTTCGACATCGTAACGATCCAATCAGAATAGAATAGAGAGAAATATAAAGCGGTACACCGATGTTCCGTCTCTCTCGATCAACAGTTTGATTCAATTCGAATCATCTTCCATACCTCAATCTCTCTATATTCAATATTAATTTTATGATAGTAGCTCTCCAGAAACGTATCCAGGTTAGGTAGTTGGGTTACGAAAAGGAATAAATGTTGAAAAAGTAAACGTCTCCTTTTTTTTAAAAAATCGAACATAACTGGTATGAAAAATTGGCAAAATCTTGCTGTTTCAATTTACAAAACAACGCAGCTTAGTCAAATCAATCTTCCATAGTTTAAACATGTACTGCGTTCGGCTATTTACACCTGAAAAACTCTGTTCTTTACTTTACTCCAATCCCACGACTCGGTTCGTTCCGAATCTTGAAAGACAGCTCTCAGATTTTGTTTTGACTTTTGACGTTTCGCTTTGACCAGCTGACTTCGTATATTGTCGTTTTCCAAAGATAGACGAATCTGGGCCTTGTAGAGGATTAGAAACCGCTACAGAGTTTATAGTGAAGGCTCCAAGTTCCAAGCTCCAAGCCAGGACCAAATCGTATGCTACAGAGCCAGCCTTCTTCGTGAAAACAGCAGCCTGGGCTTGCGCTACATTAAACTCGATCGAGTTACTCCCATCCCACGTTTTAAAGATCAGTATTGGTGGTCGGCGAAGCTATAGATTTCCATTTTAGTCGAATAGATCGTTGATGTATATTAGGAAGAGAATAGATGACAAGATGCGTCCCTGGGGAACACCAGCGTTGACATCAAACCTTTCTGAGGTGTGTTCATCGATAGTGACATGGATGGATCGGTATTATCTGCTTGGTTTGGTTTCTGCGGGATGTTATAACATCGTTTAGAGTTTAATGACATTCTTAGACGCACGCCTCCTGGAGCGATCAATATCTGGCTCTTTCCTGTGAAGGTGTTTCAAATCTTTGACCGCAAATACGATATTTGGAGTTGGGGAATGCAATAATCTGTCTTCCTTGGAAAGAAACCTCTTCAGTCCTGCCTTAGTTGTAGAAAATGACAAATAAAGAGCGTAGGTTGACAGTTCTGATCCACAAGGATCATTGTTTAAGCTCTTACAGTTTAATAATTTGATGTATTTGTTATGAATATACTAAAATCTGAGTTTTTTTTGTTGTAAAAACAGTTTATTATCGCCTTAACCCCGTACAGTTTTAAAAAGATAAACTTCTATAAATATCTTGATATTTTTCGAAAGGAGACGTTCACCTCAACAACAGCAATAATAAGGATCGACTCTCAAGGTTTTTGTGTTTGTGTCGGGGACCCACCATATATCAAACTAGATCCGTCCCGGGTCATAATTTCGTGTCCGTCGTCTTGTAACCAGGAAGTGACGGAGACGTAGTCACTTACGAAGCTAGGTATGTGACACTTGAATATGGCGGTGTTGCCCTTGAGGACGCTTTCATCCATTACGTTAGTCGCGTACGCTTGCGATACGACTAGAAGATTAAAAAAGTCGAGTGAGATCTTAGTGTAAGACTTGTTTCGTCAATAGGGTGATTTTATTATTGGAACTAGGTCGGGAGTTGTTATGATCTCGCTAAGGGTTGCGGAAAATATCGAACTAATTTCTTTTAGAATATTCTTAAACACGTATAGTCTAGTCCACTGGTTTTTTTATTGGAGAATGTTCAATTTTTGCGCCCAATCAGTTGGTGTTTGATTACGACTTAGATACGAGGTCTTAAATAACGAGACTGGTTACGAAAAAGGGTTATATTATAAAAATTTTTATACATTCGGATGCTTCCCTTCAATATACTCCCTTCCCCTCGCCAAACAGTGCTGGAAGTCCTCTTTGGTGAGGGCCTCCAGCAGCTCTGGTTTACCGCTTCTATCGACTCAAATCGGATCCCTTTCAAAACAGATCTTTTTCTAACTTTTCAAGGAAATCTGAACGGACCCGTTGATGCAGGAACTTTTGGTCAGGAGTCAGATTTATTGGCACCAACTTCGCATAGACTTACAGTGCTGGAAGTCCTCTTTGGTGAGGGCGGCCTCCAGCAGCTCTGGTTTACCGCTTCCATCGACTCAAATCGGATCCCTTTCAAAACAGATCTTTTTCTAACTTTTCAAGGAAATCTGAACGGACCCGTTGATGCAGGAACTTTTGGTCAGGAGTCAGATTTTTTGGCACCAACTTCGCATAGAATTACAGTGCTGGAAGTCCTCTTTGGTGAGGGCGGCCTCCAGCAGCTCTGGTTTACCGCTTCCATCGACTCAAATCGGATCCCTTTCAAAACAGATCTTTTTCTAACTTTTCAAGGAAATCTGAACGGACCCGTTGATGCAGGAACTTTTGGTCAGGAGTCAGATTTATTGGCACCAACTTCGCATAGACTTACAGTGCTGGAAGTCCTCTTTGGTGAGGGCGGCCTCCAGCAGCTCTGGTTTACCGCTTCCATCGACTCAAATCGGATCCCTTTCAAAACAGATCTTTTTCTAACTTTTCAAGGAAATCTGAACGGACCCGTTGATGCAGGAACTTTTGGTCAGGAGTCAGATTTTTTGGCACCAACTTCGCATAGAATTACAGTGCTGGAAGTCCTCTTTGGTGAGGGCGGCCTCCAGCAGCTCTGGTTTACCGCTTCCATCGACTCAAATCGGATCCCTTTCAAAACAGATCTTTTTCTAACTTTTCAAGGAAATCTGAACGGACCCGTTGATGCAGGAACTTTTGGTCAGGAGTCAGATTTATTGGCACCAACTTCGCATAGACTTACAGTGCTGGAAGTCCTCTTTGGTGAGGGCGGCCTCCAGCAGCTCTGGTTTACCGCTTCCATCGACTCAAATCGGATCCCTTTCAAAACAGATCTTTTTCTAACTTTTCAAGGAAATCTGAACGGACCCGTTGATGCAGGAACTTTTGGTCAGGAGTCAGATTTATTGGCACCAACTTCGCATAGACTTACAGTGCTGGAAGTCCTCTTTGGTGAGGGCGGCCTCCAGCAGCTCTGGTTTACCGCTTCCATCGACTCAAATCGGATCCCTTTCAAAACAGATCTTTTTCTAACTTTTCAAGGAAATCTGAACGGACCCGTTGATGCAGGAACTTTTGGTCAGGAGTCAGATTTATTGGCACCAACTTCGCATAGACTTACAGTGCTGGAAGTCCTCTTTGGTGAGGGCGGCCTCCAGCAGCTCTGGTTTACCGCTTCCATCGACTCAAATCGGATCCCTTTCAAAACAGATCTTTTTCTAACTTTTCAAGGAAATCTGAACGGACCCGTTGATGCAGGAACTTTTGGTCAGGAGTCAGATTTATTGGCACCAACTTCGCATAGACTTACAGTGCTGGAAGTCCTCTTTGGTGAGGGCGGCCTCCAGCAGCTCTGGTTTACCGCTTCCATCGACTCAAATCGGATCCCTTTCAAAACAGATCTTTTTCTAACTTTTCAAGGAAATCTGAACGGACCCGTTGATGCAGGAACTTTTGGTCAGGAGTCAGATTTTTTGGCACCAACTTCGCATAGAATTACAGTGCTGGAAGTCCTCTTTGGTGAGGGCGGCCTCCAGCAGCTCTGGTTTACCGCTTCCATCGACTCAAATCGGATCCCTTTCAAAACAGATCTTTTTCTAACTTTTCAAGGAAATCTGAACGGACCCGTTGATGCAGGAACTTTTGGTCAGGAGTCAGATTTTTTGGCACCAACTTCGCATAGAATTACAGTGCTGGAAGTCCTCTTTGGTGAGGGCGGCCTCCAGCAGCTCTGGTTTACCGCTTCCATCGACTCAAATCGGATCCCTTTCAAAACAGATCTTTTTCTAACTTTTCAAGGAAATCTGAACGGACCCGTTGATGCAGGAACTTTTGGTCAGGAGTCAGATTTATTGGCACCAACTTCGCATAGACTTACAGTGCTGGAAGTCCTCTTTGGTGAGGGCGGCCTCCAGCAGCTCTGGTTTACCGCTTCCATCGACTCAAATCGGATCCCTTTCAAAACAGATCTTTTTCTAACTTTTCAAGGAAATCTGAACGGACCCGTTGATGCAGGAACTTTTGGTCAGGAGTCAGATTTATTGGCACCAACTTCGCATAGACTTACAGTGCTGGAAGTCCTCTTTGGTGAGGGCGGCCTCCAGCAGCTCTGGTTTACCGCTTCCATCGACTCAAATCGGATCCCTTTCAAAACAGATCTTTTTCTAACTTTTCAAGGAAATCTGAACGGACCCGTTGATGCAGGAACTTTTGGTCAGGAGTCAGATTTATTGGCACCAACTTCGCATAGACTTACAGTGCTGGAAGTCCTCTTTGGTGAGGGCGGCCTCCAGCAGCTCTGGTTTACCGCTTCCATCGACTCAAATCGGATCCCTTTCAAAACAGATCTTTTTCTAACTTTTCAAGGAAATCTGAACGGACCCGTTGATGCAGGAACTTTTGGTCAGGAGTCAGATTTTTTGGCACCAACTTCGCATAGAATTACAGTGCTGGAAGTCCTCTTTGGTGAGGGCGGCCTCCAGCAGCTCTGGTTTACCGCTTCCATCGACTCAAATCGGATCCCTTTCAAAACAGATCTTTTTCTAACTTTTCAAGGAAATCTGAACGGACCCGTTGATGCAGGAACTTTTGGTCAGGAGTCAGATTTATTGGCACCAACTTCGCATAGACTTACAGTGCTGGAAGTCCTCTTTGGTGAGGGCGGCCTCCAGCAGCTCTGGTTTACCGCTTCTATCGACTCAAATCGGATCCCTTTCAAAACAGATCTTTTTCTAACTTTTCAAGGAAATCTGAACGGACCCGTTGATGCAGGAACTTTTGGTCAGGAGTCAGATTTTTTGGCACCAACTTCGCATAGAATTACAGTGCTGGAAGTCCTCTTTGGTGAGGGCGGCCTCCAGCAGCTCTGGTTTACCGCTTCCATCGACTCAAATCGGATCCCTTTCAAAACAGATCTTTTTCTAACTTTTCAAGGAAATCTGAACGGACCCGTTGATGCAGGAACTTTTGGTCAGGAGTCAGATTTATTGGCACCAACTTCGCATAGACTTACAGTGCTGGAAGTCCTCTTTGGTGAGGGCGGCCTCCAGCAGCTCTGGTTTACCGCTTCCATCGACTCAAATCGGATCCCTTCCGAAGCAGATCTGTTTCTAAACATTCAAGGAAATCTGAACCAGTTGACGCAATAACTTTCGGTCAGGAGTCAAATGTTTTGGCATCAACAACGCACAGTGTAATTCCTCGAGTAAAATTGCTCATTCGACGATCTGCACGCACAATTTGGTTGATTTTGGTCACTATTTCCGGAGTTGAAACATCCACATGGCGACCAGGGCTTTGGACATCTTCAGTGCTGTCTCGGTCCTCATTAAAGCGCTTATACCACTCAAAAACAAGCGCACTAGATAGAGAATTGTCCTCGCAACAATTTGTAGCCCTCAACCGGAGTTTTTTTTTAATTTAACACTATCGTTTCGAACCGTTACTGCACAAATACTATAATAGTGACGGAGGCCAACCATGTTCATAACTTCGCCAATGATAGTGTTCTGATGGGAAAACTTGGAAAAGTCATTTTTTCGTGACGTCCAATAATAGGATAACGAATAACTTTTATCGATGGAAGCATTCTTCTTCTAAAGTTTGCAGAACAGCCAATTTCTCAAAAACTTGCACATGATTAACACTCAATTTTCCGCTTACTGGTTTTTCTATCTGTTCATATTTCTGTGCCAACTTTAGTGATATTTCTTTCTCGAAGTTTCGAGGAGAAACTTCTACTCACCGGACTATTGAGACCCGTTTGAGGTTCTGGTCTAGATTAATAGGTGCAAGGTTCAAAACTTGACTATATAAAATTATAATAAAAGACGGTTCGTTGTTTTCATTGAAATATTTATTATTACTAAATTACATCATTATACAAAAGATAAAACTTCATGTTTGGAATGCCTTATCTCAATTCATTTGAAGACACGATGTCTTTTGTTGCAACACTGACTGATAAAAAGTTTTATTGAAGAAATAACACAAATATTTTCGAAATGTTTTTATTAATTGTAAAACCAAACCAAAAAGTAAATTTTTCTATCAGCACCGATATGAAAATATAAAAAACCTTTTTTGAATCAAATTTTTGACTATTTCAATCCAGAATTTTGTTTTCATTTAATCCTTATCCAGATTATCGTTCGATATATGGCGGTCATGCCTTATAATTTCGTTTGATTCCTTCACAATTTCAATCCATTACTTCCACCTGCTATTTTGGATCCAACGTTTTTTTTGTTATTCTGGCCATGGTCAAAATCCAACATCGTAATGGTCGACCAAATGAGGTGACGACTCTAAAAATGTTGAAGACAATCCACTGGATGATCCTCGATTGAAAGTGAACGATATACCAGACATTCAAAAAGTACAAAGACCGTTCCATCTGCAGGAAAAGTCATAGCGTCAGTTTAAAGTTTGATCTGCTCTTTCATGCATTATATTTCGCCAGATTTAGCCCTCTCGGATTATTTTCTGTTCCAAGACTTGAAAAAATGGCTCGGAGTTTGAGAAAATTGCTCGATGGTCAAAGATTTTTCAGAAATGAAAAGGTAATGTTGACAGTTAATGGCTATTTTGAGAAGCTTGACGATCCTTGTTATAAAACTTTCTATTTTTATATTTTTCTTCTCTTTTTTCCCAAAGAAAGATGCTTCTATTCGCATTCGCATCGGAAAAGACATGTCTTGGTAGCTGATTTCACAGACTTACACTTATCCAAAAAAAAAAAAAAAAGGAGTTCCGATAAATGTTTATGATCCAGGTTTGCCCGATCAAAATGCTGCTCTAGATGAGATTATGCATCGGCAAAACAGAGTCGGGTCAATGACCTCTCTTCTATGATCTGACCTGTTCAAGTTTCTGGTCAACTCTGGATAGCCTATAAGTCTAATTCTCCCTCCTGTTTTTCCTTCTATTTCCTGCTTTAGTCTGCCATTATTGCACCTGGATATTTAAATCTTTATACTTTTATCGTGTTTTTAGTATTTAATCAAAGGCAAAGGTATAAGGAGGATTACATAAATCTTAGATTTCAGTTTTGGTAGTTGCGAGTCTCGTCAGCACAAGATATTCTGGTATCTCATTAATCAAGACGGTATCCAGGGGCGTAGAATTTGATATTCGTATCTTAATATCTAGAATCAGGACATCGACACTTATCAATGAATCAACTTGTATAAGAATTGTCTATTTTTCCAATGTTTACAAGATCAAATTCATCCTTTCTGTATTTCTCTCGCAATTTTCTGCGTACAAATCAATTTGGGTGATGGAATTATCTCTTTATCTAGACACGAAAAAAATCAAAATGAAGACCCAATTACAGTAATTGACTATTATTAGGTAATGGCCGCATAAATTTATAAATAGAACCAAATGCAGTTATCAATTTAATAGTCCGGCCCCGTTTACTGAGATTTATCAATGATGATTGGACCCCAATGAATTATTAAAGTTGAGAGGAATGTATTCGAATAGTTCGGTACGTCCTTTGAATTTACAGGATGTTTCGGGACTTGCCGACAATTCGGGAATGAGTAGATGACGTGAAAATATGCTCTGTTACAAAAAAATTCTCATACGACTCTAGTTTCTGAGTTATAGGCCTTTAAAGTTGAAACAAATCAGAACTTGTATATTTTCTAAATTTCTCGCACTACACATTCCGCTATTGTCGACATTCGGGCGTCAGTCGGCGTTGTGCTACAACCATTATTGACGCTCCCGCCAAGTATGAGACGTGTGCATGGGAAAAACTTCTTTTCAAATTTTGAAAAAACTTCAAATCATACAATTTAAATCTAAAGGAGGCTGGGGGTGTTTTCGTCGACAATATAAAACTTTGTTGTTGATATTTCTTATATTCTTCCCAGAACAAATAAAAGTCATCGATTAAGACCGATTTCAATCGATTTTCTATTCACTAATCATCGCAATTCATGTGAAATAATCGAAAACTAATCGATTCTTGTGTCGTAAAAAATGTGTAACTGTATGATTATTTAAAATTTGTTTTAAACCATTAATAAATAGTTTGTAATCGATTATTAATCGATTAGTTGAGGAACAAACATATCGCGTATACAAACTCACTCAACACGCTCTAAATATCTAATAACTCCTCCAACCACTATTATACCATCAATTAAGAATTAATCTCGAATAGGAATCGATTATTCTCAACAATTGTAGTTCTACGTTTTTCCACGAGTTCGTGTTACGCGATTAATTTGAATCTGAACGAGACCGTGTCGACGAACTACGATGAAAAGCCGCCTCGCGGATCGGAAACCGGAGAATGGGAGCGGTTGGTTAGCTCAGGATATCTCCAACAGGTGGTATAATTCGGTTAAATACGGAAGAAAAATTGTTGGTGGTGGTTTTTTTTGGGGGGTTAAATGGGTACGTCACGGAGAGAAGGTGAAAGTTTAATGAACTACAAAAAATTTATCAATCGTTTTAACGTCGTTACTGTAGTCACGTCCACTTAATTACGAGTCGCTTTAAATTATAATGAGATTCGTTATTCCACTAGTTTCTCAATCTACTCTTTTCGCTCTAACAGCATTCATCGATGTAGAAGGAGCTTTTGGTGAAGTCGCACATCGGTCCATCAAAAAATCAACCGAAGCGATGCTACAACATCTACGATGATCTAGTAGTGATAGTAAGGGGCAAACACGAAGATATACGAGATCTGGCTATTAAATAACGAGACTGCCCGCTTAGAGGGCTCTCTAAACGGAAGAGACCACTGAAGATGTCCAGGTCGCCTTGTGACTGTTTCAACTCCGGAATCAGTGACCAAAATCAACCAAATTGTGCGTGCAGATCGCCGAATGACATGACAAAAGCCTGTGCGAAGTTGGTGGCAGAAAATCTGACTTCTGATCAAAAGCTCTTGCGTTAACGGATCTACTCAGATTTCCTTGAGAGGTTAACAAGATCTGCCTTGAAAAGGACTTGGTTTGAGTCTATGGTAAAGTGGTAAAGGCCCTCAGCAAAATCAAGTTGATTTATTTTCAAATTTTTGCTCTCGGTCGATTTTTATTCTCAATTCACTTTAAGATATACAAGAGAAATTTATTTTGTAAATGATGATGTTAACCACATGAGACGTAATAATTAGAAATCAATGAAGAGCTTCCGACATTCCCTTAATGTCAAAATTTAATATTCTCTTCATACACTCTATTAGAAGTTGACCTAAATTTTCTAATTTCAATGTAATTTACAAAGAAAATTAGATTAAATTCCACCGTTCCACTTTGAGTAACTTTTGCGGAAACGCTGATGTTAAAGAATGCAATAACTATAGTATTTTCAGTTTCCAACAATTTGTTATACGAGGTTTATCCCAAAAGCATCGAACTTTTATTCAATATTACTTTTCCATTTCAACATTCGCTTTCACTGCATCAGTTGCTTTATCAGCAAACTTCCTAATCTCCCCAGCGCCGATTTCAATCTGGAAAAGAACCAGAAGTCGCAGAGAACTTCGTCGGGAGCTCAAGCAGGCTGACAAAACGGTGCGTTACTGCGTTAGTTGCCTTGTCATCAAATTTAAGTCCTTCGAAGGCTGATTTCAATCTGGAAAAGAACCAGAAGTCGCAGAAAACTTCGTCGGGAACTTTAGCAGGCTGGCAAAACTGTGCGTTACTGCATTAGTTGCCTTGTCATCAAACTTAAGTCCTTCGAGGGCTGATTTCAATCTGGAAAAGAACCAGAAGTGGCAGAAAACTTCGTCAGGAGCTCAAGCAAGCTGACAAAACGGTGTGTTACTACGTTAGGTGCCTTGTCATCAAAATTAAGTCCTTCGAGGGCCCATTTCAATCTGGAAAAGAACCAGAAGTGGCAGAAAACTTCGTCAGGAGCTCAAGCAAGCTGACAAAACGGTGTGTTACTGCATTAGGTGCCTTGTCATCAAAATTAAGTCCTTCGAGGACCCATTTCAATCTGGAAAAGAACCAGAAGTGGCAGAAAACTTCGTCAGGAGCTCAAGCAAGCTGACAAAACGGTGTGTTACTACGTTAGGTGCCTTGTCATCAAAATTAAGTCCTTCGAGGGCCCATTTCAATCTGGAAAAGAACCAGAAGTGGCAGAAAACTTCGTCAGGAGCTCAAGCAAGCTGACAAAACGGTGTGTTACTGCGTTAGTTGCCTTGTCATCAAATTTAAGTCCTTCGAGGGCCCATTTCAATCTGGAAAAGAACCAGAAGTGGCAGAAAACTTCGTCAGGAGCTCAAGCAAGCTGACAAAACGGTGTGTTTCTGCGTTAGTTGCCTTGTCATCAAATTTAAGTCCTTCGAGGGCCCATTTCAATCTGGAAAAGAACCAGAAGTGGCAGAAAACTTCGTCAGGAGCTCAAGCAAGCTGACAAAACGGTGTGTTACTGCATTAGTTGCCTTCGAGGGTCCATTTCAACCTGGAAAAGATCCAGAAGTCGCAGAAAACTTCGTCGGGAGCTTAAGCAGGCTTGCAAAGCTGTTATATTGGTTATCGTGAAACAGCTGTTTCATTTTGATTACGTTTTGTAATATTTTTATATTGTGTAGTCATGCGCAGCGCATTCATAATCAAAGAAAACAGTCCACATTGTCTGCGTCTTCAATGTGCTTCAATAAAAATATGAGATAACGACAAAAAAAGACATTGGAAACAAGCTGGTGACATCCATGCCCCAAAAGAGGTCGCTTAGAAGATTTGACGTAACGGGAGGATCAATACTTTTGGAGCAAACCTCGTATACAGATTAACTGGTGCGAGAAATAATTTGACCGAATCTAATTTACCATAGAAAAAATGTGTTTTAGAGGAAGTTAAAATACTCGTATGTATTATAGTACAGTAAAATATCTCAAAATTAAGATATAAACTCGGGAAAATTTTATAACGAGCTGCAAATACTTATAAACTTTTATTTTGGTTTTCAAAACATCTCGTATGCGCGTATAAAGGTCAGAACTAAAAAAAAAGTTTTTTTTTTTACAGTTTCATTTATTATAAATAGCGGTATGCTGCCTGTGGCATAGGTAATGCATAATGAACCGTTAGTCTCTTTATATAATATTCATTACTAATTATTACTATACAGGGTAGCACAAAGTTGATGTTATCTTTTTACTATACACCGACTCTTCTTAAGGGTGTAAGGACAGAAAAAATCTATACAAACCATTTGTTATAATTCAATTATTTGCACTTTGATGCAATGGTTTGTCGGAGTTCATTCGAAATTCTCTTTTCTAATTTTTCCAAACCTTCAGAATGTACGTTTCGTTTTAAATTTTGCCAAACAGTTCAAAGGGCCTTTGAAGGGATTCTTTTTCATATATTCTGGCGAATATGGGATTTCCAGGAGGACAAATATATGCTGAAGAGAATGTGTCGTCAACCATACCGACTTTTTTTGAAATAACACATCAAATAAACTTTTAAGGGGCGGAAACTCGTCGTCACTCAGACTTCTAAGTTTCGATTGCTTCTCGGAATATTTGCGTGCCGATTTTCTCGATTTTTGAACTACATTCTATTCCTTTAGAATGTTGCTTACATATTTCTTATCGTTTTCGCAAACTAACCCCCAGTTTAATCTTCTTTTTGGTATTTTATTGCTTATCTGCTTGATCCTGACTTTTTATCAGTTTCCACACGCCGACAGTTATCGTAAATTGTTTCCCATTCTTATAAAGTGATTAACCCTAAAAGATTTCTTCAGATCTTGATTTTGTTCGTAAAGTTTAGTTTGAAACTAAACTTTTTACAGAAACGTAACGTTTATGTATGTATTTTCATCCCCACACCCTTAAATACTCCGAAATAAATATTTTTAAAAGTTTATAAGCGTTTTATTTGGGATGAATATATTTCATAATGCTAAAGCAAGTTTTTGATTTATTTCTCAATCCGAATCCAATATGACCGGACTATTATTGACAACGTTGTGGCGATACCACAGAAACGACTCTTAAACCGATCAAAACATATATTTTAAAACGGCGCTAGACTCTACCGTAATCGTTCTTCGGAGGTAAAAAGCTATTGTTGGACGTATCTTGCCAAGACGTGATTTCCACATGGTCCGAAACGAAAGACGGTATCTGGCATTTAAAGACAGCTGTGTTACCTTTTATGACGAACACATCGTATACCTGGGCTTCATAATACTGGTTAACAACTGTAAAGACGTTTAAAGATAAATTTTTGTTATATACGGTGTCCCGATTCGGAGATATGTCGGTTTACAATAGATAGAAAATTGGAAAATATTTGGGATTTGTTCAGTAAAAAAATTTTCGTAACGCCATCCGTATTCAAGGTGAAGGGCGTTGAAACATTTTTTACGATTTTGTCGCAATTACCGGCAACGTTGTATTGAAATTTCATGTTTTCGAAACTGATACATCCAATGAATTTGTATTTATGTCTGGTTCTCATAGAAGGCGCTAGTTACAAGATTCGTACCAAGTAGTATCGAACTGTTTCAATATTAGATTTCAACTTGAACATCGTTTAATTTCATACCTAAAAGGTACTCTTGATAAAACTTGATACTTTGTAGCGTTTTTGGAGTATCTAGATTTGAAAATTATGAAATAATAACCGACTGAGTCCATAGGATGTGTCAGATTCCAAAACATCTTTTTTTGAAACACCCTGTAAAGGTATATTTTTAATAAATAAGTAAATGCTGTGGTAGTTATGATCTATTTAAAAAGCAGTCGCACGCAAACATAAAATCCATCGATTTATCAACAAAAACATAAAAAAAGTAAGAATTAAAAAATAATAAACATGAAACATCTAAAGTCTGAAATTTTTCGATTCCAAAATCTGTACGCCACTGTACACTTGTGGTAAATTCCTCCAAAGAAACTCAGACTCAATTGAATCACCTACAAAAACACTTTTGAATATCAACGCAGATCAAAATGAATACAATCAACAATCGACACGATAATTCAACTAGATTAACCTCGTACATTCTTATCGTTATTATTTATTGATTGATACTCGTAGTGAATGCCTCCAAAGAAACTCAGACTCAATTGAATCACCTACAAAAACACTTTTGAATATCTACGCAGATCAAAATGAATACAACCAACAATCGACATGATAATTCAACTAGATTAACCTCGTACATTCTTATCGTTATTATTTATTGATTGATACTCGTAGTGAATTCCTCCAAAGAAACTCAGACTCAATTGAATCACCTACAAAAACACTTTTGAATATCAACGCAGATCAAAATGAATACAATTAAAAATCGACACGATAATTCAAATAGATTAACCTCGTACATTCTTATCGTTATTATTTATTGATTGATACTCGTAGTGAATGCCTTCAAGAAAACTCAGACTCAATTGAATCACATACAAAAACATTTTTTAATATCTACGCAGATCAACGTGAATACAATCAACAATCGACACGATAATTCAACTAGATTAACCTCGTACATTCTTATCGTTATTATTTACTGATTGATACTCGTAGTGAATGCCTCCAAAGAAACTCAGACTCAATTGAATCACCTACAAAAACACTTTTGAATATCTACGCAGATCAAAATGAATACAATCAACAATCGACACGATAATTCAACTAGATTAACCTCGTACATTCTTATCGTTATTATTTATTGATTGATACTCGTAGTGAATGCCTCCAAAGAAACTCAGACTCAATTGAATCACCTACAAAAACACTTTTGAATATCTACGCAGATCAAAATGAATACAACCAACAATCGACATGATAATTCAACTAGATTAACCTCGTACATTCTTATCGTTATTATTTATTGATTGATACTCGTAGTGAATTCCTCCAAAGAAACTCAGACTCAATTGAATCACCTACAAAAACACTTTTGAATATCAACGCAGATCAAAATGAATACAATTAAAAATCGACACGATAATTCAAATAGATTAACCTCGTACATTCTTATCGTTATTATTTATTGATTGATACTCGTAGTGAATTCCTCCAAGGAAACTCAGACTCAATTGAATCACCTACAAAAACACTTTTGAATATCTACGCAGATCAAAATGAATACAATCAACAATCGACACGATAATTCAACTAGATTAACCTCGTACATTCTTATCGTTATTATTTATTGATTGATACTCGTAGTGAATGCCTCCAAAGAAACTCAGACTCAATTGAATCACCTACAAAAACACTTTTGAATATCTACGCAGATCAAAATGAATACAATCAACAATCGACACGATAATTCAACTAGATTAACCTCGTACATTCTTATCGTTATTATTTATTGATTGATACTCGTAGTGAATGCCTCCAAAGAAACTCAGACTCAATTGAATCACCTACAAAAACACTTTTGAATATCTACGCAGATCAACGTGAATACAATCAAAAATCGACACGATAATTCAACTAGATTAACCTCGTACATTCTTATCGTTATTATTTATTGATTGATACTCGTAGTGAATGCCTTCAAGGAAACTCAGACTCAATTGAATCACCTACAAAAACACTTTTGAATATCTACGCAGATCAAAATGAATACAATCAACAATCGACACGATAATTCAACTAGATTAACCTCGTACATTCTTATCGTTATTATTTATTGATTGATACTCGTAGTGAATTCCTCCAAAGAAACTCAGACTCAATTGAATCACCTACAAAAACACTTTTGAATATCAACGCAGATCAAAATGAATACAATTAAAAATCGACACGATAATTCAAATAGATTAACCTCGTACATTCTTATCGTTATTATTTATTGATTGATACTCGTAGTGAATTCCTCCAAGGAAACTCAGACTCAATTGAATCACCTACAAAAACACTTTTGAATATCTACGCAGATCAAAATGAATACAATCAACAATCGACACGATAATTCAACTAGATTAACCTCGTACATTCTTATCGTTATTATTTATTGATTGATACTCGTAGTGAATGCCTCCAAAGAAACTCAGACTCAATTGAATCACCTACAAAAACACTTTTGAATATCTACGCAGATCAAAATGAATACAACCAACAATCGACATGATAATTCAACTAGATTAACCTCGTCATTCTTATCGTTATTATTTATTGATTGATACTCGTAGTGAATTCCTCCAAAGAAACTCAGACTCAATTGAATCACCTACAAAAACACTTTTGAATATCAACGCAGATCAAAATGAATACAATTAAAAATCGACACGATAATTCAAATAGATTAACCTCGTACATTCTTATCGTTATTATTTATTGATTGATACTCGTAGTGAATTCCTCCAAGGAAACTCAGACTCAATTGAATCACCTACAAAAACACTTTTGAATATCTACGCAGATCAAAATGAATACAATCAACAATCGACACGATAATTCAACTAGATTAACCTCGTACATTCTTATCGTTATTATTTATTGATTGATACTCGTAGTGAATGCCTTCAAGAAAACTCAGACTCAATTGAATCACCTACAAAAACACTTTTGATCAGCAACAATCGACAATCGACACGATACTGAATTATTATCGTTTAGTAGTTATTGATTGATACGAGGTTCGTAGCAAAATGTAAAGTTAAGTCGTGGTTTGATATATATAAATGCGTACTGTCAAAGAATATATATTCGATAAATGGCCCCCCAATTTAGACTAGGAACATTTTGAGAAACATCTGGAACGTTTACGACGAGGAAAATATCGGAAGGGATGTAGTTTTATCAACATTAATTAATAGCAGAAGTTCGTTTACCGAAATCATTTCCATTATTAGAATATTTATAAACGGTATTATCGTCAGCCACCCAAGCTTCAATTTGTACGAAATCCGTAACGAAACTAGGAACTAAACACTTCAAAATGCCCGTATTTCCTTTCAATACAAACTCGTCGATAACGCGGCTCTGATAAAATTGTTGGACAACTGTAATAAAAGGAGATGCGTGAGATATTGGGAGATGTGAGGCTCTACCGATTCAAAATCAATGACACGTTCAATTATGTTCGGCGTGTACATATTGAGTGGTTCGTAACGTTCAAATTACAAAAATTATGACTCCCCTTAAAAATTTTGCAAATTTCCATTTGCCGAATCAAAACATCTTCGTGTTTATCGTTAATAACAGTGGCTAACGAACATTTGACATATGACAGATGATAATATACAAGGATGGTTCAAATATAAACGCTGAAGCGTTGAAAACAGTCACTTTTTAGTGTACTTATAGCCATGAGCAGGTAGGACGTACCAGTGTCTGTTGGGCAACGTTTTTTTGGTCAAAGATAATCTAAAATCGGAGGAAATTTATCAAAAACTACTCTCCAAACATCCGCGGCACTCTAGATTATCTGTTACCGATGAGATCGTCAGTTCTGTAGTCAAACTCATCTTGGTAGACCTACGCAGTACTGTACGCGATAACGCTGTAGAAACGAAGATGATATTCAGCACTCAATTTTTGAACCTCTCGGTTTTTTAGCAGAAATCCACAGATGGGAAGTTTGCGTGGGTTTCCTGCAGCGAAAATCTATATCACCGAATTGACTTTGATGAAGTCGCTCCAGTTGAAGAGACACAGTGAAATTTGTCTACAGGTCAAAATTACGATATTCCAATCCCCAGACGGGATACAACTCGTCTTACGATGGAAACGTTGAACGAATTGGTTTGGGAAACATTTTGGAACATCCTCCTTATAGTCCCGATTTATCGGAATGCGATTATTATTTATTTGGTCCGTTGATATTGCGATTCGAAATCTGTAAATCAGTAGAAACCTTCGTGAATTATTACGTGATAAACCGAGAGGTTTTTACGAAAAATGCATCCGAAATTTTTCGTAAAAAGTACCAACAGTAGCTACATTTTGAGATATTATTTGCTTGATATAGAACTAGTACTTGATTTTCGTGAATAAATGCATTCCAGGACTCCATTTCCGTTCTCTATTAAGGAAATGTCCTGATGGAATGTTTCGCCTTGTTTGCCCCAAATTTATCGAAAAGAAATGCAGTTTTTGTTTTTTTAAGGATTATATACGATTATTTGTTTGTAATATTCCCAGGAGTTTTTCCTGATCATTCATTTTTCTTATCCTTTATCGGTATTTGAGGACCTACAAGGTCTTATTTAATTTTTGCGTCGTTGAGTTTGGAGAATAAATGTTTTTAGTTTGATTTATTTTTTTTTTTTTTTTCGAAACACTCTATATGGTCAGTCAAATTTTTATTTAAAAAAAGTTGAACGTATCATTGTTGAATTAAAAGACGTTTTCTACATACTTTGATGCGATATATTTTTAAATGAAATAAACAATTATCGGTTGATGATGTCACCAATTCAATTACCGGTGAAATTGAAACAATAAGCAATAAAATTGGTGTTTGGAATGTACATTCTTATCTAAAAATTGCTGAACCAGCAATTTTAGTGCAGTCATTGAAATTTTTCGAATTGAACCGATTTGCATGAAATTTTGGAATTGCCACCCCTTCTCGGTGGCGTAATTTTTTTTCAAAAGAACCACGGATATCCATAGAAGGACTAATTTTGAGAAAAAAATGTTTTATAAAATTTTTGAAACAACCCAATACTTTTCAAGTTATTGGTAATTGAAAATTTGGGAATTTTTTCACGTTTTTCGTCGGTTTTTTGAAAATATCTCAAAAATGATGCTTTTTAAACAAAATTTTATGATGAAATAATTGTAGTAGGTAAAAAACTAAGCAAATAGATTTTTTTTAAGTGTTCTAAGTGCAATATTAAGCGAGATATTAAAGATCCAAACCGTTTTTTATTTTGTATGAAATTTAATCGATGTATTCAATGCCATCTAGCGGCGAACAGATACATTTTATGCATTCTAAGGAAATAGGGTTTTGTAGTGCTTGAAATAAGCTTTAATTTTAGCAGTTTGGTTGCTTTAGGACACTTAATTTTCAAAAAAAAAAACACGATTTAAAAAAAAATTTAAAAAAAAAACACTTTCTTTTCATAATATCTCAAAAATGATGAAAGATAAGTATAAAAATATAATTACGAAAAATTTAGGTCTTTTTCTGACAAAAAAAATTTGATTATTTTTTTTTCTGTCACACAAAAATTGACGCAAATATGATTATTTAAATAGCGCGCGGCAGCGCAATCACAGTTACCCTCGAGCCCTTTGAACCTTCGCCGTTTTAAAATAAAAGGTTTTTCACTATATATTGTTATGAAAAAAGTTGTAGCTCTTTCAATTACCTTCAAAATGGTTTTTTATAAAATGTGGTAGCATCAAAATTGAAGGAGTTATGAACAAAAAACTAAAATCGTTTTTTTCTACTCAAAATTTCGAAGTGTCAACATTCGGAACAAAGTACACACAGTAATACAGAATAAATAGTAATTTTTTACCCTATAATTAAATTATTTTTAAATATGTAATCATATATATTTACTGTTTTAGTTTAGGGGTAGATTTAAGGGTTGAAAAGCTTGAAAATATGATAATCATTTTCGAAAACGTGGAATAACATTTAAATAGTTTTCATTTCATCAAAACAATTTTTTTTAAAACAATTTTTTATCAAGGGGTTGTTTGTAAGAGTCGAAAGGCGGTTAAAAATTCCATAATTAAGATAGATAACATAAAATATTATTCAATATATACTTAAATCTTTTTATGTCTTATCAAAGTAATTTTTTTCAATTTTTTCAATTTTAGGGGTTGTTTCCAACGGTTGTAAGATTTTCGAGGGTTTGAAAATGATTTTATTACGAGGTAATTGTGTTAGAAATCACTTTACAATTTCCCCCCTTAATATTAAACACGTTTTCTACCGATAAAATAGCTCAATGTCAATTTTTCAATCAAAGGGTTGTTTAGACCCCTTAAAAATAATCGGGGAAGCTCGGATCTTTTTTACTCTTAAAGTTAAGGGTAAGATGAAACTAATTCCAAAATTTCATGCAAATTCGACTGCACTATTTCACTTGTTTTGATTATTTTAGAGCTTTCACTTCAGTTAAATATCGCATCGAAACAATTGGGGACAACTACATTAAAAAAAAAATGATTTCGCTTGTATTTTGTACCATAATCTTCTTGTCCGGGTAAATAGATATTCCCTTGGGAATCCCTCCAATTTTCGACGGTAACGAAATCCGATACAAACGAAGGAATTTCGCATTTCATAACTGCCGCATTTCCACGGATTACGTATTCGTTATCGGCCTCAACTTCGTAAGTTTGTACCACAACTAAATACAAAAATCCAATATTATATCAGGGCGTATCTTAAGGGTAGGTTATTGCTGTGGAATACGACACAAGGCGTTAGAAACGGAGACAACTGAATCGATCACAGCGCTCGATGTGGTCAAACTATAAAAAAATAACCTAAACCCCATAAAGATTGTATTCGCTGAACCAAGATTGCCTTATGGCCGCCCAATATGGTTGATTTTACACCCTACATCTTCCACTTGACACGTAAAGCGCTGCTATAAAAAATATTCGAGAAAATGTATTTTTTTGTTACTCTCGGTACCAGGAATTCTTAAAAACGGGCTCTGTTGCCGACGCTACGCGTTCTTGTCGACCGGTATCTACAACGATTAACGAAAATATGCAATCTGCAGTACAGCTAGCAGTTCCAGCATTCCATATTGTGGTCGGATAGAGGAACTTTCGATCTGACAACTCTCACGTCTTCGTCCACCATAGTTTTTTTTTAAAAATTGGTGGGTTGTGTAGAATAGGAATAAGGTGTAAGGTAAATATATTTATCACTCCTTTCGTCGAATATTTATCAGCGAATAGAGCGAGGAATAGAAATCGAAGCTTCTTTGTTTATTGCCCAAAACTACTATTTTGGTTTTGGTTCAAAATATTGGCGAACGCATCTTGAAGAAGTGAAAAAATATTCGCTGATAAATATAATCGGTGTACCGGAATCCATACGAAGCTTTATCAATACCATAATTGGTGTTGTCATTGTACTTATGTACGAGACCGTCATCCGAAACCCAAGAATCAATTTGGACAAAATCGGCCACGAAACTTGGTATCTTGCATTTCATCACGGCCGAATTTCCCCGAATGACGTACTCGTTTTCGGCCTCGGTCACATAGTACTGCGACACAACTAAAAATGACAAAAACCCAAATTAGAAGAATTACCGTAATTATCGGAAACTGTCAACGAATTGCCCTGATCATCTATCCACGAATCGACGTAGACGAAATCGGCGACGAACGAAGGTATGCTACATTTTAGCACTGCCGTGTTGCCGCGTATCACGTATTCCGTTAATATTTCCGCTTTGTAAAATTGATTTACGACTGAAATAAATAATTCAAATTGTTTTAAAACGAAAGACGAGGACGAGATTCCAGAAGTACCTGACCTGACCTGACCTAGTTGCTTGAAGTACACAAACCGTACAGTTTGAAGACACCACGTTGTTTAATATTTGTTTGGCAGCCACCAATAGTAAACATGTTTATTGATTCGGAATGCATAAATAAAATATTGGATAGCAGAGTTCAGACCTGCAAAGATCAGCAGCAGTAGAGGTCGATCGAACAGTGGACTTAGAAGGGAGAACCGGCTCCAAAGAAGCCAAAGACTGTTCCATTTGCACCAGCTCACAGATCCGTCATTGCAACGGTCGAAATTAATAAATTAAAGTTCGAATAGCTACATAACGCACCCTATTCGCCAGATTCAACCCCCTCGGATTATTTTCCGTACCTAAACTTGAAAAAATGGTCGAAGATTCTCCAAGAGGTGATGACAGGAGTTAATGACTATTTTGAGAAGCTTGACGATTCTTATTGGGAAAAGGACATCGAACTTGTTGGACCAGCACAAACCGTACAGTTTGAAGACACCACGTTGCATTAGTACAACCAATATAAAAGCTTGATTCTACTCTGGAGGAGGCTGCTCTTTCGTTTTCAACAATAAAATATTGGGTAGCAGAGTTTAGAACTGCAAAGATCAGCAGCAGCAGTAGAGGTCGATCGAACAATGGACTTAGAAGGGAGAACCGGCTCCAAAGAAGCCAAAGACTGTTCCATTTGCACCAGCTCACAGATCCGTCATTGCAACGGTCGAAATTAATAAATTAAAGTTCGAATAGCTACATAACGCACCCTATTCGCCAGATTCAACCCCCTCGGATTATTTTCCGTACCTAAATTTGAAAAAATGGTCGAAGATTCTCCAAGAGGTGATGTCAGGAGTTAATGACTATTTTGAGAAGCTTGACGATTCTTATTGGAAAAAGGACATCGAACTTGTTGGGACAGGTACTTCTGGGACTAACCTCGTAACCAAGAATTTCATCTCATTACCTTAGGACTATTATACACGTACCGGTTTGACCGGTTTATTCGCCGTGCGTTCAATATCTCAAAAATCGATTTTATTGAAATTCCGATTCGGTTTTTTGATATGGATTTATGAATTGCACGAAACGGCACTAAACAAAACTTTTTCTTTAAATTCGTAAATCTATCATGGAGGTGAAAGCTGATGTTGAATACACACCAAGTTATCGTCTTCAGAGACAGTTTACCTTCAGTCTCTGAAGACGATAACTTGGTTGTAGAAACTTGGTTGTCGAGTTAACTAGTTGCCGAAACGTTCTAATGATACATTTTCACTTTTTATATTAATTATTTAATATAATTGGAATTTTTTCAAATTTAACTATAGTACAAGCGCTTAGCATCATAATCCATGACAAATAAAATACGTTTAGGTTTAATTAAAGCCCTGTATGATATTATAAATAATAACTCTCCAGAATTCACTCTTATTCTATAGGTTTTTCGTTAAATTTCAATATTTCGATATAGAAACACGTTCAGTACTGCGTGAATCAAAATCGTTGAAGACAACGCGTATAAAATAAAGTGCAACCCTCGTATATCGTGTCTTGTATTACATTGTACGCTTGTTTTGGCCTATTTTTAGAAATGGAGTTAATAATTCATCTCTAAAGTTATTAAAATTGAAAATTTCACTCTGATGGGGTCTGTTGAAGATTTTTGATTTTTTTGACCGTCGTCTTCTAAGCAATACGTCCGTTTTTGATTTTTATTAGTGTGGGTTGACATCTATTCAATTCAATTTGCTAAATTCCATGATTAAAATACTCAATTTCATCTTTAATATTTGAGAAAATTCACAAATTTAATTAAAAATTATTTAAAAATACCCCTCAAAAAATGGAAGTTACTTTTTAATCCGATGTTTTCCCAAATACGCCAACCTGCAGGGATTTCATTCTAATCTAATCACCAACGGTCTCAGCGATAGTTTCAAAAATAAATGTTCGTCGTTAATGTATAAAGGACCAGATTTAAAAAAAATTCACTCTGTATATTTGATTTGTTTTTGAATATCAACACTCATAAGCTCAAAGAGACAAAGACGAGTTATATCCGGCACTATGTTGTTTCGAAGAATGCATATCATATTTTTCACGCTTTCAGCTACAGGCAATATATTTCTAAAGAAGCTAAAAATAGCACTACGGTTCCGAACAGCTATTTAGCCTTCACTTATTTATCGAAACTCGCTACTATTTTCCAACGTAAATGAATCCACCACTTTATTTTCAAAATATTGCCGATAAAAAACGACCACGATGTTTTTCCAAATTAAAATAAGTTTCGAAACACTTTAAGTGGATAAATACGGGGTGTGCTAGAAAAGCGAACGATTTTATAAACTATCTTGCGTTATGAGAGGGAGTTACGCGGGTGGTGGGGATCAGAAATTTAGTCGCGCTGGATCAACCAGACATAAATCGGTGTCCGAGGAAGTGTGTGGGTCAAAAAGTTCGAAGCTGCTGGTTCGACTCTCGATCAGAAACCAACATCAACAAGAACAAAAGACATAATTCAACAAGTTAGAGCTTCAGTTCAACGTAATCCTGGTCCGTGGTATCCAGAACATCGTGGCATCGCAAGATCTGACATTAAATCCGGATAAAATTCAATTTGTGCAGAAATTACAGCCAAATGATTTAATTTTAAGACTTTTATTGAATTGCCGTTAGATAACCCACGTCAAAAGCCTCTGCATTCGCTCAAAGTAACCGTTTGGGCGGCCATATTAGCGCGGAGCTATCGGACCCTATTTCTTTCTATAAATAGCCATGTTAAGGGATTTTTTCTTTCCTCATTCCCAGCAATGTGAAGCCTATAATCGTACGAAATGGTTTCAACAAGATGGCGCGACGTGTCATACTTCTAATGCCTCTTTGGTGGTCGTAAACCAGATTTTTGCTGGGTAATTGATATCTCGCCGAGGTGACATTGCATGGCCGGACCTAACACCACCGGATTTTTTATGTGGGGATACCTGAAGAGTAGAGTCTACTTCAATAACCCAGCCGAGCTCAATCAGTTGAAAGACCAACGTCCGAGAAGCAATTTCCCGCGCAATGTGTCAGCGAGTTTTTACCAATTTGAGATCTAGATTCGAGAAATGTTTGCAGCGCTATGGTGCACACATGGATGATGAATTTCCTTGATGGATGGTCCAGAAGTACCTGATGTGAATTTTCTTCAACATTTCTGGAGGTGACGCATTTGGTGAACCACTGCGACGATGATCTTCGTCTCGTCTTAAGTCTGCTATCCAATATTTCACTGTTGGACCAGCCTGAGTAGAATCTAATCTTGATTAGACTTTCTCAAGGAGCGCGTCTTTTGCAAGAGGACCAAGAATCCATCACGATATCTGAACTTCTCCGTCGTAAATGCATTGAACACTAACTGTAACCTCTGTATCAGCATTGTATGAAAAAAAAAATAGTTTTTGTAAAGAATTTTCCAGTTTGTGGGAAAGCAAAACTACAAATTTTCAATTTTAAATGATGTAGCGTCCATTTTGTGCGGCTCCCTATTTTCCAGATGTTATTCCGTTCTCTAAAAAAGACCCCATTATTCGGCCATTCCTCTCAACCGAATGCGTCATCGATTTATTTTTATACACCCTTCTAAGATATAGTGCGAGTTTGTAACCCAGTGACTCGATTTTAACCAGCACTACGTGACGTGTCAAAGTTGTATAAATTATTCTAATTAGGGATGAAATTGTTTACAAAACTATATGAGGGGCGGAACCTCTGCCAAATTTCATGATACCAAGTAATTGGGAGTAAATCATGTTCACATATATGAAATACAACACATTCTAGCTTGAACTTGACTTGCTGAACAAAAAACGCCGAAGAAAGTTCATTGCTACGTCGAACAATGTCCAAATTCTATTTTTTGCTTATTTTTCTGACATATTTCAACATTTTTTGCCTCTTAGCAATGATTTTCTCAACACATTCTAGCTTGAACTTAACTTGCTGAACAAAAAAAAAACGCTGAAGATAGTACATTGCTACGTCGAACAATGTCCAAATTCTATTTTTTTGCTTATTTTTCTGACATATTTCAACATTTTTTGCTCTTAGCAATGATTTTCTTAACACATTCTAGCTTGAACTTGACTTGCTGAACGAAAAACGCTGAAGAAAATGTGTTGCTGCGTCGAACAATGTCCAAATTCTATTTTTTTGCTTATTTTTCTGACATATTTCAACATTTTTTGCTCTTAGCAATGATTTTCTCAACACATTCTAGCTTGAACTTAACTTGCTGAACAAAAAAAAAACGCTGAAGATAGTACATTGCTACGTCGAACAATGTCCAAATTCTATTTTTTTGCTTATTTTTCTGACATATTTCAACATTTTTTGCTCTTAGCAATGATTTTCTTAACACATTCTAGCTTGAACTTGACTTGCTGAACGAAAAACGCTGAAGAAAATGTGTTGCTACGTCGAACAATGTCCAAATTCTATTTTTTGCTTATTTTTCTGACATATTTCAACATTTTTTTGCTCTTAGTAATGATTTTCTTAACACATTCTAGCTTGAACTTGACTTGCTGAACGAAAAACGCTGAAGAAAATGTGTTGCTACGTCGAACAATGTCCAAATTCTATTTTTTGCTTATTTTTCTGACATATTTCAACATTTTTTTGCTCTTAGTAATGATTTTCTTAACACATTCTAGCTTGAACTTGACTTGCTGAACGAAAAACGCTGAAGAAAATGTGTTGCTACGTCGAACAATGTCCAAATTCTATTTTTTGCTTATTTTTCTGACATATTTCAACATTTTTTGCTCTTAGCAATGATTTTCTCAACACATTCTAGCTTGAACTTAACTTGCTGAACAAAAAAAAAACGCTGAAGATAGTACATTGCTACGTCGAACAATGTCCAAATTCTATTTTTTTGCTTATTTTTCTGACATATTTCAACATTTTTTGCTCTTAGCAATGATTTTCTTAACACATTCTAGCTTGAACTTGACTTGCTGAACGAAAAACGCTGAAGAAAATGTGTTGCTGCGTCGAACAATGTCCAAATTCTATTTTTTGCTTATTTTTCTGACATATTTCAACATTTTTTGCTCTTAGCAATGATTTTCTTAACACATTCTAGCTTTAACTTGACTTGCTGAACGAAAAACGCTGAAGAAAATGTGTTGCTACGTCGAACAATGTCCAAATTCTATTTTTTGCTTATTTTTCTGACATATTTCAACATTTTTTTGCTCTTAGCAATGATTTTCTCAACACATTCTAGCTTGAACTTGACTTGCTAAACAAAAAACGCTGAAGAAAGTTCATTGCTACGTCGAACAATGTGCAAATGCTAGCCAGAAGAATAAGCAAAAAAATAGAATTTGAACATTGTTCCATGTAGCAACAAATTTTCTTCAGCGTTTTTCGTTCAGCAAGTCGAGTTCAAGCTGGCAAATATAGAAAAAATCCGTGTCTGACCATGATGATCGGCCAATTTCAAGTTTTTATTTTGTTGTTCATTCCTTAGAATCATTCGAACATTTTTCAACGTAGGAACAAATTTTCTTCAGCATTTTTTATTCAGCAAGTCAAATTTTCAGCTGTAATTGTAGCTGTAGTTGTTTTTAGCAACAAAAAAACTGCAAATTTTGCATAATTTTTTATCAAATATTGCCGATTTGACCTTGACAGATCTTTTTCGAAAAACATCAAACGTCTCGGTGGATGAAAATCGTAATGGCGAAACAACTTTTGAAAGGTCAACTTCAGCTGCAGTTCAAGTCAATAAAACACTAAAATTTCATAAACTTTTAAGTAAATTTATGCAAATAAGGACATCTGATTTCGGGAGAAACAAGGAGAATCGTTGAAATTTACAAATAAATCAAATTTACCATAATTGTTGTTAAAATTATAAACGGACCCATCCGAACCAACCCAAGCTTCCACCCTAACGAAATCCGATACGAAAGAAGGGATGTTACATTTTATAACGGCCGTGTTGCCACGTATTACGTATTCAGATACTACTTCTGCCTCGTAATATTGGTTGACAACTGAAAACGAGAAAATTAAAATTTTATTTCGAATAGAATAGATAATAAATAAGATCATAGTTTACTATAATCAATATATACGAGGACGACTTTTTTTCAGCCTCCGATCGCTCCGTGCAGACGCTACGCGGGCATCCAGGCGTCAGTCGGCGTTGTGCTACAGCAATTATTAATGCTCCCGTCACGTGTGATTCGTTTTTTACATGCTGAAGGACACAGCGCTACAGAAATTCATCGTGCGTATGGGAAAACTTCATAATTGATGGTGTTGTGCGTGAATGGTGTCCAAAGTTTAATGACGTGCATGATGAAGGGGACCAAGGACGCAAATCTGTCGTTTCAGATGACCTGGTTCAACAAGTTGACAAAATGGTTGAAGAAAACTGCAGATTTACCATTACTGCTTGTTCTACGGAATTTCCAGTTTCGAGATCTGTCGCACTACACGAGTTTTACTAAGTTTCCTAATGAAATGTTGAAAATAAACAATACATTGTCAAAAGAACGTGTCAGGATGTTTTTCAGGGTATCTTAATAGAGATATTGTCCTAATTAGGGAAACCCCCAATGTGATCATTCATCTTAATTTGACCAATACAACTTTCTAAAGGCTGGTAATAACAAGATTCCTTCTCCCAGACATTCATTCATTCCTCCAGACAGTAAGAACTTCCTACGAATAATAACAGGAGTTCTATCGCCTCAACAAACACCTGAAGACGCTAGACCTAGCAGATAATGTGACGTGCAGGTTTTGTTGCACAGAGGACGAAAACTCTATCCACACTCTCTCGGAGTGTGAAATTCCAGAGCACTGCACCTGGGAACGAAGATCTCCGGCAATTAAAGCCATTCCATCCTTCGGTATCGCAGCAAGAAAGGGGGACACAACAAATCCTTTGTATTCGAGACCCCAAATCTATATACATCCCTCCAGACAGGGTTTTAGCTTAAAACGAAAAGAGGGTGAAGGGAATAGAGACTCGAGTTGATCCTGCAGGTCTTTAAACTCTAAAAATTCGTGATTTGATAGCCTTACTGATGAAAAATTGGGGCAAAGACGGCTGGATGATTTTTTGCCGAAACGTTTTGGCTGACTTGGGTTGAAGATGTTTTAGGAATAGCACTGTGTCTGACGCCTTTCTATGATCAAGTTACTTTTTGACCACACTGGTCATGATTGTTTTATTCACTTCCAGCACTGGTGTTTGCGTTAAATTTACTAAAATATCTCAAAAATATGCCGTAGGCGTGTATGAAGATCCATTATATTTTTATTATACGAGGTGTCTAGAATCAAAAACCATATTTTTGCGAAGTAGAGTTTGATATTGTTTCTAATAGATTTTTTCGTGGTGAATTCAGTACAACTGTTTTATTTTTTAGCAAATCCCGTCACATCCCAGTGTTTTTTGAGGTCAAAGTTGAGGTTTAGTTGCAATATCCAATATTCTTCACGTGACTACCCATTTTGTAATAATTAAAGTTGAGATTTTTTATTATTTTCTGTTATAAAATGAAAATTTTCGATTTTTTTGATGTTTGTGACAGTTTTTTCCACTTTTTCGAAAATTTCTTGAGATGGATTCGGCGGATTTTGATTCTATATAAAAAAAACTTTGAATGAAACATATTTAAACATCGGAATCCTAGTTTTAAGGAATAATTAGTTTAGTATATCATCCGTGGAAAGCTACAACAACCAGGCGTTTATTATTTTATATAACAAATATTATTTTTCAATATTAATTTTTATAGACGAAATAACAATAAAAAATAATTTCTAATCCAAAAATTACCACTTACAAAATGCAATGTTCAGTCTATTGTGAATTCTAGTGTAATAATGGAAAATTTGGGAGGCGGCGTAAACGTCTAAAAATCTTTCAACAGTTAATGAAAAAAGTATCGAAAACTAGAAACTATTCGATTGTTTCGAATATAAAGCATATATTTTTATAAAAACTACAAGACTTTGGCTTCTGGTAGATCCCTTTTGGGTCTCCAATAGCATTTACAGCTGTTGCGAAAAACCTGGATGTGCCTGAACACAATAATTTTTTCATTTTAGTCCTTTTAGATGTTTCGCAACTTTCTCGATCAAAATAGCAGTAACTGTCTAGGTAGAAATCGAAAATTACTCAACAAAACATGAGACAATAAAAAAAAATAATCAAATAATCGTTTTTTTTTCTATGTAATATCTCACAGTTCCGATCGGTGTTAAAATTCTAATTCAAATATTTATTCAAAGTTTAAAAAAGTTTCCGGTTGTAAACAATTATTGTATGCACCTGTAACATTTAACAGAATCGGTTTCAGCCCGCCGGCATTGAAAAGTAAACATTTTTAAGCGTAGGATGGGTACTGAATTTGATTATTTAATGATGTTGGGATAAAAATAGTTGTGAATGAATACAGGAAATTACATATCTAAGTATATATATATATATATATATATATATATATATATATTGATGACAAGATTTTATTTAATATACATACCAGTTTTACATTCTTCTTACATTCAGAGGATTTCGGTTACTGAATAAGCCTAGTAAAATTTTGAAACGCGAATAACTCGTAAACTAAGAAAAATTCGAAAAAAACTGCCCCGACAAAAAATGTAGATCACAAAATTTTCTACAAAAAAGGTCTCCAGTAATTTTTTCGTTGGAGCTACTATTTTTGAGCAAATCTGCCTCAACGCAAATTTAAGTTCCAGGCGCACATGGAAATTGTTGTAACTCTAGGAAAACTACTTCGTTTTCGAAAAATCAAAATGCATCATGATGGTTTAGATCTATATTTGCTACTTGGGTAAGGTAGCATAATTTTCGACTCTCAGCTTCAAGTTTATGAAAAAACATGATCAGGATGATTTATCCTTATTCTTACAATTTTGAAAATGTAGGGAAAGTTCAAAATGTTGCGTTTTTCCTTAAATACGTCCTTAAAGATTCAAGAGTAAGTTTATTCGTTAATTTCAAGTTGTATTTATGAAATCACGTTACACAGAATCGATTGCGAATCGTAATTTTCGAGTCATTCGCGATTCAAAATATTTTTAAGCGTTCAAACCCATTTTATAATGGAAATTTTGAGGTTAGGAAAAGACCAATCTGTAGAGAATTTTGTCCTGAACATTTTTTGTTCCGACAGTTTTTGTCGAAATCCTCATAGTTTTTGAGTTATCAGCAATTCAAAATATTTTTGAGTACATGAATCCATTTTATGGTGAAAATTTTGAGGTTAGGAAAAAATGCTTCAAGACCAATCTTTAGAGAATTTTGTTCTGAACATTTTTTGTTCCGACAGTTTGTGTCGGAATCCTCATAGTTTTTGAGTTATCAGCAGTTCAAAATGTTTTTGAGTACATTAACCTATTTTAAAGAGAAAATTTTGAGGTTAGGAAAAAATGCTTCAAGACCAATCTGTAGAGAATTTTGTTCTGAACATTTTTTGTTCCGACAGTTTTTGTCGAAATCCTCATAGTTTTTGAGTTATCAGCAATTCAAAATGTTTTTGAGTACATGAATCCATTTTATGGTGAAAATTTTGAGGTTAGGAAAAAATGCTTCAAGACCAATCTTTAGAGAATTTTGTTCTGAACTTTTTTTGTTGCGACGGTTTGTGTCGGAATCCTCATAGTTTTTGAGTTATCAGCAATTCAAAATGTTTTTGAGTTCATTAACCTATTTTAAAGAGAAAATTTTGAGGTTAGGAAAAAATGCTTCAAGACCAATCTGTAGAGAATTTTGTTCTGAACATTTTTTGTTCCGACAGTTTGTGTCGGAATCCTCATAGTTTTTGAGTTATCAGCAATTCAAAATGTTTTTGAGTACATGAACCCATTTTACGGTGAAAATTTTGAGGTTAGGAAAAAATGCTTCAAGACCAATCTGTAGAGAATTTTGTTTTGAACTTTTTTTGTTGCGACGGTTTGTGTCGGAATCCTCATAGTTTTTGAGTTATCAGCAATTCAAAATGTTTTTGAGTACATGAACCCATTTTACGGTGAAAATTTTGAGGTTAGGAAAAAATGCTTCAAGACCAATCTGTAGAGAATTTTGTTCTGAACATTTTTTGTTCCGACAGTTTTTGTCGAAATCCTCATAGTTTTTGAGTTATCAGCAATTCAAAATATTTTTGAGTACATGAATCCATTTTACGGTGAAAATTTTGAGGTTAGGAAAAAATGCTTCAGGAACAATCTGTAGAGAATTTTGTCCTGAACATTTTTTGTTCCGGCAATTTGTGTCGGAATCCTCATAGTTTTTGAGTTATCAGCAATTCAAAATGTTTTTGAGTACATGAACCCATTTTACGGTGAAAATTTTGAGGTTAGGAAAAAATGCTTCAAGACCAATCTGTAGAGAATTTTGTCCTGAACATTTTTTGTTCTGATAGTTTGTGTCGGAATCCTCATAGTTTTTGAGTTATCAGCAATTCAAAATGTTTTTGAGTACATGAACCCATTTTACGGTGAAAATTTTGAGGTTAGGAAAAAATGCTTCAAGACCAATCTGTAGAGAATTTTGTTCTGAACTTTTTTTGTTGCGACGGTTTGTATCGAAATCCTCATAGTTTTTGAGTTATCAGCAATTCAAAATATTTTTGAGTACATGAACCTATTTTACGGTGAAAATTTTGAGGTTAGGAAAAAATGCTTCAGGACCAATCTGTAGAGAATTTTGTTCTGAACATTTTTTGTTCTGATAGTTTGTGTCGGAATCCTCATAGTTTTTGAGTTATCAGCAATTCAAAATGTTTTTGAGTACATGAACCCATTTTACGGTGAAAATTTTGAGGTTAGGAAAAAATGCTTCAAGACCAATCTGTAGAGAATTTTGTTCTGAACTTTTTTTGTTGCGACGGTTTGTGTCGGAATCCTCATAGTTTTTGAGTTATCAGCAATTCAAAATGTTTTTGAGTACATGAACCCATTTTACGGTGAAAATTTTGAGGTTAGGAAAAAATGCTTCAAGACCAATCTGTAGAGAATTTTGTTCTGAACATTTTTTGTTCCGACAGTTTTTGTCGAAATCCTCATAGTTTTTGAGTTATCAGCAATTCAAAATGTTTTTGAGTACATGAATCCATTTTATGGTGAAAATTTTGAGGTTAGGAAAAAATGCTTCAAGACCAATCTTTAGAGAATTTTGTTCTGAACATTTTTTGTTCCGACAGTTTGTGTCGGAATCCTCATAGTTTTTGAGTTATCAGCAATTCAAAATGTTTTTGTGTACATGAACCCATTTTACGGTGAAAATTTTGAGGTTAGGAAAAAATGCTTCAAGACCAATCTGTAGAGAATTTTGTTCTGAACTTTTTTTGTTGCGACGGTTTGTGTCGAAATCCTCATAGTTTTTGAGTTATCAGCAATTCAAAATATTTTTGAGTACATGAACCTATTTTACGGTGAAAATTTTGAGGTTAGGAAAAAATGCTTCAAGACCAATCTGTAGAGAATTTTGTTCTGAACATTTTTTGTTCCGACAGTTTGTGTCGGAATCCTCATAGTTTTTGAGTTATCAGCAATTCAAAATGTTTTTGAGTACATGAACCCATTTTACGGTGAAAATTTTGAGGTTAGGAAAAAATGCTTCAAGACCAATCTGTAGAGAATTTTGTTCTGAACTTTTTTTGTTGCGACGGTTTGTGTCGGAATCCTCATAGTTTTTGAGTTATCAGCAATTCAAAATGTTTTTGAGTTCATTAACCTATTTTAAAGAGAAAATTTTGAGGTTAGGAAAAAATGCTTCAAGACCAATCTGTAGAGAATTTTGTTCTGAACATTTTTTGTTCCGACAGTTTGTGTCGGAATCCTCATAGTTTTTGAGTTATCAGCAATTCAAAATGTTTTTGAGTACATGAACCCATTTTACGGTGAAAATTTTGAGGTTAGGAAAAAATGCTTCAAGACCAATCTGTAGAGAATTTTGTTCTGAACTTTTTTTGTTGCGACGGTTTGTGTCGAAATCCTCATAGTTTTTGAGTTATCAGCAATTCAAAATATTTTTGAGTACATGAACCTATTTTACGGTGAAAATTTTGAGGTTAGGAAAAAATGCTTCAAGACCAATCTGTAGAGAATTTTGTTCTGAACATTTTTTGTTCTGATAGTTTGTGTCGAAATCCTCATAGTTTTTGAGTTATCAGCAATTCAAAATGTTTTTGAGTACATGAACCCATTTTACAGTGAAAATTTTGAGGTTAGGAAAAAATGCTTCAAGACCAATCTGTAGAGAATTTTGTCCTGAACATTTTTTGTTCCGGCAGTTTGTGTCGAAATCCTCATAGTTTTTGAGTTATCAGCAATTCAAAATATTTTTGAGTACATGAACCCATTTTACGGTGAAAATTTTGAGGTTAGGAAAAAATGCTTCAAGACCAATCTGTAGAGAATTTTGTCCTGAACATTTTTTGTTACGATAGTTTTTTTGAATTCCTCGTAGTTTTCAAGTTATTCGCGTTTCAAATTTTTTCTGAGTTTCAAGTCCCAAAATTTCGAAAATCCATCAAAAATTGTTAGACTTATTCAGTATCCCAAAACCTCCCAGAATCTAGAAAATCAAATTTAAGGTTCCAGCTGAAAATCGCCTAATTTGCCTGTACTATATGAGTGAAATCAAAATTTCATTTGAATTTTCATTTCGAAAATATTTTTACCATAAATTTTACTTTGACTCTCTGTTATTTATTTACTTGATGTATTGAAAGAAAAGAATACGTTTAAAATTTCATTTTCATATGGAATCATTAGACTTCAAAGATAATCATTAGCATAACGGGTTTGTATGATTGATTCATTTATATTCAAAAGTCCTTCATATATTTTAGGAATGTATATGTAAAGCAATGCAAAAAATTGTAACGCATACGACGAAAACACGTCACGTCAATTTGAATTTATAAATGAAAAAAAAAGTATATTACGAAAAGAATTAAACTTTTGAGTTACCTGGTAGAAACGTCTTTTTTATCAATTTTTGCAATAGCTACAATAAAAAAACTGTTTGTCGGTGTTAGCAAACAACCCCTTCTCTTATGGTACCCTTGGACTCTCTAAAAATAGTTCTGGGAAATTGTGGGGGTTTTGGGGTTACGTACCCATTGAAACTTCAATCAGCTTGTTTCAAACTATCATTGTGCCAAGTTTCAGAAATACTGGGCCGAAATCCGTCCTCTTATGGTAACCTTGGACTCTCCAGAAGTAGTTTTGGGAATTATGGGAGTTTTGGGGTTACGTACCCATTGAAACTTCAATCAGGTTGTTTCAAACTATCATTGTGCCAAGTTTCAGAAATACTGGGCCGAAACCCCTGCTCTTATGGTACCCTTGGACTCTCCAGAAGTAGTTTTGGGGAATTATGGGGGTTTTGGGTTACGTACCCATTGAGACTTAATTAGTTTGTTTTGAACTGTTTCCAAATTTCAGTACAATTGAAGGAAACGAATTCTAATCCTCCCAGGGTACCTTCGGAAACTTGAGGGGTAGATTTTGAGATTTCTTGACTATTGAGACTTTTATTTAGCTTGATTTTAACTGTCATTGTGCCAAGTTTCAGAAATACTGTGCCGAAACCCCTCCTCTTATGGTACCCTTGGACTCTCCAGAAGTACTTTTGGGTAATTATGGGGGTTTTGGGGTTACGTACCCATTGAAACTTCAATCAGCTTGTTTCAAACTATTATTGTGCCAAGTTTCAGAAATACTGGGCCGAAACCCCTCCTCTTATGGTACCCTTGGACTCTCCAGAAGTACTTTTGGGGAATTATGGGGGTTTTGGGGTTACGTACCCATTGAAACTTCAAACCCATTGAAACTTCAATCAACTTGTTTCAAACTATTATTGTCTCAAGTTTCAGAAATACTGGGCCGAAACCCCTCCTCTTATGGTACCCTTGGACTCTCCAGAAGTACTTTTGGGGAATTATGGGGGTTTTGGGGTTACGTACCCATTGAAACTTCAAACCCATTGAAACTTCAATCAACTTGTTTCAAACTATTATTGTCTCAAGTTTCAGAAATACTGGGCCGAAACCCCTCCTCTTATGGTACCCTTGGACTCTCCAGAAGTACTTTTGGGGAATTATGGGGGTTTTGGGGTTACGTACCCATTGAAACTTCAAACCCATTGAAACTTCAATCAACTTGTTTCAAACTATTATTGTCTCAAGTTTCAGAAATACTGGGCCGAAACCCCTCCTCTTATGGTACCCTTGGACTCTCCAGAAGTACTTTTGGGGAATTATGGGGGTTTTGGGGTTACGTACCCATTGAAACTTCAAACCCATTGAAACTTCAATCAACTTGTTTCAAACTATTATTGTCTCAAGTTTCAGAAATACTGGGCCGAAACCCCTCCTCTTATGGTACCCTTGGACTCTCCAGAAGTACTTTTGGGGAATTATGGGGGTTTTGGGGTTACGTACCCATTGAAACTTCAAACCCATTGAAACTTCAATCAACTTGTTTCAAACTATTATTGTCTCAAGTTTCAGAAATACTGGGCCGAAACCCCTCCTCTTATGGTACCCTTGGACTCTCCAGAAGTACTTTTGGGGAATTATGGGGGTTTTGGGGTTACGTACCCATTGAAACTTCAAACCCATTGAAACTTCAATCAACTTGTTTCAAACTATTATTGTCTCAAGTTTCAGAAATACTGGGCCGAAACCCCTCCTCTTATGGTACCCTTGGACTCTCCAGAAGTACTTTTGGGGAATTATGGGGGTTTTGGGGTTACGTACCCATTGAAACTTCAAACCCATTGAAACTTCAATCAACTTGTTTCAAACTATTATTGTCTCAAGTTTCAGAAATACTGGGCCGAAACCCCTCCTCTTATGGTACCCTTGGACTCTCCAGAAGTACTTTTGGGGAATTATGGGGGTTTTGGGGTTACGTACCCATTGAAACTTCAAACCCATTGAAACTTCAATCAACTTGTTTCAAACTATTATTGTCTCAAGTTTCAGAAATACTGGGCCGAAACCCCTCCTCTTATGGTACCCTTGGACTCTCCAGAAGTACTTTTGGGGAATTATGGGGGTTTTGGGGTTACGTACCCATTGAAACTTCAAACCCATTGAAACTTCAATCAACTTGTTTCAAACTATTATTGTCTCAAGTTTCAGAAATACTGGGCCGAAACCCCTCCTCTTATGGTACCCTTGGACTCTCCAGAAGTACTTTTGGGGAATTATGGGGGTTTTGGGGTTACGTACCCATTGAAACTTCAAACCCATTGAAACTTCAATCAACTTGTTTCAAACTATTATTGTGCCAAGTTTCAGAAATACTGGGCCGAAACCCCTCCTCTTATGGTACCCTTGGACTCTCCAGAAGTACTTTTGGGGAATTATGGGGGTTTTGGGGTTACGTACCCATTGAAACTTCAAACCCATTGAAACTTCAATCAACTTGTTTCAAACTATTATTGTGCCAAGTTTCAGAAATACTGGGCCGAAACCCCTCCTCTTATGGTACCCTTGGACTCTCCAGAAGTACTTTTGGGGAATTATGGGGGTTTTGGGGTTACGTACCCATTGAAACTTCAATCAGCTTGTTTCAAACTATCATTGTGCCAAGTTTCAGAAATACTGGGCCGAAACCCGTCCTCTTATGGTAACCTTGGACTCTCCAGAAGTAGTTTTGGGAATTATGGGGGTTTTGGGGTTACGTACCCATTGAAACTTCAATCAGGTTGTTTCAAACTATCATTGTGCCAAGTTTCAGAAATACTGTGCCGAAACCCCTCCTCTTATGGTACCCTTGGACTCTCCAGAAGTAGTTTTGGGGAATTATGGGGGTTTTGGGTTACGTACCCATTAAGACTTAATTAGTTTGTTTTGAACTGTTTCCAAATTTCAGTAAAATTGAAGGAAACGAATTCTAATCCTCCCAGGGTACCTTCGGAAATTTGAGGGGTAGATTTTGAGATTTCTTGACTATTGAGACTTTTAATTAGCTTGATTTTAACTGTCATTGTGCCAAGTTTCAGAAATACTGTGCCGAAACCCCTCCTCTTATGGTACCATTGCACTCTCCAGAAGTAGTTTTGGGGATTTTGGAGGTCCTCGAGTTTCGTGTCCATTGAAACTTTAATCAGCTTGTTTCAAACTATCATCGTGCCAAGTTTCAGAAATACTGGGCCGAAACCCGTCCTCTTATGGTAACCTTGGACTCTCCAGAAGTAGTTTTGGGAATTATGGGAGTTTTGGGGTTACGTACCCATTGAAACTTCAATCAGGTTGTTTCAAACTATCATTGTGCCAAGTTTCAGAAATACTGGGCCGAAACCCCTGCTCTTATGGTACCCTTGGACTCTCCAGAAGTAGTTTTGGGGAATTATGGGGGTTTTGGGTTACGTACCCATTGAGACTTAATTAGTTTGTTTTGAACCGTTTCCAAATTTCAGTACAATTGAAGGAAACGAATTCTAATCCTCCCAGGGTACCTTCGGAAACTTGAGGGGTAGATTTTGAGATTTCTTGACTATTGAGACTTTTATTTAGCTTGATTTTAACTGTCATTGTGCCAAGTTTCACAAAAATTATCCTAAACCCAATTTCTATAACGATTGAGGGTTTTTTTTTACGTATAATGCCTCCCGTGGACTTCTGGGTGTACTCCTGGAGCACTTTCGCGAAAAAAAAATATTAATTTCAAAATAATGACCATTTAAAGCATGTACTTAAATCATATCCATTAGATTTAGGAGTGATAATTAATGGATAATCCCTGGTTGTCTTTTTAGCTAATTCGGTGGGGATAAAACAGTGATTAGTAAGATGGAATATGTTTGAGGAAGGATTTTGGGCGATGTTATACTTAATTTTAAGTACCGTAATTAACTTCATTTAATCCATATTGATTTCCATCACTGTCATTCCAAGAAGTGACACTGACGAAATCGGCTATAAAAGAAGGTATTGAACATTTCAAAACGGCGGCGTTTCCACGGATGACGTACTCGTTATTAACTTCGGTTTGGTAGAATTGTTGGACCACTGGAAAGGATGGGAAGAAAACATCAAAAATATTCTAATCAACA
Source organism: Diorhabda sublineata (assembly GCF_026230105.1). Taxonomy (NCBI): domain Eukaryota; kingdom Metazoa; phylum Arthropoda; class Insecta; order Coleoptera; family Chrysomelidae; genus Diorhabda; species Diorhabda sublineata. The sequence goes on from NC_079483.1 coordinate 18,507,067, forward strand.
ATTCAATTAACAAAAGAAAAATTTCACTTTGTGTACCGTCAGGTGCGTTAGGGAAAAAATTTTCGTTCTGGTCCGTATGCCAAGACACGACGCTTACGAAATCGGCGACGAAAGAAGGAATTTGACATTTGAGAATTGCGGCGTTGCCGCGTATTGCGTATTCTTTGTTTACATCCGTATCGTAGAATTGGGCGACGACTGAAACGAAATTATTTTCGTGCTTAGTCTTAGTTGAGATCAGTAAAAGGAAAGTGGCCAAAGATTCCTTAGGACTAACGTCAACCAGCAAAAAAACTTCTGGAATCGTTAAGACGTTAGTTCTTTAGATTTTTCGCCGCTTTCCGGGCCATAGTAACAGTTTTTTTTAGTATGTTACTATCAGAAGAGTTCAAACACTTTCAATATAAAAAATTTCGATATTTTGATAGCTTAAAGATGGCAGGTGGACTGGAACTTCTTTCAAATCATCATAAATCGAATCCACATTGAAACTAACCCATATAAATCGATTTTGTGACAAACAGATCTTAATGAATCGATTTTACGATACACAGATCCATAGGAATCGATTTAAATCGATCATCTAAATGAATCGATTCAGGTATAGAACGGATCTATATGAATCGATTCTATGATAAAAAAATCATTTTTAATTGCATTTTTTTTTAAGTGAAATAGAAAAAATATATGCCTTTTATAGAATACCCTAAGAGAACGATTTAGTTTCAGAGATAGGTCAGTTTTTACCTAAATAATAAACCAGCATTTTCCAGGTAATAAAGTTATCGAACTCGTTCAAATAAATAATTCAATATTATGAATACGAAATTAGATTCCAGCGACAGAACGGCGAGCATTCGAACTTGACATTTTGATTTCTCAATATTACGTATTTTCAATTGATCATTTAGTGTCACGTTCCAATTAGAAACGAATATGAGGTATGGTTGACAGATAAGTGACTTTTCAGAGGTTGGCAACACTTTAATTATTAGTTTCAGTCATGTTTCTAATGTCATATGTCAAAATTTCGTACAAATCTGACAGATAATACTCATATCGAGGAAACTGTCGTCTTTGTCGGTTAGATATGATTAAACATTAGTTTTTACACACGGAAAAACAAATGGGGACGTTCAAGGATTACGAAACGATCTACCTGAAGCCGAAAGAGCCTAACTGGGGCTGAAGACACGCGCATTTTCGGCCAATGTTGAATCTACAATTAATGTATCAAGTACATTATGTGGCATAACTGATTCTAACCTTCTTCAACTTCATTTCTTCATAAAGTTGATGTTCGTAGTCCGTTCCGCTGAGGTTCCAGGTGCACCTCTACCTCAATAATAAAGAGTCTCGGTAATTTGGCAACCTTGGTGAAGCTAGATGCTGAAGCGACGCATCAATCAATTGTTTCGCTCGTCCAGGATGCCAATTCCTAGAGGATCAACTGATTGTTGAAAGAACCGACAGTCGTCCAGCTCCATTTGTGTTTGGCATACCTGAAAATCGTCTCCAAAACCCAGTCAATAAATTATTGGAATTATATCAAACTTCGCTATCGAATACTGACTTTTTCATGCCGAAGACTGAAAATAGATTGACATTGACACATTTTACCATACGCATTAAATGCAACCTCGTTCGCTTTTTTGTCACCATGCATTCACTAACCGCCGACTGCATTCCAAAATAAATAAAACTAAGATCGGTCGAGAAAGGATACGACGGCGTCGTCTTGTTCGGTCGACTCGACTAACAAACATAAAAAAGAAGAAGCTCGTCTCGCCATTCGAAAAATCCAACAACTATTTCATGCCAGATACATCTCATCCGTTTTATTAATTGCGTTCGTTAGAAATAAACGTATTTCAACGGAGATAATGATTTAAAAATTTATATAAAACTATTAACAACAGTTTAACGAGAATTTGATTTGTTTGGTAGGCAACGATAGACGTTAGGTTATTTCGGAACATAACCTCAAAATGTTCTTGTAGTCGAACCTCACAAAATGTTATACATATAATAGTTTGGATTTTATTTAATTAAAATTTCGTTCGAACGTTACGACTCGATACAAGTTTCGACGAGATGTAGATACACAAGTAGCGAAGTTATTATACGAGGGTGGTGTCAAAACAAACCACTGAGAAACATAAGGTTCGTTCCAATCCATGGAAAAACCTTCCTTGGTACGGTGACGATTCTACGTATATGGGTTCCAATCGATTTAGGTATTGTTGGGCAGAAAATATCATTTAGACCCTTCCAATAACGGTCCGGGCTAGCAGGTTGGAACGAACCAATGGTACATTCGCATACTGTTGACCAGACCATTAGGAAATTACCCAAAGGTCAATAATATTGGGTTAGAAAGAAGACTTAAAGGATCAAACCCTTTGAGTTAGTTTAGTGATGAACTGAATTGCTTGTTGGTGATTGCTGACCAAATTGTAATATTCTAAATGCCTTTTGGGGTATTTAAAAAACATCGTAGTAAATTCTTGTTGAATTTATAAATCGTAAACACCGATTAATTATCCGATTATTTACATTTCAATCATTATCGTTAGATATGAATAATTGCGGCAAATTGACATACTTGCTGATCTAAGGCATCCTGTAATCGCTCGAGTTGATTTTGTTTTGAAATACTTCCACTTTGAAATCATAACAAAGATGTTTAATAAATTTTGTGCAATTTTGCAGATAATTTTAACAATGACGTGATATTCCTGCCAGAATAAACAAGCGATAAAAGTTTGCGTTATCCTCACAGTTAATTGTTTAATAACAATCATTTCAGTATAATATACGAGGGGATCTGAAAAAGTGCGCGACTTTTCGTTTAAATCGTTTTTAATAGTTTCAAATTAAACGGGGTCATAACTGAACCGTGGAGTAGGCCTACTGGGGAAACCACGTTAAAAAAACGCGCCAAATACACTACCTCTTAGGTGGCGTGGAAACGTGTGCTTAATATGAAGATTACAAATTTTTGAATCATTATATCTCAAAAACAGTGACTCGTAGGAAAAAAAGTATTAATACGTTTTTTGTAGATAATTTTATGATCTACAATTTTTGTCTGAAGTATTTATATGATAAAACTTACCGTTTTGATGAAAATCGCGAAAAACTCATTTTTTTAACCTTTGACCTTGAATAAAAGTTTTTTTTAACCACGGGAATTGATGGGCAACTTTCAAATTTTATTTTTGAGTATAGTTTAGGCAATTTTACTGATTTTCATCTTGGTTTGAATTTAAGTAACTTCGAATGTCTAAATTGACCGGACTATTAAGTATCCAACAAAGATACAAATATATATTTTACGTTTCTCCAGCCCACTTACTCACCTACTGAAAGTGTTTGAACTCGATTTGATACGAAATTCTTTTTTTATTTGACTAAATTATTTAATCCAACAATTTCATCATTGCTTATTACGCCCTCATATCAAAAAAGTACGAAGTTCACAATAAATATGTTGATATGATTTCGAAGAATCGATTCTTTTGAGCCCAGAAAATCGATATCTAGTACCGAATCGATATTTAACCTAAAAATTATGAAATTTACAATAGATATGTCAATTTAATATCGAAACTATGAAAAAAAGCTGATAAAAACAAAAAAAAGTTTTAAAAAATCTCCGATAGATGACTTTATTAATGTTAACTGCCCGATATAAACCGTCTTTTATTTACTTCAATAATTCCAGCTTATAACGACCGGTTTTTTTGCTGGTATCTTTTTGGCAACACTGTTTTTGACAGATGACGCGTGTCTTTTGTCATTGTCAAACTCGTTCAGTTTGGTCTATAATTTAACAAACAACGCTTGCAAATTATTGAATTTAACTATCAAAATTCATGCTCGGGCAATTAATGGGCAGTTTGGCCGGCCTACTGAGGGATCTATTCGGAATCTTGAGACTAAATTTCGAACCCAGTTTACAACACTATTGGACATTAAACCATTAACACGCAAACGTACAGTAAGGACCGAAGAAAATATTGCCCAATTGGGCCTCTGTTACTGCACTACGTGGAAAATTTTGCGAAAGGATTTGGGTGTAAAACCAGTTGGTGCAAGAATTGAAGTCACACGATCTCCCACAACGTCTCTAACATTTGGTGAATGGGCGCTGGCAAAGTTGAAAGGAGATCCACGTTACTGTGAATGGCGAGCGCTACCGTCTGATTATTAACGATTTTTTTGTCCAAAATGAAGAATTGGACATGCCCGAGATGTGGTTTCAACAAGACGGTGCCACATGCCACACAATGACCAAATTGAGAGTCGAATTCGGTCAACAGTTTGGGGCCCATCAATTGGCCGCCTAGATCGCGTGATTTAACACCTTTGGACTATTTCTTGTAGGACCATGTTAAGGCTAATGTCTACAGGAATAAACCAGCAACGATTGACACACTGGAAGCCAATATTGAAGCATTTGTTTCGGCAGATTTGTTGGAGAAAGTGTGCCAAAATTGGACCTTGCGCATGGGCTATCCCGCGGCCAAAGTTTGCATGAAATCATCTTCAAACATTGAATTAAACTGATGGTTTTATCGATTCCGATAAAGATTTCATCAATTTTTTCATATTTTTTTGGTTTTTTTTTCAAAATCAAATCCTATACTTAAAAAAGTTCACGAAAGTCAGTTTTTTGCAAATATCTCTCGATCTATCGCTCGGAGGTCAATAGCGGTTATTATAAAAATTGTTCGTAGTAAAATTATCTACAAAAAATGTCTGTTGCATTTTTCTGTAAAATCGACCGTTTTCGGAGTAGAGTTCTGAGTATCTGTAGGCGAAATCGGTATTCATATCGAATAGGTTTTGCAAAAACTGCTCCAGGGGGGATTTTCTTTTGTAATTGTACCAAAAGTTGTGTCTGCAAATGTGTATTCAAAAAAATTGGATTGAGGTGTTCAAAAGGTCATTAACGTGGTCAGTCGTGCTTAAACGCAGGGTCAACAAATGATAAAGAAGTAGATGTAAATCTAGAACCGAGTTCGGAAATTTTTTGTATTTTATTGAAATTGAATAAAAAATTATTTATTCTTGAATAGGAAAACCTTTAATTGAATATCATGGATTATCCGTACGGGGGAAACCATGTAAGCTTTGAAACGAGTGCATCGTCATGGTATAGCCGCTTTCTCAGCGGTCTACTCCGAAAACGGTTGATTTTACAGAAAAACGCAACAGAACTTTTTTGTAGAAAATTTAACTAGGAACAATTTTTATAATAACCGCTATTGACCTCCGAGCAATAGATCGCGAGATATTTGCAAAAAACTGATTTTCGTGACCTTTCGACCTTTATAACTTTTTTAATCGACACGATATCGATGTCGATTTTTCACATCTTCATTACAACGCCCTAATAGAGGTGTATACAAAAATTCAGCTCACTAGGAATTTTTCCGCAGGTAAAACCTAAAATGACTGGACTACTATATGTGAAATTAAAATGTTTCGACAGGTCTACGAATCGATTTCTCGATTATGGCCTTTTCTGTAGTAATGAACCAAATAATTAGGAAACACGTAAACAAAGATAAATATTTGATGATATGGAAAAAAATAGCACGATACTGAATTTTAACAAATTTTCGTTATAATCTCAAAAAATTGGTCCTCAAACAACATTTTTTGTCGTATTTTTTTACCATGGATTATTCTGCGGCATTTTAATGATTATATTTATGTCAAATAAATTATTATCTGTATCATTTAATACCTGACGTAATTTTCAACTTTTTTCAAAAATTTCACGTAGTTAGATTAACAATATTTGTATGTTTGGTTTTAAATGCGGCAGTCAACGTGTTAACGATATATATATATATATATATATATATATATATATATATATGTATATATATATATATAACTTCGTTTCCTAAATCTACCTACGAGGTGCGACCGAAAAGTACGGTGAATTATTTTATTAAAAACCTTTAAAACACCGATTATTTTTCTAAATGATGTTCATCTGCTCTGTCACGCGTTCTCAATGACATTAAAAGTCTGAAATATCTCCAACTTTGTTGGGCATTTCTTCCAGTATTCCTGACGAAACTTTTTGGGACGATATAACGATACAAGTCACTGGTTTTCATTCAAAATTATAAATAAAGACCTAAACTTCATCTTTCAACACAATTTTGGTAATAACATCCAAATTTGTAGGCTAAAGCACATTTTTGAGTTCGTTCCTGATCCTTAACTGAGTCATTCTACTTTTAAATGAATCATACAACTGGTAAACAGTCTTCAAAGAAACTGAATCAACAACACAGGCCCAACTTCCTTCTGCAGCAACAATATTGATGATGGCACCCAAATTTGTATATTTTCGCACATTTTTGGGGTCGTGGCTGATCCTAGACTGAGTCATTATACTTTTAAATGAATCATGCACCTTGAAAACGCCTACAAAGCCACTGAATCATCAATACAGTCCCAACTTCCTTCTGCAGCAACAATATTTATGATGGCACCCAAATTTGTATACTTTTGCACATTTTTGGGGTCGTGGCTGATCCTAGACTGAGTCATTATACTTTTAAATGAATCATACAACTTGAAAACGCCTACAAAGCCACTGAATCATCAATACAGTCCCAACTTCCTTCTGCAGCAACAATATTTATGATGGCACCCAAATTTGTATACTTTTGCACATTTTTGGGGTCGTGGCTGATCCTAGACTGAGTCATTATACTTTTAAATGAATCATACAACTTGAAAACGCCTTCAAAGCCACTGAATCATCAATAGAGACCCAACTTCCTTCTCTAGTAACATTTTTGGTGATGGCACCCAAATTTGTTTATTTATGCATATTTTTGGGGTCGTTACTGATCCTAGACTGAGTCATCATACTTTTAAATGAATCATACAACTTGAAAACGCCTTCAAAGCCACTGAATCATCAATAGAGACCCAACTTCCTTCTCTAGTAACATTTTTGGTGATGGCACCCAAATTTGTTTATTTATGCATATTTTTGGGGTCGTTACTGATCCTAGACTGAGTCATCATACTTTTAAATGAATCATACAACTTGAAAACGCCTTCAAAGCCATTGAATCATCAATATAGACCCAACTTCCTTCTCTAGTAACATTTTTGATGATGGCACCCAAATTTGTCTATTTATGCATATTTTTGGGGTCGTTACTGATCCTAGACTGAGTCATTAGACTTTTAAATGAATCATACAACTTGAAAACGCCTTCAAAGCCACTGAATCATCAATACAGACCCAACTTCCTTCTCTAGTAACATTTTTGATGATGGCACCCAAATTTGTATATTTTTGCACATTTTTGGGGTCGTGGCTGATCCTAGACTGAGTCATTAGACTTTTAAATGAATCATACAACTTGAAAACGCCTTCAAAGCCACTGAATCATCAATACAGACCCAACTTCCTTCTCTAGTAACATTTTTGATGATGGCACCCAAATTTGTCTATTTATGCATATTTTTGGGGTCGTTACTGATCCTAGACTGAGTCATTATACTTTTAAATGAATCATACAACTTGTAAACAGCATTCAAAGCCACTGAATCATCAATACAGACCCAACTTCCTTCTTTAGTAACATTTTTGATGATGGCACCCAAATTTGTATATTTTTGCACATTTTTGGGGTCGTGGCTGATCCTAGACTGAGTCATTAGACTTTTAAATGAATCATACAACTTGAAAACGCCTTCAAAGCCACTGAATCATCAATACAGTCCCAACTTCCTTCTGCAGCAACAATATTGATGATGGCACCCAAATTTGTATATTTTCGCACATTTTTGGGGTCGTGGCTGATCCTAGACTGAGTCATTAGACTTTTAAATGAATCATACACCTTGAAAACGCCTTCAAAGCCACTGAATCATCAATACAGTCCCAACTTCCTTCTGCAGCAACAATATTGATGATGGCACCCAAATTTGTATACTTTTGCACATTTTTGGGGTCGTGATTGATCCTAGACTGAGTCATTATACTTTTAAATGAATCATACAACTTGAAAACGCCTTCAAAGCCACTGAATCATCAATACAGTCCCAACTTCCTTCTGCAGCAACAATATTGATGATGGCACCCAAATTTGTATACTTTTGCACATTTTTGGGGTCGTGATTGATCCTAGACTGAGTCATTATACTTTTAAATGAATCATACAACTTGAAAACGCCTTCAAAGCCACTGAATCATCAATACAGTCCCAACTTCCTTCTGCAGCAACAATATTTATGATGGCACCCAAATTTGTATACTTTTGCACATTTTTGGGGTCGTGGCTGATCCTAGACTGAGTCATTATACTTTTAAATGAATCATACACCTTGAAAACGCCTACAAAGCCACTGAATCATCAATACAGTCCCAACTTCCTTCTGCAGCAACAATATTGATGATGGCACCCAAATTTGTATACTTTTGCACATTTTTGGGGTCGTGATTGATCCTAGACTGAGTCATTATACTTTTAAATGAATCATACAACTTGTAAACAGCATTCAAAGCCACTGAATCATCAATACAGACCCAACTTCCTTCTCTAGTAACATTTTTGATGATGGCACCCAAATTTGTATATTTTTGCACATTTTTGGGGTCGTTACTGATCCTAGACTGAGTCATCATACTTTTAAATGAATCATACAACTTGAAAACGCCTTCAAAGCCACTGAATCATCAATACAGACCCAACTTCCTTCTCTAGTAACATTTTTGGTGATGGCACCCAAATTTGTCTATTTATGCATATTTTTGGGGTCGTTACTGATCCTAGACTGAGTCATTATACTTTTAAATGAATCATACAACTTGAAAACGCCTTCAAAGCCACTGAATCATCAATACAGTCCCAACTTCCTTCGCCAGCAACAATATTGATGTTAGAACGAAAGATTGATGTTTAACATCCATGTTGCGCGACGAAATTTACGCACCGTATTTTTGAATCACACCTCGTATACTGAGGAAAATTTAAAATATCTGAAATTAAGTGTTTTATCATTGAAATCGATTATAAGATGCGAGATGCTGAAAAACGGGAAATTTTAAACGAAATTTTGCTGAAAAAATAAAATCAACTTTTTGGAATGCGAAGATGATCCACCATTTTTTCGTCATAAGGAGGATAAAATAAATAATAAAGAATTAAGAGAGGAAACAAATAAATTAAATAAGTTCCTCCAGATAGTTCAGTGGACAACGGTTTGTACCGCAGATTTCCATCAACCCCAACCAAGGGGTGGTAATTTCTCTGTTGAAACTAACCATAGAAATCGATAAAAAAGTTGTTTTTTCTAAAAATAAATAGTTTTTGACTTATTCGTGATTAAAATTTTGAATATAAACCTAATACAAACTGAGTTTGATGATTTATAGTCCAGGCTACCAAGGAAAAGATATGGTATCACCTTAGACCTCCATAAACTCTCATCGATTTGTATGAAAATTTGGAATCAAGCTTGACGTACCCTTATCTTAAAAATCTACCCTATGCCGATATGTGCTTATTACTCCTAGGGGTGAAAACTACCCCTAATTGCAAAAATATATAAAACTATAAGTATAAGCATTTAAAGAGTAGAAAAATACTTTTAATGTTTGAATAAAAGTTGTTTAATGCTTTAATATAGTATTTATAATTTTTCAATTCTGCTTGATGTATTACATCCCTTGTAAAACACCCCCGATTAATATAAAATTAAAAGAATATTATTTAATCACTTTATGGTAATTTATTTATATTAAATTGACTTAAATTTGTGTTCAACTCAAATATTTCACGTCCCAAACGTTCAACCCTTATAAATCATCCCTTATTTCGAAAAAAATTGAAACAAAATACTTATATACGTAAAATTTTTTTATTAATTTATTTAAAATTGACATTTTTTTCAACTTGAATAATATAATTAGAGTTATTCTTGTAAAATCGATTGAAAACGTGGTTTTTTTTGAAAAAAACAAGTTTTCAACCGCAAAACTATTGATTTTTCAAAAAAAAATGCATAAATACAGATAGTGATAATGTTGATTGTCAACTTTCATTTATTTTTTACATTAATTTGTTAATTTTTTTCAATTTGATCAAATCTTCACGATTTTTAAAGATTTTAATTGTTTTTTCTACACGAGGGGTAGTTTTTAAGGGAGGAAAATATAAAAAATGATCATTTACAATTTAACTACTACCAAAAATATCATTTTAACGTTAAGTAATGTTTTAAATTCTATAAATAATATCATAAAGTTATTTTTTCAATTTTTTTGCAATAAGGGATGATTTTTGAGGGTGGGAAATTTGTAACGAAAAAAGATTTGAGTTTTATCTAATAAATAAAAACACTTTTATCATAAATTAACTAAATTAAAGTATTTTAATTGTTTTTTTTTTCAATTTGTTCATAAGGGAGGTTTTCAATGGTTAAAATACATTTTTTAAGGGATGAAAATATAAAAAAATGATCATTTACAAATTAACTACTACCAAAAATATCAATTTAACGTGACTTAATATTTTTAATTCTATAAATATGATCATTAAGTTATTTTTTCAATTTTTTTGCAATAAGGGATGATTTTTGAGGGTGGGAAATTTGTAACAAAAAAAGATTTGAATTTTATCTAATAAATAAAAACACTTTTATCATAAATTAACTAAATTAAAGTACTATAATTGTTTTTTTTTTCAATTTTATCGTAAGGGAGGTTTTTAATGGTTAAAATCCTTTTTTTATGGTTGAAATACATTTGTAAGGGATGAAAATATAAAAAATGATCATTTACAATTTAACTACTACCAAAAATATCATTTTAACGTGAAGTAATGTTTTAAATTCTATAAATAATATCATAAAGTTATTTTTTCAATTTTTTTGCAATAAGGGATGATTTTTGAGGGTGGGAAATTTGTAACGAAAAAAGATTTGAGTTTCATCTAATAAATAAAAACACTTTTATCATAAATTAACTAAATTAAAGTATTTTAATTGTTTTTTTTTTCAATTTGTTCATAAGGGAGGTTTTCAATGGTTAAAATACATTTTTTAAGGGATGAAAATATAAAGAAATGATCATTTACAAATTAACTACTACCAAAAATATCAATTTAACGTGACTTAATATTTTTAATTCTATAAATATGATCATTAAGTTATTTTTTCAATTTTTTTTGCAATAAGGGATGATTTTTGAGGGTGGGAAATTTGTAACGAAAAAAGATTTGAATTTTATCTAATAAATAAAAACACTTTTATCATAAATTAACTAAATTAAAGTACTATAATTGTTTTTTTTTTCAATTTTATCGTAAGGGGGGTTTTCAATGGTTAAAATCCTTTTTTTATGGTTGAAATACATTTGTAAGGGATGAAAATATAAAAAATGATCATTTACAATTTAACTACTACCAAAAATATCATTTTAACATGAAGTAATGTTTTAAATTCTATAAATAATATCATAAAGTTATTTTTTCAATTTTTTTGCAATAAGGGATGATTTTTGAGGGTGGGAAATTTGTAACGAAAAAAGATCTGAATTTTATCTAATAAATAAAAACACTTTTATCATAAATTAACTAAATTAAAGTACTATAATTGTTTTTTTTTCAATTTTATCGTAAGGGGGGTTTTCAATGGTTAAAATCCTTTTTTTATGGTTGAAATACATTTTTAAGGGATGAAAATATAAAAAATGATCATTTACAAATCAAGTACTACAAAAAATATCATTTTAACGTGAAGTAATAATTTTAATTCTATAAATAAGATCATAAAGTTATTTTTTTAATTTTTTTGCAATAAGGGATGATTTTTGAGGGTGGAAAATTTGTAACGAAGAAACATTTGAGTTTTATCCAATAAAAAAAACACTTTTATTATAAATTAACTAAATTAAAGTACTATAATTGTTTTTTTTTCAATTTTATCGTAAGGAAGGTTTTTAATTGTTAAAATAGATTTTTTAAGGGATGAAAATATAAAAAATGATCATTTACAAATTAATTACGACCAAAAATATCATTTTAACGTGATGTAATATTTTTAATTCTATGAAAAAGACCATAAATAATTTTTTTTTTAATTTTTTTGCAATAAGGGATGATTTTTGAGGGTGGAAAATTTGTGACCAAGAATCATTTGAGTTTTATCCAATAAAAAAAACACTTTTATTGTAAATTAACTAAATTAAAGTACTATAATTGTTTTTTTTTTTCAATTTTATAATAAGGGAGGTTTTTAATGGTTAAAATCCTTTTTTTATGGTTGAAATACATTTTTAAGGGATGAAAATATAAAAAATGATCATTTACAAATCAAGTACTACAAAAAATATCATTTTAACGTGAAGTAATAATTTTAATTCTATAAATAAGATCATAAAGTTATTTTTTCAATTTTTTTGCAATAAGGGATGATTTTTGAGGGTGGAAAATTTGTAACGAAGAAACATTTGAGTTTTATCCAATAAAAAAACACTTTTATTATAAATTAACTAAATTAAAGTACTATAATTGTTTTTTTTTTCAATTTTTTCATAAGGGAGGCATTTAATGGTTGAAATACATTTTTTAAGGGATGCAAAACATAAATAGTATCCTAAAATATCATTCGATCTCTATTTTAATACTACAAATGTTTTTTTTTTAACTTTCTAAACGCTTTGACTTCGATTTTATTGAATTTTGACAATAAGGGTTAGTTTTTAACCCTTTCAATAATTTGCACATATCGACACATGGTAGATTTTGAAGTGAAGGTTAAATATATCTTAATTCCAAAATTACATGCGTCTTAATAGAATTCTAAGGTGATATCATATTTTTAACTTTGTTTACTGGACTAAAGGGAACTAAAACGATATAAAAGAATTTTTTTCGTTTTTTTTTCGAAAAATTAGTGTACCATGGACAAATTAGATATAAAAATATATATATACAAGTAAAAATAACCCCAAAATAATTCAATAACAAACAGTTATCTTTGATAAATTTTGCTATTTTAGATTTTCTCGCAGATCTGATTTCCTAGAGGAAAAAAAAACTCATTTCCATTATTATTAGTCAAAAATGTCTCGTTTAGAAAAAAAAATACGAAAACCACCTTACCGGCCCTAACGTTGACATCCCTGGAGTGAATGGAACCTTCGGTATTCTTAGCGAGACAAGCATAAACCTGCGCGTGAACCTCTTGACGATAATCTTCAGCTCTGAACGGGGGGAACACTAAATTTCCATTAGCCAGAACTTGCCGTAATCCTGGAACGTCGCCGACGGCGCTACCGTCAGCTCGCACCCAAATTATATCCGGTGGGGGGTTACCGCGCGCACTACATTCCACTACGGCACCGGTCGTATTAGAAAAATCGACACGATTCGGCGGTTCCTTTAGAAAAACCGGACCGGACGTGGTGTCGTCGTCGGCGAAAACACTCGCGGCGACGAGGACGAAACACAGGGTTCCTAACAGCATGGCCGCGACGTCGAGAGCCGATACGGACCTGAAAACAAAAAATATTTTTATCATCTCGAACCGGAATAGTCCGACTATTTGTTATGAAGAGCTGGTGGTCTGCAATTTCGTCCGCCACCAAGCACCAGCGGCACTCCGGATCATCCGTGAGTGATCGTGGTTGTCATGAAGATTAGACAACTCGTGACGGAAGATTGTGCAGCTCTGATGAGACGTAATAACGTCGAAACTAGTCAGTGGTTACAAATCTAGTAATTACGAAACATTGTGGATGTTAATATCGACAAATAATTCAATGTTCGTCGAGGGATTAGCCAGGAAAGTAGTTGTTTTCTCCTTTGAGGAGGTGAATAGTAGAAATCGACGAATTTTTCCCACCAAATTTCGAGATCGTGAGTTTTCCACAAGAACAAAACCTCTAAACTCTCTTAAACCTAGAAGTATTTTTTATCTATAACAAAAAAAATCTGACCCAAAATACTGTACCAAGAAGACGAAAATTTGCCATTTTTATTTATTTTCTGATTTTTCAATCAAGTTTATCAAATTTTATATGGCTAACTATAATTTAAATAAACGATAATTGTTAATTTCCAGCTGGAGTGTACAAATTTCATCAAAATAAGACTGGCAGTTAACGTGTTAACATCTTTCGACTGGCCTATTATGCTGTAAAGATCCAGTTCGTTTCTAAACAATTATCGTGAGCTTTCGAGTAGATTCGTTGTTTAAAAACACAGCATCTGTTTTTCTTTTAACAACTTAAGGCCGATTCTACCACCACCTGCCTCTCAAGTTAAAAATATATAAAATCTTCGCCAGGTGTTATTTTCAATTCACAACGCATTCCGATTTATACGTTATTACCTGACTGAAATAAAGGATTTGAAATTCGAATCATTATGAATGAAATGACAAACCAACTTTCCCACAAAATTTTTTTTCATTTATCACCCTGTAACTCTTTTGTTGATTTGCTTTTGTAAAAAAACTCAAAAACATGGTAAAACGTGTATTTACACTGCTTGTGTCTAAACTTTTGGAGGATAGTGTATGTGAGAGAAGAATTGAATGACAAGTGACAGATAAACGTTTAAAATTCTATTATAAAATACTCAATCTATGGAGTAAATTATTTGTGATCATATTTTTTGATAATTCATAATTTAACTATAATATTTTAACGAATTATCATAAATATATAGAGGAACTAACACTTCGAACATTTATGAATCTTAATTAGATACTTTTTCAAAAGAGGAAGTAACACATCAGAATTATAAACAAAAATATAAACAAAACGAGTTTAGGTGATTCATTTATGTGTCTAATAAGGGTGGCGCGCGCTTGAAACCAAAATTAAAACGTAAACATTTATTCTTTCATCTCGAATAAACTGTGTATTTCGAAGGCCTACTCGTGATTTTCCAAATATTGACGGTTTCCAAAAGACCGGCGTGGGAGGTATACAAGAAATAAACTCGTGTTTCGACATATTCTAATAAATCTGTTCACTTAAACACATTTTAAAATCACTTACCTAAACTGATCACTAAGAAATTAGAACACTAGTATCACTAATTTCCGCAAAAAAAACAGTAACAATCACTAAAAATTAGTCGAGCTGGCCGGTAAACTGATGCTCTTACCCGCACAACACTAACTGACTGAAAAAACATCAAATCATGGACACCATGCAGTTAAAGATGAGTTGTTCTTTGTAGATAGGTCCTAAATAACGAAATGAGTACTAAATTGAGACTCAAAAAGAAACTGTTGATGATGTATATTTATTAATTTGAAAACGCGAAAATGAGTATAAAGGATAAATATAAATAACAACTGAAAAAAAAATTATAGATATAAACAAAAAGTTGTTTATTCTAGCGATGATATAACCATCTAAAAATGAGTAAATCATTAACGGGCCGACGAAAAATGATGTCGTTATAAATATAAAAAACCTAACTACAAAATAAAAAAGCAGAGAGGTCAATGTTTCGCAAAATTATCTAAAAATATGTTCTAATTATAGATGTTTTTAATTGAAAGATGTTTCAATTATGATTAAATAAATTATGAGTTGTACAAGTGGAGTCACCACTTATTATAAATGTGGAAAAAACAATTTGAATCCAACAGTTAAAAATAAGTAGTTTTCTATGAGGTGTATAAATAATAATTATCTGTTTAATAAGGAACTGGTTTTTCCTAACTCTATACCAGAAAGGAACACCTTATACGAACGTCCGCGAAGTAGGGGAGAAGAACCGATTCGTGCCGACACATGCATCAGTGTGTTTTGGTGGTTGCCTTGCCGATTCTTTCGGTTCCGTATTGTAGAAGAGAAAAATCAATTTTAGCACAACTATATTTTATAGGGTAGTGGTCGTTTGGACAATTCCACATTTATAGGGTGATTACACTAGACAATTTATCGACTCAATTATAAAATCTTATGATTTTTGACATTAAAAACATGTCATATATCTCATAATGGCAATAAAAAATATAAATCGATCAAATATTTGAAGGCTTTATTGACATTAGAACGATGTTTCAAGTGAAAGGTTAGAATATTAAAATCAAAAGTATGACACATCATCCTAGTTTCTGGTATTTTTAAAATCTAATATAATGAACAAAAAAAATTTGATTGATAAGATTAACGATAAGGGTCAAAGATATTCAGAAGGGGTAAATATTAAATCGTACAATTTTTATGCTAAAATAATTTTGCTTAACCAAAAATATAGTTTGTAAAATTCCTAACTTTCTTATTGTAGTTTTGTTTTAGTTTCGTATATTATTAGACGTATTTGTAGCTGGTTCAATATCTTCAATAATAGGTACCTTCCTTCTTCAACCTTTAGACGTGATGAAAACACGTTTACAAACACCTCATCTGCTACCAGTCAAAGAGTAAGTATATTGCAACAAGAATTAATATATATATCACAGGATTTTTTACATTTTTTTTTATTTTAGTGGAAAAACTAAATACGGCATGATCACTTTATTCCTTCATATTAAAGAGCAAGAGAATATTAAAATGTTGTGGGCTGGAACGGTTCCAGTAAGTATTAAAATATTTTTATAACTGCAAAAATTAATATTATGAAAAATTTATTACGAAATTTTCGTGTTTCAAATCTCTATTATAAAGTTAAACTTGGCAACATCTTATATCAGATGGTGTAATTGATTATACTATCGAGAGGGGTCGCTGCGTTAGTGTGGTATTGGTTTCGCCATCTTGTTTACCATAACATAAATATTGTTGTGATTGTTATGATTTGTGTATTTTTTTATTTACGTATTTTTATTGTTTTCATTTTATCTTAATAATGGAACAAAAAAGATTTTTTGTGCTTTACTAAGTTGTACAACTAGATGCAGTGTAAATACGAAAAAAACTATATCGTAGATTAATAATAAACAAAAGAAACAGGATTGTACTAAGTACAAAGTTCCCATTAACTGCACGTTATATTTAATATTGAACGATTTCGAAATACTCCGTTAATAAAAGATATGTGTGCAATTTATGAAAAGAGGTTTTTACTAACTGAAAAATCAAAAAAAAATAACGTAGGATGAAACTCTTAAGAAAAGGAGGCGAATGTAATAAAAATGAAAAGAAAAATAATTTACGGGTGATCTGGGGTCGGAAAGTGGAAGGGAGTGAATTTTTAAGTGTAAAAAACGGTTTATCTCGATTTCCAACAAATCTACAAATCCTATGGAAAAAATGCAATGTTGTATTAAGTGAAAATAAGGTAAAAAATGAATATTTCAAATAAAATAAATTACAGCTTATTTGGGATATAAAAAGGTGAGTTTTCATCAAATTTCGTGAAAAATGTTATTTGTAAAAGATACAAATAAGATATCAAAATTTTTGAGGTTGTGTGAATATAAAAGTTGTAGATCTTTTTATCACCTACAATATTGCCTTTTGACTTTTTTTCATAGGTCTCGTAATTTTGCCAAAAATCGAGATAAGCTGTTTTTTACCCTTAAAAACTCAACCCCTTGTAAAAAAAAATAATGAAATCTAAATAGTCCAGCTCTGTGTACAACACCACTGGCATGTGGTACTATTTTTGTATTATAAAATTATCGACAGTGTATCTCTTGATACTAGTTTAATGAAATTAATGAAAAATACCAATATTTGTAATTCCCGCGAAAACTATTCTGTTCGTTGTTAAATCCGAATCGTTTCCGGCAGTTAGCGGATTTTTAGTAGGACTCAAAGTTCGGTTCGGTGGCTCGTACGTCATACAAAAATTTTTAACGTTTTTAACTATTTACGTTATTGAGAGTATATAATTTTACAAGATTATTATAACAAATAAATGATGAAGATAGTTAAATGAAGTAAAAAGTCAGAATCAATAAATAAACTCTTCGGGATAAAATAAATTTCATAATCACGCATGCGTGTTATATCTGGCTATCAACAATCGATTCTATTATGATCCTTTCCTATAGTAAGATACAGTGTTGCCATTTTTTATGTAACTTAAATGGCGTATATTTATTGAATATCGAAATGGAAAAAGTTTTTTTTTTTATAAAAAAACATAATCACTGATGTCATCATTCTGGTCAAACTGTAGCAGTTTTTGAATATCTTAAAAATTTACATATGTCGATATTTTTAGTCTTTAATAAGAGGTGTTCCCGGAGGTGGGATTTATTTTATGGCGTATGATTGGTTTAAAAATACATTTTTTCCAAATCAACAACGCATTAATACTATACAGTCGATTGGAATAGGAGTATTCGCAAGAACTATTAGTGATGTTGCCGTAATTCCTTTAAGTGTCATAAAAACACGGTAAGTATAAAAAAAATAAGAAATGTACTGAAATTTATAACTAATATAAATAATTTGGTTAATTTAGCACCCACGTGCCAATCCAATTGAAATTTATCTTAAATATTATCAATAACTGTTATTCTAACTGCCATCTCTATCCCCGTCTTTTAGTTCCTATCCCCCCTATCTTTTAGTTTTGCAATTTTGCGGTAATTTTTGTACTTTTCTATGTAATTATACAATCAAAAACTCCGTGATAGTTTCAAAGTGGCTTGTTGCTAGTCTTTTTATTAATGTATTAATGTTAGCAACCAGTTACATTGCTCAGGTGTCCACTCATATCTTTATCATGAACGTTGATTCGGCCATTTTTAAATTAAATGTGCCATTTCCGGACGGAAATACATTAAGTTGTTTCCGTTTACTCCACATCTATAAAATAGTCATTGTATTTGTAATTTGTTCACATAACAATAGTTTACTTATGTTTATAATTATATTCTATAAAAAAGAAAAACAAAAAACGCGGTATCGTAGTCATAAAAATAACTCTATTTAATTCGTCTAATGTACAAACATTGGACTCACAAATTACGAAGTCTGCTCGAACTTAATTAAATCGTGCAACGCCGCTTAGTCGAGACTAAGTTTTTATCTCTTGTTTATGCGATTCTTCGTGTTTTCGCTCCCTTTTTTCTTATTATCCAGACGTGAAAAAACATTGTTATAACAGATATTTTAAAGTAGTTTTGTACTTCGAGGGAAAGTTGTTAATAACAGTTGTTAAATAATAACAAATTTGTTGTCTTCGATGTTTAATTCGAGTGTTATTAGTTAAAAGAAATTATTGGACATTTGTGTTATTTTGTTTCTCTCAAAAATTCACTTCGTTCGTTTACAATTGCAGAAGCTTTATATGAGGACTTAAACTACGTGAAAATGCAAAATCTTTAGTGTTACTATAGTTAAATTAATGTATTCTGTAGTTTCTATGTGCCGAATGTAAAATTGTTGTTTGGTTATGTTGTGTTTTTTGGAAAATATGACTTTTTTAACCATTAAATTTCACAGGTAAGTTAGAATATTATAGGAGTTTAACTACACACAAAAACCCAACATATTCACTATAAATATTAATTAAGGAGGCTCCCGCGTCGACCAAACTAGTCATATTGAAATTAAAATTTATTGATGTTTATTCCACATGTATTTATGCTTAAAAGTCTTGAATCAATCAATTATGAACTAAAAAAATTCATCAAAGTTTGTGAATGAAAAAAATAATACTTTTAAATTTCGCGCGCTTCCCTTGAGTGACAGCAACAATATGGCCGTTTTCCTAATTTCCACTCAGTTACTTAATATGCGTTGAATTATAACAATTTTTAGCTAATAACTGATATTTTTGTTTGATAACAACAATTAGAAAGATTAATTCTGTATATTTAATCAATTTTAATCTAATTGGTAATCAAAGAATTTGTCTATGGCTCCAATAAGATTTCATGTTAAATAAGGGAACTTGAATTTTTTTAGATTTTGATCAATAACACATATAAAGAAGAGTTGGATTCGTCATATTCTACACTATCAAAAAAATAATTTGTTTTGCGACATCTCGCGCGGGTGCCTCCTTAAATAAAATAATTAATCTTCATCAATGTTTTCGATCTTCTGCATTTGTAAATGTGACAACTTATTTTTATCAACGAGTAATACCTAACCTCAAATGTTGAATAACCGACATATTGTTGCTAAATTGATGCCGACATGTTACTTTTAGAATGGAAAGTGGAGTTTACAAATATAAAAGTTTTTTATCGGGAATGAAACAAATATATACACACGAAGGATGGAGAGGATTGACATCGGGATTAGTTCCTACATTAGCACGTGATGTTCCATTATCTGGAATGTATGTAATGTGCTATATTCAGTCGCTAGAACTTGTACCTCTTGGTAATATTCATTCTTTACAAATATTTTTTGCATTTTTCTTCGAAATTATCAGCATTTTTGTTATTATATGACATTATATCAATAGTCATCGTCATTGATGTCTTCCGTAAGAACTTTTCAGTTCTTTCATTGTTTCTTCTTCTATCTTCGTTTTGATCTATCAGTTTCCTTTTGTCTTTCTTCGATATTAGTTATAAAAATTGAATAGATAAACTTTTATATTCCAGAGCTACGTCAATCTCATCCATACAAAGTTAATTTCACATGTGCCACAATTGCTAGTATTTTCTCCGCGATTATCACTCACCCTCCGGACGTGATACAAACCCACATGCAACTTTTTCCCAATAAATACAAGAGCATATCGCCGGTTATTACAGATATTTGGTTACAAGACGGTTTCCCAGGATTTTATCGAGGAATCATATTGAGATTAATGAAACGAACCATTTTAGCGACTATATCGTGGACGTTATACGAAAAAGTTAAAGCGGAAAGTACGAAATAAATATATTCAATCATTATGTGTCTTTCTAATCGATTGAAACTCTTTCAAACGATTTTTTTTTTTGTAAGAATGCTATTTATAAATTAATTTGTGAGCATAAACACATTGAACACCCCTGAATTTTCATGGAATCTATTGGATTTTGATGAATTATAAATATTTTATGTGACACTGACTGATAGGGTATTTGACAAATTTTGAAAATGTGGTTTAAATGATATTTTCATATTATTAACTTATTCTAAGTCAGGTTTAGAAATTTAAATGACAACATTTATTGAATTTTTCTTATTTAAGTTTTGTTTATAATAAAAATAAATGTATATTTTAGATTTTTGAGACTTTTAACGGTGTCAAATACTCTACTATCGAAAAATGGTTCGTAATCGTCCACACTATAAATTTCGAACCTCGAACTAATCTGGTTGATAATTATTTGCGGGAGGTCAAAAACAAGATAAAATTTATTATTATGCTACGAGTACTATTAAACATAACGAAATAAATTCCGTCTAACAACGTAAGAGGAGTGAAAATTACAAAATCATAACATCAAAATTATTCAATAACAAAAACATATGACAGTCATTAAAATTGCTTAATTAATATTTTCAAAACAACTAAAAAAATCGTAACAAAATAACAATATGAAAAAATTATAACCTCTATTTTATCATTTTGTACCGTTTTGAATGTTTAATTTCGCAAATTTCCGAAAAAATATAATCGCCGCCATTAATTTCAATAATCTATGTATCAATAAGTTTGTTCGCGATTCGATTCCGAATCGGTTTAGGAACCGATCGGATGTTTAGAGACAGATGCCCTTTTTCCATCTTCTTATAGTACAGTAGCAGTTCTCTATCATTAATCTTAACAACTGATTAGTAATCGATTCTAAATTAACCCGCAAATAAAGCTATTAATAACGATTCCAGTTCTTTTTATCTGTCAAGGTTATGTATATGATTTTATATCATTCAGACATGAGACTTCGAAGTCATTGCGTGATAAGAGAAACGGAAACTTACAATAAAATACTGTATTCGTTTCAATATAATAATAATCAATACTCATCCTCCATACTATAACAAGTTATATTTTTAAACAAATTCTCAATTACAAAATAAGCAGTTGATTAAAATCGGCTGTTACGTTTATGTGCTGTGAGTAGTGGAATCGAAATTCTATCCATCCGGGGTTAATATTAAACGTAATCGTAGTTTCAATTGCGCATATTTTTAAACTTCAAATAAATTCATTATGTGCATATTGTATTGTAATATCGATAAGTTGTGTCAATATTTAGGTAAGTGTGTAAAGGTAAACTGGAACTAAAAAAATCAATTATAGGTTGTAATTATTTATTTGTAGGTTGATTATGTAAATATAAACAGTTATAATAAATATTATTGAGTGGAATCGATTGTTTTTCATGGAGTTTTGTCAAGCTAGAATACCAAACACTGGTATAGATAAAAGTAAAATTGATCGAATTCTAGAGGTAAGTTTATATATATATATATACTTAGTATTTATCTATGAAATCTATCAATATAAATTTGACATTGACATTTGTTTTATTCATGATCTTTCTAGAAATCAATTAATAAAAAGTTTATGTGTTTATTTAAGTATAAATATATTTAAAAATACATTTTCAAATGTATCCTCAAAATGAAGTATTTATAATATTTAACAGTTTTTGTATTTAATTTTCCTAACCTCTAAATGATGTGATTATGTTCATTTTGGTCTGTTTGAAGTTGTCTTTAGATACTGTTTTTGATAAATAAAAATGGTTTTGTTGCTAAAAAACAAGAAATTGTAATAATTTATAATACAGAAGATTGGGCATTGTATATAGGATGTAATATTTTTTGCAGAACCCTATTTTGAAAGCTTTTGCATCTGGATCATGTTCTGGAATAATTTGTACTATTTTACTGCAACCGTTGGATGTTATAAAAACTCGTCTACAAAATCCTGTACTGTCACTCAAAAGGTAAGTCGGTATTTTTAAATTTATAAATTCGTTTAAGGATTAAAAACATTGTTATTATAATCAGTGTACCTATCTTCCATTTTACAAATATTTTTTCGAAATTATTCATTTCTTTCGAGGTATCTTTTTTAAATTCTTTTGTTATTGCGGACAATCGAACAAAATTTTATTAACAGACTTGATATTGCAATGACCTATTAAGTAAGTTTATCACGTGTTTTCTTAAACAAACCCAACTGTATCAATAACATTTAAAAATAGTTTCGACCCCTGCAGAGAATAATAAATGTTGTTATATAGTCGTCTAATCAACATAAAAATTCCTGATAATTAATAATTTATTGTTAATCTGAAAGTGGCCTTGACATTTTTGTTTACAATATTCGATACCACACAGCAACAAATTTGATTAGGAAGAAAAAATATCGAAAATTTAAGACAATTATGATACGGAAATAACTTATATTTGATTAAATTTGAAACACAAAAGTTGCGTGATGGTAAAAAGTCATTGGAACTTGATAAATTTCGAATTAATTCGTTTTGAAGCATTAGAAAATTGCTTATAGGGGCTGCACCTTGGAAATACTCACTTGATCCCCTTGTTGAGGTGTATTAGATAGTTGATGTCTACACCTTTTCGCTTCTTGTCTTTTCCTGGCAGTCCTACTCGGCTTAGGTTATCTTCTATCTGTTTTAACCATTTTGTCCTCGGCCTGCTGTGTCCTTTTCTACCACTGGGATCCCATTGTATCATATAGATTTTGTTTCTTCTCTTCCTACATGCCCCAACCATTTAACTTGGGGTTTTTTAGAAAATCTTTAGTTTCAAGGAGAATTTATGAGAAAAATTACTCTTTTACACTCGAAACTTTTTTCTTTTTCCACCCATTCGACATGCAATTTTCTAAATGGATTTTTACCCGCACAAATGTAATTTTTATTTCTTATTCATATTCATTATTGTCTTACTGGTCAGAAATTCCTGGATTTTACTTTTTTTGTGCACCAAGTTTTTGACTTATGTAATAATATAGTAAAATTATAACAATTTTGCATGTCAAATTAGAGGTATATTTATTATTCGAATAACTTTTTCAAAATTTGTTAAATATCCTATTATACATTTTTCTATCTAATAGACCTAAAAAAACGCATATAAAATGACATTAGGATGATACAAATATTATTTCAGTCATTCAACTGGTACGAAAATCATCCCCATAATCACAGATGTCATAAAACACGAACAGATATCAGGATTATGGAAAGGAACGACTCCTGTAAGGAAAATAATTTCTTTATAACCAACTTTTTATTAAAAAAAAAAATATATTTTAGGCATTGATGCGATCCGTACCTGGTATAGGATTATATTTCTGTTGTTTGGAATACGTTAAAACGCGTTTCTTCAACAAAAAAACACCATCCCCTAGTGAATCGATATTTATAGGTGTAATCGCACGAAGTATGGCTGGTGCCACTTTAATGCCGATGACCGTTGTCAAAACAAGGTAACATTAATGACCATAGGTGAAAATATTTTTTATAACAAACTTTTAATAACAATCAGAATATTTATTTACATTATTTGATGTATTGGTGAGGTTTACATCCATGGTTTTATGGTGTTTGATGATTGTTTTTGATACAATTTCTTCTCCTGTGGGCCTAGTAGTAGTAGTAATCACCTTTAAATCAACGTTTCTAAAGTTTTATCAGATCAATTCAATAAATTTTTTGTTAGGTTATGTTTCCAGTCAAGTTCTTTTGTCTAGGTGGAGTCTCTAGTTATTAGCTTGTGTTATTTCTTCTTCTAGCTTAACTAGGAGACAAGTACCTGAACATTCTTTGTTCCCGTGTCTTCACCAAAAGTTCTTGATGTTGTATACTGTGTCTCTAGTGCAATAGGAAAAATTTTGGACTATTTCTAGTAAACTTTCGTTTGTACGATTATATTGGTTAGATAAAGTTTTAGAAGTTGATAGTAGTTTGGGTAAAGAGTTATTTTAATTTTGTATAGCAGTCCTCGGTGCGACACTCTGTCAAAAGCCTCTCCTGTATCGAGGAAAACAGCAGAACATTAATGAGTTGGTAGACTGTCGAATGTTTGTTTCCATTCCTGTGGAGCTACATCTTCATTTATTTTACTTAGGAGTGATTTGGACATTGTTGGTATCATTATTAGACAGTAAGGTTAGAACTTCTTGTCCTTTGGTCCTAGAAGTGGAATAGGGTGAGTTTCCGCGGTTTTATGGTGTTTGATGATCGTGTATGGTGCTTTCTTTGGGGTTTACTTATTTTAAAGTCTTGTTTTGGTCCACTTCTTGATCTGATTTGTATTATAATTACAGGTTTGAAAGTGGAGTGTATCAATATAGCGGAGTAATGGTGGCGTTACAGGATATATTTCACCACGAAGGTATTAAAGGTTTAACGAGAGGATTAGTCCCTACGATATTCCGAGACGCTCCCTACGCCGGGATCTATTTCATGTTCTACAATCAAACCAAATCTGCTGTACCTAAAGGTGAATATTTAATGATTACGCCTCGTATAATATATAAGAATGTTTTATTTTTAGATATTTATTCGATGTATCCATCTCCGGTTCATTTTACGTGCGCATTGGTATCCAGTACTTTGGCGTCTTTGGTTACCCAACCTCCGGATGTATTCAAGACTCAACTTCAACTTTATCCTAATAAATACAACGGGTTATGGTCGGTGGTAGTTCATATATACCTTCGATATGGTATATTGGGATATTTCCAAGGTATCGTGCCCAGACTGATGAGACGCACACTAGTCGCAGCTATATCGTGGACGTTGTACGAAAAAGTGATGACCAGAAAAAGTATTTAGTAATTTTAAGGTTATTTATATAAATATTTAATTGTTAATAAAATTTTAATTATAAGAAAAAATGAGGAATGTGTTTTTATTGACCGGTTTCGGTGTCGTTGCTCCTCTTCAGTACGAGGTATCTTTTTTCAATAAATCTCGAAAGATAAGGACTTTTTATCACTATAATAATGCCAAAGAGTCCTTAACAACGTCATAGAACGTGAAATTATCGTTATCAAAATTGTATATTTAACGTAAAATGAAGGCTTTAGTATTGAAACTCCAAAAAAAAAAGTGTTTTTATTTATTCTAGAATACTCCCATCTTTTACTAATTGTTCTCTATCAATTAATCCTAACGAAACGCAAGCTACAAGTGCTGCTCCTTGTTCTGCATATTTTTTATTCTTCTCCCTAAAAAAATAATAAAATAAACTTTTAGGTCACAACATCTAAATGTTGACAATGTGTGGCAATTGCAGATATTGAAAATAACTAAAGTGTAATCAAATTATTACTGGAGTATTTTCTACTAACAAATAATTGAATAACTTTTAGGTTATATTTGCAATTTTGACAGTTGTAGTGAGAAAATGCGAATAACCAAAGGGTGAGTGAAACAATGACTCAGGTACTAGAGGAAAATAAGTTCTAAAAGTTGGCAACGTGTGAAATCAGTAGTGGCAATTGCAGCTATTAAAAAAACCTACATATCTGAAGTGTATTATGACAAACTATCTTTTAAACGTTGGCAACGTGTGAAATCAGGAATGACAATTGCAAATGCTTAAATAGTGTGTTCACTGTCTTGCTTGGTATGTAACCATTGCTACCAATGAACAAAACCCAAAAGAAATTAACTAACTAGTGCTCAATACATAACTACGTTCCGAATTTTTTTGTTGTTTCATTGTTTATTTCAATTCCTCGCTTTATTTTACAACTTTGGGTAAAACTGGAGATATAAAATGTACTTTTCTTTCTTGTTTGCTCATTTTTAGTAAACATTTTATTAATAAACAAATGAAAATTAATTAAATGCCTGCAATAGTTCATTTAAATATAAAAAAAAAACAAATGATGATACTTAAAAGCGTCATCTTCGTATTCAACAATTCAAATTTATCTGAAAACATAAAAAACAATGGTACGGTACCTTTTTGTCATATTTTTCTATGTAAAAACAAAATGTAAACACGTGACAGTGACGTAGAGAACTTAACCTATAAACATCGTTTGAGCTTTGTTGATTATCCTTGACATAACTTGAATAAGTATAAATGACGTATTAGGAAAATTACAATTTAAAAGTTAGCAGCCCTGTGGCGTCGATCTTTTATTGTTTTAAGACTTATTGTTGTCGAAATCCGGCGATTAAGTTAGGATACTTTGTGTTTGTTGTTAGTTTTCATTTTATAAATACTTATTTACTGTGTAAAAGATGATTCGTTATTTTTATAATTATTTAAAAGAGATTATTCAACACTACAATTTCTATTATTTCAAGAACAAACCTGCAAATGGTGGACTGTGAATTCGTACTACCCTTATGAGGGATGTAAGTATTACATAATTTTTAAAATAGTTATGGGATCATACAAATAAACCTGACATTGGTAAAATGCTGATTTCACTTAAATTTTATTTAGCTTCCAGTTGTAAAGTTCCATTTTTAATTATTAATTTAATGAAATTTTTAAAAATTACTTTTAGTAAACCAGAAATTTAATAAATATATTATTATCTCATTAAATTTCACTGTTGGTGACTGTATATGAAAAGATTTTCGAAATTTTAGGTTATATTGCATTTTAATTTGTTCATGGAAAAATTACAACGTGGCAACGATGTAAAATCTATAAATTCTGCAATTTTATCATTAAATCTTGATAAAACGTTAATTATTTCAACTATTAACATTCAAACTAGAGTTTAATATGAAAAGTTGAGGTTGAAAATCCCATCAACTATGAAATAGTTTATTGACGACATTTTAACTGAAAATTAAACTACATAGTTACTTAAAACAGGTTTTCATGTAAAAGAATTTGTCATTTAGGTTTTTTGTAATTCTCAAATTCATTGAATTGGGAGAAATCAATGAAAAAAAAATGATTTCCACATGTGTGACAATATCGAATTAAAACGCTTCAAAACTTGAATATCTCAAGTGAAAATTTATACTCACCAATATGATGAACTATACTTTTTATCATTCAAAGTAACAACAGCTCTAAACAATTTATCTTCGTTAAAAACCTTGTACTTTGGAGAATCGTATTTATTCTTCCCACAGTAAACTATTAACCTCGACTTTGGTAATTGGGGATCTTCTGTATAGTTCACTCGAATAAAAACACAATTTAAACAAATGTCGATGTCTTCACCATCAAGATCAGTTTTTTGCTTTTTAAGTTGAGGACTGAACATATCCGGTGCCACTTCTCTTCTACCAATAATACCCCTTGATTGGTATTCCAAGTATTTTTGACGGCAGTACTCACCTAAACCCCAAATATTACTAAAATTCAGAAAAATGCCTCTAATGTCAAAAAAAAAACATGTTTTATTTGAAGTTTAGTAACCATATTATATGGGGAACCAGAAACTCTCTTGTCAAACTCAAACTAGGGATACTAGATATGATTTTATGTCTAAGCTTCATTATCAGAAAGTTTCTTCTAATGTCCTCTTGGAAATGCAGTTTTTAGGATCAAGTTTTATTGAGATATGTTTGGGGAATGAACTGAACATTCTTTCACGCGGAAACAAAAGCATGTTTAGCTAACTTTTGACAGGAGAATTTGAGGAGGTTCCATATATCCAGAAACATCCTTAAGCTTACCATATTTGTTCGAGGGTTTGACATTCCAGGAATTTTTTTCCTCGAGGAGTCTCTTGTAGTTCTTTTAACATATTTTGGACACAATATTTCGTATTACTAGGAGGATTATCGTATTCGACGCAATTTTTTAAATATTCTACTATAACATCATCCATTAATTTCATTCCTTCTTTTCTAAATATAGAACAATTATATTCTGCTGCTCTTGCGACCATAACACTACTACACCCACAGTCTTCTTTAAATTTAATCAAATCTCTGTAATTTTCTATTTCTCTAGAACCGCCGCTATGAATAAATTAATTTATTATTTTGAAAATTCCTGTGGACTCAATATAAAATTAAATATAACAATTGATAGTCTTTGTTTGTACTGATTAAATTGTTCCACATTGTACTTACTTTGCAATAACTGGTATCCTCAATGTTTCTGAAATTTTTCTTAAAGTTTCATTTCGATTAGGATGCTGTGGTCTTTCTACTCTCGTTCTACCATGTACAGCTATTGCAGATATTCCCGTCGACTCTAAATCTTTAACAAAATTCAAAGTTTCATCAATACTTTCGAAAACTCTTATTTTACACGTCACTGGAATGCTACAATTCTGAACTAATAATGAAAGTATCTGTTTTGCTTTTACCCGTTGAGTCATTAATGCAGCGCCCATGCCTCCTTTTAAAGAGAACTCTTTAGGACAGCCCATGTTGATATCAATGCCTGCAACGTCATTTTCACTAAAACATATTTTGTTGACATAATATTGTTCCACAATACAAATTATATATTTATGCCGACTGTCCACTATGCAACTGAGTCTGAATACATTGATAAATTACGTTTCACCACTGATTTAATACTGATTACGTGTGTCCTCAAAAGTTTTATTTTGATTGCAAAACTGTTGCAAGATCAACTGGTTTGCAATCTTTGTTTCAAAGCAGTTGCATAGTGGGCGGTTGGTCTTATACTTACATCATTTTTGCAACCTTTAAGGCTCGTTGCGGATCACTAGTTCCTAATTGTACTACTACTTTTTCTTTTTCTTCTGCACAAGTACGAAATACGACAGTCCCATTTGTCGCGTCCAAATAGTCAATTGTTCCCAAAACTTCTATAAAATAATACGTATTATGTGAAACATAGGAAAACTTTGAAAATCGATGTATCAATTACCATTTTCCCTTCGTACTGATTTTAAAAATTTCCAATCAATTAGTTCTTCTGTATAAACTATGTCTGCTCCATATCTCAAAGCTAACAACCTCATTGGTAAGGTACCTACTCTTACCATGGGAGCAAGAATAACTTTATTATCATAATTTAAAACATTCTTTCTTATATCTAACTTATTTTTCATTGTTATTTTTAAAGCCTTTTAATTTTTAAAACTAAACGTGGTTTAAAAGTACATGCTTATGTTTTGACAGTAGAGGAACGTTATCTAACTAAATTATTTGGTTCGAGATTACGGTGACCTATTATGCACTAGAACATAGAATTTGTTAGTTATAAATAAAAGTTGATGGTTATTTGTTTTAATGCTGAACGTTTTTGTAATACTTAAGTAAATATACGAAATATCTTTGAAAATAACGGATCATATGAAATTATTCAAATATTGGCAAACCTGCAGTAATTTTTTTAATGAATGACAGCACCACGTATCGGTAAAAAAGGCGGAAGCGTCTTTTCATCGTCATTAAAGTGGTAAACGATTATAAAAATAGTATACAATAAATACACTTTAATTAAGTAATATTCTTTAATTAACAAAATGACCGTAGAAGAAGATGTAATGAGAATTCAAAAAAAGTTAAATAAAATGACATCGGAAGATGGAACTGTATGTAATATTTTAAAAATAAATTTTAATGTTATGCGTAAAAATTGCAGAATTTTGGCAGAAAAGCCAACCTAGTTACGCGATGATCTATTTTAGTTAAAATTACGTTTGAATCTATTATTTATTGAACTGTTTCCGTATGCATTAATCTACTTTTATCTAATTCATCATTGGTTTATAAACAAATCAATTATTTTGAAGCATGATCGTCTGCCATGTATTTTATATCTGAAAATTTTGTTTCATAGTTCAAAATATAAAAATAGTTAACGTATTTATGCCATTTGCAAATGAACCACATATTTCTCATTAGAATACTTAAAAATTGCATTAACTCATGTACTCAGTTTAGTACCAAAAGAATTCAATACTTTTAACGTTTTTTTGTGGCATAAATTTTAAATATGTTCATAGTAGCGTGATGGACACCCAAGGGCTATTAAACACATAGGGACATGCTGAAATGTGTATAATAACTGTCAAATAGGTTTTGGACTAAATAAATTCCTGAATAGAGGATGAAAATATAATTAGAATTATGTATCATGGAGTTATTTATTGATATATAGGGTCTTCTGAATCTTTTTCATTATAATGTCCCTGAGATTTAATGTACCTGTTATATAATAAATATCAAAGCAACAATATTCTACAAATACTTGGTGGTTTTAGTGTTCCAACATTTTGTATAACACAGTATGATCTGAATAAATCAATTATGATGTCTCTGGAAGGTAGCAGTGGAAAAAGAATCTAACTGTATAGATTTAAATTGATTTTCTTTTTCAAAGTGGTTACTACTGGGTGACAATTATCAACAAAACAGAAAATATTGATGAACATTTTTTTTCTGTTTAGTGTTTAAGTTAGAGTTGCTATGAAGCCTCGTTCTGTAATATATTGAAATTGGGGTATTTCCACAGTGCTATGGAAAGACACTTGTTCTGTTTCGATACAGTTTTGGATGATATTGTATATTTTTTTCATTTTACTTATTAATGTCATTGTTTATGATGAGCTGGAATTATTTTTCAAGCTTAGAAAATATGGACATTTGATTCTTTTAAATTTTAAGATCATTTTATCAATTTTTTCTCTCAAAAGTTAGTGTTGTATTTTGTGAAATCTTGTATTTTCAAAAAACACAGTTGTTTGATTAATTCCTATCATAATTACTTTTGTGAGCTAAATATTCGGTCCTAATTTACTATGATATCAACTGATATATGATTAGATTATGATAATAATAGTAAATATAAAATTGACATGATGATATTTTGAAGAATTTACCTTTTAGGGTCAAGAACAGGCCCTGGATCTTTTGAAGGAGTTGCAAACTTTAGATATAAATTTGGAAGTACTGACAAATACCCGTATAGGTATGACTGTGAATGCGTTAAGGAAATCTAGTAAAGACGATGAAGTAATTAGTTTGTCTAAAACTTTAATAAAAAATTGGAAGAAGTTTTTATGTGGTTCAAATTCGAATGAAAAATCTACAAGTAGTACCAGTAGTTCAAACAAACCAAAAAAAGAAAAGGAAGATAAATCTAGCCGCGAAGATAAAGATAGGGATAAAGAAAAGATGTTACCAAAACAGTTTCCTCCTACTTCAAATACCACAGATTCGGTGAGACTAAAGTGCAGGGAAATGTTGGCTGCAGCTATTAAGACGGATTCCACATCTGACGATTTTGAAGGTAAATTCTTTATTTTTTTTATTTCAGAACTGATTTAAATTTATATTGGGCCAACCAAGAAGTCTAAATATTTTATGGAAGCTCCAAATGACCCAAGGTTACATTTTTTTTCAGGTTGTGCAACTGCAGAAGAATTGGCTGAAGAATTGGAGGAAGCAATATTCACAGAATTCAAAAATACCGATATGCGATATAAAAACAGAATCCGTTCCCGCATAGCTAATTTAAAGGATCCCAAAAATCCAACCCTCAGATCTAATTACAGAATCGGTGCCATATCTGCTGGTAGATTAGCAGTAATGACAGCAGAAGAAATGGCCAACGACGAAGTCAAGAAACTGAGAGAAAGATTCATGAAAGAAGCGATAAACGACGCTCAATTGGCAACGGCACAAGGTACTAAAACGGATATGCTCAAATGCGGTAAATGCAAGAAGAGAAATTGTACTTACAACCAATTACAGACGAGATCCTCAGATGAACCGATGACTACTTTTGTTCTTTGTAACGAGTGCGGAAATAGATGGAAATTCTGCTGATTTAATTCGGTTTTATTACTGATTATGTTTTGTGGTCATTAAATAATAATATTTGCATCCTTAATGCCAATTGTATTTATCAGTTGTGCAAAGATTGATAGTTAATAAACTTTAATTTTAAAGAATACCCATTATTATCCGTAATTACATATTAATACCACGGACTACCTAGGAGTACAAATGAACTACCACTTTGACAGGAAGTCCTAACAAGCTTCCATTACATAAAACTCAACAAAAAAAATCCACTTGAATGTAGTATAGATCAGGAGTGCAACTGAACTATTGCTTGGAAGGACATCCAGAGAAGCTTTCGTTATACAAAATAATAAGAAAATATCTGAATGTGTCTCTATCCAGCTATATGACAAGATGGTTCTCATATTTAGTGTTCACACTATAATATCCAATGGTACAGATGAACTACTATTAGTAGGATATCCAAAGAAGCTTTGGATGTAACCTAAACCAACTATAGGCGTACAAATGAACTACTTTCGGTAGAAAATCTTCCACTTGGATGTACCAGTATCTAGTTAAGGTACTAGATAGTGTCCTAAATCACAAATAATGATATCGAGATGTATCAGTTTAAGAAGATCCATAGAAGCTTCCACTATATAAAACCCAACAAAAAATTAATTCGAAAGTATTGAGCTACGCTTTTTGTATATTATATAGTAAACCACTGGAGTACAAATGAACTACTACTTGGTAAGAGATCAAAGAAACTTACGTTATAAGAAAATCATATTTAGATATAGGACTGATAGTTTTCTCAATTAGAATATCTAGGAGTACAAATGAACTACTCACCAATCAAACTATATTAGAAAGTAAACATCAGAAGTACAAATGAACTACTATTTGATAAGAAGTCCAAAGAAACTTCCGTTATTTTAAATAATACGAAAACTAGTTTGGATGTGACTGTATCCAGCTTTAGGATTAAGCGGTTTTCCTAATTAGTGTACCATAATATCTAAGGGTACACATGATCTACTACGTGACAGAAAATCAAATGAAGCTTCTATTATGTAAAAACCATTTTGATGTTAGTCGTAAGATAGTTTGCCTACATTATATACATGATATTTGAAAGTATAAATGAACTACTAGGAACTAGTAGGAAACCCAAAGTTGAATAGAACCAGTACATAGTTCTCGAGGTGTGCCAACAAATCAAAGTTAATCTAAAATGCTTCATCGTTTGGTATTCCAGTGCAATTTTTAATAAATTCTCCTTATTTAGGATTTTTTGCTCTTGAATTCTGCTTTGGACACTTTTTTTTTAAACTAAGGAAAAATAAAACTACAATGATCCAGCGTATCTTTCAATAAGTTTATTGTTGACTAAATATGAACATATAATAATTATAAAACTCCTAATTTTGATGTATAAAAATTAATTGATAAAATTACCCAAAATTCCCAAACAACAGAGCGAAAAAAAAAACATCTAAAGGATTCTTCGAAAAGTTTGCTGCCTTTCTAACGATTGCGTTCAAAGGTTTTCATATTTAAATAATTTCATACAAATTTGCGTCCTATAAAAACCAAATTGTCTCGCATCATTTATTACAATACATATAAAAATATTTCAAGTACCTCAAAAAGGCATCCGACACAACCAACTTCTTTATTTAATAATTTAAAACTTTTTCGTTTTACCAATCTGCCAAATATGAAAAAAATCTTATAAAACAACTCAAAATACAATTAATCATCAGAAATTACTTAGAAAACTGTCAAGTTAGTAGGTGCAGGTTTCTACGTGGTACCTTTTTGATGTAGCACATCTAATTATTACCCCAATATCCATAAGAGAGTGAAAAAAACTGGATTCATGGTATTTTAAGTAAACCTAAGTCTATAGAAGAAGACCATATTACTAAAATGCAATATACAAAATTCTTATCCTTCCAGGAGTCTTTTATGAAAGAAATAGAGAAAATTAGAGCCGATAGTGTTTGGATAACTCAGTAAAGTCAATATAAACAGGAAAAAGAGGCTTAAAACGATAATTTCACGTTTGATCTAAGATTACAACTTGGTACTCCAAGTGAAAATAGCGAAAGTGATGGTTGTAAGACAAGGCCCAATCCGAGGTTGTAGCGGTACTATAAAAAAATTGAGGATCCTTTTAATTCAATAATCTTGAAGAATTTAAGAGTAATAATTGTGGAGACAATTTTTTCTATATATAAATAATGATATACCTAGATTGACGTTTGCAAATTATAATTGGTAGCAATAGAATACGAATTGATTTAATGTCCCGCTATCGGTTTCAACTCCTTAATTTGTCTTATGAGGTACGCCTTTTCGTCGTTAAATTGTTCATCTTCCGCTCGATCCGTGTGAAATCGCATAAGAAATTCAACGAGTTTTTCTTGATTACGTAATAAAATGTCTAATATCGGTTTCGGTTTATTAGGATTAGCTACAAACACCTAAAAACAAATACCACAATTTTTTATAATTAAATAACTATTTTCATCATAAATAATCATAATGTAGTGAACTACATAAATACGAGGTATGTATCAAAAGTTTCTGGCTATAATATAAAAATTACACCATGCACCGTAGTATCCATATCTGACCACTATGATAATATGATTTTAAAGAATAAAAATATTATTTCAACTGTTTTTTTTTTAAATTAAATTTGCACAAAATTAAAAACCATTGGAGGGATCAAAAAAGTAATAATTAAATCAAATTGAGAGCAAAAAAGTAAGGAAGATAACAAAATATGGTGGAATAAATAAGTATAAGGAGGGCTGAAACCCTCAACTGATACCTGAAAAGGTATACAGAAAGGAAAACAAGAAAAATATGTTTTCAAATAATTGATTCATGGATTTGTTATTTTCAGTCCGGTAAGTTATAGGCAGTTCAACTTAACGAAAAAAAAAAATTTTTTCCCAACTAATTGAATTTGTTATGTTATAAATATATTTTTTTAAAAACTCACCTTGAATACATGGAAAGCTTCGAACTGTATATTTCTGGATCTCTCTTTCAACATATTCATCATCAATTTTAGATTGTCTGGATTCGAAATATACCTTGTCATTACCTAAAAACCAAGACGATTGGTAACGTCCAAGGGATATCGATAATGGGCTTACCGTAAAATTGTGTCTATCCAATAATAATTCTCCAAGAAGTTTCAAACTCTGACGGCGCGTTACGTAATTCTCAGAATTAAGAAGTCTCTGATAATGACTAAAAACCTTATCGTAATTCATTTCTAAGAAATCAGCGCATAGGATTTTATGTCTGGTTAACAATTCCTAAAAAAAAGTTAAGTAAAGAAAGTGATTTCTCGTTCATTTTCAAAGTTTTCTTTTATTTTAATTAGTAGCTTAATATTAAATTAACGATAGATGATATAAAATTTCAGTATTAATACATACCTTAAACGTAGAAAATGCATCGGATGCTATATCAAAAGTAGATACTTCCACATATCGAAAAAAGTTATAAAAATCGTCCGAATATAACATTATTTTAGCCAAAGCTTCGTATCTAGCACATTCACGTAACATGGTACCACAATTTAATGCTATTTCTTGATGTTCGTACCTAAAAATTTTTTTAAAAACCGACAATTTTTTATGTCATTTTATGTAATATACTTACCCAGTCATTAATGTAAACAAAATTTCTGGTTTAGTACAAATATATTCGACAGTAGGCGATCTAGTTCCAATCTGTCTCCGTAATATATTATTAAATACTTGGGCTACATCCTTCTTTCCCTCAAAATCGATCCTGTTTAGATTTTGTATTAACAATATCAACAAATTACTATTGTATAATTCTTGAGCTAATTGCGCTACAATAATATCTGCTTGCGGTTCAGCATCAGATGTACCATACAGCATGTTCTTTATAAGAACTAGATTCTTAGATACATCTTCTTGAGCTTTCTCCGCTTTTTTGTCACCTTTAAACAACATCGAGATTAATTTATACTGTTAAACAGCTAGTCCCCAAGGGGTAATCAATAATGAGATTTTCTGTACCTATCAGGGGGAGATATGAGAAGGACCAAGGACAATCTCTAGTGGTTACCCTCTTAGTGTAGGGTAACCTACACTAATACAATGTTAATTTTCTACAGTGTAATTTGGAATTAAAACGCACTTTAGTATATTTTATTTCATTAATTTGGGATATTTTTCATAAAAAACATTTTTATTATAAGCCACATCTTAAAAAGTATAATTTCTTATAATAGAAAAAATTATCAGCTGATTATTATTGATAATTTCTTAATCACTATGTGATAAAAATATTTATTTTGAATTTATTATTCGGACTATATACATTTAGTGATAATAGGGGTCAAATTCCGAATCATTTTAGGACCGATCGCAAGCGCACCCTCAGAATTATCGTTCATGAGGGGGTGAAGTAATTTAACCCGCGAACAGAGCTAATATCATAATTTTAAATATTTCTAGAAAAGTTTTAGTTACAGTTCATCCATCTACAACAGTACCTATTTCATAATTTACAGTCCCCTAAAACTACATTTTTCCAATTCTACTCTAATTCCAAGCACTGGTATGAAATAAATGAGATTTTTTTTTTCCAATTTTACACATTGTAAAACAAATAGTTCAATGATTTCAAGAAATCAGTGATTATTAATAGATAAGCTGAATAAATTAAAAATTATATATCTAGGAATAGATAATATTTGTCAATATTATTTTTATTTAAACTGATACCATTTAAACCACTAAACTAGTAGTAAACATGAATATTACAAGCGATTTTGCTAGTACATAATTAACAAAATCATTTATTAAAATAAAAATGATAATTAAAAATATGAAAGTAAATGTATTTCAAAAAAAAACCAAATCTATGTCAATAAATATGTAAAACATAATAAAATGATAAATCATATATATTTTTTATACGTAACTAAGATAAGAATTTATATATATATATTTGTCACATACTCGTGAAGGTAACGTTTTTTTAATAATCCAAGATAATAATTCCAAAGACAAAATATATATGCATACTTTATTTACATTATTTAAGAGACATGCACCATTGGGCAGAGCAAATTTAAGAGTATTTAGTTAATATAGTTGATGATAATGTCAAAAAAATCGGTGGTGTTCTTATTACATTAATTCTACTTACCCTTTTCAAGTGAATTTACTGCTTCTTTTAGAGCCTTCACAACATCTGCTGGTCCTTTTTGAGATTTTCCAAATAGGGGCATCGTTTAGTGCTTTATAATATAGACAGCAATTGCTTCAATAATATAATTAAATATTTAAAAAACTATCGACAATACGAAGTGTTTAGATAAATCTCGTATAAAATTTTTGAAAATGATTATGATATTACTTCATTCATTACTAAAGGAAATTGTGTAACTAGAAAAAACACTTGTAGAAGACACATCGGATAATAGTACACTTGTTTAATGCGATAATTAGGTAACGATTTAATGAAAACTTCACGAAATTATATTTTTTTAATATTTTTCGTTTTCACTTTGACTAATCCTTAAGACTTCTGAATCTTCTTTTATTATGTGGTCTCGAAGTTTAGGCAACTTAGTACCCCTATTTCATTAATAAATTTAATTAAATATGATTTCAATTACAATACTTTGGTAAGACATAATAGTTATGGAAATTTTTATTTTTGTATTTTTTAATTAAACTCTAAAGAATGTTTTATAGATTAGTATAACACGTAAAATGTAAATGTCATTTTCAAATTTAAGAAGATTTTTCGTACTACCAACCATGAATCACTAATTACTTTTATATTCAGAAATCTTTATAGAACTATGAAAATCTAAATTAAAAATTATTTTATTATTCAATTCAAACTTGCTGTTAATTATTTTTATGTATAAACTGTATAATACACAGAAAATTATATGATTAAAAACTATCTATTATGTTGGAGATAATGCATTTCACCATATGATCTATAGTCTAGTTCTCCGTAAGGTTATGTATGGACCTAGTATCGTGCTAGCTCCATGGATGACAATGACATATGACAATTGTGATTAATTCCAATTAATTAGTTTTTTTTTCAATTTTATTGTATTACCAAACAATATAATGTGTACATATTCTTATGTGACAAATTAACATGTGATGTCTATAAGTAATTTAATTTTAATTATTACTAATAGTAGCGTTCATAGGACAAAAGAAGGGTAAACTATTCATGGCATGGTAGTTTATTTTTAGTTGCGTTTCAAATTTAGTTTATTAATTATTTAATAATAAAATCGCTGTTAGACATGGCCAAAGAAGAAGAATACGATAAATTACCTGATAAAGATGCTGCCAAAGAATTTTACGCTAAATATGAACCTAAAGAAATATTAGGAAGGTAATACCAAATTTTCATTAAGTACAAACACAATGAAATTTCTTATTGTATCTTATCTTCCGTGTTATGAACAAGGTCCGTGAAAAAATGGAAATTTTATTTCTAATTCCTTCACTTATATATCTTTAGGGGTATATCATCAACAGTGAGGCGATGTATAGAAAAAGAAACAGGAAAAGAATTTGCTGCAAAAATCATTGATTTGAGTACCAGTGATGGAATCAATGATAGTTCTACTTTGGAAGGCACCAAACAGGAGGTTAATATTTTAAGACATGTTGCTGGTCATCCATACATAAGTATGTATATGTTTTAAAATATTTATTATATGGTTTTTACACAAATTTTCGCCTAATTCGAGAACATTAGAAAACTATTTTCTTGGTTCTTTGAGCTATTCTGTACATTATTTGTATCTTAAATATTTTTTATCTATTTATAGACCAAAATTTGAAATTTCTATTGGTGTTAGGTGTTATTATAGCCTTACAGGACTTCTGCATAATCCGGGGACACTTTAAAACTATTTTCTTGGTTTTTTCAACTGTTTTGTACATAATTTGTCTTTTAATACTTTTTCATCCATTCTTTGATAAAAATCCATCATTTCACTATTTATTTCTATTGCTTTTTTATTTTCTAACCTTCAATTCTATTCGATAAAGCTTATGGATAATTATATTTTGATCAATATAAAGCAGTTTAAATCTCAAGCTTTTTTTCTATTTGATTGTTTCCTAATATTTCTCAAAATATTCAATTATCTTATAATTCCATGAGTTTCCTAATTGTTTGTCAAGAATAATTGGATCCTCATTATCTACGTTGTTTTCAGAGAAATCATACAACACCAAACGAGTATAAGACACAAAAATACCAGAAATTTGATATATTAGTGACGAGAAACAAGACTACCTGAAGAATTATAAATTGATTTTTGTGATCTTGAATGTAAAGTATTTGAAATGTAGGAACTTTACAAATTTTAAATGTCTTCTGAATTAAATTCTTTATCTAAATCTTTTTCTACAAAATCAATCAGAAACTAACTAATTTCTCTCATAAATTTATTAATTCTTTCTGTAATAGAATGTTAATTTGTTTCAGTTGAACTACAAGATGTATTTGAATCATCTACATTTATCTTTCTGGTTTTTGAGCTTTGCAAACACGGAGAACTATTTGATTATCTCACTTCAGTTGTAGCACTTTCTGAAAAGAAAACTCGATATATTATGAAACAAATTTTTGAAGGAGTGCAACATATTCACTCCATGCATATTGTCCACAGAGACTTGAAACCTGAAAATATTTTACTCGATGATAATCTAAATATTAAAATTACAGATTTTGGATTCGCCAAAGTATTAAATGAAGGAGAAGTTTTGTATGGTAATCATACATGAATTCCTGATTTAAAATTCCAGTTTTTTCTCTAATTTTTTTTTTAGATTTATGTGGTACTCCTGGTTATTTAGCACCGGAAACTTTGAGGTGTAATATGTTGGAAGACGCTTCTGGTTATTCGTTTGAGGTGGATATGTAGGTTCGAAAATTATGGAAAGGCAAAGATATTTGAATTAATTGAAAATTTTATTTTTTAGATGGGCTTGCGGTGTGATAATGTATACATTGTAAGTACACATTTTTATTTGATTTTGAAATTTTTGTATAAATATTGTTTTAAAAATATTAACAAGGATGTGTACAGTTTTTCTGATTATTTTTGTTGAGTTTATGGTGAATTTATCATTTTCAATTGGATTATTTCAAAATTTCTGTGTCTCACATTACCATTTCACCTCTGAAAACATGTACAAGAACTTTCAGCTTCTGGGACTAAGGAAATTTACCTATACGCTTGTTGAATCCACCCTACACCTTTGAGGGTTCACTTAGACCACTTTGGGAATCACTGTTGTAATTCCTTTAAGAGTATAACAAATTAAATAATAAAAGCAAATTTTAAAATCGTTATTAATTTAAAACTGATTTGTAAATTGTTATTTTTACAAATATTATTTGCAGATTACAAATAGAAATTATTTTTTCCATGACTACCCAGCAAATTTGGTGGTGGCCAAGTTATTACCCTTATTTCAAACTATTTATTAATGAGACAATAAAGACTAAAAAATTCTTGAAACAAAAAAGTTGGTTGCATATTTTGCTGATATATTGATACTTGATCGAATTTTCAAATCATTTCCATCTGTTATTCAATTAAGTTGAAAATATTTCAATTGATACGATTATTTGTATATATATCTCCCCAATACCCTCCTTTAACTGTCAAATTGCAAATTTCTCTTACATTTAGCATATTTTTTCTCAAACCAATTCGTTGGTAAAAAAACGTGTTTATTGAACCTAAGAGAGCATTTTTGCTATTTTAGGTTGGTGGGTTGTCCACCATTTTGGCATAGAAAACAGATGATCATGCTCAGGAATATTATGGAAGGAAAATATTCTTTTTCTTCACCGGAATGGGCGGATATATCAGGTAGGTAACTAATAAAAAAAATATAAATGAAAAGTTATCGTACCCTTTGAATTCTGTCTAGTCCGTTTCATAAACACACTGAATGTTGTACAGGACATTTTGTTTCAAAACGACAACAAAAATTTTTTTCTATTATGATTATTGAAATAATTGCCACTTTTAATTTATAAACACATACACCATAAACATCGAATCATGTTATTAATAACGTTTCCGTTTTTAAACTTGTTACCAACATCATAACTACAAGACCATAATCGAAGGTTTGTTTTATATAATCTCGAACAGGTTCGATCGATTATCGATTTGTAAATCTGTTATAACCATAGAATTAATTTTAATACGAACAAAATTATAGTAATAAGTCGATTGATTGGATTAGAGATCTATGAGCGTGAACTGACAGTTGACATTTTTATGTACGTTTAATAACGATATTTTGTTTATAATTTAGACTGGTTGTGATTATTCACAATAATTATGTGTAAATATACGAAAATTATTTTATCAGGTAAAATTTTTGTTGTAATTCATTAATATTGATGTAATTCGTTATTCATGGATCACAAATAATATCAATTTGTTTTTGTTTTTTTTAATAATTTCAAATATATATTTATTAAATTTGTTCATTGGAAATGGGAGTTTTATACAAATAAAGAACTAATTAAATTACATCCATGGTTGCGGACTTGGTGAATATTCAAAATATTGTTATTATTTTATGCAGAATAAATGTTCAATGAGATATTTGAGTTGTGGCTCATAAGCTGCCAAAAAATTATTGTCTCAAAAACAAAAATCGAATCATAGTTAAAAATACAAAATACAGTTGAACCTAGCATGGAAAACAAGCCTTGATATGATTTGGTTCAAT
This sequence comes from Diorhabda sublineata, assembly GCF_026230105.1. Lineage (NCBI taxonomy): Eukaryota > Metazoa > Arthropoda > Insecta > Coleoptera > Chrysomelidae > Diorhabda > Diorhabda sublineata. The sequence goes on from NC_079483.1 coordinate 18,549,438, forward strand.
CAAAACTTAGGTTTAGAGTCATCTGTAGTTATTAATAATTGAAGCATAGAAACTTCTGTAATAAAGTTGAAAAAGGTAAAACAGCAGTAAATCTGTTAAAAGGTATTTCAAAAGTTTAATCATCAGATAATATCATAGAAGAAAAACTTCAGCAAGAAGAAGACGAAAACCACCAATTTATAATGGCAAGTAAAAGGGCATGGAAATCAATGTTGCCTTAAAACCACTTAGTTGAAATAAAGTTGTAACTTTCAAAGAACAATGGATATAATATACTTAGCATCATCTGAATTATGTAGACGAAACAAGAAGGTTCAGTCTTAGTTGAAAAACTAGCATCTGGATTTCTATATCTTTATATACAATCTTCAAACCAAGGCTCAAAATTTTTATGAAGGCTGGTGTTGAGGTACTCTGTATAAGAAACTAGTCTTATTTGTTCTATTTTATATAGTTTTGGTACAATTATTAGATATTACTGTCCGGTAAATGTGACTTCGTACTGGTTGTATATATATTTGAATAATTTTTTATAGAGGCACCGAAGGACTTAATTAGAAAATTATTAGTGGTAAATCCTAAAGACAGGATTTCTATTGAAAATGCATTACAGCATCCATTCTTCCAATCAGTGGTAAGTGTAGGTCGTTAAACATTTTTGAACAGAAACCATTAGAGAGATTTTGAAGTATCATTTCAATTCCGTTCCTTATTGTACTTGTTTCTTCCACTTTTGTTTGTTATTTCCTTCAGTTTATCTCAGGTTTAGTTCCCTCTTCGTTTTTAATGGCGTTTCCAATCTCGTTAAATTATCTGTACGTTTTAGAAACCACAAATAACTAAATTTAATGCACGGCGCAAATTCCAATGGGTTGTTTTGGTAGTAAGATCTGTAATTCGAATACAGAGACTCAAATACACACCAGAACCGTTAAGCTTGGACATTGCAAGGAATGATCCTTATCGTCTAAAAATCCTAAGAAAAGTAAGTGGAGAGTTTCTACTTTCCGTGTTATATTCAATGTTGAATTTGGTTTATTTTGTTAATGCAGGTTGTTGATGGTTGTGCTTTTCGTGTTTACGGTCATTGGGTGAAAAAAGGAGAAGGTCAAAATCGTGCTGCTCTATTTGAAAATACACCAAAGACCGAATTGAAACATATATACATGACAAACCTTAGTAGATAGTAATTTTAATCTAGTTTTTAAGTAGACAATTCATTCATAAAAATCAATATTGACAAATTAGTTCAACTTTGTGCAAATAAATAATTCTAACTTACAAATTGTGTTTTATTTTTTCCCTGTGTCTATTCGATTTAGTTTTCCGCGTTTAGATTTTACAAATTGTGGGTTAGTGATGCTAAGCTAAGGCTTCAGTATACCACCCACCTTTGATCCTGATGGTATTCCACGTGGAATGAAAAAATTGTTTGATTTTGATTTCAAGAAAGTTCAATGTAGAAAAAGGGTACTTGTAACAATGCAAGCAACCCTTAAGGAGCTTCATGGAGCGATAGAACACCAAAAAGAGGTAGATAGGGTGGACATTCGAAGGCACAAACCTAAATTAACCTCAATTAACTGTCCAAGGAAGCTGAAAGTGGTTCATTCACTCGACCCCATTCACTACCACTCTCCGGACATACGAGTATGGCTGCTTCATGCCAGTTCTCTATTCCTATTCTATCTAGATCGTCTCTACATACTTCTATGTATTTTTTTCTTTTTTGTTCCTATTCCCATTAATAAGGTTATTTTCATCAATCTTCGTCCATTTTGGCTATATGCCCCATTTAATGGTCTTTTTGCTCTGATCACATATCCCATATCAGCTTGGCCATTCAGTGTTTTGATCCTCTGAAAATCCTCAGTACCTTCATCTCCCATATTTTAATTTTGTTTTATCTTGTTCATGGCCCAACACTCGCTGGTAGACAGCACCGTTGATCTTAATAATCCTTGTAGTGCGTTTTGTTCCAAGTCGCCAGCCTTTTTAATATTAATCCGAAGGAACCATTTCACAGTACATCAAAAATTTGAGTTAAGTAAAATATTTGTGCTAAAAGTTATCAATCACATGAAAAAAAAGTATAAACCTTGCTTTTATTTAAAATACCTTTTGTATTTAGTATCAGATTATAAATTTACGAAAAAAAAATGATTATTTACAGTCTTGTAAATAACGTACAATGAAGTTATTTGAAAACCATCTACAACTAATAGAAACTCATTGTTTAAAAAATTTAATAACACAAAAAGTGATTCATTACAATAAAAAGTGAAAAAAATTCAAAATAGAATGTTTTAATGGTCAACAAAGTTTCTTTTATGCGAGTAATTTGATGGAGAATTTTTAACAAAAGTTATTACATTACTGGCTTTTTAGTATCTCGTAAAATGAATAGCGTTCAAGTAGTTTGAAAAGACTATTAATTGTAAAATGCCTCTCACAAACTAACAAGATTCCCAAAAAAAAGCTATTTAGTCATTTTAAACATTTCTCTACTAATTTCCCTTCATCTTATTTACTTAACTAAGGTAATTATAATTATCAATCGAATGCAAGAAAATTGTAACTTACTATATTTCTGCTATACGAGCGATCCGTCAAATGAAAATCCAATAAATACGAAGATATCCAAATCATCCTGAATACAAACAAATCCTTCTTATACAAGTTTTCATACTTTTAAAAGAATTTTTGGACATGGAATATGAAGTTCTTGTTGTTCTTGTTTATCTTAACCAAAAACTTTTTGAAACTAAGTAAGAATTTTGACAAGTGACGTAAACCGATAACTTTCAACTTGGATTTAAATGGTTGTTTTCAAATTTAAACTATATAATTATAAATAATTGTTATTTCATAGTTTTTTAATAAGTTATACCTCTCCATGTTGTATTTATTTTACGTCAACATGACAACTATGTAAAATGGGGAGTAGGCATGTATTGCACCTCGCACGCCTAGCAGGTGTTATTGTCAGATTCAGCGATAATTTGATATACGAACTCGGAAATGCGCGCACGGTGTTGTTTTCTTGAATTAATTTCACATTCTCTAGAACACGATTTCAGATACAATGCTCTTTTCAAAACAATTTATTTACATTAACCGTTACCGTTTACTACAATGTTTTTTGTTTGTATATTTATGAAAAAAAGATATATTAACCCGAGTGTCAAGGAAAATTTTAAATTTAATAGGTATAACGCATTTTGTTATTGTATATAGATATGACAAAAAATTATAAAACTATTGATAATTACACGTGGCAACCATTTTAATTCAGATAAAAAAGTAAAAATATCATGTGAACAGTCAATCATTTCAATTTTGTACCAAGTACTTATAAAATCAAATTATATTATGAGATGTTGCAAGAAACCTTTCTTGAATATTTCAAGTATAATAAATCCACAATAACAGTGATAATTTTAATTCTAAATCAAGTTAAATATAACACAAGTGTCAAATGTCAAAATCAAGTTAAATATAAAATTGAACCATTTTTATAACACAAGTGTCAAATGTCAAACAATAATTACATCATCAATTTGGATATTTTTCTACTTACGTTTTTATAAAATGTGACGTTTTATTCTGAATGAAATTATTAGCAACGTCGTAATATGTATGCTAAATAAAACTCCCCCCATTGAAATTCCTCTCTATTTGAATCGAGATCTGAGATCGAAATAACCACTTTTAACACTACAAGCGTTAATAAAGTGTAAGTCGTGACCGCCATTTCTTAAAACTTTTGAACAAACATAGAACAAATTAGAATAAGTTCGATCGTTCGTGTAGGACTGAGATGGAGTAGAAGGAGAAAAGAAAAATAAGCATGTAAAGATTCTCTGTACATCACGAAGTGTTAAATACAAAAATATCAGTTACAAGAGTTTGAGTTGCGAATCTAACTAAAAGCTCAAGCTTTATAGGTGTTGCCAAGTTGTAGAGAAAATCTAATTTATAGACAATCTACTATAATTTGATAAAATAATTTCATAATGAATAGTAGAACGTTTGAAGACATATTAGGGAAGAGAAAACAAAATAACACTTTTATTAAATTGCTTTATTAACTATCCGCTATATTCTACTTAAAAATTCTACATAACGTGACAGTGTTATCAATATGAATAATTTACTTCAATAATTTACCGCTTCCTCGTATGTGAATTATGATTAATTTTGACAAATAATTATGAGGAAGAAACGTCTAAACAAGTAATAATTCTGCATGTCTCTCGGTTCTTTGTTTTATTACTATAATTTTTCTTGTGGTATCCAGGATATGTAACGACGACGAAGGTGTTTTATTTATTAGGTAAAATTCTTCAACGTGTCACACAAGCATTGGCGGACGAAGATAGGTAAGAAGAAACTTAGTTTAATATTGGAATTGTTGTCGTGTTCAGCTATACAATATATAAAATGAAACTTATCTAATATTGAAGTACAAAAAATGAGTTATATCATTTATGACATATAGGCAATATCATTTACATTCATGTCATTAGGATTGCCGCTAGTTTCGGTCCATACTTCTTATTTGGTACAGTCTGTATTTAAAAACTTAAAGTGAGTAAATGCTATGAATTGCTGAGATAAATCGAGTGAATTTTGTGTCTACAACAATTAACTTGAAATGTTGTCTAAATATTCTGAAAATAAACAATGAGTTATATTATTCTTTCTGATATATAGGCAATATTATTTACACTCATGTCATTAGGATTGCCGCTAGTTTCAGTCTATAAATCTTATTTGGTAAGTATTTAAAAATTTGAGGGACTAAATGTTATGAATTGCTAATTTCGAATTTCTGTATAAATATATAATTTTTTAACTACGTACCTACACTTGAAAGTCAAAGAATTTTGGGTAAATAAAACTTGACACTCTTTGTATTTGTATATGTTTTTCTTATACTTTTTCAATAATTTGTATTAAAATTGTAATTATCAGTTTCTGTTTTGGAATGTTATGGAAAATAGTGAAGCTATGCCACTGACATCATCAAGGTAGAAATGGCCATAAATTATTATGACGGTAAGACCCCATAGTGAGACGACTATTCGCTACTTGACAAGATCTGATCGGTTGCTGACCTATTAGAATTATTTTATATATATACAAAGTGTACAACACGTTTTTTTCATTGATATAATATATTTATAATAAATATAAAAACTAACGTAAAGCTTGCATAGACAGAACTATCATTTTTTCTGATCCTATGAAATTGATATCGACCATAGATAAACTACAAAGTTAACATCGAAGTGGCGCTGCGTTTTATCGGAATTTTTTTGAACTAAATAAATCAAACGTATTTATAACTTCCTCTTACAAATTATACAATTTTACAAAAAAAAACTAGTTTATACCGCGTTTAATAATAGAGATTTGAATAAATTAATCTCTGAATTAATTACGTGATATAAAGGAAATCAACATTTTTCACATTCCCTATCATATATGAAGCTGGATGCCTTGCACGTGTTTAGATAACGCTATCTAGATTGCCAGGCAGCGTGAGAACATCCGATTCGCAATCTTATTCACAAAAATTACCGTATTCAGACGTGCACGGACTCTTATTCATACCGGAAAGCATAAACGCAGTGAACTAGTAAAATCTTGACGTAAAAGATTTCTTGTTTCGAATATTATACGTCCATTTGAGACGGTCGTTAAAATGCTGACAATTTAGGAGAGGCAATTATAAAATTATATAAGCTTGAATGCCATAATTATGACGATATATCTTCGATTTAATAATTTTGATATTGGTTTCATGTAATACTAATAATAATATATTTTAGTTTGTGAAGGTGTATAAAATCGCAATTATGTTTATTTACTTCTACTTGACAGTTATGTTATCTACTCTATAATAATTATTGACTCATTTTTTCAAAAGCAAATTAATTGCTGGGCTTTCTTAGTATTTCATATTCACATACAGGGGTGGTTTGAGTAATGTGTAATTTAGTAGATTTCTCATAATTTTATAATACACCCATCACCCTATATATCCACTATCGAATGTTATAAATGCTGAAAGCGTTCTTGTTACTAAAGAATTTAATTTGTCACGAAGATGCCACAAAAAACGTAATCAAGATTTAAAAAAAAAAAATGGAAACTAGGACGATAGGTCAAAGTTTTCTTCTTTAATTAGCCGCACAAAATTGGTTCACTTTTAATTTCATTTCAGGGTATAATTAGATGCAGCAATATTGGAAAAAGAATGTCTCTGTTTGGTAAATAGGCGTGACTGTCGTGATCAGTTAAAACTAATTATTGTAATAATGAAACTTTGGTAACAGTAACAGACTTCAATATCTAAACAAAAATATTTAATTTATATATTTGAAACAATTTATTTACGTCAACTTTGTTTCAAAATAGTACCTATCATTTTTGAGGTTAAATTGTCTCGACTCAAATCTATAAATTATAACTATCCAATATCTAGTTAAATTGATATTTGACTTAATATACCATCTACCTCCGTTATTTTATTATTTTATTAAAAGATTACTAGCTTTAATAGTATGTTTTGAAATTTTTGGTCCTGAAATCTTCGGGTAAATTTTATCGTGTATAAAATAAAGTTTATAGGTTAGATTGCATGAACATTTTTATCCAATATTCTATACGTGTTGAAAGATATTTATTTGTAAAGCATAAAATATGTACATTGCTTTTAGCATAACAAAAAATAACAATCTTTTAAAATTGGTTTTTACGTACATTAAATGTTTTGATATAATTTCAAAAGTATTATGTGCGCCATCTAGTAACTGACAGATTAACTTTTATATGGAAATTAAATTTTTACAACTACAATTTTAATATGTACATGCCCGGACTGGCCAAGTAGGACAGTGTAAATTCTTTCCTTTTTTGCTTTTCAAGAAATTTCTAATGCAAGTTTTGACAGCAAATCTAGATTCACAGTAGACACCTAATAAGTTGATGGTCCATTGTTTTACTAGATTTGTTTTTGGTCACTTTCACAATATTTTGAACTTTTAGAGTGTACGAGGATAAGTATTAGAGAAAGTTTTCGTACAAACAAAAACAAAGTAACATTTGAACGAAAATTTTCTTAGCTTGAAATAGTTAGTCGTCTTTAGACTTTAGATCTGTTTTTATCAATGTTAAAATGGGTTTACTTCGTAATTTGGACAATAATAAAGTAATAGATGAAATAGCTATAACAAGCTGTTTATAAAGAAGCCGTCATATTGTGACACCCCTTAACCTCCCCTTTGGGTATTCCATACCTCCCTGACCCTACGGTACAGTCACTTCACAGGTTTTAGATGAGGGCAACAAGTGGTTCCAGTCCGGGCCTGGATAGGTAAACTACACCATATTTGTTAAATTCTGACAAACAAATTGTTTTAATTTTTATTAGAAATCAGTATTTTTCCATATCTTTTTGTATAAAATACGTATAAATATATTCAAATTAACAAAATAATCAATTTTCAAGTATACTTCACTGTATTTACAAATATCTCAGTTTAAACATGTGAATGTTGAACTTATATTTATTAAGTAAATTAATTAATAGTTGAATATCAGCGTGTGTTTGACTGTGATAAACTATGAACAACAAAAGTACATGATTCAATTCACATAAATATTCCCACTTAAAACGAATCTGTTTACTGTCGCCGTTAATTATTAATATCCAAAATGGAAAACAAGATTTCTCTAAATTTATTCGTAATTAAATTGAAAATTATGCATAAATTGACAATTTGACTTCCGTCCTCGGGTCAATATAAACGGTCACAACTCAAAATTATTAAAACTGTTCTACTTGTAAGTTATTTTTCATATCAGGTTTTTTTTTTAAATTAACCAACACGTGAATGATTATTTTGACATGTAAACGAAGTAAATAAAAGTTTACAGTTTTCCGTGATTCAACACAATGAACTTTTCGGATTGATGTGGAGATGGCGTAGCGAACAGTCATTTATTACCATTGTAGCAATAAAGATTGATAGATAGACGACGGAGATTAAGGGCAACAGCAGTTATATCCACCCACATCCCTTTGAACTAAATTTTTAAATAATGTAAAGTATTAACGGTGAATCTCACGCATATATGTGTGTGTGTGGAATTAATAAGTTGCGTAATAAATTCGTAACAACGTAATTTTGTTTTTAAATTGTGCAATAACTTGAGGTTCATTCAGAAGATTTATTTACAAATTCGAACACAGATAAATTTCTTGACGTAATAAATTTTAGAATGAAATCTATTATGGTTTAATAATAAGGAAGTAACTTTATAATTTTTTTTATAGAAAAATCCTATAAATAATTACCTTCGTTGTACCCAGAGTCTCACGACCCTTAGAACACTAAGCAACGGTTCTGATAATCGATTAATCTTAATTTTCTAGTAGAAACCATTAAGCACATGCAATTAATAATTTTATTGAATTACTAAATTAATGATTTCATGCTGGTAATGGAGAATGTAGCCAAGGAAAATTCTTTTGCTCTCGATAAATCAAGTTGGTTTTACCTCGCGAAACGCGAACACTTTCATTACATAAAAAATAAGAATTACCCGCCTAACGGCACGATCTTACCATTAGTTATAACTATATCATAAATAATAAAAATCTTATGGTGTATTACAAGCTGTAACATTGGCTACTTTTTATATAGTTTTTTTAGTTTATGAATCAAGGATATTAATGTTTGTTTTTGTGAATATTTTTTAAAAGTTAGGTTAGAAATTTATTACGAAACTATTTGAAATCCCAACTGCGCATGCCTCGATATGTCATTACCCTAACGAAATATTCCTGTACACGATTTTTCACCAATCGTAAAATTAGTATTTGCAATTCAAATATTTTCGAAACTATTTAAACAAGCATGAGATATATCGTTTCAAACGTTCTGTTTACTCCACTTTATAGTAGTCGTAGTTCTTCGACATAGTGAGTGAGTGATGATGTCGGTCTATCAGAATTATGACCGTACAATACAAGCCATCTTCAAAGAAGCGAATAGGCATTAATAAGACGAGCGTGTTCTTAGGGCAACTGAGAGCACGGAAGTGGCCGATCTTCAGGACGACCTTTGACCTTTTGCGTGCGCTTTAGATCTTTCTCGAGCATATTGTAAAAAAACAAGTCGTCAATCCGGCAACATTTTTTCCAACAATGTAAAATACCCATGGAAATAATTTTTAATACCTCTTCAATATAATATTACAGTTATTTTAATTTTTTTGAAACCGGTTATGTTCAGAATTATGTGTTTGATAAGGTTGTACAATTTTTTGTCTAAAAGTTGATTGTAACGTATTGATGTTTATATATTCAAATTTGGCAACAGCTACATGTTCATTTTAAAGGGATTTAAAAGGTTCATACGAGGTTTTATTTCTCTATTGTAAAAAAAATAGGATTTCAGAATATTTACGTTCACGACAACGTAGTAGTAGCCACTACGGTTTAACTTTGACGTTTTTGATTTATCACGTGTTTGTTGAGTATGGCATTAAGTTAAATACAAAATTTTAAATGTAAAAAGATATTTCGATAAAAAACACTTTAATCATTGAATTAGATCTGAAATTATTAATATAATACTCAATTCACTCGTAAATAATTTTAAGAATAGAACCGTCTGTTTATAAATTTATTCTCGTTATGTAATAAAGCAAAATGGTATTTGACAATCGGTGTTGGGTTCTCATGATGATTTGATTCGACGAGATAACTGAACTAGGCAACGGATGATTAAAATATGAACAAATAAAACGATAGTACTTAATAGACACGCCTAGACACGATTGTATCTTGAAACGATGAAGAACTTTGCACACGATTTTAACAGCGGCACCAACCATACCGTTATGGGAGTACTACTTCAATCCCCTCTTAAGAATACATTGCCAATTTCAAAATGGCTCTCCCATTATAATTTAATATTATTTATATATTAATCAATAAAATAATCATAATCGTTTGTTGATTCTAAAAATACAAGAAGAATGAAGTTTGAATAAAAAAGAAGAAAACGGAAGTGACTTGTCAATATATTGTACTTATTTTACTGTCATTGTTATAAGTTTTTAAAAATAAAAATACGTTTATTGTTCTTTTGAAATTTATAAAAAAAGTTTGGAAAACTTTGATTAATCTTTATTTTTCGAGTTTCTCAAAAATATGGTCTTCTTAATTCAACGATCCCTTAAAACATCATTGGGTATTTTATGACTGTATTACCTAAATCGGCGGGGGCATTTGAATAAAATCCCTGAGAAGAAAAATTGTATGTCACATGTCGCTTTTCTCAGCTCCGATACCACCTGAGTATCACCATTTATTTGCGACTATAACATAAGTATACAGGGTCGGACGATACGATTTAACATTAAGGTAAGTAATTAGTGTAATTTCATTTTTGTTTATGAGCTACCATTCGTAAACGGACGCTGGAAAGTATACGAATGTTGTTTATAACCTAACAAATAAAGAATATATTATTTTTTATAAGTTTTTTTTAAATTTGATTCCATTTCAAGTTCATACTTATAGTCTAGTCATTCTATAACCTTTTTAATTCTTCAAAATAATATTTAGTCTTCAAAATATGCGTTTACGTATTGAAGAACATCCTCTTATCTCTTGCAAGTGGAAGTTTAAGGTTAGGAAACGGAAAAAAGTCACTGGTTACCAGATCTTGTGATTACGGTGGGTAGTTAACTCCTCCCCATCTTACCCCATTCGATGGGATTGAAATCTGGCGACTGGGGGTGTTTTTCGCCGGAAATTCTACGTCTAAGTCTTAGTTTTCATGCGAATAAATGAAAAACGTTTACTACGGATCTGCACTCATTGAAGTTCTCTAAACCACGGTTAACTGACCATCGATAAATTTGTCATGTCGCCGGTTTAAACAGGAAGAATATATTATCACCGCTCCGAACAAAATAAGAATAATTGAGGAATACGGAAATTATTCAAAGTTTAGTTTATAGATCCTACGTTCGCAACTAGACGGGAGAATTTATAATATAAAGCAACCTATATTTAGTTTGTTCACGAGAACGTTATTTGTTCTGATCACGTTTACGGCATCTGGCGGTATAAACCTCAACTACTAATTTGACATCCGTTCAAAAATACAACGTCAAATATCATTAATAACGAAACATTTGTACATAGGTCGACGAAGGGTTAGGTTAGGCCACGATACTCCACGCCACCCCACGCCATGCGGTTCGGTTCGCGTGGTACATTTTAGTGTACATATCGTACCTTAATTTTTTGGTGGTTTGAGTACGTTATGGAGAGGTCTAGTAGTTGCTGCGGCTGTGGTTTTGCAAAGCAGGAGAAAAAGAAAATTTTCGGTCCACAAAATCGATATATATATCGTGAAAAACACGTGTTAATCCGATAATACGTTTTAACACGTATCGGTTACATCTGAACATTTCGAATCGTCCCACGCGGGACGGCGTGGCGTGCAGTGGCGTGTTGTAAGTGAGTTTCGAACTTTAACAAAGTACTTTCAGTTAGTGCGCGTGAATATGACGCAGCTTTTAGCTTCCTGGAAGATTAGGAACAGTTCCTATCTTCGCCAAATCTATGGTGTCCATAAAACTGTCCCAAGGACGCTTCACTAAAACATATATCGTGAAAAACATGGTGCTTTTCATGTGTTAAACCGAGAATACGTCTCAACACGCGTCAGTTACATCTGAACATTTCGAATCGTCCCACGCGGGACGGCGTGGCGTGTTGTGGCGTGTTGTAAGTGTGTTTCGAACTTTAACAAAGTACTTTCAATTAGTGCGCGTGGATATGACGCAGCTTTTAGCTTCCTGGAAGATTAGGAACACTGTTAATTTAATCCTGAAGCCTTTCTAACAGTTGCTTCTATTATAATTTTCATTTCTTCTTTCCAGCTCCTCCTCCATCTTCTTTTCTAGTGTCTGAGTTCTAGTTATCCTTTCTCAGGACCACAGAGATGGTTTTGGTGATCTGTGGAAGAGTTTGGTCTAATATCTGTCAAAACAGACGCGCCTGTACGTGGATTTGTGGAAGCTCGTACAATCTGTGCCTGAATTCCCAATTTCCCTTGTGAAAACGTATAAATAAAAAATTTCCGTACAAATTTCAATGTTTCCGATCCAAAAGTGAATATGGGTGACACTTAATCGCGTTGAATACCTTCCAGTTTCTCGTTAAACAATATTTCGTTCGCCCCTCGTAAAAGATTATTTTGTATTTAAGATTGCGTTGATTTCAATACTGATTATCACAGTTAGGTACAGATATTTATGTTAATTTGATATCTTAACAATAGAAGAATATAATCAACCGTCTAGAGTATGAAAAGCTTTCTAATACCGTCTTGATAAAAAAATGTGAGTGACTCGGTTAATGATGTAAATTCAGATAAAGTATTGAAGAAAATAAATTTATTTAGAGGTGGGAGTTTTGTTTATATAGCGTCGGATCGCCCTTTCTGCGGTTAATCGGCGAAAAAAATTCTCGATTTGAATGTAGAAAATTATTTAGGGGTCCAAAATGGCGTCCGACAAGTTGGAATACGAGGAGGGTTCCAGAAGTACAAGTCCTTATCTAGAAACGGCGGTAACCCCCTCGGATATTCACTCGGCGGTTAAAGTTTTTCCAAAAATGAAGAGGTGATCTCTACGAGGAGGTATCCGAAAGTAACTGGTATAGCATTACCGTGGGTGGGTGAAAAATTTTGTTTTTTACTCGGTAAAAACGCTGCTGAAATTGTTTTGATGTTAAAAACTGCTTACAAAGACTATGCTATGGGGAAAACGGGTTCTATCGAGTTAAAAATGTCGAAAATGTTGAAAGAATTCGAGAGCTTCTGCGCAGAGACCGTTGACAGACAATTGATCTGAAATCGGTGGAATATCTTGGAGCTCGGTTCAGCAAACAGGTGACTGGCTCTTCCACCAACGCACCTGCACACTCAGCCATCACTGTTAGCCAGTTTTTGGTTAAAAATAACGTGGTTCCGATGCCCGACGCACCTTACTCGCCTGACCTGGCTCCGTGTGACTTTTTCTTGTTTCCACGCATGAAAAAAGGGCGGCGGTTTGAAGACACCAAGACAAGAACGAGGAAGTGGAGAGTATTTTAAAGGGGATGAGGTTTTTTTGTAAATATTTGTATTTTGAGGAGCTCGAGGGCTATCGAGTTTATTGAACATCGTTGGGGAAAGTTTTAAGATACCAAACTAGACAGTAAGAGCGTTAACTTGGAGAAAAGAGATTTACAAATAATAATTTACCAAAAATCTGGTAATAATCGACGAGAAAAGGGAATAAATTATTATACACACCCTGTTGGACTAAGTCTACAGTACACCAGAAGTAAACCTTGGAACTCGTAGTTCCCGAATCGTAGAAAACGAATGAATTCAATATTTCGGCGAGACCATGAGTTTTTGGAGTGAAACTAGTGGATATCACTTTTGATTTTTGCTCCTCTGACTCCAATCTTCCATTAAATCATCAAAGCATTCCAATTTAGGTCGACTCCTTCTCGATACTGTTTTCAGAACCATCAATCCCACACCACCATCGTAAAAAGCGATTTTTTGAAGGTTCCAAGGAACTAGATAAACAGATTCCCCCCTTTCTACATTTAAATATTGACATACCATTCCCATGGCTGATTAAAACTTGGAAAATTGATACAAGTTTGAATATCTTCAACAACTTTCGTTCGCATCCAAAACCTCCAATGGACTTGGGGCTTATGTAAATTTTTTCTCAATATTCACCTTTCAAAGGGTTCCAATTTTTTCATTATTGCTTTGTTTGAAGTAGCTGCTTCCATGAAAACTCTACTAGAAAGGAATTGCGATGCGGATGTGTTTTTTTCAACCTCCGATCGCTCCGTGCTACGCGGGCATCAAAGCGTCAGTCGGCGTTGTGCTACAGCTATTATCGATGCTCCCGCAAAGTGTGAAAGTTCGTTAGCGATGGAGGGGACCAAGGACGCTAATTGCTGGTTGGCAGACTGGCTGGAGTAAATTCGTCTACGGAATTTCCAGTAGTTTCAAGGTCTATTCGTTGGCGGCAACTTTCTTCGAGGAGGATTTTGAAAAGATTGTCCATGGATTTGGTTGGAAAATAAAACCTCCCTCGTATTACCAAATCCATCGTTAATAACCAATATGGTTGATGCGAAAAAAAATGTTAATCACCTTCCTTTCTTGTAGGTGATTTAATTTGTGAGTATTATCGAAGTAATTAATGAAATTGAAGGAAAAAAAACTTGTACAAGAGTATTAATTATGGTATGCAATAGGGTACTAGTTATGGCCGCTTTTTGAAATATGTAACGGTGTAGAAATCCAAGAAAATATCTCAAATACAGTCCGCTAATTTTGAAAAGATTATCTGACATTGAATCCGGAGAAAGTTCACATATTCAAATATGGTTTAGCTCGTTAATGATGCAATTTTGGAAAATTAATATTTGTGATGGTATTCATCAATAGATAACTGTAGACGCCGAAAAAGAAGAGTGTACTAATTGATAACGTTCCGTATTCCTATAAGGTAAAACATGAATCGAATAGAAATAGATAATTCAATAGTGATTATTCTGTCAATTATTGGTATTATTTTCAATGGGTGCAGAGATAAATTGAAGCGGCCGATTCTTAATTACGTCATGGAAAAATAAAGTACGAGGCTTGTACCAAAACCCTACTTAGATAAATCAAAGGACATTCCACCAAACTCTGTGATTACTACATCATCATCGTACACATCGACTCCTTTTTTCCTCTAACTTCCAAGGGAGATTCCTGGAAGTCTTTTCTACTTGCAAAAAATTAGCCTCACAAATGGATGTTAGTTAATTTCGATGGTTCAGCCATGAAGGTGAAGAATACCAAATATTTAGTAGAATCTACCTCAAAGATCTGGCTCCGGAATATCGCCATTAGTAAATATCCTGTGGAGGAAGATTTAATGCACTGGAACTTTGGTTTGTTCTTAAAATACAAGGTGTTGGAGGTGTAAAAAACGTTCAAAGGATCCACTTCAAAGCACAACACAAAGATCTTGCTCCGGAATATCGCCATTAGTAAATATCCTGTGGAGGAAGATTTAATGCACTGGAACTTTGGTTTGTTCTTAAAATACAAGGTGTTGGAGGTGTAAAAAACGTTCAAAGGATCCACCTCAAAGCACAACACAAAGATCTGGCTCCGGAATATCACCATTAGTAAATATCCTTTGGAGGAAGATTTAATGCACTGGAACTTTGGTTTGTTCTTAAAATACAAGGTGTTGGAGGTGTAAAAAACGTTCAAAGGATCCACCTCAAAGCACAACACAAAGATCTGGCTCCGGAATATCGCCATTAGTAAATATCCTGTGGAGGAAGATTTAATGCACTGGAACTTTGGTTTGTTCTTAAAATACAAGGTGTTGGAGGTGTAAAAAACGTTCAAAGGATCCACCTCAAAGCACAACACAAAGATCTTGCTCCGGAATATCGCCATTAGTAAATATCCTGTGGAGGAAGATTTAATGCACTGGAACTTTGGTTTGTTCTTAAAATACAAGGTGTTGGAGGTGTAAAAAACGATCAAAGGATCCACCTCAAAGCACAACACAAAGATCTTGCTCCGGAATATCGCCATTAGTAAATATCCTGTGGAGGAAGATTTAATGCACTGGAACTTTGGTTTGTTCTTAAAATACAAGGTGTTGGAGGTGTAAAAAACGTTCAAAGGATCCACCTCAAAGCACAACACAAAGATCTTGCTCCGGAATATCGCCATTAGTAAATATCCTGTGGAGGAAGATTTAATGCACTGGAACTTTGGTTTGTTCTTAAAATACAAGGTGTTGGAGGTGTAAAAAACGTTCAAAGGATCCACCTCAAAGCACAACACAAAGATCTTGCTCCGGAATATCACCATTAGTAAATATCCTTTGGAGGAAGATTTAATGCACTGGAACTTTGGTTTGTTCTTAAAATACAAGGTGTTGGAGGTGTAAAAAACGTTCAAAGGATCCACCTCAAAGCACAACACAAAGATCTGGCTCCGGAATATCACCATTAGTAAATATCCTTTGGAGGAAGATTTAATGCACTGGAACTTTGGTTTGTTCTTAAAATACAAGGTGTTGGAGGTGTAAAAAACGTTCAAAGGATCCACCTCAAAGCACAACACAAAGATCTGGCTCCGGAATATCACCATTAGTAAATATCCTTTGGAGGAAGATTTAATGCACTGGAACTTTGGTTTGTTCTTAAAATACAAGGTGTTGGAGGTGTAAAAAACGTTCAAAGGATCCACCTCAAAGCACAACACAAAGATCTGGCTCCGGAATATCACCATTAGTAAATATCCTTTGGAGGAAGATTTAATGCACTGGAACTTTGGTTTGTTCTTAAAATACAAGGTGTTGGAGGTGTAAAAAACGTTCAAAGGATCCACCTCAAAGCACAACACAAAGATCTGGCTCCGGAATATCACCATTAGTAAATATCCTTTGGAGGAAGATTTAATGCACTGGAACTTTGGTTTGTTCTTAAAATACAAGGTGTTGGAGGTGTAAAAAACGTTCAAAGGATCCACCTCAAAGCACAACACAAAGATCTGGCTCCGGAATATCACCATTAGTAAATATCCTTTGGAGGAAGATTTAATGCACTGGAACTTTGGTTTGTTCTTAAAATACAAGGTGTTGGAGGTGTAAAAAACGTTCAAAGGATCCACCTCAAAGCACAACACAAAGATCTGGCTCCGGAATATCGCCATTAGTAAATATCCTGTGGAGGAAGATTTAATGCACTGGAACTTTGGTTTGTTCTTAAAATACAAGGTGTTGGAGGTGTAAAAAACGTTCAAAGGATCCACCTCAAAGCACAACACAAAGATCTTGCTCCGGAATATCGCCATTAGTAAATATCCTGTGGAGGAAGATTTAATGCACTGGAACTTTGGTTTGTTCTTAAAATACAAGGTGTTGGAGGTGTAAAAAACGATCAAAGGATCCACCTCAAAGCACAACACAAAGATCTTGCTCCGGAATATCGCCATTAGTAAATATCCTGTGGAGGAAGATTTAATGCACTGGAACTTTGGTTTGTTCTTAAAATACAAGGTGTTGGAGGTGTAAAAAACGTTCAAAGGATCCACCTCAAAGCACAACACAAAGATCTTGCTCCGGAATATCGCCATTAGTAAATATCCTGTGGAGGAAGATTTAATGCACTGGAACTTTGGTTTGTTCTTAAAATACAAGGTGTTGGAGGTGTAAAAAACGTTCAAAGGATCCACCTCAAAGCACAACACAAAGATCTTGCTCCGGAATATCACCATTAGTAAATATCCTTTGGAGGAAGATTTAATGCACTGGAACTTTGGTTTGTTCTTAAAATACAAGGTGTTGGAGGTGTAAAAAACGTTCAAAGGATCCACCTCAAAGCACAACACAAAGATCTGGCTCCGGAATATCACCATTAGTAAATATCCTTTGGAGGAAGATTTAATGCACTGGAACTTTGGTTTGTTCTTAAAATACAAGGTGTTGGAGGTGTAAAAAACGTTCAAAGGATCCACCTCAAAGCACAACACAAAGATCTGGCTCCGGAATATCACCATTAGTAAATATCCTTTGGAGGAAGATTTAATGCACTGGAACTTTGGTTTGTTCTTAAAATACAAGGTGTTGGAGGTGTAAAAAACGTTCAAAGGATCCACCTCAAAGCACAACACAAAGATCTGGCTCCGGAATATCACCATTAGTAAATATCCTTTGGAGGAAGATTTAATGCACTGGAACTTTGGTTTGTTCTTAAAATACAAGGTGTTGGAGGTGTAAAAAACGTTCAAAGGATCCACCTCAAAGCACAACACAAAGATCTGGCTCCGGAATATCACCATTAGTAAATATCCTTTGGAGGAAGATTTAATGCACTGGAACTTTGGTTTGTTCTTAAAATACAAGGTGTTGGAGGTGTAAAAAACGTTCAAAGGATCCACCTCAAAGCACAACACAAAGATCTGGCTCCGGAATATCACCATTAGTAAATATCCTTTGGAGGAAGATTTAATGCACTGGAACTTTGGTTTGTTCTTAAAATACAAGGTGTTGGAGGTGTAAAAAACGTTCAAAGGATCCACCTCAAAGCACAACACAAAGATCTTGCTCCGGAATATCGCCATTAGTAAATATCCTGTGGAGGAAGATTTAATGCACTGGAACTTTGGTTTGTTCTTAAAATACAAGGTGTTGGAGGTGTAAAAAACGTTCAAAGGATCCACCTCAAAGCACAACACAAAGATCTTGCTCCGGAATATCACCATTAGTAAATATCCTTTGGAGGAAGATTTAATGCACTGGAACTTTGGTTTGTTCTTAAAATACAAGGTGTTGGAGGTGTAAAAAACGTTCAAAGGATCCACCTCAAAGCACAACACAAAGATCTGGCTCCGGAATATCACCATTAGTAAATATCCTTTGGAGGAAGATTTAATGCACTGGAACTTTGGTTTGTTCTTAAAATACAAGGTGTTGGAGGTGTAAAAAACGTTCAAAGGATCCACCTCAAAGCACAACACAAAGATCTGGCTCCGGAATATCACCATTAGTAAATATCCTTTGGAGGAAGATTTAATGCACTGGAACTTTGGTTTGTTCTTAAAATACAAGGTGTTGGAGGTGTAAAAAACGTTCAAAGGATCCACCTCAAAGCACAACACAAAGATCTTGCTCCGGAATATCGCCATTAGTAAATATCCTGTGGAGGAAGATTTAATGCACTGGAACTTTGGTTTGTTCTTAAAATACAAGGTGTTGGAGGTGTAAAAAACGTTCAAAGGATCCACCTCAAAGCACAACACAAAGATCTTGCTCCGGAATATCACCATTAGTAAATATCCTTTGGAGGAAGATTTAATGCACTGGAACTTTGGTTTGTTCTTAAAATACAAGGTGTTGGAGGTGTAAAAAACGTTCAAAGGATCCACCTCAAAGCACAACACAAAGATCTGGCTCCGGAATATCACCATTAGTAAATATCCTTTGGAGGAAGATTTAATGCACTGGAACTTTGGTTTGTTCTTAAAATACAAGGTGTTGGAGGTGTAAAAAACGTTCAAAGGATCCACCTCAAAGCACAACACAAAGATCTGGCTCCGGAATATCACCATTAGTAAATATCCTTTGGAGGAAGATTTAATGCACTGGAACTTTGGTTTGTTCTTAAAATACAAGGTGTTGGAGGTGTAAAAAACGTTCAAAGGATCCACCTCAAAGCACAACACAAAGATCTTGCTCCGGAATATCGCCATTAGTAAATATCCTGTGGAGGAAGATTTAATGCACTGGAACTTTGGTTTGTTCTTAAAATACAAGGTGTTGGAGGTGTAAAAAACGTTCAAAGGATCCACCTCAAAGCACAACACAAAGATCTTGCTCCGGAATATCACCATTAGTAAATATCCTTTGGAGGAAGATTTAATGCACTGGAACTTTGGTTTGTTCTTAAAATACAAGGTGTTGGAGGTGTAAAAAACGTTCAAAGGATCCACCTCAAAGCACAACACAAAGATCTGGCTCCGGAATATCACCATTAGTAAATATCCTTTGGAGGAAGATTTAATGCACTGGAACTTTGGTTTGTTCTTAAAATACAAGGTGTTGGAGGTGTAAAAAACGTTCAAAGGATCCACCTCAAAGCACAACACAAAGATCTGGCTCCGGAATATCACCATTAGTAAATATCCTTTGGAGGAAGATTTAATGCACTGGAACTTTGGTTTGTTCTTAAAATACAAGGTGTTGGAGGTGTAAAAAACGTTCAAAGGATCCACCTCAAAGCACAACACAAAGATCTTGCTCCGGAATATCACCATTAGTAAATATCCTTTGGAGGAAGATTTAATGCACTGGAACTTTGGTTTGTTCTTAAAATACAAGGTGTTGGAGGTGTAAAAAACGTTCAAAGGATCCACCTCAAAGCACAACACAAAGATCTGGCTCCGGAATATCGCCATTAGTAAATATCCTGTGGAGGAAGATTTAATGCACTGTAACTTTGGTTTGCTCTTAAAATACAAGGTGTTGGAGGTGTAAAAAACGTTCAAAGGATCCACCTCAAAGCACAACACAAAGATCTGGCTCCGGAATATCGCCATTAGTAAATATCCTGTGGAGGAAGATTTAATGCACTGTAACTTTGGTTTGCTCTTAAAATACAAGGTGTTGGAGGTGTAAAAAACGTTCAAAGGATCCACCTCAAAGCACAACACAAAGATCTGGCTCCGGAATATCGCCATTAGTAAATATCCTGTGGAGGAAGATTTAATGCACTGTAACTTTGGTTTGCTCTTAAAATACAAGGTGTTGGAGGTGTAAAAAACGTTCAAAGGATCCACCTCAAAGCACAACACAAAGATCTGGCTCCGGAATATCGCCATTAGTAAATATCCTGTGGAGGAAGATTTAATGCACTGTAACTTTGGTTTGCTCTTAAAATACAAGGTGTTGGAGGTGTAAAAAACGTTCAAAGGATCCACCTCAAAGCACAACACAAAGATCTGGCTCCGGAATATCGCCATTAGTAAATATCCTGTGGAGGAAGATTTAATGCACTGGAACTTTGGTTTGTTCTTAAAATACAAGGTGTTGGAGGTGTAAAAAACGTTCAAAGGATCCACCTCAAAGCACAACACAAAGATCTTGCTCCGGAATATCACCATTAGTAAATATCCTTTGGAGGAAGATTTAATGCACTGGAACTTTGGTTTGTTCTTAAAATACAAGGTGTTGGAGGTGTAAAAAACGTTCAAAGGATCCACCTCAAAGCACAACACAAAGATCTTGCTCCGGAATATCACCATTAGTAAATATCCTTTGGAGGAAGATTTAATGCACTGGAACTTTGGTTTGTTCTTAAAATACAAGGTGTTGGAGGTGTAAAAAACGTTCAAAGGATCCACCTCAAAGCACAACACAAAGATCTTGCTCCGGAATATCACCATTAGTAAATATCCTTTGGAGGAAGATTTAATGCACTGGAACTTTGGTTTGTTCTTAAAATACAAGGTGTTGGAGGTGTAAAAAACGTTCAAAGGATCCACCTCAAAGCACAACACAAAGATCTTGCTCCGGAATATCACCATTAGTAAATATCCTTTGGAGGAAGATTTAATGCACTGGAACTTTGGTTTGTTCTTAAAATACAAGGTGTTGGAGGTGTAAAAAACGTTCAAAGGATCCACCTCAAAGCACAACACAAAGATCTTGCTCCGGAATATCACCATTAGTAAATATCCTTTGGAGGAAGATTTAATGCACTGGAACTTTGGTTTGTTCTTAAAATACAAGGTGTTGGAGGTGTAAAAAACGTTCAAAGGATCCACCTCAAAGCACAACACAAAGATCTTGCTCCGGAATATCACCATTAGTAAATATCCTTTGGAGGAAGATTTAATGCACTGGAACTTTGGTTTGTTCTTAAAATACAAGGTGTTGGAGGTGTAAAAAACGTTCAAAGGATCCACCTCAAAGCACAACACAAAGATCTTGCTCCGGAATATCACCATTAGTAAATATCCTTTGGAGGAAGATTTAATGCACTGGAACTTTGGTTTGTTCTTAAAATACAAGGTGTTGGAGGTGTAAAAATCGTTCAAAGGATCCACCTCAAAGCACAACACAAAGATCTTGCTCCGGAATATCACCATTAGTAAATATCCTTTGGAGGAAGAATTAAAACACTGAAACTTTGGTTTGTTCTTAAAATACAAGGTGTTGGAGGTGTAAAAATCGTTCAAAGGATCCACCTCAAAGCACAACACAAAGATCTGGCTCCGGAATATCACCATTAGTAAATATCCTTTGGAGGAAGAATTAAAACACTGAAACTTTGGTTTGTTCTTAAAATACAAGGTGTTGGAGGTGTAAAAATCGTTCAAAGGATCCACCTCAAAGCACAACACAAAGATCTGGCTCCGGAATATCACCATTAGTAAATATCCTTTGGAGGAAGAATTAAAACACTGAAACTTTGGTTTGTTCTTAAAATACAAGGTGTTGGAGGTGTAAAAATCGTTCAAAGGATCCACCTCAAAGCACAACACAAAGATCTGGCTCCGGAATATCACCATTAGTAAATATCCTTTGGAGGAAGAATTAAAACACTGAAACTTTGGTTTGTTCTTAAAATACAAGGTGTTGGAGGTGTAAAAATCGTTCAAAGGATCCACCTCAAAGCACAACACAAAGATCTGGCTCCGGAATATCACCATTAGTAAATATCCTTTGGAGGAAGAATTAAAACACTGAAACTTTGGTTTGTTCTTAAAATACAAGGTGTTGGAGGTGTAAAAAACGTTCAAAGGATCCACCTCAAAGCACAACACAAAGATCTGGCTCCGGAATATCACCATTAGTAAATATCCTTTGGAGGAAGATTTAATGCACTGGAACTTTGGTTTGTTCTTAAAATACAAGGTGTTGGAGGTGTAAAAAACGTTCAAAGGATCCACCTCAAAGCACAACACAAAGATCTTGCTCCGGAATATCACCATTAGTAAATATCCTTTGGAGGAAGATTTAATGCACTGGAACTTTGGTTTGTTCTTAAAATACAAGGTGTTGGAGGTGTAAAAATCGTTCAAAGGATCCACCTCAAAGCACAACACAAAGATCTGGCTCCGGAATATCACCATTAGTAAATATCCTTTGGAGGAAGAATTAAAACACTGAAACTTTGGTTTGTTCTTAAAATACAAGGTGTTGGAGGTGCAAAAAACGTTCAAAGGATCCACCTCAAAGCACAACACAAAGATCTGGCTTCGGAATATCGCCATTGCATGCAGTCGATTACGGGACTTGAAACAAGGACTTGAAACTATCCAGGTACCTCCTCCAAAAGCCACGATTTCTTTAATGCGACAATGCAGATACACTCTGCTTCCGTCCTAGAAGAGAATGAAGCCCCATTGGCCGTCAGTCCAATTAATGTCTTATCTGGTAAATCGTAGACGGGCTGGGGCTAATTTGAGACCAGTAGCTGGCCTTTTTGGCTTAAGGTTAGCTGCCTTAAGTCTTCTTCTAACTGTCCAGCCATTCCTCGCGTTTCTCTAAGCTCTTGTTGGACTTGAACACTTGTTGTGTCCAATTCTTGTTCGTTATGTATGACTGTTGACGTTTGATAGTTATCTTATACTGATGGATAAATATTTCCTGACAAATCCATGCCATCGCCAAGTTTTGATTTCAGCGAGTGCTTCTGCATATTGGATGCAACATCACTGTGAGCTTCTTCGTCGAAGCACAGATTCTTTACGAGTTGCTTCAACTTCTTCATTGATTTAGCGAGATTTTGAAGCATCTGGGGGTTTACTTGGAGCCGTCTGCAGCTAACTTGAAGACACCAAAAACCCAGTCGATGTTTTGGTTTATAATATAATTAAACCTCAATTATTTCTCAGTTTTTTACCTCTTCTAGACTCAGACTCAGCAACCTACAACCCCTAATCAATAAAGTTTTATAATACAAGGTGATGTTTTTGTCCAAATTTCTGGTTCCTACGTTTTTTTTTTTATTTTTTTAATAATAGCGATTCGTAATTGTATTAAATATAACGTAACAATCTAAAATGCGTTTCGCATCGTTTCTAAACTAGATGTAGTTAGTTGGGATATCATTAAAGAATAATTAACCGCAATATAAACGGTACTAGATATTCAGTACACATTGCTACTAAGGCGCCATCAATTGGCCTTTGTTGCAGACAATAACGTTCTAAATCAACGTAAAACCTGCCTAGTCGATCGTTCATCTAATTATTTATACGAGTAAAGCAAAAAGCAATCAATAAGTTGAACATTTCAAAGAAAACAAACATTCTTTCATGACATTTTTTTATACCATCGCGATAATACGGTACTAGATTAAATCTACGTAATCATTCATAAAAATAAATTTGAATCCATCGAAAAATCGTTCTTGGTACCGATTCTACGTGTCCAATCGATTTAGGTGAACCGTGCGTGGCCAGAGATTGAGCAGAAAACATTTTTGAAACGCTTCCAATGTCCAGGTCTTCAGAATAAATTCATCAATGCGTCAACACTTTTATAAAAACTTGATTACGCACCACCAGGATCAAAGATCTGAGATTTCCATTCAAGGAAGACCCGCCGCTTAAAGGAAGCGAATCGGCGATTTACCTGACAAGAAGTTTCCAGATTTCAATCGATTGCAACCTATCCTGGAAGGAGATTAATCGAAAAGAATCCACGAAAACCATTCAGGAAGCGAAGACAACTGTTTAGAAGTTGATGTGATACTGATGGAGTTACATAACAGCCACCATTGGGAATCGAAGAATACTTTAAAAGGTTGTGAACCATGCCCAAGCCAGAGATTGAGCAGAAAACATTTTTGAAACGCTTCCAATGTCCAGGTCTTCAGAATAAATTCCTTCATTCTTTTATCTACTCAGCCATGCGTCAACACTTTTATAAAAACTTCACGAGCTTCTGTAGTCAAAAAGAATGATTACGCACCACCAGGATCAAAGATCTGAGATTTCTACCCAAGGAAGACCCATCGCTTAAAAGAAGCGAATCGGCGATTCCAGATTTCAATCGATTGCAACCCATCCTGGAAGGAGATTAATCGAAAAGAATCCACGAAAACCATTCAGGAAGCGAAGACAACTGATTAGAAGTTGATGTGATATTGATGAAGTTACATACTTGAAAAGGTTTATTGGAAAAGGAGTTCTGGTGATACGATGGTCTGGTTGTACGATTGAACCAATGCTGGAGCCCTTTCCAAACTATTTCTTCAGATACCTTCGAACTTTATCCAATGACGAGTGGACAACAATCATGGGAAGTACTAAACGCTTGCTTTTCTTCTTTTTACCTCAAAGAGAAAGAAGATTATGTGATTTAGGTGAAGAAGATTCATTCTTAAGCAAGAAAAGAATCAGTATGAGCAAAACTGAAGATAACCATGACAAAGAGGAAGAACGCAGCCATGTCCAAGAAGACTTTAGATTTGTATTGGAACGATTCAATGGTGGTAATGAATGTACAGGTTAAACAAGATGTAGTGCTGGTTTGCAACGAAAAACAAATTGCTAAATCAATATATCAACCAAAATAAGTGTGGGAAAGTTACAGATTTTACTTTTGACGAGACTGAAACGGCCACAAATACAGTTTAGTCGAATAACAAACAAAAGTTTTTGTTTACCCCACGGCTGTCATTTTTGAATGAGTTTCTAGTGGTTTCTATGTACTAACATAAGGACTACAATGTCCCTAATAGCTGGATTTGTCTTTTTAATTATGTAGGTGTGGCAAACAACGACATTAAACAGAAAGTTCATTAATTTTGACTTTTGTACGTCTTATCAAACGCTAAAATGACTTTTGTTGATTGAAATTCAATGTCAATTTCACGTATATAACGGAAAATGTGTATTATTACAATAATTGATAATTTACTGAACGTTCATAAAGAAAAAATTTATCGCCGAAGTTAATAAAATTTATCCATCGGAAGAAAGCCTTGGTTTGTCAAAACGTTGATGGACGTCTTCGGCGGGATTCCGAGAATTCTTCAGTCTTTTAACTGCTAAGCTCTCATGAAGGTATTTCCACCGCATTTGTATCTTTGCTAATTAGAAGATTTTTTCCACTTTGATTTAATTAGGAATGGGTTTAATTCGGTATATCGTCCACAAGGCACATTTCTGTCTTGTCATAACAAAATAATATATTTTTTTTTTTTGTAAACAGACCACACCTGTCCGTGATATTAACAGCATAATACACTAATCGAAAATTTAATTAGAAATTGATTGAAAATCGTACTTTCTTCAAGTTATAACATCCGTACTTTCATAAGGAAAATTATTGACTTGTCCCCATATAAATATTAATTTCGAAACTATCCAAGATATAGATTTATAACGGGTACTACTTTATATGGTACCTCGGAATAATATAGTCAGGTTTATACGAGGGTTGATACTTAAGTTTTACGATAAACGGCTCCCAAACAAGAACTGCACGCCGACTGACTCATCAATTCGATGTTTTGACAAACTTTATCTTCACATTTGGTTGGCCAACTCCTCCACGCATCTTTTCGTCAGAAAACGAGCGGAAAGAAATAGAGAAGTCCAAGATTACAACATGGAGATTTATATCAAGTACTATTCGACAAAGTACCCCCAAATAATATGACCAAGTGATCTATGAAGACGATGACCAAGTCGACTTGGCATGGAAAGTTATTGGCATTCTTATATATCATCATCAAAGGTCTCAGTACCTTTGATGATGCTTCGTTACCTTCCAGAATTATCTATTCAATTTTCCTCTAGATCCGTGGTTTCCAAAGTGGTCCGGGGGTCTACAATCGCAAGAGGGCAGCTGAAGGAGAGACATGAGACCTGCTGCTATGATGGCGGAGAGCGAAGAATGGAAAACAAATGGATCCAGACGAAGAAATCAAGATCAGGATTGAAATGGTTCGAAAGGAATTTGTCAAATACTCCTCAAACGAGAATCTAAACCTCCACGTCAGAATAGGATGTTATGTGTGGTCAGTACTGCCTTAGAAAGTGGAAACTTGGACTTTGGAAGCTATAATGATCAAAAAACTTTGAGATGTGGCTCTATAGAGCGTCCTGAAGATACCCTGGACTGACAGAATCACCAACGACGAAGTACTAAGACGCATTGGTCGCAAAAGAAAACTGTTGACAATTATTAAACAGAAATCTAAACTTCCACGTCAGAATATGATTCATGGAATGTTACGTGTGGTCAGAACTGCTCTAGAAAGTGGAAACTTGGACTTTGGAAGCTCAAATGATCAAAAAACTTTGAGATTTGGCTCTATAGAGCGTCCTGAAGATACCCTGGACTGACAGAATCACCAACGACGAAGTACTAAGACGCATTGGTCGCAAAAGAAAGCTGTTGACAATTATTAAACAGAAATCTAAACTTCCACGTCAGAATATGATTCATGGAATGTTACGTGTGGTCAGAACTGCTCTAGAAAGTGGAAACTTGGACTTTGGAAGTTCAAATGATCAAAAAACTTTGAGATGTGGCTCTATAGAGCGTCCTGAAGATACCCTGGACTGACAGAATCACCAACGACGAAGTACTAAGACGCATTGGTCGCAAAAGAAAACTGTTGACAATTATTAAACAGAAATCTAAACTTCCACGTCAGAATATGATTCATGGAATGTTACGTGTGGTCAGAACTGCTCTAGAAAGTGGAAACTTGGACTTTGGAAGCTCAAATGATCAAAAAACTTTGAGATTTGGCTCTATAGAGCGTCCTGAAGATACCCTGGACTGACAGAATCACCAACGACGAAGTACTAAGACGCATTGGTCGCAAAAGAAAGCTGTTGACAATTATTAAACAGAAATCTAAACTTCCACGTCAGAATATGATTCATGGAATGTTACGTGTGGTCAGAACTGCTCTAGAAAGTGGAAACTTGGACTTTGGAAGTTCAAATGATCAAAAAACTTTGAGATGTGGCTCTATAGAGCGTCCTGAAGATACCCTGGACTGACAGAATCACCAACGACGAAGTACTAAGACGCATTGGTCGCAAAAGAAAGCTGTTGACAATTATTAAACAGAAATCTAAGCTTCCACGTCAGAATATGATTCATGGAATGTTACGTGTGGTCAGAACTGCTCTAGAAAGTGGAAACTTGGACTTTGGAAGCTCAAATGATCAAAAAACTTTGAGATTTGGCTCTATAGAGCGTCCTGAAGATACCCTGGACTGACAGAATCACCAACGACGAAGTACTAAGACGCATTGGTCGCAAAAGAAAGCTGTTGACAATTATTAAACAGAAATCTAAACTTCCACGTCAGAATATGATTCATGGAATGTTACGTGTGGTCAGAACTGCTCTAGAAAGTGGAAACTTGGACTTTGGAAGTTCAAATGATCAAAAAACTTTGAGATGTGGCTCTATAGAGCGTCCTGAAGATACCCTGGACTGACAGAATCACCAACGACGAAGTACTAAGACGCATTGGTCGCAAAAGAAAGCTGTTGACAATTATTAAACAGAAATCTAAGCTTCCACGTCAGAATATGATTCATGGAATGTTACGTGTGGTCAGAACTGCTCTAGAAAGTGGAAACTTGGACTTTGGAAGCTCAAATGATCAAAAAACTTTGAGATGTGGCTCTATGGAGTATCCTGAAGATACCCTGGACTGACAGAATCACCAACGACGAAGTACTAAGACGCATTGGTCGTAAAAGAAAGCTATTGACAATGATTAAACAGAAATCTAAACTTCCACGTCAGAATATGATTCATGGAATGTTACGTGTGGTCAGAACTGCTCTAGAAAGTGGAAACTTGGACTTTGGAAGTTCAAATGATCAAAAAACTTTGAGATGTGGCTCTATGGAGTATCCTGAAGATACCCTGGACTGACAGCACCACCAACGACGACCGTCAATGAGGAGACAGCATGAAAAGAAGAAGAATACTTCAAGAAACTCAGACTTGTGGTGTAGGTTTTTGCAATCTTGCATGAACTTGTTTTGGAACAAAAAAGTTTACGATTATTTCTGGATAATTGAATTTTCATATTAAAATCCGTTTGGTTGTGCTGGTCAGAGCCATTTAATCGATTGTACAAAAATTATACAGGGCGAAATTCGAAATAAAAAGATTTATATTATAAATTTATAGAAAAAAAATGTGGTATTTATCACGTGAAATGAAAGGACACGTTATCACAAGAAAAATGGTAATAATTGGTAATATAAATCGAAATTGAAGCGATTTAAATAGTTGCTGCCGATATAACTTTCGTTCAAAGTTATAATCACACGTTTTTCATCAATATTTTAAAGTAATTTAAGCTACTAATTATTTTATATTATCGAAATTTGATGTGCCCGCAAGTATTTAAGCTAGCAACTATATGTTAGGTTTTTAGAATACCCTGAAAGTTGGAATAATGAAGCTGGTAAGTGAGATCATTTTTTTTTATTTATATTTAGCTTCATTCGTATGTTGGTTTGCACCTCTTCTCTGCGGCTTATTACTGTTAGTATATCCCACCACTTATAATGCGTTCGTTAACCGTGCGGGCTAAGGCGTCAACCTCCGGATTAGCCGCCAGTCGTGGGTTGGTAATGCTCGAAAATAAGCTACAATAAGACCGGAGGGTGGTAAGGTTCTAAACTGAGTTTCTCAATTGTGGAAAACTAACGTTAACACGATAGTCCGCAGGCCTATGAGTGAATCATTTAGAACAATCACTTATTGTATATTAAAAATCACTTTTTAACTGTTCCTCATTAAATTTTCATAAATCTATAGCTCACCCACAGTATTAAGTTGTAGTACCTAAACCAGATTTCGAATCGAGGTCATTTTTGTCAATAATTCATGTTGATTGACCTCCATTGAAGCCGATTGATATTGATTGATGGATTCCGCTGTCTATTGACGTCAATTCATATCTTTAGATGTCTATTGGCGTCAATTCATGTTTTTCGCTGTCTATTGACGTCAATTCATGTCTTTTGATGTCTAATGATGTAAATTCATGTCAATGGTGGTGATTTGATGTCAATTCATGTCTTTTGATGTCTATTGACTTCAATTCGTATCAATGGTGGTCATTTGATGTCTATTTTTGTCAATAATTCATGTAGATTGACCTCCATTGAAGCCGATTGATATTGATTGATGGATTTCGCTGTCTATTGACGTCAATTCATGTCTTTTGATGCCTATTGGTGTCAATTCATGTCAATGGTGGTCATTTGATGTCTATTTTTGTCAATAATTCATGTAGATTGACCTCCATTGAAGCCGATTGATATTGATTGATGGATTTCGCTGTCTATTGACGTCAATTCATATCTTTAGATGTCTATTGACGTCAATTCATGTCTTTTGATGTCTATTGATGTCAATTCATGTCAATGGTAAACATTCGATGTCTATTTTTGTCAATAATTCATGTAGATTGACCACCATTGAAGCCGATTGATATTGATTGATGGATTCCGCTGTCTATTGACGTCAATTCATATCTTTAGATGTCTATTGGCGTCAATTCATGTTTTTCGCTGTCTATTGACGTCAATTCATGTCTTTTGATGTCTATTAATGTCAATTCATGTCATTGGTAAACATTCGATGTCTATTTTTGTCAATAATTCATGTTGATTGACCTCCATTGAAACCGATTGACGTTGATTCATGTCTTTTGATGTCTAATGATGTAAATTCATGTCAATGGTGGTGATTTGATGTCAATTCATGTCTTTTGATGTCTATTGACTTCAATTCGTATCAATGGTGGTCATTTGATGTCTATTTTTGTCAATAATTCATGTAGATTGACCTCCATTGAAGCCGATTGATATTGATTGATGGATTTCGCTGTCTATTGACGTCAATTCATGTCTTTTGATGCCTATTGGTGTCAATTCATGTCAATGGTGGTCATTTGATGTCTATTTTTGTCAATAATTCATGTAGATTGACCTCCATTGAAGCCGATTGATATTGATTGATGGATTTCGCTGTCTATTGACGTCAATTCATATCTTTAGATGTCTATTGACGTCAATTCATGTCTTTTGATGTCTATTGATGTCAATTCATGTCAATGGTAAACATTCGATGTCTATTTTTGTCAATAATTCATGTAGATTGACCACCATTGAAGCCGATTGATATTGATTGATGGATTTCGCTGTCTATTGACGTCAATTCATGTATTTTGATGTCTATTGATGTCAATTCATGTCTTTTGATGTCTATTGATGTCAATTCATGTCAATGGTAAACATTCGATGTCTATTTTTGTCAATAATTCATGTAGATTGACCACCATTGAAGCCGATTGATATTGATTGATGGATTTCGCTGTCTATTGACGTCAATTCATGTATTTTGATGTCTATTGATGTCAATTCATGTCTTTTGATGTCTATTGATGTCAATTCATGTCAATGGTGGTCATTTGATGTCTATTTTTGTCAATAATTCATGTAGATTAACCCCCATTGAAGTCGAATGATATCGATTGATGGCTTTTGATGTCTATGGACGTCATTTGACGTCAATTCATGTCAATAGTAAACATTTGATGTCTATTTTTGTCAATAATTCATGTATATTGACCTCCATTGAAGCCGATTGATGTTGATTGATGGCTTTTGATATCTATCGACGTCAGTTGGTGTAGATCTAGAAAGAATGAGGTTAGGTTCAATTATACTATCTAATATGTAACTGATATACTTCGAAAACTGTATTTGGAATAAACTTTTATCAAAATTCATAATAATATCACTGATATTAAATTTTTTTGTTTCAGTTTTGTGCACTTTTATCTCTTTTTGTTTTAAGTGGTAAGTACGATATAACCTCAAACTTTTCAATACGGAAAATAATATAGCAAAACTCGATTTTTTTACAGCCGTGGCTTTACCGCTGGCAGATGAAGAAAACGGTGAGTAATTTTATAAAAAGTTCACGGTGAATATACAAATTTTAAATTTTGTATTTTGAAGCTTCATCAACGTCAGGTTCGGGTAGGGAAGAATCATCGAACACAACTTCCGGTAAGGAAGAATCATCGAACACAACTTCCGGTAAGGAAGAATCATCGAACATAAGTTCAGGTTCGGAATCATGTGAAAAGGACGGAAAACAACAATTTGGAGATACGGATAAAGGATTGTATGGATATGTTTGGCCTCAGGATAATAGCGGAGCTTTCGTAACTGGTGGGGAGCAAATTTGGAGTGGTATTTCATCAATATTTTTCAAAATGTATACAAACTACTAATAGAGTAATTTTTTATAGAAAAAGAACGTAGAGAATACAGAGGAAAAGAAGAGAAATTCAGAGAAGAGCAGATAAAAAGAGAAGAGAAAGAAAGAGAAGAGCAGAGGAAGAGAGAAGATAAAGAAAGAGAAGAGCAGAGGAAGAGAGAAGATAAAGAAAGAGAAGAGTGGAGAAAAATAGAAGAGAAAGAAAGAGAAGAGCAGAGAGAAAGAGAGAAAGAAAACGAAAGAGTTCGTATGCTAACTTCATTAGCTGTAGCTAATGATGCCGGATCTATAATGAAAAATCTCGCCTTTTTAAATCTCTTGAAAAATTCGCCGAAAAGTGTAGGATACGGAAAACAGGACTTTGACATCAACAATAGGAGTAAGTACTAAAATTTCCTTTTTTTTCACCACCGATTTTTCCTAGCGAATAGGGAAACTACTGAACATCCAAAGGTAAACAAATTTTCCTGATTGGTTTCATTTTACCACTAGGTTTGTTTAAAACAGATCGAAAATTGTAATTATTTATTGAATATATATACAGGAGGCATCAAAACACAATTGGACATTTCTAATTAAACCGCATACTGAAACCAAGATGGCTGCTATTCCCTACTGTAGTCTGGGCTCTGAAGATGCTACTGAAGACTGTTGTTTCGTCCTTTGGTAGTACAGCTGCAGATCAGCGATTATAAATAATCATTTTCGCCACAAATGTAATTGCCTCTGGTACTTTTACAACGTCCAAAACCATGTGGATGCATCAACATATTTTTCGAAACTTTAAACGGCAGGACAGTGGGTGTTAAGGCGTGTGGGGAGTTTATGAGACAATATAAGGTACGCAGATGGTACTACTACCATATTTATTGCAAAAAACATGGAAGAATTGCAAACGCTGCTTGACAGATTGCATAAAACTGGTCAAAGCTGGGGTATGAATTGGATTCTTCTCCTATTCACAGCCCTATCCTTTCAAATCAATGCCATCTATGCCTACGGGATCTGTTTTCAATTGTACCGATTGGTTGTCTCAATCAGGTGACTTCGAATTGATTGATTTCATTGGATTATGTGCCGGAAATGATTTTATATTACAATCAATCGTTTTAAGTAAACTAAAAAAAAGTTTTGTTCGATCAGAGTTGTGATTGATTTCGATTTATTTTTCAGATCCTTCATGTTCTTCTTCCATGCTTCAGCCTGTAATAAACCCATACCAGAATTTCGTCATCAATTTACCTTCTCTGTAACATGTTAAAAATGGTATTTGAATCACGTTAATAAAACATATTAGAAATAAATTCTGTTATTTTTTTTCTTTCCCTAAATAAACAATTATGAAGTTACGATTTGCTTAGTAGCAACAAATCTTCATTCAACATAATGATTTAATGTAATTACACTTGCAAAGTACGTCAGATATACGTCAAATAATTACTGAGTTTAATGGGTGCGTTGATCTGCGTTGAATAGATTTCGAAAGCTTGTTGATAGAATTTCCGTTGCAGTAGAATCACGAGCAGCTTGCGTTTCTTCTGCTGTCCTATTTCCATCATTTCCCAAGTCCATAAACGCTTTCCATACAAATTTTTTCACTGTAAATGGTATTTTTGATTCTGTAGTTTGGTTTCACGTGGTTTTAAGCACAGTTTTTTCAAACTCTGTATCATTTTCTCTTCTGCTATTCACAGCCCAATCCTTTCAAATCAAAACCGATTCTTCTGCATCCGATTTTCATCTAAATCGTTGCAAATATCCATAAACGCTTTCCATACAAATTTTTTACACTGTAAATGGTATTTTTGATTCTGTAGTTTGGTTCCACGTGGTTTTAAGCACAGTTTTTTCAAACTCTGTATCATTTTCTCTTCTGCTATTCACAGCCCAATCCTTTCAAATCAAAACCGATTCTTCTGCATCCGATTTTCATCTAAATCGTTGCAAATATCCATAAACGCTTTCCATACAAATTTTTTACACTGTAAATGGTATTTTTGATTCTGTAGTTTGGTTCCACGTGGTTTTAAGCACAGTTTTTTCAAACTCTGTATCATTTTCTCTTCTGCTATTCACAGCCCAATCCTTTCAAATCAAAACCGATTCTTCTGCATCCGATTTTCATCTAAATCGTTGCAAATATCCATAAACGCTTTCCATACAAATTTTTTACACTGTAAATGGTATTTTTGATTCTGTAGTTTGGTTCCACGTGGTTTTAAGCACAGTTTTTTCAAACTCTGTATCATTTTCTCTTCTCCTATTCACAGCCCAATCCTTTCAAATCAAAACCGATTCTTCTGCATCCGATTTTCATTTATATCATTGCAAATATCCATAAACGCTTTCCATACAAATTTTTTACACTGTAAATGGTATTTTTGATTCTGTAGTTTGGTTCCACGTGGTTTTAAGCACAGTTTTTTCAAACTCTGTATCATTTTCTCTTCTGCTATTCACAGCCCAATCCTTTCAAATCAAAACCGATTCTTCTGCATCCGATTTTCATTTATATCGTTGCAAATATCCATAAACGCTTTCCATACAAATTTTTTACACTGTAAATGGTATTTTTGATTCTGTAGTTTGGTTCCACGTGGTTTTAAGCACAGTTTTTTCAAACTCTGTATCATTTTCTCTTCTCCTATTCACAGCCCAATCCTTTCAAATCAAAACCGATTCTTCTGCATCCGATTTTCATTTATATCATTGCAAATATCCATAAACGCTTTCCATACAAATTTTTTACACTGTAAATGGTATTTTTGATTCTGTAGTTTGGTTCCACGTGGTTTTAAGCACAGTTTTTTCAAACTCTGTATCATTTTCTCTTCTGCTATTCCCAGCCCAATCCTTCCAAATCAATACCGATTCTTCTGCATCCGATTTTCATTTATATCGTTGCAAATATCCATAAACGCTTTCCATACAAATTTTTTACACTGTAAATGGTATTTTTGATTCTGTAGTTTGGTTCCACGTGGTTTTAAGCACAGTTTTTTCAAACTCTGTATCATTTTCTCTTCTCCTATTCACAGCCCAATCCTTTCAAATCAAAACCGATTCTTCTGCATCCGATTTTCATTTATATCGTTGCAAATATCCATAAACGCTTTCCATACAAATTTTTTACACTGTAAATGGTATTTTTGATTCTGTAGTTTGGTTCCACGTGGTTTTAAGCACAGTTTTTTCAAACTCTGTATCATTTTCTCTTCTGCTATTCCCAGCCCAATCCTTCCAAATCAATACCGATTCTTCTGCATCCGATTTTCATTTATATCGTTGCAAATATCCATAAACGCTTTCCATACAAATTTTTTACACTGTAAATGGTATTTTTGATTCTGTAGTTTGGTTCCACGTGGTTTTAAGCACAGTTTTTTCAAACTCTGTATCATTTTCTCTTCTCCTATTCACAGCCCAATCCTTTCAAATCAAAACCGATTCTTCTGCATCCGATTTTCATTTATATCGTTGCAAATATCCATAAACGCTTTCCATACAAATTTTTTACACTGTAAATGGTATTTTTGATTCTGTAGTTTGGTTTCACGTGGTTTTAAGCACAGTTTTTTCAAACTCTGTATCATTTTCTCTTCTGCTATTCCCAGCCCAATCCTTTCAAATCAATACCGATTCTTCTGCATCCGATTTTCATTTATATCGTTGCAAATATCCATAAACGCTTTCCATACAAATTTTTTACACTGTAAATGGTATTTTTGATTCTGTAGTTTGGTTTCACGTGGTTTTAAGCACAGTTTTTTCAAACTCTGTATCATTTTCTCTTCTGCTATTCACAGCCCAATCCTTTCAAATCAATACCGATTCTTCTGCATCCGATTTTCATTTATATCGTTGCAAATATCCATAAACGCTTTCCATACAAATTTTTTACACTGTAAATGGTATTTTTGATTCTATAGTTCGGTCCCACGTGGTTTTAAGCACAGTTTTTTCAAACTCTGTATCATTTTCTCTTCTCCTATTCACAGCCCAATCCTTTCAAATCAAAACCGATTCTTCTGCATCCGATTTTCATTTATATCATTGCAAATATCCATAAACGCTTTCCATACAAATTTTTTACACTGTAAATGGTATTTTTGATTCTGTAGTTTGGTTCCACGTGGTTTTAAGCACAGTTTTTTCAAACTCTGTATCATTTTCTCTTCTGCTATTCCCAGCCCAATCCTTCCAAATCAATACCGATTCTTCTGCATCCGATTTTCATTTATATCGTTGCAAATATCCATAAACGCTTTCCATACAAATTTTTTACACTGTAAATGGTATTTTTGATTCTGTAGTTTGGTTCCACGTGGTTTTAAGCACAGTTTTTTCAAACTCTGTATCATTTTCTCTTCTCCTATTCACAGCCCAATCCTTTCAAATCAAAACCGATTCTTCTGCATCCGATTTTCATTTATATCATTGCAAATATCCATAAACGCTTTCCATACAAATTTTTTACACTGTAAATGGTATTTTTGATTCTGTAGTTTGGTTCCACGTGGTTTTAAGCACAGTTTTTTCAAACTCTGTATCATTTTCTCTTCTGCTATTCCCAGCCCAATCCTTCCAAATCAATACCGATTCTTCTGCATCCGATTTTCATTTATATCGTTGCAAATATCCATAAACGCTTTCCATACAAATTTTTTACACTGTAAATGGTATTTTTGATTCTGTAGTTTGGTTCCACGTGGTTTTAAGCACAGTTTTTTCAAACTCTGTATCATTTTCTCTTCTCCTATTCACAGCCCAATCCTTTCAAATCAAAACCGATTCTTCTGCATCCGATTTTCATTTATATCGTTGCAAATATCCATAAACGCTTTCCATACAAATTTTTTACACTGTAAATGGTATTTTTGATTCTGTAGTTTGGTTTCACGTGGTTTTAAGCACAGTTTTTTCAAACTCTGTATCATTTTCTCTTCTGCTATTCCCAGCCCAATCCTTCCAAATCAATACCGATTCTTCTGCATCCGATTTTCATTTATATCGTTGCAAATATCCATAAACGCTTTCCATACAAATTTTTTACACTGTAAATGGTATTTTTGATTCTGTAGTTTGGTTTCACGTGGTTTTAAGCACAGTTTTTTCAAACTCTGTATCATTTTCTCTTCTGCTATTCACAGCCCAATCCTTTCAAATCAATACCGATTCTTCTGCATCCGATTTTCATTTATATCGTTGCAAATATCCATAAACGCTTTCCATACAAATTTTTTACACTGTAAATGGTATTTTTGATTCTGTAGTTTGGTTCCACGTGGTTTTAAGCACAGTTTTTTCAAACTCTGTATCATTTTCTCTTCTCCTATTCACAGCCCAATCCTTTCAAATCAAAACCGATTCTTCTGCATCCGATTTTCATTTATATCGTTGCAAATATCCATAAACGCTTTCCATACAAATTTTTTACACTGTAAATGGTATTTTTGATTCTGTAGTTTGGTTTCACGTGGTTTTAAGCACAGTTTTTTCAAACTCTGTATCATTTTCTCTTCTGCTATTCCCAGCCCAATCCTTTCAAATCAATACCGATTCTTCTGCATCCGATTTTCATTTATATCGTTGCAAATATCCATAAACGCTTTCCATACAAATTTTTTACACTGTAAATGGTATTTTTGATTCTGTAGTTTGGTTTCACGTGGTTTTAAGCACAGTTTTTTCAAACTCTGTATCATTTTCTCTTCTGCTATTCACAGCCCAATCCTTTCAAATCAATACCGATTCTTCTGCATCCGATTTTCATCTAAATCGTTGTAAATATCCATAAACGCTTTCCATACAAATTTTTTACACTGTAAATGGTATTTTTGATTCTATAGTTCGGTCCCACGTGGTTTTAAGCACAGTTTTTTCAAACTCTGTATCATTTTCTCTTCTCCTATTCACAGCCCAATCCTTTCAAATCAAAACCGATTCTTCTGCATCCGATTTTCATTTATATCGTTGCAAATATCCATAAACGCTTTCCATACAAATTTTTTACACTGTAAATGGTATTTTTGATTCTATAGTTCGGTCCCACGTGGTTTTAAGCACAGTTTTTTCAAACTCTGTATCATTTTCTCTTCTCCTATTCACAGCCCAATCCTTTCAAATCAAAACCGATTCTTCTGCATCCGATTTTCATTTATATCGTTGCAAATATCCATAAACGCTTTCCATACAAATTTTTTACACTGTAAATGGTATTTTTGATTCTATAGTTCGGTCCCACGTGGTTTTAAGCAGAGTTTCTTCAAACTCTGCACCATCTCGTCAGTTCAACCGAATCGTGACGTTTTGACATATTTGACAGCCTGTGGGATCTGTTTTCAGTTGTACTGATTGGTTGTCTTCAATCAGAAGGCTTCGAATTAATTGATTCCATTAGATTTCTACTGGAGGAAAAATTTTTTAACGTAATATTTTGTACGTTAAAATCCACGAGCTACCACTGATACACATTATTATATTGACGTCTGAGTATTTACTACTTTTCGGATAATCTGGAGTTAGCAACAAATAGTCAGCGAAGTGAAACCAAACACTATCGGAGAATTCCTTTTAATGAAATTCTGTCGGCAACTCTAAATTATGGTATCGTTTTCCATATATATTGAAATTTCTCATGTTTTAGTATGCGTGTAACTGAGCGGAATATTCTTTGCAATCGGCAATAAATCTAGTTGATTATTATTACGTGGAAAGATTCGGAAACCAAACTTTTCATGAAGGAAAACTGTTTATATTAAATTTTAGTTAACCGATGATAGTTTCCATCTTTCTACTGCTATTACCATAAGATAATAAGAGTGGATGAGAAATCTACAATCTCCAAGACACTAACGCGACTTCCAGCTTCTGGTATGGTCACCTTAACAAGGATCAAATAGTCTTCATTCGAGCAAGACATGATTAACACCAAGCTGGTCTATACTGCGTCGAAGACTGGTTCTCTTTTACCAGAATGGTCCCAGAAGTACCCGGTCTGACCTAGAGATGGCGGAGTTGCTTGGAAAAGTACAAAATCTATACAACGGATATATTTAGCAGAGTTTAAACGAAGCTGTACGACCTGCGAAGACCAGCATCGACCAAAAATGGTGACGACTCCAGAACTGTTGAAGCAAATCCACTGGATGATCGTAGACTGAAAGTGTGTGAGTTAGTAAACATAGTAGGCGTTATATAAACCCATATTTAGTATTATAACTTAGTCATGTCGCAATATTTTGCACTTTCAGTTCGTTCTTCCTTCTTCCAGACTTACGACATGAAACTTGGTCTATTCCCGAAGCACTCCATGTGTCCTTGTCTTCTTTATCCTTTCTATGATGATCTTCTGCATCTAAATTTCATTTTTGTTAGGTTATGGTTTTGCCTTCGACTATTATTTTGTTCAATCTTCTCCCAATTTATCTATTACTGTTTGTTTTTCGATATCCGCATTTTCTTAATTTGCTCCTTCGATTATTTTGTATTCTTCTGTGTTATTTTCTTTAACAAATAAAACAACCGAATTATTTTCTCTTAACATTGATGTAGTTCCTAGTTCGGCTCTGCGCAACATTTGAGTCCCTCTAATTTTTGTCTATTGCTGATTGTCAAATAATATGAAAACGTATAAGTTTTTCTATGTTCTCGTTGTACGTACGGAGGCATCTACGGGTCACGTTAGAGAAAGAAGAAAAGCCGTTCGGTATCGAGATATCGACAACCGAAATCATAAATCGTTCAGTCGAGTCGCGAATCCCGCAGATCCTCGCTTTTAACTTCACGGATCAATGATCATCAACTTTTTATTTTTCTGCTAACGACGTACGATCACCGTTGCTGCCAACCTTAAATTTAACGCTATGGCGCTTTTCTAATTATTCAGTTTAATCACTATTCGATTATAATTAAATATTCACAAATATCAACCGAAGAAAGTCGTTCGTAACTAGGTTAGGTTTGTTTTGATTCTATGAACATCGATATTGATACCAGTGAATTAAAATAGTCGTAAAAACTGTTGGCAACACTGATTGGAGTACACAAATTCCGCACTGGATCAAAGATGCGTTCCAAAAAGCGATGTATCGAATTCATGATTGTGATGTTGCAACAAACCATCGATTTCAAGTTATTATAATAAATATTAATAAATTATTGAGATAAATAAAGTCGGAATTATTTTTATTGGAATATTAGTATCATATAAACAGTTAGGTGTATTATTTTCAATCGAGTCTTGAATGTTTGGATGAAGAAATCACCTCTTCAAGTTTATATAACCCTTAACAGAAAACTCCATTTATGGAAAACTCCGTTGGAGTTTTCCTATTTCTCATATAATAACTAGATGCTGAAATATTCTCCAGACGTTATTTCCTCCATTGCGGAGTTGCCCATTTCCGAGAAAAAAATTTTCCCTTCAAAGCTTTCCAGGTTTTCCACGTCTAGAAGTCACAACGAAACTGGAATAAAGCATCAGGAGTGCAGAAACAGTGAGAGCAGACATGTTTTCTATTTGTGTTTATTAAATCGATATTACAACCACTTGTTGAAGGGTTAGTTGGTATAAAAGGGTGAAATTGAGTAGAAAGACGCCTGCGTCGAGGTAGAACTCGCCACCCTCTTGAATATAGGGTAGTTTTTGATTGGTTGAACGATTTAGTACAACTCTGATAACCGTAGGGATTGGTATGATGCAAAAAATAAAAAAATTACTCTCTTCAGATGTGTCTCATTGTTTAAATAACTAAATTGTATCACTAGTTTTCGAATTTTAGTTGTTGGGTGAAAAAGATTATCAACCACAACAATTGCGCCAACAAATTAGTGTTTTCGAAAATTACTTTTTGCCCACAACTTAATCAAGTCGTATTAATATGCAGAAAAACGCTTTCCCGAAATGGAATCGTCAAGAAAATTTAATATAAAAGTCAGAAGTTGATTATCACGAACTCTCGATCGACCCTCGTATACTTTTTTTTCCTATTCAACGTCTACTTTAAATATAACCCTTAGAAACGCCACTGTCCATCGTCGAAACATAACAAAATGGTTCATTAATTGCCTTTAGTAAACTTTGAAGTCTTTGGCAATTAATATCAACTGTCCCCGGTATATCAGTTTTACGATTGGATTCTTTGAGTAGTTTTTCAAGTAAGTATACGAATGCCGCTACTTAAATTGAGATATGGCAACACTGTTATGAATATGTCAACGTCAAATCTGACACTGACATTTTCAGTAATGAACGTACTTAGAACGTGACGTCATACGAGTGTTACTTGAGTTGTTTACAGATATTTGAAACATTCGTTTTAGTCAAAAAGTCACGAATATCGTCATGCGATGATTTTTTATGATTTTCCACTCAATCCCATACCGATAATGCTGATGTGACCCGTCAAGTGAAAAACCGTCAGCAGGAAGTCGGAAAAGGGTATATTTGTTTTTCTACTGCAGTTTTTAGTGTTTTCATCCATTCTATTTATAATTTATGTTGAATGGATCAAAATTCCGTATAAGAACCGAAAAAAAACGAGGATCCAAAGCGAGGGTTTACTTTAATTATATAAGTAGATAACTAGAGTCGCGAGATTGAAAAATTATAGGTGTTTAAAGCCGCTCACAAATCGCTTACTCATTCTCCTTAACGAGTGGATTAACTACCTCAAATTTGACGCGGAATAATTTTTTTGTGCTTTAAATTTTTTGCTATTTTATACCGATTTAAAATTAAACGTTTATTTCCATTCCTTTCGATCTTTTTACAAACACCAGAAGTGAAAAGAAAAAAATCCAATGGGGTAAGCTGCAACGAAACGGGTGGCCATTCAATCGATGGATACCAGTGTCCAAGATAGTTTCGTGTTGATTTTGACGTATGTCCAGCGAAGAAAATCAAAGATATTCAAATTTTTCTTCAATTGCAGTTCGGAGATCGGGAAGGGTGCTAAAACATCGTTATCGAGAGACCTCCCGCATGAATATCTACCCAAACACACACTCCAGGCAGGTTTAAGTCTTCTCCAATGATCACGTGACGATTCTAATCACTGTTACGCCTTAGTTGTTACAGATATCGGTCGTTCGGAACGCTGCGCGTCGGTATCAGAGCCCGTTTTTGATAATTTTTGGGTACGTCTGCTGAAAACGCTTGTAAATTAGTCAAAATGTCGACAATAATTATCAAATTGCTTTAGTTGCTTCGAGAATGAAATTCAATCGAAAATACGACCAAATATTGGATTTAAACACCGAAATTTCATTGGAGTTCGTTAATTAAAGCCCACCGCTCGCATTATATAGTTATACACTTGATTTTGGTTGTGTTATAAATATTTGGAATCGAAACGATAAATAACCGATAAAAAACCATAAAACATAACCTCAATTAAGTTTGAATCGAAAATATGAAGGCAGAAAACGCGCCGCTCGGCTGCAGATATAAATCGTAACATGGGGAATTGGTTGTTAGGAGGTGACAGAAGTCAACTTACACGTTCGTATCAAACGGAGATCTCCACGGGTACTGCTTTAATATGAAATCATTTGAATGTGTGTATGTGTGTGTGTGTGTGTGTATGTGGATTATAAAGGTATGAATTCGTGACTGAACACCTATCACGGCATCTGGGTAGAGGAGGAGGAGGTAGATTAATAATCGATTGTTTGGTACAGCCTTTTGTTAGTCATTCCTCGACAGGCTTCTATTTCGACGCCCGGCCAACCATAATTATTATTGAGGATCGGATTTATAAGAAATTACTTGTAATATACGAAATATTCGCTCGCACGAATATGTCAGCACGCCAAATGACATCTTCTTCACCTCCTTCAGTTTTATTTGCTTATTGATTTAATTTATTCATTTATTCAAAGATAAAGAAAGACACTTGACACTTGGCATTTGACATTTGACAAGTTTGGCAACGAAATCTAGCATTGCAATTGAAATCGATTCAATTTTCGAAACATCGAGCTCAAACTTTTGTAATTAGAAGTAGAAATTCACGTGGTTTACAACTTTTGTTCACGTTCCTGGGTAAAAAAGTAAGAAATTAACCTCGAGGAAACTCCTAGTTAATAATATTACGACTTTGACTCATCAAATTAGGGTTAATCAAAAATTTCGTAAATAGCGTGGACAAAGATGGAGTTGGTTTCGAATTTTAGTAACAAGGACCCTTTCTAGGAGTGAATGAAGGTGTATTTGTGGAATCCGAGTCATAAATTAATTGAAGTACAGGCATTCATTACCATTTTAAGGAAAAAAA
The DNA here is from genome assembly GCF_026230105.1 of Diorhabda sublineata. NCBI lineage: Eukaryota > Metazoa > Arthropoda > Insecta > Coleoptera > Chrysomelidae > Diorhabda > Diorhabda sublineata. The sequence goes on from NC_079483.1 coordinate 18,592,649, forward strand.
GAAAGTCAACTATAAAGAAAGACACTTGACACTTGGCATTTGACATTTGACAAGTTTGGCAACGAAATCTAGCATTGCAATTGAAATCGATTCAATTTTCGAAACATCGAGCTCAAACTTTTGTAATTAGAAGTAAAAATTCACGTGGTTTACAACTTTTGTTCACGTTCCTGGGAAAAAAGTAAGAAATTAACCTCGAGGAAACTCCTAGTTAATAATATCACCACTTTGGCTCATCAAATTAGGGTTAATCAAAAATTTCGTAAATAGCGTGGACAAAGATGGAGTTGGTTTCGAATTTTAGTAACAAGGACCCTTTCTAGGAGTGAATGAAGGTGTATTTGTGGAATCCGTGTCATAAATTAATTGAAGTACAGGCATTCATTGCCATTTTAAGGAAAAAATTAAAGTCAACTATAAAGAAAGACACTTGACACTTGGCATTTGACACTTGACAAGTTTGGCAACGAAATCTAGCATTGCAATTGAAATCGATTCAATTTTCGAAACATCGAGCTCAAACTTTTGTAATTAGAAGTAGAAATTCACGTGGTTTACAACTTTTGTTCACGTTCCTGGGTAAAAAAGTAAGAAATTAACCTCGAGGAAACTCCTAGTTAATAATATTACGACTTTGACTCATCAAATTAGGGTTAATCAAAAATTTCGTAAATAGCGTGGACAAAGATGGAGTTGGTTTCGAATTTTAGTAACAAGGACCCTTTCTAGGAGTGAATGAAGGTGTATTTGTGGAATCCGTGTCATAAATTAATTGAAGTACAGGCATTCATTGCCATTTTAAGGAAAAAATTAAAGTCAACTATAAAGAAAGACACTTGACACTTGGCATTTGACACTTGACAAGTTTGGCAACGAAATCTAGCATTGCAATTGAAATCGATTCAATTTTCGAAACATCGAGCTCAAACTTTTGTAATTAGAAGTAGAAATTCACGTGGTTTACAACTTTTGTTCACGTTCCTGGGTAAAAAAGTAAGAAATTAACCTCGAGGAAACTCCTAGTTAATAATATTACGACTTTGACTCATCAAATTAGGGTTAATCACAAATTTCGTAAATAGCGTGGACAAAGATGGAGTTGGTTTCGAATTTTAGTAACAAGGACCCTTTCTAGGAGTGAATGAAGGTGTATTTGTGGAATCCGTGTCATAAATTAATTGAAGTACAGGCATTCATTGCCATTTTAAGGAAAAAATTAAAGTCAACTATAAAGAAAGACACTTGACACTTGGCATTTGACACTTGACAAGTTTGGCAACGAAATCTAGCATTGCAATTGAAATCGATTCAATTTTCGAAACATCGAGCTCAAACTTTTGTAATTAGAAGTAAAAATTCACGTGGTTTACAACTTTTGTTCACGTTCCTGGGAAAAAAGTAAGAAATTAACCTCGAGGAAACTCCTAGTTAATAATATTACGACTTTGACTCATCAAATTAGGGTTAATCAAAAATTTCGTAAATAGCGTGGACAAAGATGGAGTTAGTTTCGAATTTTTTAAAAAGACCCTTTCTTTGAGTGAATGAAGGGTCAGGTGAATCAGGTCATCTTTGAACGGCGTTATTATCAACTTTTGAAGGACTCCAGCTTACATCTTCTTTCATCGAAATCAATTACTATTTTTTTAATGTCGTTTCAATATTCGTTAGCCCCACCCAACATTTCTATGTTTCCTTTATCGTTTAATTCTTGAAGACGGTAGGTGTTTAAGAGTTTGAATTGACATTAAAGTCAAAACGCATCGTCAGCAATAACAAATACTGTTTTAAGAATCGTTACCAGTTACCGAGTTATGTGGCAATAAATTCTAAGTCGAATATTATTAAAAATTACTGATTGTATTCTAAATCTTTCCTATTTTGTACATAATTGGATACTTTTGTTTCGAATCATTCAACTTATTTCTTTGTAACGCTAGAAATTATTGTTTATAAAATTGAAAAAATATTTTTCCATTTTGTAGAATGGTAATTACTTCCTGCAAAAAGATAAAGAGACTTTAGGTCTTTGTAGCTTGATTCGTAACATATTAACATCGTTTGTACTTTGAAAATGTAACTATGCTGATGAGAATCATAGCTCGATAACATACCACTCAATAAATCGAGTGATTAACTAAGAAAAACAATTTTATTTGCGAAAAATCGATTTTATCTCCTTCAAGAACAAAATAATCATTCCAACGGTTTTATAACTTCTTGGTGACGTGCTTGGAGAAGGATTTGTCTTTTGTATCAAAATAGGCTTCAGTTTCACAAATTGTTTCTTCATTTGAGATGAATTTCTTACCGTAGAACATTTTTTTGAGATCAGCGAATAGCCAGTAGTCACTGGGGACTGAAAATCGCCGTGGAATCTGTTTTGGATACAAAATAGACAGACAGGTGACAAGTGACAGATGCTTTTCCTCAAACTGAATTCAAAGATGTCTATTTAGAATTTCATAATATCGTAAATAAGTTTATTTTTCCTATTTAAGTTTATTTTACGAATAATTTTTTTGTTTCACCTCGTAATTCATAATATAACTTCACTTTAAATGTCGATTTTGATTGATCGAGTTATTTACTACTTATATAATAGATTAAAATGTATTGAAAGACTGTGAGGTCGATAATAAAAATATTCGAAGTCTCCCATGCAGACTATGTCTTTAAAAATGTACGTGTCCAAACTGCAAAACGTCGTTAACAATTCAAGACACCGCGATCTTCACTACCACACCAATTACATACGATTATCAACTTGTAAATTATCTTTCTTGAATTTTAACGGGCAATTTATTCTTTTCAGTTTTTGTCTATTATACCGGGTGTGGTTCAATAACACAACACAGAAAATACAAAAATACAAAAAATTACGAAATATCAAAATAAATAAGCAAATGCTGAGTCGTGGGTCTTTCCGAAGATCGTTGGTGCTCCGTGGCTCGATGAAAAAGTTGGAGGAGTGAGTAGATAACGCGAAAACAATGCTCTGACAAAAAAATTTCTCATACGACCCCCCGTTTCCGAGTTATAGGCCATTAAAGTTGCGAAATATCAAAATAAATAAGCAAATGCTGAGTCGTGGGTCTTTCCGAAGATTGTTGGTGCTCCGTGGCTCGATGAAAAAGTTGGAGGAGTGAGTAGATAACGTGAAAATAATGCTCTAACAAAAAAATTTCTCATACCAAGCCTCGTTTCCGAGTTATAGGCAATTAAAGTTGCGAAATATCAAAATAAATAAGCAAATGCTGAGTCGTGGGTCTTTCCGAAGATCGTTGGTGCTCCGGGGCTCGATAAAATAGCTGGAGGAGTGAGTAGATAACGTGAAAACAATGCTCTGACAAAAAAATTTCTCATACGACCCCCCGTTTCCGAGTTATAGGCAATTAAAGTTGCGAAATATCAAAATAAATAAGCAAATGCTGAGTCGTGGGTCTTTCCGAAGATCGTTGGTGCTCCGTGGCTCGATGAAAAAGTTGGAGGAGTGAGTAGATAACGTGAAAATAATGCTCTGACAAAAAAATTTCTCATACGAAGCCTCGTTTCCGAGTTATAGGCCATTAAAGTTGCGAAATATCAAAATAAATAAGCAAATGCTGAGTCGTGGGTCTTTCCGAAGATCGTTGGTGCTCCGGGGCTCGATAAAATAGCTGGAGGAGTGAGTAGATAACGCGAAAACAATGCTCTGACAAAAAAATTTCTCATACGAAGCCTCGTTTCCGAGTTATAGGCCATTAAAGTTGCGAAATATCAAAATAAATAAGCAAATGTTGAGTCGTGGGTCTTTCCGAAGATCGTTGGTGCTCCGTGGCTCGATGAAAAAGTTGGAGGAGTGAGTAGATAACGTGAAAATAATGCTCTGACAAAAAAATTTCTCATACGAAGCCTCGTTTCCGAGTTATAGGCCATTAAAGTTGCGAAATATCAAAATAAATAAGCAAATGCTGAGTCGTGGGTCTTTCCGAAGATCGTTGGTGCTCCGGGGCTCGATAAAATAGCTGGAGGAGTGAGTAGATAACGCGAAAACAATGCTCTGACAAAAAAATTTCTCATACGAAGCCTCGTTTCCGAGTTATAGGCCATTAAAGTTGCGAAATATCAAAATAAATAAGCAAATGTTGAGTCGTGGGTCTTTCCGAAGATCGTTGGTGCTCCGTGGCTCGATGAAAAAGTTGGAGGAGTGAGTAGATAACGTGAAAATAATGCTCTGACAAAAAAATTTCTCATACGAAGCCTCGTTTCCGAGTTATAGGCCATTAAAGTTGCGAAATATCAAAATAAATAAGCAAATGCTGAGTCGTGGGTCTTTCCGAAGATCGTTGGTGCTCCGGGGCTCGATAAAATAGCTGGAGGAGTGAGTAAATAACGCGAAAACAATGCTCTGACAAAAAAATTTCTCATACGACCCCCCGTTTCCGAGTTATAGGCCATTAAAGTTGCGAAATATCAAAATAAATAAGCAAATGCTGAGTCGTGGGTCTTTCCGAAGATCGTTGGTGCTCCGTGGCTCGATGAAAAAGTTGGAGGAGTGAGTAGATAACGTGAAAATAATGCTCTGACAAAAAAATTTCTCATACCAAGCCTCGTTTCCGAGTTATAGGCCATTAAAGTTGCGAAATATCAAAATAAATAAGCAAATGCTGAGTCGTGGGTCTTTCCGAAGATCGTTGGTGCTCCGGGGCTCGATAAAATAGCTGGAGGAGTGAGTAAATAACGCGAAAACAATGCTCTGACAAAAAAATTTCTCATACGACCCCCCGTTTCCGAGTTATAGGCCATTAAAGTTGCGAAATATCAAAATAAATAAGCAAATGCTGAGTCGTGGGTCTTTCCGAAGATCGTTGGTGCTCCGGGGCTCGATGAAAAAGTTGGAGGAGTGAGTAGATAACGTGAAAATAATGCTCTAACAAAAAATTTTCTCATACGAAGCCTCGTTTCCGAGTTATAGGCCATTAAAGTTGCGAAATATCAAAATAAATAAGCAAATGCTGAGTCGTGGGTCTTTCCGAAGATCGTTGGTGCTCCGTGGCTCGATGAAAAAGTTGGAGGAGTGAGTAGATAACGTGAAAATAATGCTCTGACAAAAAAATTTCTCATACGAAGCCTCGTTTCCGAGTTATAGGCCATTAAAGTTGCGAAATATCAAAATAAATAAGCAAATGCTGAGTCGTGGGTCTTTCCGAAGATCGTTGGTGCTCCGTGGCTCGATGAAAAAGTTGGAGGAGTGAGTAGATAACGTGAAAATAATGCTCTGACAAAAAAATTTCTCATACGAAGCCTCGTTTCCGAGTTATAGGCCATTAAAGTTGCGAAATATCAAAATAAATAAGCAAATGCTGAGTCGTGGGTCTTTCCGAAGATCGTTGGTGCTCCGGGGCTCGATAAAATAGCTGGAGGAGTGAGTAAATAACGCGAAAACAATGCTCTGACAAAAAAATTTCTCATACGACCCCCCGTTTCCGAGTTATAGGCCATTAAAGTTGCGAAATATCAAAATAAATAAGCAAATGCTGAGTCGTGGGTCTTTCCGAAGATCGTTGGTGCTCCGTGGCTCGATGAAAAAGTTGGAGGAGTGAGTAGATAACGTGAAAATAATGCTCTGACAAAAAAATTTCTCATACCAAGCCTCGTTTCCGAGTTATAGGCCATTAAAGTTGCGAAATATCAAAATAAATAAGCAAATGCTGAGTCGTGGGTCTTTCCGAAGATCGTTGGTGCTCCGGGGCTCGATAAAATAGCTGGAGGAGTGAGTAAATAACGCGAAAACAATGCTCTGACAAAAAAATTTCTCATACGACCCCCCGTTTCCGAGTTATAGGCCATTAAAGTTGCGAAATATCAAAATAAATAAGCAAATGCTGAGTCGTGGGTCTTTCCGAAGATCGTTGGTGCTCCGGGGCTCGATGAAAAAGTTGGAGGAGTGAGTAGATAACGTGAAAATAATGCTCTAACAAAAAATTTTCTCATACGAAGCCTCGTTTCCGAGTTATAGGCCATTAAAGTTGCGAAATATCAAAATAAATAAGCAAATGCTGAGTCGTGGGTCTTTCCGAAGATCGTTGGTGCTCCGTGGCTCGATGAAAAAGTTGGAGGAGTGAGTAGATAACGTGAAAATAATGCTCTGACAAAAAAATTTCTCATACCAAGCCTCGTTTCCGAGTTATAGGCCATTAAAGTTGCGAAATATCAAAATAAATAAGCAAATGCTGAGTCGTGGGTCTTTCCGAAGATCGTTGGTGCTCCGTGGCTCGATGAAAAAGTTGGAGGAGTGAGTAGATAACGCGAAAACAATGCTCTAACAGAAAATTTTCTCATATGAAGCCTCGTTTCCGAGTTATAGGCCATTAAAGTTGCGAAATATCAAAATAAATAAGCAAATGCTGAGTCGTGGGTCTTTCCGAAGATCGTTGGTGCTCCGGGGCTCGATGAAAAAGTTGGAGGAGTGAGTAGATAACGTGAAAATAATGCTCTAACAAAAAATTTTCTCATACGAAGCCTCGTTTCCGAGTTATAGGCCATTAAAGTTGCGAAATATCAAAATAAATAAGCAAATGTTGAGTCGTGGGTCTTTCCGAAGATTGTTGGTGCTCCGTGGCTCGATGAAAAAGTTGGAGGAGTGAGTAGATAACGTGAAAATAATGCTCTGACAAAAAAATTTCTCATACCAAGCCTCGTTTCCGAGTTATAGGCCATTAAAATTGCGAAATATCAAAATAAATAAGCAAATGCTGAGTCGTGGGTCTTTCCGAAGATCGTTGGTGCTCCGTGGCTCGATGAAAAAGTTGGAGGAGTGAGTAGATAACGTGAAAATAATGCTCTAACAAAAAATTTTCTCATACGAAGCCTCGTTTCCGAGTTATAGGCCATTAAAGTTGCGAAATATCAAAATAAATAAGCAAATGCTGAGTCGTGGGTCTTTCCGAAGATCGTTGGTGCTCCGTGGCTCGATGAAAAAGTTGGAGGAGTGAGTAGATAACGTGAAAATAATGCTCTGACAAAAAAATTTCTCATACCAAGCCTCGTTTCCGAGTTATAGGCCATTAAAGTTGCGAAATATCAAAATAAATAAGCAAATGCTGAGTCGTGGGTCTTTCCGAAGATCGTTGGTGCTCCGTGGCTCGATGAAAAAGTTGGAGGAGTGAGTAGATAACGCGAAAACAATGCTCTAACAGAAAATTTTCTCATATGAAGCCTCGTTTCCGAGTTATAGGCCATTAAAGTTGCGAAATATCAAAATAAATAAGCAAATGCTGAGTCGTGGGTCTTTCCGAAGATTGTTGGTGCTCCGTGGCTCGATGAAAAAGTTGGAGGAGTGAGTAGATAACGTGAAAATAATGCTCTGACAAAAAAATTTCTCATACCAAGCCTCGTTTCCGAGTTATAGGCCATTAAAATTGCGAAATATCAAAATAAATAAGCAAATGCTGAGTCGTGGGTCTTTCCGAAGATCGTTGGTGCTCCGTGGCTCGATGAAAAAGTTGGAGGAGTGAGTAGATAACGCGAAAACAATGCTCTGACAAAAAAATTTCTCATACGACCCCCCGTTTCCGAGTTATAGGCCATTAAAGTTGCGAAATATCAAAATAAATAAGCAAATGTTGAGTCGTGGGTCTTTCCGAAGATTGTTGGTGCTCCGTGACTCGATGAAAAAGTTGGAGGAGTGAGTAGATAACGTAAAAACAATGCTCTGACAAAAAAATTTCTCATACGACCCCCCGTTTCCGAGTTATAGGCCATTAAAGTTGCGAAATATCAAAATAAATAAGCAAATGCTGAGTCGTGGGTCTTTCCGAAGATTGTTGGTGCTCCGTGGCTCGATGAAAAAGTTGGAGGAGTGAGTAGATAACGTGAAAATAATGCTCTAACAAAAAATTTTCTCATACGAAGCCTCGTTTCCGAGTTATAGGCCATTAAAGTTGCGAAATATCAAAATAAATAAGCAAATGCTGAGTCGTGGGTCTTTCCGAAGATCGTTGGTGCTCCGGGGCTCGATGAAAAAGTTGGAGGAGTGAGTAGATAACGCGAAAACAATGCTCTGACAAAAAAATTTCTCATACGACCCCCCGTTTCCGAGTTATAGGCCATTAAAGTTGCGAAATCAGAACTAATATGGTATTGATTTTTGAATCTACTAATTCGGCGACTACCACGAGGACATGAGCGCTGATATCATTAGAGAATGATTCGAAGAATTAACAGAGAACAGATAGAGAAGTTACTAGCGAAAAAACGAGAAAGAAAGTGGTTTTGAATGATAATACAGGTGCTCAAACATGTGTTACGATGTTTTAATTTAGTAATTTTATTCTTTTATCAAAAAAGGTTACAGCTTCAACGATAACCTCATGATCTGCGCAAAATTTCTGTTTAGAGAACATATTCTAGAGGTTTGAGATCAGTAAAAAGTATCTGCGGGGTAGATCTGGAAAATATGGTGCATTCGGAAGCGAGGGCTCTTCTCCAAGCTTTGGAGTCGTTTTATCACGCGCAGTATCAACTGATAGAGGCGTGTCACATCTCGACGAAATCATCGGGGACTTTACTACGATTCTACAGCTCAAAATCATTTTTTGAAGCCTCCAACTTTTCAGATATGACAAAATTTAAGTTTATAATGGTAAAGCTTGTGACTTTTTGAAGATTGAAGATCCTTTTTGCAGTTAATCCAGTCGATATCCATGCCAGTCCAGAAGGATCGATACAAAATTGCTTTTTTGAAAAACGTCGTCGATTTTTTCACGTTTCTTTAGAAAAACACATGCCGAACAGATTTTTCGGGAGTAATGCTCAATTCATATAGAAAAAAAACGTATTTTTCTACTCCAAATCAAAATAACGGCGTACGGTTTTCCAGAGAAGCTACTTTTGTTCGACCCCTCGTAAATCTCTACTAGACGATATCAAATTTCGGTTTCTTTTTTTGTACATCGAGTTCTTTCATTTTTCATAAAACTATTTTCCAAAAATAACGATTTGATGGAGATCTTAACGAAAATAATGACGCAAACGCTGTTAATGTTTTCGATGCAGAGCACACTTGGATCCAGATCACGGGGGTCGGAAGCCATCGACCAAGAACCATCGACGATCTCGCTTACGACAACCCAAGAATACCAAGAGCCAAGCTGCGTGATCAGACTTTCAAATTGTAAAGTTCGTTTCGACTTTCCGCTATTAAATATTATAATTTCGATGTTATGTGCACTATTGTCGACTGGACAAATAAAAAGTTATGAGGGGATTTTGTGATCCATTTAAATCACGTTTTAAGATCGAAACGAAACGTTTTTTTGTATCAAATAATCCGTATAACGATTGGTTTGTTTGTTTCGTGCGAATTTCGATAATTACGACCAACGAATTAATGTTTAGCACCCCTCTGGATTTAAATATTTTCCTCGCAATAATGATAATCGATCGATACATTATTTTATCGGGTTTTTTCAAATGAATCGCCCTGTATTTGTGTCAGTTTCGATGCATTTCCCATACCTAAAACTATAATTTCGAGAAATATTTCGATTTTTCTGTATAAAACAGTTTTTTAGATCTTTATGTTCGCCATAAAGAGACATTCTGAAAAAAATTATCATAAATTCTAATTATCATATTACGGGCATAAGGAAAAACTTAATTTTCATTTTTTTTCTAGTAAGCTGCTGTCAAATAAGTTATTACGCGATATTCAATTAAAAAAAAAACTTGTCATCGAAGATTACGAGGTCTGGTTATTAAAACACGTTCCGAAACACGTTTCCGTCACTATTGTAGTATTTGTGCAGTTACGGTTCGAAACGAACGTGTTAAATTGAAAAAAACTCCGACTGAGTGCTATAAATTGTTACAAAAGGCCTACGGGGATAATTCTTCATCTCGTGCGCGTGTTTTTGAGTGATTTAAGCGTTTTAGTGAGTGCCTGAAGATGACCAGCACCAAGGTCGCCATTTGGATGTTTCGGCCCCGGAAACTGTGACCAAAATCAACCGAATTGTGCGTGCAGATCGTCGAATGACATAACAAAAGCCTATGCTAAGAAATCTGATTCCTGACCAAAAGCTAATCTGCTCAGATTTCTTTGAAATGGACCCGATTTGAGTCGATGGAAGCGGTAAACCAGAGCTCCTAGAGGTCCTCACCAAAGAGGACTTCCAGCACTGCTTGGATCAATGGAAAAAACGTATGGAAAGGTGTGTGGCGATAACTTTTATAAGAAAACCCTTTTTCGTAACCAGTTTCGTTATTTAATAACCAGACCTCGTATTAAAAGTTTCAATATGGTGGAATTTACCTTTAACGGATACGACGGATGCATTTGATGTATGGTTTGGCTTCTGGTAACTCGTCAAAAGCTAGAAAGTTTTATACTGAACACTTTCCATGAATAATTATACCCGATTGTAAAACTTATGTTTGTTCAAAGAAATTTCCTACGTAGACCAATTATATTTTTCCATTTTCAACATTTTTCGTACATAACACGATGTTCGACGGTGTACAGTTCAATCAGAAATGTTTGATTGTGTTTTAATACCTCCTATGAGTATTTTCAATAAATAATTACAATTTATGATGTTTTTCTTCAGAATATCTCTTTATGGCGAATGTTTTTCTTGTCGTGTACAACGATCTAAAAATCTATTTAACCTGTAAAAGTTACGGATTGTTAACCGTTGGGCAAGAGCCACCCCTGGCCTTCAGATACTAGTATAGAAATCATCCATTAAAAATTTACAATATTCGAATGTATAATTTACAAAATATACTTAAATATAAGTTATAATTTCGTAATTTCAAATTTGTTTTTATGTCACGTACTCCGGAATTTTTTGCATCAAGTCCAGGAACACCCTGTAGAAAAAAGTATTAAGATAAACTCTAAAAAATGACACTAAAAGTTCTAATGAACTTATGAAATGGTTTTGCTTACATGTATTTCATTTATACGTGTTGATATTCAACTAAAAATCTATGTATACATTTAATTTCGTGAAATCGAAACGTTTTTAGTAGAGCCGCCCCTGCCTAAAGCGAAAGAATCGCGTGACTTCTCCGCCAATCCCGTATAGGCAGCCATATTCCAAAATATCATAATAACCATATAACTACCTCATGAATCTAAAACGAACATTCAAAATTTAACCGAAACTGATTTAAATTCTCAGTACTTTCCCTAAAATTTATTGTCGAATTATGAAAACCGTCACTAATTAACTTTCTAATATGTATTATGTTAAATGTAATAAACTAAAATCGAAATTAATCAGTTTGTTATCGGTACATAATAACATTCGATTTCACGGGGTAGGTTTTATTTATTTCATTGAAGTATTTAAATTTTCCACTAATACGAGGGTTGCTATTAAAATTTTCGAAATATGACATCAATATTTTTCACTCGCATACGTTCAATCATTTGGCTGTCGAAAAGGTTTGTTCGCGTCGGATATCGCTTCAATTTGACAGGTTCGTGTCGATTGGTGCGAAAAAATGCTGAAAAAATCCATAGAAGTCTAAAAGATCGCAATAAACAACAACCGATTGTTTCCACACTGTTTGCCAGAAGTGTTCGACAAACTTTCCGCCACGAAAATGCATCAGCTAGAAAAAAACGTTTTTGAACCGTCAAACAATCGAATTTATGGATCATCTTCAGTACAGAAATTGGGAAATACATCAATCGGAATGGAAAAATACTTCGATAAAATACATATTTTTATTTGTCAAAAGTTAATTAACAACTCTAATACAAAATTTATCTATGAAACATTCTTTAAGCTCGATTTTCACATTTTTCAAAACTTATTAATTCGAGATGTTATATAGATGTTAAAGACATGATTATTTCAATATTTCTAATATTAACAGTGCTAAAATCATCAAGTTACTGATTTGTAAAACTGGAAAAAAACGTTCCTGGAGTATCTTCGTTGTAGAGAAACTTTACTTGGACACTTTGAATGGCTGCTTATTTTCTTTGAGTACTTTCCTAACCTTTGAATCCACAAAATGTGCTTACAGTCACTGAAGACCATAATTTGGTTATCAAAAACGCGCGTCATACAGTGTACTTAGTGTGTGTTGGTGTAAACTGTGTATTCAGTATTTTCAAGACTGTCAAATAGCATTGCTACAATGAAACATAAGTTATTTCTGCATTAGAAGATGTATTTGTGTTTAAATTGTACAGTACCACCACCAAAAACAATCTTTTTGACCTTATTCGTTTATAACTTTCACTTGACTCTGTATAAAGTTGCGTTTTGAGTGTTCCATGTAATAAAAGTGACAGTTCCGTACACTTTCGGGTCGCTCTGGAGTAAAAAACTTTAACTTCCTTATATGTCACTTTAGCCACTTCAATTTTGACAGTTGACAGTATGACTTGGATGATTTTGCATAAACTTAAGTTTTCAATTATCTAAAATTATTTGTTTTATCCGAAGTTTTGTGTAAATTAATAAATAACAATGAATGACGATGAAAAAGAAAACATCAGCGATGAAAAGTTACTCGAATCCCCGCCATCTGATCTCACCGAAGAAAGCAATGCGGCCGTTCTTAATTCGTTACTGGATAAATATCGTGCAAGGTACGAAAAACAGTATGAGCTCTTTATTAATAAATTAATATCGACATTATATTGTTTAATAAATAAAATGTTTATAATTCTTTACTATTTATTTTCCTTCCTCAATGTAATTGAAATAGTTTTTGATGTTATGCACTTTCAGTCTTTAGTATACAAATAACTATTTCAGAGAAACGTAACCTCACTTTTTAAACATAAATATAATATAATTTGTTCTAATTTTTTACGAAACCTCTTAAAATAATGTTTTGGTTAGTTATTAATAGATGAAATTGAAAAAAAAACATTTCTACGATATCTATATAAAAAATATCGTCCCGGCGACATTTTTTCTTCATTAAATTCAAAGTTAAAACGGCATTAATCAGTGGGAGATATAAAATATTGAAAAAAAAAATTATTTGTAAGTACTACCACATAACGAAACTCAGTACTACACCATCCACATTCCTAAATAAAATCTCGACTGTTAATTCTTAAACATGTCTGTGTGTTGTGCTTCACTGAGTTTGGATCCAGTTCGGAAACTCGTTAAAAGGGATATAGCAGTAGCGCAGGACGTGAGAAAAAAAAAATACACCGGGGTTCGAATTCCTAACCATCAATTATATTACAACTGATTCCATTCGGTATTTGACACGAGTAATTCGAGAGAAACGATTTTTTCAAAATTTATGTCATATAACAATATTTACAGTATCCAAAAGTCATTTCAACAACTAAAAACGTTATAATGAGCGAGTAAAAGCCATTACTTACGAATAGAACACTATATTTTATCCATAACTATCATTTCATTGTTAATAAATTACTTCGGTTAGAAGAAATTGTTGATCTGGTGGTTCTTTGAGATATTTATCCGATAGATTGTTACCAACTGTGTCTGAAGGCAGTATGACAAGCAATCAATGAAGTAGTAACATAGTTACTATCGATCCAGAGGTCTATCCATGGTAGAAACAATACAGAAGGGATAAGGATTAGATTGAGGCGACGCAGGGATCAATCATAGACTCCATATCCCATCCACAGGTAATATCCTATAGATAATGAGTTAGACAATAGATGGAATCGGAGTTGTTGTTCCTGGGAGCTCGTAGTTGTCTTAAACATCATAAACATTGAGATAATTACCTCAGGTGCGGAACTATCACGGCAGCAACTGCAGTAAGTGCCTCAGAAGTGATGTTAGATACCAAGCTGAAGACATCGAACAAAACTGCAGCAATAATTCAGAGGTATTCGTGTCAAATGTTAGTAGCCTTACAATGTATATCACCTAGGTGAAGGAGATGCTAATTTGGGGCGAATTGCTTGGTTGTATGCAGTGCTTACTGCACCGTATCCACCCTCCAGGTCATAGCTGGTACGGTTCTACTAAATCTTCTAGCAAAGTCAAGAACCGATTGAGAAACGTAACAAAAAAGCTGGTGGATGGAGAATAAACTATCTGAAGATGGTATAAATGACAGATTGGTGGTGATCGAAGTCTTCTTTGGGCGTGAAAAGTAGTAATTCCAGGATATCTTATACAATGTGACACCTGGGACAATGATGTAATTAAAAGCAGGAAGATAAGGATCGGTGTAAGCACCTGTCTCGTGCCAGGAAGTCAACAGAGAATTGGAGAAAACTTCCGAGTAAATGCGACGAAATAAAAGAGCAGAACAGGTCTGGGAGCGAAATACTTGATACCAAATCTGTAACACCGGGTGTCAATCAATGAGATTAGGGTTTAATTGGTGTAGTTTCCATTGGAAGGCGCCAAATGATAGACCGGAACAAATACATCGTTGAAAACCAGATAGACAATAAACAAACGGTTCCGTAATGCAATAATAGCGGCCAAAACATGTCGAAGAGCCGATATAAAGTTCGATCACGTCCCAGTTGTAGATCGGCTACGGGTCCGGCTAAAAATCCCAATGAAAAAACTTACTAACAAAAAATTAGCTTAAAAAGCTTATCGAAAACATTAATAATAGTCTGGATGTAACAGCTACCACCAGTGATATTGAAAAGGACTGGATTTATTCACCTAACCTAACTTAATGACAGATGAAATATAAAGAGATAGATAGATCTGTGATTAGAAAGATAAAAAAGGCTAAAGAAAAATAGTTAAGAGATGGAACGGAGCCATGACAGTTTTAACGTACACGAAATGTGCAAAATAGAGAAATCTATCGAACGATGGTGGTCAATATTCGGTAGACGACGGCACTGAAAAGAAAGAAAGTTTCCGGCAGTCGCAATTCGATCTTGAGTATTTTTTCCCGTTATAGTGTGATTCTGCTTCTTTCCGAAATGTGCAAAACGTTTCGATACCACCTATAACAACTCGTACATTTCTGTATAATCTTCTTCTTGTTTAAACGTCAATCTTCGGTATCTAAAATACGTAATAAGCAGCTTTTGTATTGCATCAAACCTTGTAAGTACCTCCAATTATACATAACTATTTATATATAAAAATATTAAAGACCTTATGGTCCGCTCGAAGAAGAGGATCGTAATTGACTGCGGTGAACACGATTTTATCACGAAGTTGTTATTCGCATACAAATATGAAATTAGAACTCCAGGAAGTTCATAATATTCCAATTAACGCACTAGAATGAAACGAAATCGATTTTTCGGTAATAAAAAATGATGAAGGACTGGCAACACTGCGTCTCGAATCGAAATTGACCGTCGAGCAATTCAAACTTCTTCTTTTCCACATTATAGTCAGTTATCTTGGGAAGATCTCGCTAAAGGGCGCTCTAAATGAAAAATAATAAATTTTTGAATATGTTGTAGTTCATTGTCGATTAAAACGTCGGTTCTATATTGTATTGGGAGTCATGTTTAAATCAAGTATGTCGTGGTTGCTGGTCGTTATTCAACGTGTCCAAACAAGGGTTTCAGTGGGACCTCCTGCAAGGACGCGCTGCCCTATTCGATAGCTCATTCCGATACTAATGAGTTCCATGATTTGTTGGTTGAACGCCGTGCGAATTATCAATAGTATGTGTGGGCGTACAGATAAAACTGCGACGCACCTTTAGAGGCTAAATTTTAGTATTTAAATTAATAGTCGTTGTTAAATATTCACCGCCTTTCACTTTGCGTACAAAAAATAGTCGGACGCGGTTAGATCAGGGCTACATGGTGGGGACGCGGTTAGATCAGGGCTACATGGTGGGTGTTCAATCTCTGTGAAGCTACAATCGTGTTTAGTAGCCTTAGGAAACGAATTTGGTGCGTTCCGTAGTTTCTGCTTTTTTTTTGGCACGATATTTACTTTCCGATGACACATGGAATATCTTTTGGATGCTGGATCATAATCCTTTTTACCTGCTGTCGTCGTGGAGCCGTATGTGCTTGGCCTGCGGATTTTGGAATGTTAGAAACAGGTTTAGAAAGACGGTTCTCTGAAGAAACCAACAACAAGTGGTTGAAAAGGTTTCGGGAAGGTTGAGAAAAAGTGGAAGGGGACTCTCGTCCAGAACGCCCGTCGACATCGTATCTTTAAAACCGTAGACTTTTTAAAAAGAGTGGATCGGCTGTAAATACACGGTTACCTAGTACTTATATACATACAAGACCGTGGATTGACAGTTAGAATGACAGCTGACGAGCTGTCAATTTCCAAAACAATCGTTCACGAAGTTTCGATATAAAAACTTGAAAACGATTCCTGGTTTTACGATGGATGTGGAGCTCAAATCTCAAAACTAGCAGAAAAAAGTTGTTTTATTCGATTCTTGAGGCATTCTTAATCATTTTATTACTGCTTATGAATAAAAACTTACATTGATAATTGTTAACTTCTTCAGGTTGAGTTTGAAAGCTTTTTAAACAACCCTCGTAATCCAAACTCAGAGTTATAACTAGTTATTAATATATCTTGTGAAAAAATTTTGTCCTTAATCATTTTATTACTATTTCCGAATAAAAACTTACATTGATAATTGTTAACTTCTTCAGGTTGAGTTTGAAAGCTTTTTAAACAACCCTCGTAATCCAAACTCAGAGTTATAACTAGTTATTAATATATCTTGTGAAAAAATTTTGTCCTTAATCATTTTATTACTGTTTCCGAATAAAAACTTACATTGAAAATTGTTAACTTCTTCAGGTTGAGTTTGAAAGCTTTTTAAACAACCCTCGTAATCCAAACTCAGAGTTATAACTAGTTATTAATATATCTTGTGAAAAAATTTTGTCCTTAATCATTTTATTACTGTTTCCGAATAAAAACTTACATTGAAAATTGTTAACTTCTTCAGGTTGAGTTTGAAAGCTTTTTAAACAACCCTCGTAATCCAAACTCAGAGTTATAACTAGTTATTAATATATCTTGTGAAAAAATTTTGTCCTTAATCATTTTATTACTATTTCCGAATAAAAACTTACATTGATAATTGTTAACTTCTTCAGGTTGAGTTTGAAAGCTTTTTAAACAACCCTCGTAATCCAAACTCAGAGTTATAACTAGTTATTAATATATCTTGTGAAAAAATTTTGTCCTTAATCATTTTATTACTATTTCCGAATAAAAACTTACATTGATAATTGTTAACTTCTTCAGGTTGAGTTTGAAAGCTTTTTAAACAACCCTCGTAATCCAAACTCAGAGTTATAACTAGTTATTAATATATCTTGTGAAAAAATTTTGTCCTTAATCATTTTATTACTGTTTCCGAATAAAAACTTACATTGAAAATTGTTAACTTCTTCAGGTTGAGTTTGAAAGCTTTTTAAACAACCCTCGTAATCCAAACTCAGAGTTATAACTAGTTATTAATATATCTTGTGAAAAAATTTTGTCCTTAATCATTTTATTACTGTTTCCGAATAAAAACTTACATTGATAATTGTTAACTTCTTCAGGTTGAGTTTGAAAGCTTTTTAAACAACCCTCGTAATCCAAACTCAGAGTTATAACTAGTTATTAATATATCTTGTGAAAAAATTTTGTCCTTAATCATTTTATTACTGTTTCTGAATAAAAACTTACATTGATAATTGTTAACTTCTTCAGGTTGAGTTTGAGCTTTTTAAACAACCCTCGTAATCCAAACTCAGAGTATGAGGATCTGTTATGTATCCATTTTGTTGCGTTTTGAGTGTTCCATGTATTGAAAATGACAGTTCCGTACTGCAAAACACTTTCGGGACGCTCTGGAGTACACAACTTTAAATGTGACTTTAACCGTTTCAATATTGACAGATGACAGTAGACGGTTTGACTTCGATGATTTTGCATAACCATAAATTTTTAATTTTCTGAAATTATTTATTTTCTTTCCTCGGTGTAATTGAAAATTTCGGGCATAAAAATAACTATTGTAATTCAGAGTACGAGGATTCACAAAAAACGACGAAGCGTTTAAAAACAAAAAGTAGCTAGCTACTAGCATCTGTTATGTATCCATTTACATACCGAAAGTTGCGTTTTGAGTGTTCCATGTAGTTGAAGTGACAGTTCCGTACTGCAAAACACTTTACGAACGCTCTGGAGTACACAAACTTTAAATGTGACTTTAACCGTTTCAATATTGACAGATGACAGTAGACGGTTTGACTTCGATGATTTTGCATAACCATAAATTTTTAATTTTCTGAAATTATTTATTTTCTTTCCTCGGTGTAATTGAAAATTTCGGGCGTAAAAATAACTATTGTAATTCAGAGTACGAGGATTCACAAAAAACGACGAAGCGTTTAAAAAAAAAGTAGCTAGCTACTAGCATCTGTTATGTATCCATTTACATACCGAAAGTTGCGTTTTGAGTGTCCCCTGTAGTTGAAGTGACAGTTCCGTACTGCAAAACACTTTACGAACGCTCTGGAGTACACAAACTTTAAATGTGACTTTAACCGTTTCAATATTGACAGATGACAGTAGACGGTTTGACTTCGATGATTTTGCATAACCATAAATTTTTAATTTTCTGAAATTATTTATTTTCTTTCCTCGGTGTAATTGAAAATTTCGGGCGTAAAAATAACTATTGTAATTCAGAGTACGAGGATTCACAAAAAACGACGAAGCGTTTAAAAAAAAAGTAGCTAGCTACTAGCATCTGTTATGTATCCATTTACATACCGAAAGTTGCGTTTTGAGTGTCCCCTGTAGTTGAAGTGACAGTTCCGTACTGCAAAACACTTTCCGAACGCTCTGAAGTAGCCGCTTCAATGTTGACATTTGACAGTTGAAGGTAAATAACTATTGTAATATAATTAATATATTTTTTTCACTGTTTGATGTGCGTTTCGATAACGAAATTAACGTCTTCAGAGACAGAAGGTGGAATGAAACGAATAATATATCTTAGGACTTAAAAAAATGATAAATTGATTATCGTCAAACAGTTTAGTTGTGTGTGTGTGTTAGTATAGAAAATTGTCATACAAATTCGTCGAACTGAAAATAAAACAAACAGAAGTTGTCGAATGAAGCGCGAATGGAAGCGAAAGACGGAGAACGGACACCAATTGTGCGATTACCGACAATTAGGGGCAAACTTATCGAGAACGAGAAGCATGTGTCTTTTCCCGTACGGCGCATACCTAGGTACTAGCAAAAGTTGTTATGACCAAATAGAGAATAAGTAGGATCACACTCTAATTATGTGATAACTCAACGGACTAGGAAGAATAGTGCTTCGAATGTGCCTTTCGCGAATACGAATTCGAAGTTATTGCAAAAACTTAATTGCTCAACGAGAATATTTACGATCGATATACAGGGAGTCATTAACGATAAAATACCGCAACTTATTACGAATTTCGATACGAGGGTTACTACTTCTGACATTGTTAACGTGTTTCGCTGGTTTTTCGAATTAAATCGTGGTCGCACTTCGTTGGAGTATAAATTTAGTAGAAGGTTGTCTAAAATCGGTTGTAGTACCGAAAAACATCGATGCTGTGCGTAAACTGATCGACATATCGTGACATTGAGACATAATTGGACGTCGGTTGTTATCGTCGGATGCCGCGTCAATTTGACCACTATAAAATCGTGACAGGCGACGAATCTTGGTTCTATTTGCATGAAAAACTAAACAACAATCGTCTGTATGGATCCAAATCCAAAAAAAGTTGCTCGAACCGAATGTTTTCGGAATAACTGACGAATCATTTTCCACCACGACGACGCGGGTTTTCAAACATCATCACATCAAAGAAAAACGTTTTTGAGCAGTCGAAACATCGAATTTATGGTTCATCCGTCGTATTTGGCACCCGATGGTTTTTTTTATTATACCCGCAGATCGAAAATACATTGCGAATTATCACCTTTTACGTTAAATTTTCATCCAAGCGTTGAGGCAAATATTTTTTATCTTATTTCTCTTAAATATAGACAACAGTTTGGTCACACATTTCTCGGCCATCTTGGAAACACTTAGATCACTCAAAAAACACGCGGACGCGACAAAAATCAATTTCCACACTTGTTTTAATAAATTATTAGTTTCAGTCGCGGTTTTTTCAAGCTCTATGCGAAATTTAGCCACGATCCCTTGATCTTCTGTACAAACGAAGACCACTGCTATACTGATTCGTCTACAGGCCGGGTTAACGTCGCATTCGAAAGAGTAGGCAGCGCTAATCGATCACCTATGTCGATGAGGTCGCTTCCAAATACGTCGGTAACAAAATTCCCTCCAATTTAATCGACAAAACCTCTATTTCCTTCTGTTTTGACTATTTCTGTGCCTCTTCAATAAGACATACGCTTCCCGGTGTACTGCTTCGGAGGTCTGTAGTGTTTCGCACTTCGAGTGCATGTGGATAGAGGTTTCAGAGTCTTCGGGTGTCTATTGAGGCTTCAGTGCCCCGAAAGGACTCCTGTTAGGAGGATTCTCAATGCAGGAGGACTCAAGTCCCATGAAGAACTTGTCGAGTTTTGGGTTTTATGATCTTGGAGCTTGAAGCTCCTCTCTCCATTTTGCATCGATAGTTTTTCTTGTCTTGATATGTTTTGGTTTCCTTCAGTTTCTTGTCTTTTTCAACAAAAATCTTCGGTCCGAATCATTTATTTTTTTGCTACATCTTTTTTTTGTTGTTTGCTGGTATGTTCCTTTCGATTAAATCAGTTATCTAATCGAGTTATGGCTTCCTGAAGCATCGTAGAGAGTCCTGAGATTAGTTTCCATCTTGAGGATGTCCTCTATGCAGAGCTGACCGGATTGAGAACTGTTCCGTGTGGTATTTGCTTGGATCTATTGTTCTATGTTAAGTAGCTTCGTCAGGGCTGTAGCTGAAGCCTTTGCAGGCGTCCAAGAAGGTGGATCTAATTAGCTGCTTCTTTTATTTTATTCCGATGTCGTCTAGTTCAAAGTGATGACATCTTGAGACAGTCCGTTTCGATATTTGGCAAAAATGTCCCTTTGACTTCGTAAAAAGTAAAAAAAAATCTTGCGTTCGTTTAATGAAGAGCTGAACTTTGTTATCAAACAACATTATAACGAATATTTTGTGATATGATTTGTTCCACATCCTCCCAGATAAAATGTCTATCAGTTCTTTTATGAGGAAGTATTTTTGTTTCGTGTGACTGCTAAATGATTCGACTACCATTGATGTGTGTGTGTGTTATCTATTTAAAACTTTTATTTTACATTTATATTCCTCAGATAATCTAACAAAAGCTTCGTAACGTATCAATATTTTTATTTCGTTCGAAGTTGGCGCGAGTCAGCATTAAACAATCTAATCCGATCCTGTTAGGGTAAGAAATATAAGGTTAGAGTCTGTTTTTCTTCTGTTTTACCAGTGACAGCTGTCTTAAGGTGTTTTAATAGTTTTAAGCCGGTACCACACGACGCGTCAAATGTTTCCAACGTTGGTATGATTTGACGCATGTCATTCGACGAATGTTTTGTTTCCGACGTTGACATATTTGACACGCGTCAAAGGAGTACCCAATTCACGTTCAAATATGGATTTCTAAGCTAACTGTTGAATTTTCATTAAAATCACGAGATTCGGATATTGTTTTGTCGAGTTTTATCGAATATTAGTTTCCAGACTAGGTTATGAAAAATTTATCAACAAATCTGTAAGACAACATGGTTGTTTTAAACAAATTACTAATGATGACCAAATTAAACTGCAATTTTTCGTTTATAAAGAATAATTAAGTTGTTAAAAACGACAAAAATTTCCAAACACTCGAACTTCAAACCTTCATTAGTTAAATGACACAACTAAACATTTTTTTTTCGGGTTGCGGTTGAACTGTGATTATATATTTGGAATCAAATTAATACAAATGACTCTGAGATTCTTCTGACTTCTTCTAGAGACGAAATGGGCACCTACCAATACCCTGTAATAAAAAGGTTTCTAATAGTGAAGTGTGAAACCCAGTTTGGCTTGATTCCAGATACCCACTGGCTCTATAGTAAATTAATCCAATCCTAACCACTGTTCGGGTTATTTAGATCAATCTATTAAAACAACGCTTTGACTTCACGTCCAAAATTTAGCTTTGAGATAAAATTAACTTAAAAATTAGGTTAGGTTACATGTTTCAAGTTGAAATACCGAAAAACTTAAGCTTTGAGAAAAAATTAACATAAAAATTAGGTTGTAAAAGTGATTGGGATCAAAACACCCTATAAACAATTTCATTTAATAGTACAGGATGGCTGAAAACAGCAGATATAACCCTATATATCTCGTGACACTAGAGAAGCTTTCTGTTCAAATATTTTCCGCACTCAAACTAGAAGGAAATAAATCACATACAAATGACTTTCTCACTAATATAATGATAGGTTAATAAGTCACAAAAATTATTAAATTTAAATTTTACGTTTCCATATTCGGATATAGTCCGGCTCTGTGTACTTGAATTTTTAAATTCTACAAGGACACCTGTTGATGACCACAGACCTACTGACTTGTCTGTAGACCTACTGATTATTTCTCACAAATTGTATTTCGTTTTTAAACATAATAACTGCCTACCTGATATCTATTCATTGCTATTGACCAATTTTGAAAATAATACGTTTCTTTTTTATTATAATAATTGCAGGTTTATTTATAAGAATGTGTGCCATATATATTTCTATGATTTTTATCGTAATACGGTGCATTATAGTGTAAATCTTAACCTAACAAGAACGTTTAATCTTCCCAAAATTATTTCGTTGCACAATATTCCGGTAAAAATGGGAAGTTTTCTCGTGACCGGCAAACCATGCGAGCTCTCGATGTGTGTCGGGCTCTCTCAACCACTGGGATCAAAAAAAAGAAGTAACATAAAAAAAACGATGAAGAAATAATAAATAAACGCACCAAATTCGAGACAATTCACCGCTCTACTCTTCGGATAGGACCGGATCCCATCGGCA
This sequence comes from Diorhabda sublineata, assembly GCF_026230105.1. NCBI lineage: Eukaryota > Metazoa > Arthropoda > Insecta > Coleoptera > Chrysomelidae > Diorhabda > Diorhabda sublineata. The sequence goes on from NC_079483.1 coordinate 18,615,611, forward strand.
TTAGCAACAAGTGGTCGCCGCTAGCGATCCCGCACTGGGTACAAAGGAAGCCCTGCAGCGTCGCTCTGATTGGTCCAAATGGATGCTGTGCCAGCGGCGGAGAGGGGCCGTTCGTGCCTCCCGGCATAGGACACCTTCAGTAGTCTTTCGAACGTCGAATGAGGCGAAGACAAAGAATTTTCTGCTATTAGATTTGTAGAGTATAGTGCGCGATTGTTGTTGTCGCGAATGTAAGTCAGATGCCGACGGCGACGTTTCGAATCTTACGGCCTGGTGATGATGTGCAGTGTAATGTGGCGGTTGCTGTGTAGGAGCATGACACATGGATATTTGTTGCAATTTTTCTTGTTGCTGTTGATGTTACTCCAGGTAATTCGTCAACGTCGTTTTGTCAAAAAAAAAAAAATCGAGAATTTATTCTTACTACTTTGATTTTTTACTCATCCTTGTGTTGATTCATTTAATTAGTTGGCCAAAACTTGTTGACACTGAGAGACTTTTGATTTTTATTCCGTTTGTTGCTATTCAGAATATTTGGGTGCCGATGCTCTTTTAGAAAGTTGCCTTAACGAAAACTTTTTTTGGTTTTTTGCTTTACCCGACTAATTTAATGTTTTATTCGTGAGATTTGGGTTCAAATTGAAGCAGCAGCTTATGAATAGCGGTAACGTAGTACTGAAACCCGTCATTAAAATAAATAGTATGCGGATACCGCGAATAATAATTTTTTAAAATGGCGCCGGAAGTTGTATGATTGGCTTTGCTTTGTAGTATATTGTTTTAGTTGTGTAAAAATTGAATTAAATGGAAAAACGACTCGTTAAAATAGAAGAAACGGACATGGATCATTTAAATTATGATAATTTACAATATTCATAACACTTTCTGGCGGTTTTAATATTTTCTAAAATCTTTGAAACTACTTTCTCTCTGAGGAGATCACAAACTTCGTTTTTGCTGATATTTGTGGTATTATTAGAATTTTGGAAAAGATAATAAAAGATTTTGAACTAAATATGTTGCCTATTCTGGAAATTCTTCTTCTTTCACTGATTTATTTTTTCGTTATTTTTTGTTCTTGATGAAGTTACTGAAATGTATTTATTAAATTAATTTTTAAATTGATTCCGTTCCTTCACTAATGGTTTCTTCATATGACATCTTTGTTACCTATCAGTTGTTATATTACAAGAACTTGGAAAAGTTGAAAAAGTAATTTCAACAAGTAGAATAATCCTGTCATAATTATTGACTTATTGATTAGAAGAAAAATAGAAGGAATGCTTGATTATTCTCGTAATTAATCCTCAAACATTTAATAACCGAAAAAATTAGATTTCGCTAAATCAACATGTACAGGGGTTGCTTAATAGTAATTATTATCTGTGTATGACTCTCAGAAACACCTTATTGAATAAAAATAATGAAATACATGCTCGAATCTTTTTGATTCTTCTCGTAATTCATCCTCAGACATTTATTTACCGAAAAAAATAGATTTCGCTAAATCAACATGTACAGGGGTTGCTTAATAGTAATTATTATCTGTGTATGACTCTCAGAAACACCTTATTGAATAAAAATAATGAAATACATGCTCGAATCTTTTGGATTCTTCTCGTAATTCATCCTCAGACATTTATTTACCGAAAAAAATAGATTTCGCAAAATCAACATGTACAGGGGTTGCTTAATAGTAATTTTTATCTGTGTATGACTCTCAGAAACACCTTATTGAAAAAAAATAATGAAATACATGCTCGAATCTTTTGGATTCTTCTCGTAATTCATCCTCAGACATTTATTTACCGAAAAAATTAGATTTCGCTAAATCAACATGTACAGGGGTTGCTTAATAGTAATTTTTATCTGTGTATGACTCTCAGAAACACCTTATTGAAAAAAAATAATGAAATACATGCTCGAATCTTTTGGATTCTTCTCGTAATTCATTCTCAGACATTTATTTACCGAAAAAAATAGATTTCGCAAAATCAACATGTACAGGGGTTGCTTAATAGTAATTATTATCTGTGTATGACTCTCAGAAACACCTTATTGAAAAAAAATAATGAAATACATGCTCGAATCTTTTGGATTCTTCTCGTAATTCATCCTCAGACATTTATTTACCGAAAAAAATAGATTTCGCAAAATCAACATGTACAGGGGTTGCTTAATAGTAATTATTATCTGTGTATGACTCTCAGAAACACCTTATTGAATAAAAATAATGAAATACATGCTCGAATCTTTTGGATTCTTCTCGTAATTCATCCTCAGACATTTAATTACCGAAAAAATTAGATATCTCACAATCAACATGTACAGGGGTTGCTTAATAATTCTTATTACCTGTTTGTGACATTCAAAACCACCTTATTGAATAAAAAAATTGGAAGACACGCTTCAAACTTATTGATTCTTCTCTTAATTAATCCTCAGACATTTATTTACCGAAAAAATTAGATTTCGCTAAATCAACATGTACAGGGGTTGCTTAATAGTAATTTTTATCTGTGTATGACTCTCAGAAACACCTTATTGAAAAAAAATAATGAAATACATGCTCGAATCTTTTGGATTCTTCTCGTAATTCATCCTCAGACATTTATTTACCGAAAAAAATAGATTTCGCAAAATCAACATGTACAGGGGTTGTTTAATTGTAATTATTATCTGTGTATGACTCTCAGAAACACCTTATTGAATAAAAATAATGAAATACATGCTCGAATCTTTTGGATTCTTCTCGTAATTCATCCTCAGACATTTATTTACCGAAAAAATTAGATTTCGCTAAATCAACATGTACAGGGGTTGCTTAATAGTAATTTTTATCTGTGTATGACTCTCAGAAACACCTTATTGAAAAAAAATAATGAAATACATGCTCGAATCTTTTGGATTCTTCTCGTAATTCATCCTCAGACATTTATTTACCGAAAAAATTAGATTTCGCTAAATCAACATGTACAGGGGTTGCTTAATAGTAATTTTTATCTGTGTATGACTCTCAGAAACACCTTATTGAAAAAAAATAATGAAATACATGCTCGAATCTTTTGGATTCTTCTCGTAATTCATTCTCAGACATTTATTTACCGAAAAAAATAGATTTCGCAAAATCAACATGTACAGGGGTTGCTTAATAGTAATTATTATCTGTGTATGACTCTCAGAAACACCTTATTGAAAAAAAATAATGAAATACATGCTCGAATCTTTTGGATTCTTCTCGTAATTCATCCTCAGACATTTATTTACCGAAAAAAATAGATTTCGCAAAATCAACATGTACAGGGGTTGCTTAATAGTAATTATTATCTGTGTATGACTCTCAGAAACACCTTATTGAATAAAAATAATGAAATACATGCTCGAATCTTTTGGATTCTTCTCGTAATTCATCCTCAGACATTTAATTACCGAAAAAATTAGATATCTCACAATCAACATGTACAGGGGTTGCTTAATAATTCTTATTACCTGTTTGTGACATTCAAAACCACCTTATTGAATAAAAAAATTGGAAGACACGCTTCAAACTTATTGATTCTTCTCTTAATTAATCCTCAGACATTTATTTACCGAAAAAATTAGATTTCGCTAAATCAACATGTACAGGGGTTGCTTAATAGTAATTTTTATCTGTGTATGACTCTCAGAAACACCTTATTGAAAAAAAATAATGAAATACATGCTCGAATCTTTTGGATTCTTCTCGTAATTCATCCTCAGACATTTATTTACCGAAAAAAATAGATTTCGCAAAATCAACATGTACAGGGGTTGTTTAATTGTAATTATTATCTGTGTATGACTCTCAGAAACACCTTATTGAATAAAAATAATGAAATACATGCTCGAATCTTTTTGATTCTTCTCGTAATTCATCCTCAGACATTTATTTACCGAAAAAAATAGATTTCGCAAAATCAACATGTACAGGGGTTGCTTAATAGTAATTATTATCTGTGTATGACTCTCAGAAACACCTTATTGAAAAAAAAATAATGAAATACATGCTCGAATCTTTTGGATTCTTCTCGTAATTCATCCTCAGACATTTATTTACCGAAAAAAATAGATTTCGCAAAATCAACATGTACAGGAGTTGCTTAATAGTAATTATTATCTGTGTATGACTCTCAGAAACACCTTATTGAATAAAAATAATGAAATACATGCTCGAATCTTTTTGATTCTTCTCGTAATTCATCCTCAGACATTTATTTACCGAAAAAAATAGATTTCGCAAAATCAACATGTACAGGGGTTGCTTAATAGTAATTATTATCTGTGTATGACTCTCAGAAACACCTTATTGAATAAAAATAATGAAATACATGCTCGAATCTTTTGGATTCTTCTCGTAATTCATCCTCAGATATTTATTTACCGAAAAAATTAGATTTCGCTAAATCAACATGTACAGGGGTTGCTTAATAGTAATTTTTATCTGTGTATGACTCTCAGAAACACCTTATTGAAAAAAAAATAATGAAATACATGCTCGAATCTTTTGGATTCTTCTCGTAATTCATCCTCAGACATTTATTTACCGAAAAAAATAGATTTCGCAAAATCAACATGTACAGGGGTTGCTTAATTGTAATTATTATCTGTGTATGACTCTCAGAAACACCTTATTGAATAAAAATAATGAAATACATGCTCGAATCTTTTGGATTCTTCTCGTAATTCATCCTCAGACATTTAATTACCGAAAAAATTAGATATCTCACAATCAACATGTACAGGGGTTGCTTAATAGTAATTATTATCTGTGTATGACTCTCAGAAACACCTTATTGAAAAAAAAATAATGAAATACATGCTCGAATCTTTTGGATTCTTCTCGTAATTCATCCTCAGACATTTATTTACTGAAAAAAATAGATTTCGTTAAATCAACATGTACAGGGGTTGCTTAATAGTAATTATTATCTGTGTATGACTCTCAGAAACACCTTATTGAATAAAAATAATGAAATACATGCTCGAATCTTTTGGATTCTTCTCGTAATTCATCCTCAGACATTTATTTACTGAAAAAAATAGATTTCGTTAAATCAACATGTACAGGGGTTGCTTAATAGTAATTATTATCTGTGTATGACTCTCAGAAACACCTTATTGAATAAAAATAATGAAATACATGCTCGAATCTTTTGGATTCTTCTCGTAATTCATCCTCAGACATTTATTTACTGAAAAAAATAGATTTCGTTAAATCAACATGTACAGGGGTTGCTTAATAGTAATTATTATCTGTGTATGACTCTCAGAAACACCTTATTGAATAAAAATAATGAAATACATGCTCGAATCTTTTGGATTCTTCTCGTAATTCATCCTCAGACATTTATTTACCGAAAAAAATAGATTTCGTTAAATCAACATGTACAGGGGTTGCTTAATAGTAATTTTTATCTGTGTATGACTCTCAGAAACACCTTATTGAATAAAAATAATGAAATACATGCTCGAATCTTTTTGATTCTTCTCGTAATTAATCCTCAGACATTTATTTACCGAAAAAATTAGATTTCGCAAAATCAACATGTACAGGGGTTGCTTAATAGTAATTTTTATCTGTGTATGACTCTCAGAAACACCTTATTGAAAAAAAATAATGAAATACATGCTCGAATCTTTTTGATTCTTCTCGTAATTAATCCTCAGACATTTATTTACCGAAAAAATTAGATTTCGCAAAATCAACATGTACAGGGGTTGCTTAATAGTAATTTTTATCTGTGTATGACTCTCAGAAACACCTTATTGAATAAAAATAATGAAATACATGCTCGAATCTTTTTGATTCTTCTCGTAATTAATCCTCAGACATTTATTTACCGAAAAAATTAGATTTCGCTAAATCAACATGTACAGGGGTTGCTTAATAGTAATTTTTATCTGTGTATGACTCTCAGAAACACCTTATTGAAAAAAAATAATGAAATACATGCTCGAATCTTTTTGATTCTTCTCGTAATTAATCCTCAGACATTTATTTACCGAAAAAATTAGATTTCGCTAAATCAACATGTACAGGGGTTGCTTAATAGTAATTTTTATCTGTGTATGACTCTCAGAAACACCTTATTGAAAAAAAATAATGAAATACATGCTCGAATCTTTTTGATTCTTCTCGTAATTAATCCTCAGACATTTATTTACCGAAAAAATTAGATTTCGCTAAATCAACATGTACAGGGGTTGCTTAATAGTAATTTTTATCTGTGTATGACTCTCAGAAACACCTTATTGAAAAAAAATAATGAAATACATGCTCGAATCTTTTTGATTCTTCTCGTAATTAATCCTCAGACATTTATTTACCGAAAAAATTAGATTTCGCAAAATCAACATGTACAGGGGTTGCTTAATAGTAATTTTTATCTGTGTATGACTCTCAGAAACACCTTATTGAATAAAAATAATGAAATACATGCTCGAATCTTTTTGATTCTTCTCGTAATTAATCCTCAGACATTTATTTACCGAAAAAATTAGATTTCGCTAAATCAACATGTACAGGGGTTGCTTAATAATAATTATCATCTGTTTATGACATTCTGGTCTCAAAATCGATTTAGCTATCGATTGTTTATTAAAAAATCAACAAAATGAAGTGTTGTAGTAAAATTATCGGGAAATAATACAGGATATGAGCGAAAAGTAATTAGGGATTTGAAAACTCATCAATCGAAATGATACAATTTATGAATATTCTTCGACATACGTCCATCCTGCGTCAATATACTTTCGCATCGAGATCTCCATGCTCAGTCTCTAAATGTTATCCTTTCGGCGGTCTCTTGTACCGAGGGAACAAAAAGAAGTTTGGCGAGACGAGATCGGGGCTGTAGGTCGGCCAGCTGACGCGGTTGCCTCCCGAAGTATTTCGAAAGTCACTACTCCTGTTTAAGTCTTATCCATAGATAATGCTTTACCAATTCGAAAATAAGATTAAACACGGACCTAATTAGGGTATTTTTGAAGCCAATCTCAGTTAGGACATCTCGATAGTTTAGATAATTACTTCTCAACATACGACTAGTTTCTGCGGTCGCTATTTTCAGCTCTACAGTTTATTTTTGTCTACAAAACTATAAAGTTTCAATTCACACATAAAACCGCCACCCTGTATGTTATTTTTTCCGCTAAAATTGCTTTTAAAATGCCTTAATAGGTATTGGAAGAGTGCATACACAATTTATCTCGACAATCTTATAAATATTTATCTAACAGCTTCCAAAACTCTACGTGGTTTTGTTATATATTTTGAAGAACCTGTAGAGCCTACCACTTAAGGCCTTCTGAAGATTCAGAACATAGATAAACAACTCTTAAAACAACTATATGTCCGTCAATGGGACACATAAAAACATTTATTAACAGGGATTGCGTGTATGTGTTTACGAGGAAGCATCGTCATAAATCTGTTACTCCAAGTGAAGTATTTTGCATTTTTCTTCGGGAAAATATTAGATCAAAAGTTAAATATTTGTTTACGCGCAAATAATACGATGATATACGCTGATAAATCGGCAACAGAAGGTTAAACGAGTGGAAAATCATCCTCGGATGGTACCAATCGTAAATCTTCGACTGGGACCTATCAAAACCGACGGAGGATACCCAAGAAGTGTGGCGATTGCTCCAAGTGACCTTAAGAACTGAACCAGGAAATTCCAAGTAACGTTCTTAACACGTTGAACGCCGGTGCGCTCCAAAGGCACTCAACTCAACTTTTCCCAAAGTCCAGACGACAGTCCAGTCCAGGGAGGACATCAGGGTTATTTTTGGTCAACTTCTGCTGTGGTGCTTTTTCATTTTTTCGAAATTTCCGATAAAAAGTTCGGAATGTCAAACATTAAGCGTTGGAATTCCTAAACAAAAAAAGGAAATGATGTCATCACGAAGCGGAAGATGAAAAATAATTAAAACATTTTCGAAACTGGAGTTTATTTTCTTGTTTATAAAAAATATGTTTGTTAATGTACACCTTGCGGTTTAAGGTGTTTATGTACGCTTTTTGTTAATAAATGTAATAAATAATCATAATAAACAATAAAAAAATGTTAAAACGTATTTTATTATTTACCTTTACCATAATTTATTCTACTAAATCGAAGGAATTTATGGGATACGTTATTACGTTGAAAATGAAAATTTTCCTATCAAAAAGGACGAAGGACGAAACGTGGGTCCACTCTAAATAGAAGAACAAATGTTTTCAAAGGAAGAAACTGCTCCAAAGAACCCAAAGATCGTCCCATCTGCAGGTACGGTCATGGAAATGATAAGAAGGAACCAAGACAATGTATTAACGATGGTTTAAATTGAACCAATTGCTTCCTCAACTACCGTATAGTACAGATCTGACCTCCAGTGATTACTGGCCGGTAAGAAATCAACAAGTTTGATCAAGACAATGCACCAACTGGCTCAATCGCTATTGGAGTTGCCAGAATTGATGAATTTAAGGTTGGTTTGATACCTAATGCACCCCATTCGCCAGATTTAGTCTCCTCGGATTATTTTCTGTTTATAAACTTGAAAAAATGGGGCGTTGGTCAAAAATTTTACAAAAATGAAGAGTTGGTATCGGCAGTTAGTGGGGGTTTGAGGAGCTTTACGATTTTTATTATATAAAGGGTGAAAATCGTATGGGGAAACAAAAATTTTCGTGTTTTCTTTGTTGGGCCATTCTCGTAAACAAAAACTTTCGATAACTGTAAAAAAAGTCCAATTAAATCATTTTTCAACTGACCTACATTGTTTTCACGAAATGTGGTATTTGTTCGAACGACTCCAATTTCACATTGACTTGTAAGATGTGATACGTGAAAAAATTCACATTGTTTTCCAAGAAAATGTGTCTTGTACTTTCAAGAGCAATTTGTGCAAGCAAAAACAAAACAATAGCCTGTTTTTAACTATGTATATGTTGTCGATTGGTTAAAAAATGATCGTGCACTGTAAAATAATGTGTTTTTCTACAAAGGAATTTCTGTTTTCTTCATTTTCTGATATTTTTCTTTTCCAATTCGTATAATAAACAAGATGTTTATTGAAAAAGGTACGGGGGGCAATATGTCAAAAGTGACATTACTGCAATGAAGTTTGACGTTTTTAATGGTGAACGTACCCAGAATTGTATGTCAAAAGTGACATTACTACGATGAAGTTTGACGTTTTTAATGGTGAACGTACCCAAAACGATATGTCAAAACTGACACTACTACGATGAGGTTTGACGTTTTTAATGGTGAACGTACCCAAAACGATATGTCAAAACTGACACTACTACGATGAGGTTTGACGTTTTTAATGGTGAACGTACCCAAAACGATATGTCAAAAGTGACATTACTACGATGAAGTTTGACGTTTTTAATGGTGAACGTACCCAGAATTGTATGTCAAAACTGACAGTATTACGATGAAGTTTGACGTTTTTAATGGTGAACGTACCCAGAACAATATGTCAAAACTGACAGTATTACGATGAAGTTTGACGTTTTTAATAGAGAACGTACCCAAAACGATATGTCAAAAGTGACATTACTACGATGAAGTTTGACGTTTTTAATGGTGAACGTACCCAGAACAATATGTCAAAACTGACAGTATTACGATGAAGTTTGACGTTTTTAATAGAGAACGTACCCAAAACGATATGTCAAAAGTGACATTACTACGATGAAGTTTGACGTTTTTAATGGTGAACGTACCCAGAACAATATGTCAAAACTGACAGTATTACGATGAAGTTTGACGTTTTTAATGGAGAACGTACCCAAAACGATATGTCAAAACTGACACTACTACGATGAGGTTTGACGTTTTTAATGGTGAACGTACCCAGAATTGTATGTCAAAAGTGACATTACTACGATGAAGTTTGACGTTTTTAATGGTGAACGTACCCAAAACGATATGTCAAAACTGACACTACTACGATGAGGTTTGACGTTTTTAATGGTGAACGTACCCAGAACAATATGTCAAAACTGACACTACTACGATGAGGTTTGACGTTTTTAATGGTGAACGTACCCAAAACGATATGTCAAAAGTGACATTACTACGATGAAGTTTGACGTTTTTAATGGTGAACGTACCCAGAACAATATGTCAAAACTGACAGTATTACGATGAAGTTTGATGTTTTTAATGGTGAACGTACCCAGAACAATATGTCAAAACTGACAGTATTACGATGAAGTTTGACGTTTTTAATGGAGAACGTACCCAAAACGATATGTCAAAAGTGACATTACTACGATGAAGTTTGACGTTTTTAATGGTGAACGTACCCAGAACAATATGTCAAAACTGACAGTATTACGATGAAGTTTGACGTTTTTAATGGTGAACGTACCCAAAACGACATGTGAAACGTGACATTACTACGATGAAGTTTGACGTTTTTAATGGGGAACGTACCCAAAACGATATGTCAAAAGTGACATTACTACGATGAAGTTTGACGTTTTTAATGGTGAACGTACCCAAAACGATATGTCAAAACTGACACTACTACGATGAGGTTTGACGTTTTTAATGGTGAACGTACCCAGAACGATATGTCAAAAGTGACATTACTACGATGAAGTTTGACGTTTTTAATGGTGAACGTACCCAGAACAATATGTCAAAACTGACAGTATTACGATGAAGTTTGACGTTTTTAATGGAGAACGTACCCAAAACGATATGTCAAAAGTGACATTACTACGATGAAGTTTGACGTTTTTAATGGGGAACGTACCCAAAACGATATGTCAAAAGTGACACTACTACGATGAAGTTTGACGTTTTTAATGGTGAACGTACCCAGAATTGTATGTCAAAAGTGACATTACTACGATGAAGTTTGATGTTTTTAATGGTGAACGTACCCAGAACAATATGTCAAAACTGACAGTATTACGATGAAGTTTGACGTTTTTAATGGAGAACGTACCCAAAACGATATGTCAAAAGTGACACTACTACGATGAAGTTTGACGTTTTTAATGGTGAACGTACCCAGAATTGTATGTCAAAAGTGACATTACTACGATGAAGTTTGATGTTTTTAATGGTGAACGTACCCAGAACAATATGTCAAAACTGACAGTATTACGATGAAGTTTGACGTTTTTAATGGAGAACGTACCCAAAACGATATGTCAAAAGTGACACTACTACGATGAAGTTTGACGTTTTTAATGGTGAACGTACCCAGAATTGTATGTCAAAAGTGACATTACTACGATGAAGTTTGATGTTTTTAATGGTGAACGTACCCAGAACAATATGTCAAAACTGACAGTATTACGATGAAGTTTGACGTTTTTAATGGAGAACGTACCCAAAACGATATGTCAAAAGTGACACTACTACGATGAAGTTTGACGTTTTTAATGGTGAACGTACCCAGAATTGTATGTCAAAAGTGACATTACTACGATGAAGTTTGATGTTTTTAATTGATAATTTGTTGTTTTAGACTATTTTTTGTGTTTTCGTGAAGGTTTTCATCAAAAAAAAACCTGGAAAATCTCCTTAACATTGTGATCTGATAATTAAGTGTCTTCCTTAGTAGAAGCTGCTTCAATTATTATAGTCTACACTATACACTTTGCTCTAATTTTACACTAAGCACTTAATTACTGATATGATTGAAATTTCGAGTGGTACATTGAAATGATTGTATTAAAATAATATTTTTGTAATTACAAATGCCAGTTTGATCTTGTTTGAATTCTATTAGCTTCGTCAACAAACCTGTCCGATCTTCAGTATTATTTCTTCGCTTACGACATACAGCTGTGTTTGTTGGATTTTAAACAAATATTGAATCGAAGAAATCATTTCTTATTTAAATATTTTCAAATACTTGCCGATGTGTGCGAGGCAATCGAATTATTCATTGTATTTAAAAAAAAAACAAAGTGACTGGCTGCTAAGTATTGAATAGAATATATCCTTCAACTCGAGGACTGTTAATTTTTGTTGGTTTAACTTACAGGACTATCTATATAACGTTCATCAAGTGCTTCGTTCTTCCTGTCCTAGGTTAGTTTCTTCTCATAATACAGGATGTCCTACGACGAGTTAAAACTATCTGTATATATCTGGCAAAATAAAGAAAATTTATACGTTTCGGTTTTTGGATACGATTTTTTAACTAAAATATTTTTATAGATGACTGTAACTTTATTATTTTGAATAGAACACCCTGTATATTAGTACATTTTTGAAATCTACGTGAAATTTTTGTATACTTTTGTCTGAAAACTTTTTTCGAAAAATGAATACTTTTTGAGTTATTAATTTTTTTGTGAAAAAATTTTACCCTTATAAATTATTTTTTTAAAAAAATACCTTTAAAGATATGACAATAGTTTTTGTGCAGTTTTTTCTAGCAAGGTCAGACGTATTTGAATCTACGTTAAAAATTTTTACATTTTATACAGGGTGTGTATAAAGAGTGTTCAAAGTTTAACTTCATAAATATCTAATTTCTTTATTTTTTTAAATAGAACCACCTGGTTTTTTCTATTTTAATGCATTCAGGGGTGAAAAATAAGGTAAATTCATGTATTTTCTCCTATACCTAAACCTTACCGTTATCCAGATATTAAAGGTTTTTTGTAAATTTTTTAGAGATGCAGGTGTGGTCTAAATTTTATTTTGACTCGTTGATACAAACAGAAAACTTTTAATATCTGGATAACCATAAGGTTTAGGTATAGGAAAGTATACATGAATTTGCCTTATTTTTTACCCCTGAATGCATTAAAATAGAAAAAACCGGGTGGTTCTATTTAAAAAAATAAAGAAGTTTGATATTTATGAAGTTAAACTTTGAACACTTTTTATACACACCCTGTATAAAATGTAAAATTTTTTAACGTAGATTCAAATACGTGTGACTTTAATAAATTAACCGAACAAAAATCAATTTCATATCTTTAAGGGTATAATCGTAAAAAAATAATTTGTAAGAGTCTGCAATTTTTTACAAAAAAATTAATAACTCGAAAAGTATACATTTTTCGAAAAAAGTTTTCATATAAAAGTATATTCAAATTTAACGAAGATTTCAGAAATGTATTAATATACAGGGTGTTTTATTCAAAATAACAAAGTTACAGTCATATTTTAGTTAAAAACGTAGAAATTTTCCATATATACAGATAGTTTTAACTCACACCCTGTATAGTTGATTATTATAAAATTTCGGTAATTACTAGAATTACAAATATCATCAACTCCCGACGTTTTGTAATGTAAACTTATAAAAAATTGATGGTTTTATTTTATGACAATAATAAAATAATAATTATACGTATGAGAAAATCCTTCTAACTTCGAGGTCGAGGTTTATTTTCTCTTTTATTGTTCTTCCTGAGGCGTCAATTTCACTACCTTCTATTTCTTTTCTCAAGTTTTTCTTTTATTCTCCACGTTTCCGATCCATATACGATGCTGGTTCCAAACTACCAGACCTCATCTAGAGATGGCGGTAGTTGCTTGGAAAATACCCATTGTGTTAGAGTTTGATGACGCCATGTTGTTTAACATTTGGACCTGCGAAGACCAGCATAGCAGTGGTCGATCAAATGAGGTAAACACTCCAGAAATGTTAAAGAAAATCGCATTTAACTGAAAAATTGGACATGAGGAAGCTGTGTGCAAGATGGATGCCACGTTGCAAGATGGATGCCGCGTTTGCTCCCAATGGAACAAATATAACGTCGTGGAGATGTTTCCATTGAGTGTTTGGCATCGTTTCATAGAAATAAAGCCGTTTTATAACCATGTATCCATCATTTCACACCTGAACCATCAAAATAATGGACTGAGAAGTGTGAACCGACTTCAAACAAGTCAAAGAACGTTCCATCTGCAGGTAACGTCATGGCGTCGATGTTTGTGTGATCATTTTCATTGACTATCTTGAATAAAGAAAAACTATCACTTTAAATCAGGAATTTTCCAGAAAATCATAACATATTCACCAAGGGGTCGGATGTAACGTAGAAAACCCAATTACAAGATTTTTCCAGGCCCTCTAACGGGGAAACTAAGCGAAACTGGAAAAAATGTTTCAGACAAAAGTTGTGCGAAATCTTATGCTCTATAAGAGTGCCCTTTAACTTTTTTTACTAGGACGCATAGTTTTCCTGAAAAATTGGAAAAACTTACGAGATTTTTGTATGCTACAACTTTGCTATTTACTATTGCCCCCGAAAAACCGTAGTTTTCCAGAAAATGTATGAAATGGGTTTTTAAATCTTCTAGCGGCTTAACTATGCAAGAAACGTTGCAAAAGTTGTCAGGAATTTTCCAGAAATTCGTAACATATTCACCAAGGGGTCGGATGTAACGTAGAAAACCCAATTACAAGATTTTTCCAGGCCCTCTAACGAGGAAACTAAGCGAAACTGGAAAAAATGTTTCAGACAAAAGTTGTGCGAAATCTTATGCTCTATAAGAGTGCCCTTTAACTTTTTTTACTAGGACGCATAGTTTTCCCGAAAAATTGGAAAAACTTTGAGATTTTTGTATGCTACAACTTTGCTATTTACTATTGTCCCCGAAAAACCGTAGTTTTCCAGAAAATGTAAGAAATGGGTTTTTAATTCTTCTAGCGGCTTAACTATGCAAGAAACGTTGCAAAAGTTGTCAGGAATTTTCCAGAAATTCGTAACATATTCACCAAGGGGTCGGATGTAACGTAGAAAACCCAATTACAAGATTTTTCCAGGCCCTCTAACGGGGAAACTAAGCGAAACTGGAAAAAATGTTTCAGACAAAAGTTGTGCGAAATCTTATGCTCTATAAGAGTGCCCTTTAACTTTTTTTACTAGAACGCATAGTTTTCCTGAAAAATTGGAAAAACTTACGAGATTTTTGTATGCTACAACTTTGCTATTTACTATTGCCCCCGAAAAACCGTAGTTTTCCAGAAAATGTAAGAAATGGGTTTTTAAATCTTCTAGCGGCTTAACTATGCAAGAAACGTTGCAAAAGTTGTCAGGAATTTTCCAGAAATTCGTAACATATTCACCAAGGGGTCGGATGTAACGTAGAAAACCCAATTACAAGATTTTTCCAGGCCCTCTAACGGGGAAACTAAGCGAAACTGGAAAAAATGTTTCAGACAAAAGTTGTGCGAAATCTTATGCTCTATAAGAGTGCCCTTTAACTTTTTTTACTAGGACGCATAGTTTTCCTGAAAAATTGGAAAAACTTACGAGATTTTTGTATGCTACAACTTTGCTATTTACTATTGCCCCCGAAAAACCGTAGTTTTCCAGAAAATGTAAGAAATGGGTTTTTAAATCTTCTAGCGGCTTAACTATGCAAGAAACGTTGCAAAAGTTGTCAGGAATTTTCCAGAAATTCGTAACATATTCACCAAGGGGTCGGATGTAACGTAGAAAACCCAATTACAAGATTTTTCCAGGCCCTCTAACGGGGAAACTAAGCGAAACTGGAAAAAATGTTTCAGACAAAAGTTGTGCGAAATCTTATGCTCTATAAGAGTGCCCTTTAACTTTTTTTACTAGGACGCATAGTTTTCCTGAAAAATTGGAAAAACTTACGAGATTTTTGTATGCTACAACTTTGCTATTTACTATTGCCCCCGAAAAACCGTAGTTTTCCAGAAAATGTATGAAATGGGTTTTTAAATCTTCTAGCGGCTTAACTATGCAAGAAACGTTGCAAAAGTTGTCAGGAATTTTCCAGAAATTCGTAACATATTCACCAAGGGGTCGGATGTAACGTAGAAAACCCAATTACAAGATTTTTCCAGGCCATCTAACGGGGAAACTAAGCGAAACTGGAAAAAATGTTTCAGACAAAAGTTGTGCGAAATCTTATGTTCTATAAGATTGCCCTTTAACTTTTTTTACTAGGACGCATAGTTTTCCCGAAAAATTGGAAAAACTTATGAGATTTTTGTATGCTACAACTTTGCTATTTACTATTGCTCCCGAAAAACCGTAGTTTTCCAGAAAATGTAAGAAATGGGTTTTTAAATCTTCTACGCGTCCTCTAGCGGCTTAACAATGCAATTTACGACGTTCGAGCGAAAAAATAAAACAAAATAGGCCGTATTTGGTTAAGAAGACAATTCACCGATTCACAAGTCGATCACAACGATGATTAAATCGAACAAATTACACTTCGAATTGCTTCCTTATCCACCATACAATCCAGATCTGATTCCCAGTGACTACTGATCTCAAAAAAATGTACACCGGTAATAAATTAAGTTCAAATTGCCGAAACTGAAGCCTATTTTGATGCAAAACGCAAATTCTTCTACAAGCACGGCATCGAGAAGTTATCGAGCCGTAACGGTGTAGTTGGTAAGGTTATCGAGCCATCGAGAAGTTAGGGAAGCGTTGGAATGATTGTATTCGTCTTGAAATCGATGAATAAAATCGATATTTATCAAAAAAACGTTTTTTGCTTTATTTATTACATTATTGTAATAAGGTAAAGGATATTTAATGTCTGATTCGTATTAAAACCCGACGAGGTCCATTATTATTATCAATTACACAGACAAAAGCTGTCATATTAATTACAACAACTTCGATATTACAAAGTTTCGTGTTTCAGAATCACCGAGACTCCGGTATTCGATTTCGCGAATATCCATTCGTTTGCGGGTTGATACCTTGTAAAAAACTTCAGGTGTTCACGCAATATTTCCTCTATAATCGGAAATAGATTTCGAGGTTTTCCTGACAACTATGGTATCTACCAACTATAATAATGTCGATTTTCCTTGATTTAAAAGTTCGACAAAAAATGGGTTTTTGATCGAGATCTCAGATAAATTTTGTAACCGCGCGTTCTACGCTCTATATCTCGAAAACAGTTCGAGATATAAGAAAATGTTGAATACAAAAGTTGTAGAGAATTAAATTCTCTACAATATTGATAATGAAAACAAATGGCGTAAAATTAATAGGAAACGAGATATTTGAAAAAAATGTAAAAAGAATCGATTTTTTGTTAACTTACTGGGTATGTCGATTTTCCTTGATTTAAAAGTTCGACAAAAAATGGGTTTTTGATCGAGATCTCAGATAAATTTTGTAACCGCGCGTTCTACGCTCTATATCTCGAAAACAGTTCGAGATATAAGAAAATGTTGAATACAAAAGTTGTAGAGAATTAAATTCTCTACAATATTGATAACAAAAACAAATAGCGTAAAATTAATAGGAAACGAGATATTTGAAAAAAATGTAAAAAGAATCGGTTTTTTGTTAACTTACTGGGTTTGTCGATTTTCCTTGATCTAAAAGTTCGACAAAAAATGGGTTTTTGATCGAGATCTCAGATAAATTTTGTAACCGCGCGTTTTACGCTCTATATCTCGGAAACAGTTCGAGATATAAGAAAATGTTGAATACAAAAGTTGTAGAGAATTAAATTCTCTACAATATTGATAATGAAAACAAATGGCGTAAAATTAATAGGAAACGAGATATTTGAAAAAAATGTAAAAAGAATCGATTTTTTGTTAACTTACTGGGTTTGTCGATTTTCCTTGATCTAAAAGTTCGACAAAAAATGGGTTTTTGATCGAGATCTCAGATAAATTTTGTAACCGCGCGTTTTACGCTCTATATCTCGGAAACAGTTCGAGATATAAGAAAATGTTGAATACAAAAGTTGTAGAGAATTAAATTCTCTACAATATTGATAATGAAAACAAATGGCGTAAAATTAATAGGAAACGAGATATTTGAAAAAAATGTAAAAAGAATCGATTTTTTGTTAACTTACTGGGTTTGTCGATTTTCCTTGATCTAAAAGTTCGACAAAAAATGGGTTTTTGATCGAGATCTCAGATAAATTTTGTAACCGCGCGTTCTACGCTCTATATCTCGAAAACAGTTCGAGATATAAGAAAATGTTGAATACAAAAGTTGTAGAGAATTAAATTCTCTACAATATTGATAATGAAAACAAATGGCGTAAAATTAATAGGAAACGAGATATTTGAAAAAAATGTAAAAAGAATCGATTTTTTGTTAACTTACTGGGTTTGTCGATTTTCCTTGATCTAAAAGTTCGACAAAAAATGGGTTTTTGATCGAGATCTCAGATAAATTTTGTAACCGCGCGTTTTACGCTCTATATCTCGGAAACAGTTCGAGATATAAGAAAATGTTGAATACAAAAGTTGTAGAGAATTAAATTCTCTACAATATTGATAATGAAAACAAATGGCGTAAAATTAATAGGAAACGAGATATTTGAAAAAAATGTAAAAAGAATCGATTTTTTGTTAACTTACTGGGTTTGTCGATTTTCCTTGATCTAAAAGTTCGACAAAAAATGGGTTTTTGATCGAGATCTCAGATAAATTTTGTAACCGCGCGTTTTACGCTCTATATCTCGGAAACAGTTCGAGATATAAGAAAATGTTGAATACAAAAGTTGTAGAGAATTAAATTCTCTACAATATTGATAATGAAAACAAATGGCGTAAAATTAATAGGAAACGAGATATTTGAAAAAAATGTAAAAAGAATCGATTTTTTGTTAACTTACTGGGTTTGTCGATTTTCCTTGATCTAAAAGTTCGACAAAAAATGGGTTTTTGATCGAGATCTCAGATAAATTTTGTAACCGCGCGTTCTACGCTCTATATCTCGAAAACAGTTCGAGATATAAGAAAATGTTGAATACAAAAGTTGTAGAGAATTAAATTCTCTACAATATTGATAACAAAAACAAATAGCGTAAAATTAATAGGAAACGAGATATTTGAAAAAAATGTAAAAAGAATCGGTTTTTTGTTAACTTACTGGGTTTGTCGATTTTCCTTGATCTAAAAGTTCGACAAAAAATGGGTTTTTGATCGAGATCTCAGATAAATTTTGTAACCGCGCGTTCTACGCTCTATATCTCGAAAACAGTTCGAGATATAAGAAAATGTTGAATACAAAAGTTGTAGAGAATTAAATTCTCTACAATATTGATAACAAAAACAAATAGCGTAAAATTAATAGGAAACGAGATATTTGAAAAAAATGTAAAAAGAATCGGTTTTTTGTTAACTTACTGGGTTTGTCGATTTTCCTTGATCTAAAAGTTCGACAAAAAATGGGTTTTTGATCGAGATCTCAGATAAATTTTGTAACCGCGCGTTCTACGCTCTATATCTCGAAAACAGTTCGAGATATAAGAAAATGTTGAATACAAAAGTTGTAGAGAATTAAATTCTCTACAATATTGATAACAAAAACAAATAGCGTAAAATTAATAGGAAACGAGATATTTGAAAAAAATGTAAAAAGAATCGATTTTTTGTTAACTTACTGGGTTTGTCGATTTTCCTTGATCTAAAAGTTCGACAAAAAATGGGTTTTTGATCGAGATCTCAGATAAATTTTGTAACCGCGCGTTTTACGCTCTATATCTCGGAAACAGTTCGAGATATAAGAAAATGTTGAATACAAAAGTTGTAGAGAATTAAATTCTCTACAATATTGATAATGAAAACAAATGGCGTAAAATTAATAGGAAACGAGATATTTGAAAAAAATGTAAAAAGAATCGATTTTTTGTTAACTTACTGGGTATGTCGATTTTCCTTGATTTAAAAGTTCGACAAAAAATGGGTTTTTGATCGAGATCTCAGATAAATTTTGTAACCGCGCGTTCTACGCTCTATATCTCGAAAACAGTTCGAGATATAAGAAAATGTTGAATACAAAAGTTGTAGAGAATTAAATTCTCTACAATATTGATAATGAAAACAAATGGCGTAAAATTAATAGGAAACGAGATATTTGAAAAAAATGTAAAAAGAATCGATTTTTTGTTAACTTTGATTTTAAAAATTACAATTTTGATAATCGATAATAGTTTTAGGATGCCAAAATACAATTTTTTCCGTGGTAATATACCGGGTATGTCGATTTTCCGAGTCGACTCGACTATTATATCATAATATTATTGAAGATTTGTTTTTTCAAATTCGTAGCCTCTTAAATCATTTTCGACATCATTCCAACTAACTCGCCGTTCGCTGTACTTGGTAATTCATTGAAAAAAAGTCAGTTGACATGAAGAATGTAGATATTAATTCATTGGGAGTAAGACAATGGATTCATGAGATGCGACGTGGAGATAAAGAAGAAATCTTCCTTATTCTATTTTCAAAGAATGTTCGTCAAGAATATTCGACAGGGTGACCCCACCGAACAACCATTTTTTTCCCATAAAAGCACTGAAAAGATTGAAAAGTATCGATTAATATGTTAGAGGGAAAGTTTAGTGGATACCAAACGGTCACAAAGGCAAAAACGGTGACCATAATTCAAAAAATATGATAATATATTATTTGATTAGGTACAGGAAGGAATTACGAAATAGATACCGCACTTTCTCACACTTCAGTCATCAACGTGACCAAAAATCTTGGATTGCACCCACCGTTTTCACCAGATTTAGCACTGTGTTACTTTTCCCGGCTTCCCAACGTTATATTTCCACTAGAGGGTGTTATTTCATACGTAAACGTCTCATTTTTGTGGAAAAAGACAATTTTGATTGCTGGAAGTATCTTGCTTGTATTGCCATCGCCAGATTTGTCATCATTCTGTTCAATTTTCTAGTACAATCGATTTTATCGAAACGATTCTCGAGAATATGTCCCGGTTGAGACCAATCACATACTTTTTATTCATTTATTCGTAATAAAATAAGGGGACACGTCATGTTGGAACCGTTTCGACGATTTGAACAATTCTACATCAACAATCGTAACTGTTTAGAAATATTTCCAGTCGTGGACAATCTATTTATCTTTTTCTACGGTTTTATCGCTTCCTAAGATACTAATTACGACATTACAAGCCACCAAACCTCTTCCAGAACTGACCTAAAGGCTCGTGTTTGTCAACAGCGCCATTCATAACTATTTCATGTATTTAAAAACAAAATCGCGCAAGAGCAACCCTGTATAAGTGCTTGATTTGTATGACGGAGACGAAGTTGTTCAGGAAATACTAAAAAAGACAGTTAGGCAAGCTGAAGATATGAGAAGGCAGAAATCCGATTGCTCGGTGTCGTGCACGAATAAAAAAGGAAAAAAAATATTAACATAAAACTAGTGTTTTACGTATTTGTTTCTTCGTACTGATTATCTTCATTCAAACTCAATATATTTCCGAACTGCTCGTTTAGAATTGGAAATTTAATTAACTATTCAGTATTGTATATATATAAACGTTTTCGTAGTGGGATTGTGGCGAAATTAAATCAAATTAAACAAAGTGTACTATCTCTAATATATTTCCGTTCTTTCGATAACTGACACCGACATTTTTCACTATAATTTACATCCATTAGTTGCAAATTAGAATTAGAAGGTCAAATAATACTTTGAACTGTAGTAAGAAGACAATTAGCCACATCAAATGAGGTAGTATGGCGAAACAAACACCAAAAAGACAAGAAATAAAGCTAGAAATATCAAAAACGAAACAATTTCGGGAGACATTACAGCGTAATCGATTAATGAATCGATTTACAGTTGATAGATTGGAACAAGCCACGATGTGGATGGATATCGAGAAAGTAACAGGCACGAGACCTGTTATATAAAAAGAAGAAGAATATTCGTTTTGAATAAATGGATCTTACAAAGTATCTCTTGAATCTAAGAAAAATTACAGTTAATTTGAAAATTCGAGGGGCTAATAGCTAAAATTACATTTTGAAATCAATAAAATCATTCACAATCTTGCTAGAATGTTGTATCATATCAAAAATACATTGTTTTTTATATGAAACACCCTATATTTTATTGCATATTTTGAAACAATTTGACTTCGCCATTGCAATAATATAGGGTTGCGAATATTTAATTAGTTATAACCAATCTGATACAAATTGAATCAAAATACTAATACATTATTTTCTAATTATTTTTTTCAAGTTAATCACCCTGTATTTGTGTAAATATCATTTCCTATACCTAAAGATATTTCGATCTTTATCTATATCTAATCATATGACAGTTAATCGTGAGAGAATTGTCAAAAATTGACATTTGACATTGACATAAAAATAGGTTAGGTTTTTCGATTTAGCGGTTTGGTACATTTTTTCGTGTTTCACTGGTGATGAATGGAATACAAACGTATTCAGACCAGTGTTGAAGCCTCTAAAAATAATTCAAAAAGACCAATTTTTCCGGTATTGTGGCTGTAATCTGTCCGTTAACGTTTTTATTATATTTTCTTTGTGTTTCTTTTCGTTAAATAAGAATTTTTCATGATCAAAATAGTATTTTTTATGGTTTTGTCTGAAATAATCTCTGAGGTTTTTCTACGACTAAATTTTCCATTTTTTTTTTAGTTGAATTAGCTGGTGGTACTGTTGTGACAGAATATTTCGATTTGCATTGTATATAATGCTAAAAAACAAATTTTCTAATTTTTTTTCGCCATTTTCTGAGAAGATTCACTATAATATATTTTTTTGCGCGATCGGAAAATAGAGATTTCAGCCAACAGAAAGCGCGAAAACTTTTTGAAAAAACTCCTATTTCAACCGTGGATTTTTCTAATTTTTAACACGAATTTTGAGATTATGTGAAAAAATAGTGGATACAAAAGTTGTAGAGCTTTTCATTACCTACAACTTTGATATTTAACTTTTTTCCATAAGACTTGTAGTTTCGCCATAAATCGAGATCATTTTTGACCCTTAAAAAACTCACTCACTAATCGTTTGACAATTAATCGTGAGAGAATTGTCAAAAATTGACATTTGACATTGACGTTGACATAAAAATAGGTTAGGTTTTTCGATTTAGCAGTTTGGTACATTTTTTCGTGTTTCACTGGTGATTAATGGAATACAAACGTATTCAGATTAGTGTTGAAGCCTCTAAAAATAATTGAAAAAAGACCAAAACAACAATGACAGTTTTATTAGACAATTTCTATCGAGGTTCTAATTTTTCCGGTATCAACATCTACAGTTAAAAACGATCTAAAAAAGTTTCATTGAATAGTTACTTTTGTGAAATCCTGTATGCTATTAATTTGTGGTGAACTAAAAGGCATTGCGTACCTTTTACCGATAAATGAATCGGTTGTTCCAGAGAGGCGTACCTCGAAAATTGAATAAATTAAATCACGTAAACTAACCATTATACTTTTAAACGTTTTTTAGAGCATGTGAATTCATTGGAGATGATTTAGCGTAAAATTGTCTACTTTTGTTAGATTTCAATACAGTTTTTTTTCAAAATCAGGTCAGTATCGAGCCTAGAAATTCCCGTTTACCGAACCCATCGACGTGATTTAACACAATTCATAATGTTAAGCTACTCTCACACTAATCGCGAAAACTAGCGAACGTTCTTGAGTCTAAGACGTCGTTCACACGTTTGCTTGCTTCAATTACGAGTTACGGACAAGCAACAAAGCGGAAATTGTGTTGAAACCATAGAGAAAATATTAAAATGAATTCATTTCCTCCAGCCGTTCGAACAAGCTTCCATATCTTGCTGTCTCTATCTTGAAGATCTTTTGAACGGCACAAACATATAAATACGTGGCGATACATTAAAATTTTTGGTCTAGAAAGTGTTGTGTCGACACAGAGACGAAACTTGGAACCTTTAGGGTGAGTTCGCGTCGCCTAAATCCGATGAGGTGGTATCTAAATGGCCGATGCGAGCGGGCGACATCTACCACTTTGCCACGAGGTAGCTTTGATCTGTCATCAGTGACAATCAAGGTTTACACATTTGACGAAGCTTTCTAAGCATATTGAGATACAATTAGACTCATTATTTGACTTTGATCTATCTTTTAGATCCGTTCAATAAGTTCCATAAACATTTTTGGTAAATCTTTGACCACCGATCAATTTTCTCAAGTCTGGGAATATAAAATAATCCGAATGGGCTAAATCTGGCTAATAGGATGTAAAAAAAATCGATGTTTTTGTTCCATTATGAGCAAACGCGGCATCCATCTTGCACACAGCTTTCTGATGTCAAAATTTTTAGTTGATATGCGGGTTTTATGGTGTAGTCACTTCGTTTGGTCGTCCACTGTGCGATGCTGGTCCTTGCAGGTCGTTTGAACTCCGCTACCCAATATTTTACTGTGGATAATGAATTAAGTAATCTAATCCACCTTTTACTATTGACGGTTGACCAAACAATTTGAAATATGTGGTCAGATCAGTTACTTCTGAGACCAATCTTGTAGATGATGAAAATTATTTGCGTATTACGCTTGTACGTATCGAATAAATGAATCGGCTAAATGCAATATTTTGGTGAGTAATTTTATCAACGCGGTTCGTTATTTTCGGCTCCGATTTTGCCTTATATTGACACATCAGATGAAAATCCGTCTCTGTTGAATCTTTAGTACTTCGTACAAAAAGTAATAGCTGAGCTATATCTAAGGAAAGATATTTTTTAGAATTAAATGATTTTGAAATTGTATCTGTTTTTGTTCGGTTTCGATTTGTGGTCGAGCTTAATGTGCGGCGGTTTTAGAAAACATTATTAAGAAAGGATTACTACTTCTATTCATTATTTCTTATGATATTTCTTTTGTTGGGAACGAAGTTTTTAAAATATAAACATTTAGACGTTTTAATAGAAAAAAAAACATTCGATTCCATCTCTTTCAATACATTTAATACAAGTAGTCACCGATTTTTTCCGACCAATTAGAAAATGACATTCCAAAATTGATTCTTTGAGATATTAATTTGAAAATTCGAGGGGCTAATAGCTAAAATTACATTTTGAAATCAAATAAAATCATTCACAATCTTACCAGAATGTTGTACCATATCAAAAATACATTGTTTTTTTTATGAAACACCCTATAATTTATTGCATATTTTGAAACAATTTGACTTCGCCATTGCAATAATATAAAATTGCGAATATTTAATTAGTTATAACCAATTTGATACAAATTGAATCAAAATACTAATACATTATTTTCTAATTATTTTTTTCAAGTTAATCACCCTGTATTTGTGTAAATATCATTTCCTATACCTAAAAATATTTCGATCTTTATCTATATCTAATCATTTGACAGTTAATTGCGAGTCAATTGTCAAAAATTGATATTTGACATTGACGTTGACATAAAAATAGGTTAGGTTTTTCGATTTAGCGGTTTGGTACATTTTTTCGTGTTTCACTGGTGATGAATGGAATACAAACGTATTCAGACCAGTGTTGAAGCCTCTAAAAATAATTCAAAAAAGACCAAAACAACAATGACAGTTTTATTAGACAATTTCTATCGAGGTTTTAATTTTTCCGGTATCAACATCTTCTACAGTTTACAGTTCAAAACGATCTAAAAAAGTTTTTGAATCTTTCATTCAATACATTTTTTTCCGACCAATTAGAAAATGACATTCGAAAATTAAATCTTTGAGATATTAATTTGAAAATTCGAGGGGCTAATAGCTAAAATTACATTTTGAAATCAAATAAAATCATTCACAATCTTACCAGAATGTTGTACCATATCAAAAATACATTGTTTTTTTTATGAAACACCCTATATATTTTATTGCATATTTTGAAACAATTTGACTTCGCCATTGCAATAATATAAAGTTGCGAATATTTAATTAGTTACAACTAATTTGATACAAATTGAATCAAAATACTAATACATTATTTTCTAATTATTTTTTTCAAGTTAATCACCCTGTATTTGTGTAAATATCATTTCCTATACCTAAAAATATTTCGATCTTTATCTATATCTAATCATTTGACAGTTAATTGCGAGTGAATTGTCAAAAATTGACATTTGACATTGACATTGACATAACAATAGGTTAGGTTTTTCGATTTAGCGGTTCGGTACATTTTTTCGTGTTTCACTGGTGATGAATGGAATACAAACGTATTCAGACCAGTGTTGAAGCCTCTAAAAATAATTCAAAAAAGACCAAAACAACAATGACAGTTTTATTAGACAATTTCTATCGAGGTTTTAATTTTTCCGGTATCAACATCTTCTACAGTTTACAGTTCAAAACGATCTAAAAAAGTTTTTGAATCTTTCATTCAATACATTTTTTTCCGACCAATTAGAAAATGACATTCGAAAATTAAATCTTTGAGATATTAATTTGAAAATTCGAGGGGCTAATAGCTAAAATTACATTTTGAAATCAAATAAAATCATTCACAATCTTACCAGAATGTTGTACCATATCAAAAATACATTGTTTTTTTTATGAAACACCCTATAATTTATTGCATATTTTGAAACAATTTGACTTCGCCATTGCAATAATATAAAATTGCGAATATTTAATTAGTTATAACCAATTTGATACAAATTGAATCAAAATACTAATACATTATTTTCTAATTATTTTTTTCAAGTTAATCACCCTGTATTT
This sequence comes from Diorhabda sublineata, assembly GCF_026230105.1. Lineage (NCBI taxonomy): Eukaryota > Metazoa > Arthropoda > Insecta > Coleoptera > Chrysomelidae > Diorhabda > Diorhabda sublineata. The sequence goes on from NC_079483.1 coordinate 18,642,085, forward strand.
GTGTAAATATCATTTCCTATACCTAAAAATATTTCGATCTTTATCTATATCTAATCATTTGACAGTTAATTGCGAGTCAATTGTCAAAAATTGATATTTGACATTGACGTTGACATAAAAATAGGTTAGGTTTTTCGATTTAGCGGTTTGGTACATTTTTTCGTGTTTCACTGGTGATGAATGGAATACAAACGTATTCAGACCAGTGTTGAAGCCTCTAAAAATAATTCAAAAAGACCAAAAGACCAATTTTTCCGGTATTGTGGCTGTAATCTGTCCGTTAACGTTTTTATTATATTTTCTTTGTGTTTCTTTTTGTTAAATAAAAATTTTTCTTGATCAAAATAGTATTTTTTCATGGTTTTGTCTGAAATAATGTCTGAGGTTTTTCTACGACTAAATTTTCCATTTTTTTTTTAGTTGAATTAGCTGCTGGTACTGTTGTGACAGAATATTTCGATTTGCATTGTATATAATGTTAAAAAACAAATTTTCTAATTTTTTTTCGCCATTTTCTGAGAAGATTCACTATAATATATTTTTTTGCGCGATCGGAAAATAGAGATTTCAGCCAACAGAAACCACGCAAACTTTTTGAAAAAACTCATATTTCAACCGTGGATTTTTCGAATTTTTAACACGAATTTTGAGGTTATGTGAAAAAATTGTGAATACAAAAGTTGTAGAGCTTTTCATTACCTACAACTTTGCTATTTAACTTTTTTCCACAAGACTTGTAGTTTCGCCATAAATCGAGATCATTTTTGACCCTTAAAAAACTCACTCCCGAGCTCAAGACGCCAGTAATTCATTTTTACCACATTTCTTTGCGTTTCCAATGGGTTTCATACTACTGTTATTTTTCTTTGGTATCAAAAATTATCGACCATGGTGTAACTACTACCAAAATCATTTGAGGAATCCGCCTCCAAAAAAGCAAAAACCTTTCAGCTGATTAGGCAAAGTAAAAAGTGAAAAACTCGATTTCAATCTATTGTAGACGGATTTTTGACGGTTTTCCTTGTTTCAGCGAACGCATGCTTCCGGAATATTCGAACTCCAAGTTCTGGAAATGTCTAACCCGCGTAGCGAACTTTCGAACGGAGAATGTTGCGGTGGCGGTACCCGGTCGCCCGTCACCAATCGTTGTTCGGTTCCTTGTCAGACGTTTTTCAGACTTTGCTTAAAAGAATACCAGAGTAACGTGACCAGCAACGGATTGTGTTCCTTCGGGAACACCTCCAGCCACGTCATCGGGAAGGATTCGTTCACGTTAACAGATCCGGATAGGGGAAAGCTGGTGTTGCCTTTTACATTCCGTTGGACGGTAAGTGGATCTAAATCTATATTAAATCGTCTTAATTTTTAGTCCAAAAAGTAAAGAAATTATATAAATATGGAAATTATTGATTGTAATTGTTTTTTTTTAATTTAAATCCTTCTAATTGAAAGTTATTTTGGTTTATGTCATTATCTGATGAACAAAAGTTTGTTCCTCAGCTAGCTACGGACTTCAGTACGTCCAATGTAGTGATTTTGGCGTCAAATTTGACCAACGCAAAATTTCACACTTGGAAATTCCTATCCCAAACAATAACAACATCTTTTGAGGATTCAAACGCTTTTTTTTCGTTTCGATGTATAAAAGGGTGTGTCTTTCGTTTGGATATTTATCTTGGACTTCTGTAGGTTGTACTGCTCGGGAAAGACGCTCCCTTAGCACCCAAATAAGGTTGACATGCCAAATTCGATTTGTCCAGTGCGATTCCCCATATTTCTCTATAATATCAGACAATATTTTGGCGACTTAGACCAGGAGATCTCAAGGTTGACAACGGCTGGAACTGAAGTAGTTGTTGAGGACCGTCCTTCGGTATGGGTTGAACCCAAGCAAGAAATCTCTTCAAATACGATTGATGGTATCCCGAAATATTATTTCTGGCCAATAAATTAACTCCAGGCAGGTTGGGTGGTAGTTTTCCCCGCGAATTTTAAGTAAACATGTGACCCAACGAAACTACTTTCTTCTTCAGTCGTTAGTAGAATTTTGGCTTACGGACCAGAGATACCTCGTACGTCCAATGTAGTGATTTCGGCGTCAAATTTGACCAACGCAAAATTTCACACTTGGAAATTCCTATCCCAAACAATAACAACATCTTTTGAGGATTCAAACGCTTTTTTTTCGTTTCGATGTAGAAAAGGGTGTGTCTTTCGTTTGGGGATGCCTGTGGATATTTATCTTGGACTTCTGTAGGTGGTACTGCTCGGGAAAGACGCGCCCTTAGCACCCAAAGAAAGTTGACATGGCAAACCTTGTCAACACTCTTCGATTTGTCCAGTGCGATTGCCCTAGACTCTACTAAAGTAGTTGTTGAGGACCGTCCTTCGGTATGGGTTGAACCCAAGCAAGAAATCTCTTCAAATACGATTGATGGTATCCCGAAATATTATTTCTGGCCAATAAATTAACTCCAGGCCTCTTCTTCAGTCGTTGGTGGAATTTTGGCTCGCGGACCAGAGATACCTCGATCCATTTTTTCTTCTCCTTCCATTTTTACCAATATCCTCTCATCCTGGTGTCCGCCGATCTTCGGTTATGGTCTTACAGAACCGATCGTTGTTGCCGTAGTTTCCAAAGTTGCTTTTCCACTTGGAGATTCATTTCGGAAAGACCTGGAGGTTGGTACATTGTTTGAAACGGCTCCTACGCCTCTGTTGAACAACTAAGAAATTAACAATTAGTATGCTCGTCGTCGATTCCGGCTTGGTTCGTATTCAACATTTATCGAATGTTAAAATCCTAACAATTCCGTGAAACTATAACACCTCGATCGTTTATGTCACCACAATGGGATCTTTTTTATTATTATTATCACTATTATTTATTCCAACGGGTATTACGTCCGTACGTATTAGCGAACATTTAGCAACCACGCAAATGCATTTATGCATGCTTCATTATTTTGACCGTGACGTTAATTGCATTATTTATGAATACGGTTTCCGCAGCTCATTGACCAAAAACAACGATCGGTTAGTTTCCTTTCTAAAGTATCCAAACGCTTTACGATATTTAACAAGTTTTAGGACCTCGGGATCGTGAGAAAATTACCAGGGGCGCTCGAAAAGTTGTCATCAACTATAAAGTACAAATTTTGTACCAAAAACCTCATATAATATTGTAAATATGTGAACCATTTGAGAAAGTGAGGTTGGAATCCTCCGTTTTATGATAAAATGAAGTTTAAGCTACCACCAGTAGTACCAGTAATCGCCGTCTAACCGACGGTATAATTCACGGATTTGTACCAGTTCGATTTTTGGCACCTACGGCAAGAAAAATGAAGCCGGCAAACCTTTCATTACGAATAAATCAAATTTTACAAAACTATAATCATTATCAATGATAACGGAAACGTTATAAAATACCAAACAACTTTTATAGACATTCTAATCATATATTTTCGAGTTGTTTATTCGCGGACAAGCTTCAATATTGAGTACATGATTTTACAGTTATAATTTATTCTAAATCGTTCGACTTGTATCGATATTACTCAACAAATCTAGTGATTAACTCTCTAAAGTTTGTTAGACGCTCTATTAGAGACGTAGTTATTTCTAAATTAATATACAGGGTTCGTTGGAAGTATGTAAAAGTGTAGATATGTTGAAACAAAGTTTTAAAAGCTGTAGGAGTATGTTTAGCTTTGCATAAGTTACTTAAAAAATATAAATAATGACCTCGTTTTGGATTTCACTCAAATATGGCTCTATAATTTCACATACAAGTCCAATCGAGTAGAGTACACGTGATTAATCAACTCCAAACCCGTAGAAAGACGCAAACGGTGGCTTTGAAGGATTTGTCCATGCTAACACATCCACTGTATTATCCAGATCTTACCCTGGGCGACTTTTTTTTGTCTCCGGACCTTGGAGATAATGCATTAAGTCATAAATCATTCGAAACGTTGGTTGAATTACATGAATTGGTCTTCAAATCGCTAACACGTCCACTGTATTATCCAGATCTTACCCTGGGCGACTTTTTTTGGTCTCCGGACCTTGGAGATAATGCATTAAGTCATAAATCATTCGAAACGTTGGTTGAATTACATGAATTGGTCTTCAAATCGCTAACACGTCCACTGTATTATCCAGATCTTACCCTGAGCGACTTTTTTTTATCTCCGGACCTTCGAGATAATGCATCAAGTCATAAATCATCGGAAACGTTGGTGGAATTACATGAATTGGTCTTCAAATCGCTAATACATCCACTGTATTATCCAGATCTTACCCTGGGCTACTTTTTTTGTCTCCGGACCTTCAAAATAATGCATCAAGTCATAAATCATCGGAAACGTTGGTGGAATTACATGAATTGGTCTTCAAATCGCTAACACGTCCACTGTATTATCCAGATCTTACCCAGGGCGACTTTTTTTTGTCTCCGGACCTTCAAGATAATGCATCAAGTCATAAATCATCGGAAACGTTGATTAAATTACATGAATTGGTCTTCAAATCGCTAACACGTCCACTGTATTATCCAGATCTTACCCAGGGCGACTTTTTTTTGTCTCCGGACCTTCAAGATAATGCATCAAGTCATAAATCATCGGAAACGTTGATTAAATTACATGAATTGGTCTTCAAATCGCTAACACGTCCACTGTATTATCCAGATCTTACCCCGGGCGACTTTTTTTTGTCTCCGGACCTTCAAAATAATGCATCAAGTCATAAATCATTCGAAACGTTGGTGGAATTACATGAATTGGTCTTCAAATCGCTAATACATCCACTGTATTATCCAGATCTTACCCTGGGCTACTTTTTTTGTCTCCGGACCTTCAAAATAATGCATCAAGTCATAAATCATCGGAAACGTTGGTAGAATTACATGAATTGGTCTTCAAATCGCTAACACGTCCACTGTATTATCCAGATCTTACCCCGGGCGACTTTTTTTTGTCTCCGGACCTTCAAGATAATGCATCAAGTCATAAATCATCGGAAACGTTGGTGGAATTACATGAATTGGTCTTCAAATCGCTAACACGTCCACTGTATTATCCAGATCTTACCCCGGGCGACTTTTTTTTGTCTCCGGACCTTCAAGATAATGCATCAAGTCATAAATCATCGGAAACGTTGGTGGAATTACATGAATTGGTCTTCAAATCGCTAATACATCCACTGTATTATCCAGATCTTACCCTGGGCTACTTTTTTTGTCTCCGGACCTTCAAAATAATGCATCAAGTCATAAATCATCGGAAACGTTGGTAGAATTACATGAATTGGTCTTCAAATCGCTAACACGTCCACTGTATTATCCAGATCTTACCCCGGGCGACTTTTTTTTGTCTCCGGACCTTCAAGATAATGCATCAAGTCATAAATCATCGGAAACGTTGATTAAATTACATGAATTGGTCTTCAAATCGCTAACAGATCCACTGTGTTATCCAGATCTTACCCAGGGCGACTTTTTTTTGTCTCCGGACCTTCGAGATTATGCATCAAGTCATAAATCATCGGAAACGTTGATGGAATTACATGAATTGGTCTTCAAATCGCTAACAGATCCACTGTATTATCCAGATCTTACCCAGGGCGACTTTTTTTTGTCTCCGGACCTTCAAGATAATGCATCAAGTCATAAATCATCGGAAACGTTGATTAAATTACATGAATTGGTCTTCAAATCGCTAACACGTCCACTGTATTATCCAGATCTTACCCCGGGCGACTTTTTTTTGTCTCCGGACCTTCAAGATTATGCATCAAGTCATAAATCATCGGAAACGTTGGTGGAATTACATGAATTGGTCTTCAAATCGCTAACACGTCCACTGTATTATCCAGATCTTACCCCGGGCGACTTTTTTTTGTCTCCGGACCTTCAAGATTATGCATCAAGTCATAAATCATCGGAAACGTTGGTGGAATTACATGAATTGGTCTTCAAATCGCTAATACATCCACTGTATTATCCAGATCTTACCCAAGGCGACTTTTTTTTGTCTCCGGACCTTCAAAATAATGCATCAAGTCATAAATCATTCGAAACGTTGGTGGAATTACATGAATTGGTCTTCAAATCGCTAATACATCCACTGTATTATCCAGATCTTACCCTGGGCTACTTTTTTTTGTCTCCGGACCTTCAAGATTATGCATCAAGTCATAAATCATCGGAAACGTTGGTGGAATTACATGAATTGGTCTTCAAATCGCTAATACATCCACTGTATTATCCAGATCTTACCCTGGGCGACTTTTTTTGTCTCCGGACCTTCAAAATAATGCATCAAGTCATAAATCATAGGAAACGTTGGTGGAATTACATGAATTGGTCTTCAAATCGCTAACACATCCACTGTATTATCCAGATCTTACCCTGGGCGACTTTTTTTTGTCTCCGGACCTTCGAGATAATGCATCAAGTCATAAATCATCGGAAACGTTGATGGAATTACATGAATTGGTCTTCAAATCGCTAACAGATCCACTGTGTTATCCAGATCTTACCCAGGGCGACTTTTTTTTGTCTCCGGACCTTCGAGATTATGCATCAAGTCATAAATCATCGGAAACGTTGATGGAATTACATGAATTGGTTTTCAAATCGCTAACAGATCCACTGTATTATCCAGATCTTACCCCGGGCGACTTTTTTTTGTCTCCGGACCTTCAAGATTATGCATCAAGTCATAAATCATCGGAAACGTTGATTAAATTACATGAATTGGTCTTCAAATCGCTAACAGATCCACTGTATTATCCAGATCTTACCCTGGGCGACTTTTTTTTGTCTCCGGACCTTCAAAATAATGCATCAAGTCATAAATCATCGGAAACGTTGGTGGAATTACATGAATTGGTCTTCAAATCGCTAACACATCCACTGTATTATCCAGATCTTACCCTGGGCGACTTTTTTTTGTCTCCGGACCTTCGAGATAATGCATCAAGTCATAAATCATCGGAAACGTTGTTGGAATTACATGAATTGGTCTTCAAATCGCTAACAGATCCACTGTGTTATCCAGATCTTACCCAGGGCGACTTTTTTTTGTCTCCGGACCTTCGAGATTATGCATCAAGTCATAAATCATCGGAAACGTTGATGGAATTTCATGAATTGGTCTTCAAATCGCTAACAGATCCACTGTATTATCCAGATCTTACCCAGGGCGACTTTTTTTTGTCTCCGGACCTTCAAGATAATGCATCAAGTCATAAATCATCGGAAACGTTGATTAAATTACATGAATTGGTCTTCAAATCGCTAACACGTCCACTGTATTATCCAGATCTTACCCCGGGCGACTTTTTTTTGTCTCCGGACCTTCAAGATAATGCATCAAGTCATAAATCATCGGAAACGTTGGTGGAATTACATGAATTGGTCTTCAAATCGCTAACACGTCCACTGTATTATCCAGATCTTACCCTGGGCGACTTTTTTTTGTCTCCGGACCTTCGAGATAACGCATCAAGTCATAAATCATCGGAAACGTTGATGGAATTACATGAATTGGTCTTCAAATCGCTAACACATCCACTGTATTATCCAGATCTTACCCTGGGCGACTTTTTTTGGTCTCCGGACCTTGGAGATAATGCATTAAGTCATAAATCATTCGAAACGTTGGTTGAATTACATGAATTGGTCTTCAAATCGCTAACACGTCCACTGTATTATCCAGATCTTACCCTGGGCGACTTTTTTTTGTCTCCGGACCTTCGAGATAACGCATCAAGTCATAAATCATCGGAAACGTTGGTGGAATTACATGAATTGGTCTTCAAATCGCTAACACGTCCACTGTATTATCCAGATCTTACCCTGGGCGACTTTTTTTTGTCTCCGGACCTTGGAGATAATGCATTAAGTCATAAATCATTCGAAACGTTGGTTGAATTACATGAATTGGTCTTCAAATCGCTAACACGTCCACTGTATTATCCAGATCTTACCCTGAGCGACTTTTTTTTTATCTCCGGACCTTCGAGATAATGCATCAAGTCATAAATCATCGGAAACGTTGGTGGAATTACATGAATTGGTCTTCAAATCGCTAACACGTCCACTGTATTATCCAGATCTGACCCAAGGCGACTTTTTCCTGTTCTCTGATCTTAAGAGGTTGTTCGATGGATAGAAATGTATCGAAAAATTGTATAATTTTGTATAAAAAGATCGAAAACTGTCAATTATTTATAAAAAATTGTACGATTTTGGATTAACCGATGTATGAACGGACTATAACTTAAATAATTTACGGAATAGGCATTTGAGATCACGACAAAAAGGGCTGTACTATAATATAAAGCATTTTTATTTATTTATATTGTTACTAAGTTAATTAATACCGTAAGTTTCCCGTTTAATTAAAATTTCTATTCTAACCTTAAACATGTAAGTGAAAAAATTTTTCTGCGCTAGCAATATCCCAATATGGACATTAATAATTAATTCTTCGTGATTTTATTCTCAATATAAGTTTATGAATAGGAAGATATGAAGATAACTGTATAATGTGAGTAAAAAAAAACAATAAAAACTTTTATTACACAAAACAATCGCATCCGTTTATTTTTAAAACAACTTCGCGCCATCTTTTAATGATACTATCAAGGTTTTAACCAAATATGGAACGGTTTGTGGATGAGAATGGGAAAAGAACAATTAATACAGCAGATATATTGAGGACGAACTTAGAAAACAAAAAAAAAAACAAGGAAAGAAAAACTCTATTTATATACTTTTAGTAGGCTTTGTAATGAATGACACTTATTTAACTGTCATTTGTCAATTGTCGATACTCAATTTAATAACGAAGATTATGTAAATTTGCTGTAAATACATAGTGGATGTGACACACCCTGTATAAAATGAAAAATTTTTCAACAAAGATTCAAATACGTGAGATTTCGCTTAAAAGCAATTGAATAAAAATCATTTTTATATATTTAATGGTGTTTTCGTAAAAAAATAATTTGTAAGTGTTAAATTTTTTATAAACAAATTAATAACTCAAAAAGTATACATTTTTCGAAAAAAGTTTTTAGACAAAAGTGTACTAAAATTTTACGTAGATTTCAAAAATGTATTAATATACAGGGTGTTCTATTGAAAATAACAAAGTTATAGTCGACTTCCGGTAGAACCGGAAGTCGGACATCATTGAAAATATTTTAGTTAAAAAGATCGTCGCCGAAAATCCAAATGTAGAAATTTTCATGATTTTACTACAAGTATTTTGCCATATATAGAGATAGTTTTAACTCGTCGTGGGACATCCTGTATAGTAAATTTAAGTAATTATCGATCTTTGTTTATTGTGATCGTAATTCTCGCCCATAAGACTAGAGTCGATAGAAGAAAATAGTTAAATGGTTATAGAAAAATCTCGAAAAAATATCGACGCGGAATTAACACAGAAATATACAAGTAGGCACAAATTACAAAGACACTCATTATATATAAGTAACCTAGGTCCAATTGTACGTAAACAGAATGCGTAAAAGTAAATAAATTATTAGTTAAAACAGTCAACCAAATTACCGGATCTCAATCCCACTTTCGGGATTGTCTAAATTGATTTGATAAGTTACGAGTCTGATATTTAGGATCAATTATCACATTAGATCATTGATAGCCGAATAAGAATCAGCTTTAGATTATGAAAAATCACGATGACAGATTAATATTTTAATTATTCGACGATATTATTATATATTATGTATTTCCCAATACAAATAAATATATAGAATTACTGATGTTTCGTATTAATTTTGAGGTACAACTAATGAATTTGGCAACGTCGCAAGTTCTCTCGAATGCAAGTCCGATGTCTCGAGTTAAAGCACAGACGAGCATACGCAATTAGGTGCACCGTTTTCCCACGGTGACTGATTCAAGTGAATGTCATATAGTCAGGCAGGCATACGCGGACACATAAGTAAACACCTGCTTCGTTGTGCTGGTTTTTTAAGAGGTGTCACCGTTTCGGCGATTCTTATTATTTGTTAATTTTAATCCATTATTACTAGAAATATTATGTTAGGTTGTTCGGATGGTACCTACAACGGGATTTTTATACATAATAAGAAATATTTGGCGTAAAGACGGTTTTGAATTCGTATCGGCGTTTCGATTAAACCGATAAGTTAGGTTAGGTTAGTTAACAAACTTTTAATTTTGGTAATTTTATACTTTCGCGGTCCCCTCGTTTATTTGGCTCTAGAAAATCGAAAAATCATCCGATTTCGATGATTTTTTTCAAAATTTTTATTTTTTGTGTTAATCTACACAAAACAACGAACATTTTGGGAACAGAACAATTGAAAAATGTTTTTTTATTAATTTTTTATCTCACTTAAAGATTTCTGACTTTAAATTTTATCATAAACGCTCTAAAAAATCGAAAAATCATCCGATTTCGATGAATTTTTTCAAAATTTTTATTTTTTGTGTTAATCTACACAAGAAAACGAACATTTTGAAAACAGAAAAATTGAAAAATGTTTGTTAATTCATTTTTTATCTCACTTAAAGATTTATGACTTTAAATTTTATCATAAACGTTCTAGAAAATCGAAAAATCATCCGATTTCGATGATTTTTTTCAAAATTTTTATTTTTTTTGTTAATCTACACAAAAAACGAACATTTTGGAAAAAGAACAATTGAAAAATGTTTTTTTATTCATTTTTTATCTCACTTAAAGATTTCTGACTTTAAATTTTATCATAAACGCTCTAAAAAATCGAAAAATCGTCTGATTTCGATGATTTTTTTCAAAATTTTTATTTTTTGTGTTAATCTACACAAAACAACGAACATTTTGGGAACAGAACAATTGAAAAATGTTTTTTTATTCATTTTTTATCTCACTTAAAGATTTCTGACTTTAAATTTTATCATAAACGTTCTAGAAAATCGAAAAATCATCCGATTTCGATGATTTTTTTCAAAATTTTTATTTTTTTTGTTAATCTACACAAAAAACGAACATTTTGGAAAAAGAACAATTGAAAAATGTTTTTTTATTCATTTTTTATCTCACTTAAAGATTTCTGACTTTAAATTTTATCATAAACGCTCTAAAAAATCGAAAAATCGTCTGATTTCGATGATTTTTTTCAAAATTTTTATTTTTTGTGTTAATCTACACAAAACAACGAACATTTTGGGAACAGAACAATTGAAAAATGTTTTTTTATTCATTTTTTATCTCACTTAAAGATTTCTGACTTTAAATTTTATCATAAACGCTCTAAAAAATCGAAAAATCGTCTGATTTCGATGATTTTTTTCAAAATTTTTATTTTTTGTGTTAATCTACACAAAACAACGAACATTTTGGGAACAGAACAATTGAAAAATGTTTTTTTATTCATTTTTTATCTCACGTAAAGATTTCTGACTTTAAATTTTATCATAAACGCTCTAAAAAATCGAAAAATCGTCTGATTTCGATGATTTTTTTCAAAATTTTTATTTTTTGTGTTAATCTACACAAAACAACGAACATTTTGGGAACAGAAAAATTGAAAAATGTTTTTTTATTCATTTTTTATCTCACGTAAAGATTTCTGACTTTAAATTTTATCATAAACGCTCTAAAAAATCGAAAAATCATCCGATTTCGATGAATTTTTTCAAAATTTTTATTTTTTGTGTTAATCTACACAAGAAAACGAACATTTTGAAAACAGAAAAATTGAAAAATATTTGTTAATTCATTTTTTATCTCACTTAAAGATTTATGACTTTAAATTTTATCATAAACGTTCTAGAAAATCGAAAAATCATCCGATTTCGATGATTTTTTTCAAAATTTTTATTTTTTTTGTTAATCTACACAAAAAACGAACATTTTGGAAAAAGAACAATTGAAAAATGTTTTTTTATTCATTTTTTATCTCACTTAAAGATTTCTGACTTTAAATTTTATCATAAACGCTCTAAAAAATCGAAAAATCGTCTGATTTCGATGATTTTTTTCAAAATTTTTATTTTTTGTGTTAATCTACACAAAACAACGAACATTTTGGGAACAGAACAATTGAAAAATGTTTTTTTATTCATTTTTTATCTCACTTAAAGATTTCTGACTTTAAATTTTATCATAAACGCTCTAAAAAATCGAAAAATCGTCTGATTTCGATGATTTTTTTCAAAATTTTTATTTTTTGTGTTAATCTACACAAAACAACGAACATTTTGGGAACAGAACAATTGAAAAATGTTTTTTTATTCATTTTTTATCTCACGTAAAGATTTCTGACTTTAAATTTTATCATAAACGCTCTAAAAAATCGAAAAATCGTCTGATTTCGATGATTTTTTTTAAATCTTCGTTTTTGCGGCGGATTTAGTAAAAAAATTATGGGAATAAAAAAAATTGAAAATTTATATTGGTTTCAGTGCTTCAAATATTCATGAAAATGCACTAATTCACGTATGATCGTTGATAACTTTTTTCCAAATAATCAAATGAAGTTGTTATATTTTTTATTAAAATCTACACAGAAAAACGAACAAATTGAAAGAAAAATTCATACAAAAATCTTATTTAACCATGTTTTTACAATTAAAAATAATAACAACTTCTCTTAAAATTGACATTTTCTCACATATAATAGTTTGTACCTTTTTTATTAAATAATCATTAAATTTATATGAACAAAAACATTCTTGAAATCACTTATTATAAGTTAACTTTGAAAAACTGAAAAAATCATCGAAATCAGATGATTTTTCGATTTTCCAGAGCGTTTGTGATAAAATTTAAAGTCAGAAATGTTTAAGTGAGATAAAAAATGAATGAAAAAACATTTTTCAATTTTTCTGTTTTCAAAATGTTCGTTTTTTTGTGTAGATTAACACAAAAAATAAAAATTTTGGAAAAAATCATCGAAATCAGACGATTTTTCGATTTTTTAGAGCGTTTATGATAAAATTTAAAGTCAGAAATCTTTAAGTGAGATAAAAAATGAATTAACAAACATTTTTCAATTTTTCTGTTTCCAAAATGTTCGTTTTTTTGTGTAGATTAACACAAAAAATAAAAATTTTGGAAAAAATCATCGAAATCAGACGATTTTTCGATTTTTTAGAGCGTTTATGATAAAATTTAAAGTCAGAAATCTTTAAGTGAGATAAAAAATGAATTAACAAACATTTTTCAATTTTTCTGTTTTCAAAATGTTCGTTTTTTTGTGTAGATTAACACAAAAAATAAAAATTTTGGAAAAAATCATCGAAATCAGACGATTTTTCGATTTTTTAGAGCGTTTATGATAAAATTTAAAGTCAGAAATCTTTAAGTGAGATAAAAAATGAATAAAAAAACATTTTTCCTTTGTTCTGTTCCCAAAATGTTCGTTTTTTGTGTAGATTAACACAAAAAATAAAAATTTTGAAAAAAATCATCGAAATCAGACGATTTTTCGATTTTTTAGAGCGTTTATGATAAAATTTAAAGTCAGAAATCTTTAAGTGAGATAAAAAATGAATTAACAAACATTTTTCAATTTTTCTGTTTCCAAAATGTTCGTTTTTTTTTGTGAAAATTAACACAAAAAATAAAAATTTTGAAAAAATTCGTCAAAATCGGATGATTTTTCGATTTTCCAGAGCGTTTGTGATAAAATTTGAAGTCAGAAATGTTTAAGTGAGATAAAAAATGAATGAAAAAACATTTTTCAATTTTTCTGTTTTCAAAATGTTCGTTTTTTTTGTGTAGATTAACACAAAAAATAAAAATTTTGAAAAAAATCATCGAAATCAGACGATTTTTCGATTTTTTAGAGCGTTTATGATAAAATTTAAAGTCAGAAATCTTTAAGTGAGATAAAAAATGAATTAACAAACATTTTTCAATTTTTCTGTTTCCAAAATGTTCGTTTTTTTTTTGTGAAAATTAACACAAAAAATAAAAATTTTGAAAAAATTCGTCAAAATCGGATGATTTTTCGATTTTCTAGAGCGTTTATGATAAAATTTAAAGTCAGAAATCTTTAAGTGAGATAAAAAATGAATAAAAAAACATTTTTCAATTTTTCTGTTTTCAAAATGTTCGTTTTCTTGTGTAGATTAACACAAAAAATAAAAATTTTGAAAAAAATCATCGAAATCAGACGATTTTTCGATTTTTTAGAGCGTTTATGATAAAATTTAAAGTCAGAAATCTTTAAGTGAGATGAAAAATGAATAAAAAAACATTTTTCAATTTTTCTGTTCCCAAAATGTTCGTTTTTTGTGTAGATTAACACAAAAAATAAAAATTTTGAAAAAAATCATGGAAATCAGACGATTTTTCGATTTTTTAGAGCGTTTATGATAAAATTTAAAGTCAGAAATCTTTAAGTGAGATAAAAAATGAATAAAAAAACATTTTTCAATTTTTCTGTTTTCAAAATGTTCGTTTTCTTGTGTAGATTAACACAAAAAATAAAAATTTTGAAAAAATTCATCGAAATCGGATGATTTTTCGATTTTTTAGAGCGTTTATGATAAAATTTAAAGTCATAAATCTTTAAGTGAGATAAAAAATGAATTAACAAACATTTTTCAATTTTTCTGTTTCCAAAATGTTCGTTTTTTTTTGTGAAAATTAACACAAAAAATAAAAATTTTGAAAAAATTCGTCAAAATCGGATGATTTTTCGATTTTCTAGAGCGTTTATGATAAAATTTAAAGTCAGAAATCTTTAAGTGAGATAAAAAATGAATAAAAAAACATTTTTCAATTTTTCTGTTTTCAAAATGTTCGTTTTTTTGTGAAAATTAACACAAAAAATAAAAATTTTGAAAAAATTCATCGAAATCGGATGATTTTTCGATTTTCTGGAGCGATAATATACGAGGGTGGCTACTTAAGTTTTGAGATAGACAAATAAGTTCAAAATGATTCGTCTTTTGCGATCTTTTTTTTTGGCACATTATGGGTCTATAATTCAAAATTGACGACAACAACGAAGCACCACCACGATTGAATTTGGAAAACCAACGAAACACGAGGGGGCCTCATCACCAAAAGTCGAAGCGATTTAATCGGCAAACTGCAATTGATCTAATCCACGTCTAAATTCATCACACGAAAATTTAATACCATTTTTAGACCAAGATGAATGTTTCAAATATCTGCAAACATCACTTGTTCACCATTAAAAATGTCAAATTTCTTGTTGGCAATGTCAGATTTGACATATTCACATCAGCGTTGCCGTATTTCCAAACTTAATTAGCAACCCTCGTATGCAATATATGAGAAAAATTGACATCTGACATAAAGACATACTTTCGTAAAAAGTACAAACAAACATCTTGAAGAATCCAGACTCACAGTTATTTTTGTAACGGAAACTGCGGTTTTTTCATTTTGAACGGTTGGCGGTCCTGCTAATGACATCTGCTGTCATCTGCCAAACGCCAAACGGGGTTGGAAAGGCAGAGCTCGAAGCGTACAGCAAATCTGCAGCTTAGCGACGATCTTCTCCAGCATTGGACATCCTGGTTGAGCAGTTTGACAACAAAGCTGAAAGAAGTTGATTTCCAGTGCTTTCAAACTAGTTACGTGGGGTTCTTTTGGAGTCTTCAGATACCTTAACATGCTGATTGTTTGCATACTGGATGGTTTGGTTGTAAAGCTTTTCGTTTGAGTCAAACAACGAAAACTTTGGTTGGGTTTAAATCATTGGTATAGCAAATGTCTTCTTGTTTAGCCCAAACTAATGGCAATCTCATACACGTCATAATATTTGTGTGGAAACTTGTTTCCTAACAGGAATTCCAATGTAATCTAAAGCAATTTCCAGACAACAGCGTGAAAAAAAATCATCAAATTTTATATTTGATTAGACTTGATTGATTAATTTTCCAACTACCATGAATATTATAAAATTTTAATGACGATTAGGTACAATTAAAAAATTCGGACGAACGGTTGTTGTTAACCTTAGACCACTTCGACTTCAAGGTCAAAAAAGAGAATCTCTTCTTCTTGACCCCAGACGTACAGGACTGGTCTCTTGTGAATTATATCCACATATATAGAAAATAATTGGTTTCTACGTTAATAATTCTAAAACAACACGGTCAACCCGGACGAGATGGAATATCTTTTTCATTTCATTTATGTTGAACAAAAACAAGTAGGTTAAATGTTTTAGATAATTTTTAAATATTTATATCGAGAACGCAACCTGCAAGGACTTGAAAATAGATTGAATTTCAGCTATTTTGGATACTTAATTTTCGTTTAACAAAATTTACTATAGAACCAACATCTTAATTCGAGAATTTACGGATCTTCCTCGTAATATATTATCAAACGAACCAGTACAAACAAACCAGTGATAAAAATTCATAGAAAAATGACAAACCAACATTTCTACACTTTATTGACCTCATGAAAGCGTTCGATCGTATCAAAATACCTATCAACATAATCCAAAGGTTACGAAATGTACGATTGGGAAAAAACAACATCGAACAAGTCCTTCAGAAGCAAATTAAAAGGTCAAATAATGCAACAGAGAAAGTAATTGACGTAGAAGATGAAGTAAGAGGAGAAGTAGAAAGAGAAAAACAAACAAAAGCACGAATTCAGATTAGACGTCGACCATGAAAGAAGTAGAATGACATTCTAGAGCCAGGATAAGAGAAGATATCGAAGAAGAGTGAACTATTATGGAATTAAGAAGAAGAGGACTATCGAATTGTCGTTAAGTAATTGTTTTCGCGCCTACGCAAATCGAATTTTGGGCTGTTGGATTCAAGCGATGCCTCATCAGCTTGAATCGCGAAATGCGTTCGGGATAGCTATCAAAAGAACGCATTTGTACCAAAAACTAATACGAATGAACATTTCTAGGGTTTATTAAGGTCAAAATTGGTTAAACCTGTTCCGGAAAAGGCGCAGACAGTTTCTTTGGATGGAAAACTAATAGTGACGGTTGTTTGGTATAGACACATCAATTAAAAGGAAAAAATAAGAAGAAAACCGGATATATAAAGGTAGAATAAGAAAAATCGAGGTTCCATAATAGATCTATCGACTGTTTCTTCTACGATATCTTCACTCTAGGTTGTCATTCGTGGTCGATCTCTTATCTAAATTCGTGCTTTTGTTTCTTTGGTACTACGACCTTATTCGCTGTTTCTACTTGTCCTTTTACCTCATCTTCTACGTCTCAATAATTGGTTACGCCAATTCCAAGGTAATTACTTTCTCCGTTGCATTATTTGGCCTTTTAATTTGCTTCTGAAGGGCTTGTTCGATGTTGTTTTTTCCCAATCGTACATTTCGTAACCTTTGGATTATGTTGATAGGTATTTTGATACGATCGAACGCTTTCGTGAGGTCAATAAAGTGTAGAAATGTTGGTTTATCATTTTTCTATAGATTTCCGGTGTATACTTTATTGATATGCACGAATTAATACTTAAAAACGATTCGAATCCCTAAAATGACAATATATAATAATCAATAGGGTTTACTTTATGTTTTATATCGACAATTTTTATAAAAGTAAACTGTTCCTACTAAGAAAGACGGAATGATAACGATTTCTCTAACCCCCGAGGTTCCGGATCGGTTCTGCGCATTCTCAAGCATGCGCAGTATATATAAAGTGTCTCGAACGAGAAAGATAATGAATATCGTCCGTACCTTAACATAGGGATGTTTCTATCTCATACCAACTGTCCATACAGGATATTTATAGATGGTAACGTCGAATGTCGAGTTTATATATAGGTTAAGTTCGTTCATACCGATTTACAAACTTAATAAAACGGTTGTAGTTGTAACATCACCAACGAGTACAAAAAGATAACAAAATAAAGTGTAAATCTTATATAAAATGAATTCCCGATGCGTAATTCCACCAAATATGGAAACTAGTTTGTTAAAAAGGAGACATATTAAATCTAAAGTAATTTATTCGAAAACCGGATTAAACTTCCGAATGAAACGTTAGATAAAGGGCTAACGATACACTTAAATCTGTCTTAGTACTTCTACCGAGTTGTAATATAACCAGCGCGCCACATATATCTTTGTCTTTTTATTTAAAAAGGAATTTAAAGGAAAAATGTCGCTTTTATATACTGGTTTATTCGAAGAAAACGGTTTCATGCAAAAAAGAAAACTAAACAGCCTCGTATTAAGTTATTCAATGCAGAAATTAACGCACCATACAGTAATCGCAAAATCGAAACTTCTTACTTGGATTTCTTCGAGGAAATGGTGAAGGAAAACCGCCGGTAGCGCTTTTCTCGATCCATATTCCACAGAAGATCTTCTACATAATTTCATTTCCTGCGGATATTGGGCACAGAAGGTCTACGTGATTAACAACCCTTGGCTGCCCCGTTTGTTGTTTTTTTTTCAGGTTTTTCCTTCGTACTTAAGTATCTGAAGAAACTGCGAAGTAAAATGAAAATGCGGTTTCAAAGAGAAGACGTTCGACGTGAACAAGATGACACCAAACGTTTGGGCACCTCGGGCGGCGCCTTCTGGAATCTGGAAGGATTTTGAAAGCTGAAAATGAGACCCCGAGACCGCACCCATGGCTCTGATCATCTTGCAGAAGTTGAATTCGAATCGGATTGGCCTACACAGCGACGTAAAGACTCAAAAATTCTTGATTGCGTGAAAATTTCATGGTAAAAAGGCGCCACAACGATACAAGTCAAAAAGAAATCGAGGACGAACAAGGACGTTGTTTCTTGGAAGGCTATTCTGGATCTACTTGGAGCAGGCACTCAAAACGTCGATTGGAATATGTCCCAGTGACAAAACTAGGCTACAATCACACGATTTGCTTTCCAGAAGATGAAATAGTGATGACATCGGGGTGATTTACCTTTTTTCCGAAGATATTCTGTAGATAAAGCAATAAAAACGTGTCGATTGAAAAAATCCTTTTTTTTTTCGCGCTATTAAAGTACTAGATTGTTTTTACGTCTTACTAACTAAGTTTACACTAACCAATTAAATGTCGTTAAGCATTCTATGATCTGAATAGAAAAAGCTTCAAATTTATAATCCAATTACTGCCTCGGTACTACAGATAAACATTAAATAACAATTTAGCGTTTTCCTAATATAGATATAAGTGATTTTTCCGCATCATTACCCATCTTACGCTAATCAAAAGTAAAATTAATGAAGAATCAACAAATTTACAGATTTTCTAATCTTTTTTTATAGTTTTCGCCGTTGAATATCATTTTTATTTATCGCTATGATCGATTAAAGGGTGTTTTGTTGTAATTCGACCCCTTTTCCGTTAATTTTCTTCATAATATTTGCAGATTTTATCCATTATAACATATTAATGGAAAACTTAGCGCGACCGAACTTTTAATCGGCATTAAACACTTGAGAAAACCACTAATATGTGTTTTTAATTTGATTTCACACAATTGAGTTGCCGATTGATCGCAGTGCTCAGCTTGAGGGTTGTTTCCTCTATCCACAAAGTGGAATACTGGAATTGCGGTTTATCCTGACGAGGTACCACTAGACAAATGATCGAAATCATCCTGTGGGGGCAACTTTTTGATCGGATATTTGAAGTTGTCTGCAGACTGGTTTTGGTTGCGCCATATTTTCGTTAGTTACTACAGATGCCGTTCGTCCAGATGGCGGCGCGTCGGAAACAGAGCCCCTTTTTTAAAAAAATTCCGATACGTCTTCCGCACTGTTGAACGGTTCGGTAGCGGCGGGCTCGGATTAGCAATTCGGCTTTAATTATTTGCTTTTTCGACTTTTAGTCAAGGTTTTGAATAAAATCGTTGATTTGTTTGTAGTTGTTCATTTGGAGGATTCTCGAGGACAGTCCTTGAAGGATTTGGTATTAATTTAAATAAACGAATCGAGGGTGTTTGCGGTTTTTTATAATTCAACAACCTTTTCACATTTTCGCTGAGTTGTTTATAATTTTCAAAAACGTTCAGTATGTCATTTTTTTCATCATTGAAACTGTGTAGTTTCGTAGGCTTGGCTCTATAAATTCACGTGTATATACACACACACACACACACCTGAACAAATTATTCAAATAAAACGATTATCGGAAACCTCACACATTGAAAATGTTCGTCATTAATTTCTGCTAACCGAAAAAAATTTCTGAATCCTCTCAGTGGAATTTAAAAAAAAAATCGACATTTTACTTTCGTCATCTAACGGGATTCTTCTAATGCTATGCAATTAAAGACATGTCAGTAACAGTAAGATTATAATGTATTAATTTACCATCAAGATATAAATAATAATTATTGTCATTATTTATAATTTGCCGGGTTGCCAAATCCATTAGCATTATCAGTGAGTTCAAGAAATGAATCTAACTCACAAATTTGGTGGTTGATAACCGGCAAACAAACAAAAAAACTGACGCTGTCAGTTTGGTGGGTTTTTTGAACTGTTTCCAAGGAATCAAACCATAAAAAAAACTACCAGAATAGCGAAAACTCATCGGAAACTGTTGGAACTCGGCCGGGAAGTGATTCCGCATCCCCCAAACAGCCCTGATCTGGCACCATCTGATTACTATTTATATCGAAGTTTGCAGAATTGAGGAATGTCTAGCAAAGCGTAGTTTGGAAGAATCTGCGGTATCGGTTGATTGTTTTGCCTGTTTGAAAATAAAAAATGTTGATTTGAAGATATTTGAAGAGTTTTTGGTGCAGAAATTTGATGGGTTTTGATTGAGCTGCTTCCATGGAATCAAACCATCAAAAAAAAACGACCAGAAAAGCGAAAACTCATCGGAAACTGTTGGAGCTCGGCCGGGAAGTGATTCCGCATCCCCCAAACAGCCCTGATCTGGCACCATCTGATTACTACTTATTTCGAAGTTTGCAGAATTGAGGAATGTCTAGCAAAGCGTAGTTTGGAAGAATCTGCGGTATCGGTTGATTGTTTTGTCTGTTTGAAAATAAAAAATGTTGATTTGAAGATATTTGAAGAGTTTTTGGTGCAGAAATTTGATGGGTTTTGATTGAGCTGCTTCCAAGGAATCAAACCATCAAAAAAAAAACGACCAGAATAGCGAAAACTCATCGAAAACTATTGGAGCTCGGCCGGGAAGTGATTCCGCATCCCCCAAATAGCCCTGATCTGGCACCATCTGATTACTACTTATTTCGAAGTTTGCAGAATTGAGGAATGTCTAGCAAAGCGTAGTTTGGAAGAATCCGCGGTATCGGTTGATTGTTTTGTCTGTTTGAAAATAAAAAATGTTGATTTGAAGATATTTGAAGAGTTTTTGGTGCAGAAATTTGATGGGTTTTGATTGAGCTGCTTCCATGGAATCAAACCATCAAAAAGAAAACGACCAGAATAGCGAAAACTCATCGGAAACTATTGGAGCTCGGCCGGGAAGTGATGCCGCATCCCCCAAACAGCCCTGATCTGGCACCATCTGATTACTATTTATTTCGAAGTTTGCAGAATTGAGGAATGTCTAGCAAAGCGTAGTGTGGAAGAATCTGCGGTATCGGTTGATTGTTTTGTCTGTTTGAAAATAAAAAATGTTGATTTGAAGATATTTGAAGAGTTTTTGGTGCAGAAATTTGGTGGGTTTTGATTGAGCTGCTTCCAAGGAATCAAACCATCAAAAAAAACGACCAGAAAAGCGAAAACTCATCGGAAACTATTGGAGCTCGGCCGGGAAGTGATTCCGCATCCTCCAAACAGCCCTGATCTGGCACCATCTGATTACTATTTATTTCGAAGTTTGCAGAATTGAGGAATGTCTAGCAAAGCGTAGTTTGGAAGAATCTGCGGTATCGGTTGATTGTTTTGTCTGTTTGAAAATAAAAAATGTTGATTTGAAGATATTTGAAGAGTTTTTGGTGCAGAAATTTGATGGGTTTTGATTGAGCTGCTTCCAAGGAATCAAACCATCAAAAAAAAAACGACCAGAATAGCGAAAACTCATCGAAAACTATTGGAGCTCGGCCGGGAAGTGATTCCGCATCCCCCAAACAGCCCTGATCTGGCACCATCTGATTACTATTTATATCGAAGTTTGCAAAATTGAGGAATGTCTAGCAAAGCGTAGTGTGGAAGAATCTGCGGTATCGGTTGATTGTTTTGTCTGTTTGAAAATAAAAAATGTTGATTTGAAGATATTTGAAGAGTTTTTGGTGCAGAAATTTGGTGGGTTTTGATTGAGCTGCTTCCAAGGAATCAAACCATCAAAAAAAACTAGCAGAATAGCGAAAACTCATCGGAAACTATTGGAGCTCGGCCGGGAAGTGATTCCGCATCCTCCAAATAGCCCTGATCAGGCACCATCTGATTACTATTTATTTCGAAGTTTGCAGAATTGAGGAATGTCTAGCAAAGCGTAGTTTGGAAGAATCTGCGGTATCGGTTGATTGTTTTGTCTGTTTGAAAATAAAAAATGTTGATTTGAAGATATTTGAAGAGTTTTTGGTGCAGAAATTTGATGGGTTTTGATTGAGCTGCTTCCAAGGAATCAAACCATCAAAAAAAAAACGACCAGAATAGCGAAAACTCATCGAAAACTATTGGAGCTCGGCCGGGAAGTGATTCCGCATCCCCCAAACAGCCCTGATCTGGCACCATCTGATTACTACTTATTTCGAAGTTTGCAGAATTGAGGAATGTCTAGCAAAGCGTAGTGTGGAAGAATCTGCGGTATCGGTTGATTGTTTTGTCTGTTTGAAAATAAAAAATGTTGATTTGAAGATATTTGAAGAGTTTTTGGTGCAGAAATTTGATGGGTTTTGATTGAGCTGCTTCCATGGAATCAAACCATCAACAAAAAACTACCAGAATAGCGAAAACTCATCGGAAACTATTGGAGCTCGGCCGGGAAGTGATTCCGCATCCCCCAAACAGCCCTGATCTGGCACCATCTGATTACTACTTATTTCGAAGTTTGCAGAATTGAGGAATGTCTAGCAAAGCGTAGTGTGGAAGAATCTGCGGTATCGGTTGATTGTTTTGTCTGTTTGAAAATAAAAAATGTTGATTTGAAGATATTTGAAGAGTTTTTGGTGCAGAAATTTGATGGGTTTTGATTGAGCTGCTTCCATGGAATCAAACCATCAACAAAAAACTACCAGAATAGCGAAAACTCATCGGAAACTATTGGAGCTCGGCCGGGAAGTGATTCCGCATCCCCCAAACAGCCCTGATCTGGCACCATCTGATTACTATTTATATCGAAGTTTGCAAAATTGAGGAATGTCTAGCAAAGCGTAGTTTGGAAGAATCTGCGGTATCGGTTGATTGTTTTGTCTGTTTGAAAATAAAAAATGTTGATTTGAAGATATTTGAAGAGTTTTTGGTGCAGAAATTTGATGGGTTTTGATTGAGCTGCTTCCATGGAATCAAACCATCAAAAAGAAAACGACCAAAAAAGCGAAAACTCATCGGAAACTATTGGAGCTCGGCCGGGAAGTGATTCCGCATCCCCCAAACAGCCCTGATCTGGCACCATCTGATTACTACTTATTTCGAAGTTTGCAGAATTGAGGAATGTCTAGCAAAGCGTAGTGTGGAAGAATCTGCGGTATCGGTTGATTGTTTTGTCTGTTTGAAAATAAAAAATGTTGATTTGAAGATATTTGAAGAGTTTTTGGTGCAGAAATTTGATGGGTTTTGATTGAGCTGCTTCCATGGAATCAAACCATCAACAAAAAACTACCAGAATAGCGAAAACTCATCGGAAACTATTGGAGCTCGGCCGGGAAGTGATTCCGCATCCCCCAAACAGCCCTGATCTGGCACCATCTGATTACTATTTATATCGAAGTTTGCAAAATTGAGGAATGTCTAGCAAAGCGTAGTTTGGAAGAATCTGCGGTATCGGTTGATTGTTTTGTCTGTTTGAAAATAAAAAATGTTGATTTGAAGATATTTGAAGAGTTTTTGGTGCAGAAATTTGATGGGTTTTGATTGAGCTGCTTCCATGGAATCAAACCATCAAAAAGAAAACGACCAAAAAAGCGAAAACTCATCGGAAACTATTGGAGCTCGGCCGGGAAGTGATTCCGCATCCCCCAAACAGCCCTGATCTGGCACCATCTGATTACTATTTATATCGAAGTTTGCAGAATTGTTTGAATGATCAAACTTCATTCTCACTTGGTTCAGTTTTTTGCTGATAAGTCTAGAACTTTATGAAATCAGTAAATCAATTTTTCACCATTTAGAATCTAATAAAATATATAGTGTCCCCCCGGATAGGACTCTTATAGATCGAATAATTTTACTTTTTGTATATTTATATAAAATAATTTACAAAACGCATGGATTTTTCAACGATCCTGTTTAGAGATTTTCTTTCGCGAAAACTATCCGTTTGGAATAGTTTGAACACACCCTGTATGTATTATAATTGAAGTTTTAGCCGTTTAGAATGAACGTAGTCATTTAATCAAAATGATAATATAATGATATACTGCATTAAGTAGCTAAAATGTTTTTATAAACGCAACCAGCCAAGTTTCAAATAGAGATAATTATTTTTTTTTTATATATACTTCACGAACGCCGTTTCACACGAAATTTTACACGTTTTGTTACTCTATAATGAATCTTTAAAAGATACAGTCACAAAAACCGAGTAAAAGGTTTAGTTTTTATGAAAATAAACCTGTTTAAAATGAGGTAATATACTTCTTCTTTTTTATCTATAAGCTTATACTGAAAGAAGAAGAAAATTATATCGCAACGGTCTTAGAACATCAAATTTGTAATAGAAATTAATACGGCGAAGAATTATTTAAAATGAATTTTTTTCGTTATACGAGGGCGGGTCAATATTTGAATCAAACGACTGATTCGTGGTTTCAAAAATTCACTCGATGTAGATCGTTACAATTTTAATAATTTGAGGTTAGGCGCCGACTACACACGTCGGATATGACGTTGGTTAGTACCACGGAACGGACACCATAAATTCGAAGCTGATTCGCTTCGAAAATTGTAATTTTTTCTATGTAAAAATCAAGCACGAAAATGTGGAGATTCTTACGAATATTTATCTTGAACTTTTGTAAGTTGTAGTGGTCTGGAAAGTCGTGCCACCACCGCCAAAGAAACGAGTCTCGGTAACTTGAAGTTCTGGACGTTTGCCTGTCGAGCAGATCTTGCAAAATCGTTGATATTTCTTCTATGCTTTAAGTTCGAGTATCTTTAGAGTATGGTTGAGGGTCGAGCTCCAGGTGTGCGAGAAATAACCTAAAAACGAACGAATCTGAGCCTTCTAGTGGATTCGAAGTTTGGTTAAGTCCAAACAGGATCGAATCTTTAGCTACAGCGCCAGTCCTCTGCGTAAAAACAACAACCCGGATCCTTGATGCATCAAACTCGATCAAATTGCTTCCACCACATTCCGGAATGTTTCCAAAATCGGTTTTGGTAGATCTATAGTTGCATTTTGCTTAAACCGCGTCTAAAAGCCTCTTGGTCTACCCAGAAATATCTCGAGGTCTTGTTTTAACTTTATTTAAGAAAAAAATACAAAGATAGTTAGCTATATACAGGGCCGATCAAAGTTTATGGAATATTTAAGTTCCTCCCTTGCCGAAAAACTTTTTAGAAACAAAGGTGAGTTCAAGAATGCGGCAGCAGCTAAATACTTTTATTTTTGATCGATTTTTTTCACTAAACGCAGTGATATAACGTTTCGAAACGCCCTGTATAATAGATTCCTCGTATGAAGTAACCCGTATATGAAATTGTTAAACTTACTTTCGAGATATTTTAAACCGTGTGATTCTTTGAGAGATCGTGATCCGCCTTCTCCAGACTTGTTTTATTTCATATCAAAAGTCCGACAACTGTTTTTCTTCTTCTATATTTCTGGCTTTTTACACTTGATTCGAGATTGATGTTTGTCCATCATACGCTCGATGATGATGATGATGATGATGATGGCATATCTCTGAATGGCAGGTTTTTAGCCCGGCAGTTGATACAGTTAAAATTTTAAATGGGTGTTTTTTTCTTTTTGCTTAACAGACTACTCCGGCACATACACGAAGATGAATCCTTACATTTCATTTCTTCGATACGTACTTTGTTATTTAATAAAAAAAAAATATTTAACTTACATACGAAGACGGTACCGGGCACAACAACGAAAGAAAATTTTTTTGTATTTTTTTTTGTCGAGTCAAGTACTTCTGGGACATTCCTCGTATATTACTGGGAAGAATTTCTAAATATGAGTTTCGGAAATGATACTGTGTGTTTATATTCAGATAGAAGCTACTACATATACTTTTTTTTTTTTCAAAATTTTTCGTAAAAGTTTGAGGATCTTCGTGTTGTAGTTCGTCCGATGTTTTCGATGTTTATTTAACAAATTTTTAATCAATAATCTTTATAATTGAATAGACATGTTGTGAAGAAGCCACTAATAGTAAATAAAGGTCGAAATATTGGTTAATTAGCAGGTATGCAGCGTTTCGGATACCAACGCAGGTGTCTTGACCCAACTGGATTAATTATGGAAATATACGAATTGTTGGATCATCCCCCGTACAGTCTTGATTTGGCACCCAATTTTGTACACCTGAAGAAGCGATCGGAATAGAAAAAATGCTTCGACAATCGGTTCAAATGCAAATCCACACAATTCGAAAATCGATTATTTATCCTACCTCCCCCGTAGAATTGAATTGATTTTTAATGATTCCAACCAAACAATAAGTTTAATAAGAGTCCGATTCTGATTACTGATGAAAAGGAATCTAATTAGCGATTGGCAAGTTTGAGATATTGGTTAATTAGCAGGTATGCAGCGTTTCGGATACCAACGCAGGTATCTTGACCCAACTGGATTAATTATGGAAATATACGAATTGTTGGATCATCCCCCGTACAATCTTGATTTGGCACCCAATTTTGTACACCTGAAGAAGCGATCGGAATAGAAAAAATGCTTCGACAATCGGTTCAAATGCAAATCCACACAATTGGAAAATCGATTATTAATCCGACCTCCCCCGTAGAATTGAATTGATTTTTAATGATTCCAACCAAACAATAAGTTTAATAAGAGTCCGATTCTGATTACTGATGAAAAGGAATCTAATTAGCGATTGGCAAGTTTGAGATATTGGTTAATTAGCAGGTATGCAGCGTCTCGGATACAAACGCAGGTGTTTTGACCCAAATTTACTGGATTCATTATGGAAATATTCAGGATTGGAAATCGAAGGGTTAGATTAAAATCGATTCAGATATTTTAATTAAAATGGACCGCAAAAGTAACCGACGACGCGGTTAACTTTTCGGCAATCGACTTTTTAAAAAAAAATAAAAAACGCATCGAATGGGAATGTTCGAGTTTTTTTTTGTGTGTGAAATAAAAACGACGACGTATCGTTAATCATCGAAGAATGCTTGTAATGTTCAAATGTATCCTTAAGAGAAAACAATTTATTTTGAAAATAGGTTGAAAACGTTGTATCCAGTTAGATCAGAAATGAAAAAATTATAGTTTTAAATATTGTTTAAGAATTGATACTTCAGTCTCCCCTATGCGATTTATAGTACAGTAAATAAAGGTCGTAACATACCCTCGTTTCTACCGGGGTTTGATTTTTTTTTAATTGGCAGATATCGATGGGTACTCAAATTATTTATCAGAAAAAACATGTGGAAGGCATCGGGAAAATAGCCCAAAAGCCCTTTTTTCGCCAATAACTGCCGAAATATGACAGCTAGAGAGTTTTTTTTGGGCTTAAAATGAAGATCAATTCATCATTTACAAAAAGTTTTATGACAACTTTTCTCGAAAATTTGATCGTTTTCGAAATAACAAACCCCTAACGCACCCCGGATTTGGAGCGCTGCCGGGGACGCAGTCCACGCGTTCTCGTAGAAGCAGGTGGACAAATTGTTCAATAACTCGTGTAAAAATTGATATTTTTTCATGATTTAAAATTCAATTGAAAGGGGAAATTGATAGCTATCACGACATACTGGCTATTTTTTCGAAAAATATTGAAAACCCTTCCCAAAGTTCTCTTTCCTCGATGTTTTTCGACTATTTTCAAATTCACCCATATTTTTGTTAATAATAGTTATTCAGTTGAATCTTTTTGGATTCTGAGGCTTCGAAAGGTGTTGAACATGTTTAGAAAAATTCATTTCATAACATCCGAGTATATTAACAAACAAAGTATTTTTTAAAGTCGTTTTTTTGGATTTTTCAAATTTTCAAATATTCTGGGGTCTTTAAGGAATTAACAAATAATTAATAATCAGATCGCCTTCAAATGCACATCATTGGAAACTTGAGAATGTCTCCTTTTTAGTACTTCCTTCCTTTTTTCCCTCAAGTTCCGTGGTTTTCTAGAAAAGTGAAAAACCGTGAACTCGAGGAGAAACTTACTTTCTTAAAGGCCACTTTCTGATCTTTCCATTGATATACATTTCAAGTATATTCTTTGGAGTATGAAAAAAATGCCCGCCTCCAAATAGATGGAATTTTTAAACTGCTCGGTCTCCTCCTCCTCCTCCTTTTAAGCCTAAAAAGAGTCCCCCAAGTGCCATATTTCGGCAGTTATTGGCAAAAAGCAAATTTTTGAAATTTTTTTTGGCCAATTTTCCGTGATTTTCCCAAGGAAATAATCACATTTGCACCCCGAGAATTGTTAAAAAATTAAACATTCCTGGGGCCCTCGCTGAAGGCCGTTATAAATTCGCGAATAGGAGGAACGTGGTGGCGCCATCTACAATTAGTCTTTACACTTCGAAACATCGAGATCGGTATATTTTTAAACTCCTGGGCATCGAATTCGAGAAGAAAATGAGATTTTTTCACATTGTTAAAATTGGGGATTTTTCGTCTCCCGTTTTCGCGAAAAATATTAATGTTGCGAAAAAAGTCATCAGGACTATTTTTGTAGATAACGAGTTTATCTTCATTTTAAGCCCAAAAAGAACTCTCTAGCTGCTATATTTCGACAGTTATTGGCGAAAAAAGGGTTTTTGAAACTTTGGCTATTTTCCCGATGCCTTCCACATGTTTTTTCTGATAAATAATTTGAGTACCCATCGATATCTGCCAATTAAAAAAAAATCAAACCCCGGTAGAAACGAGGGTATGTTACGACCTTTATTTACTGTACTATAAATCGCATAGGGGAGACTGAAGTATCAATTCTTAAACAATATTTAAAACTATAATTTTTTCATTTCTGATCTAACTGGATACAACGTTTTCAACCTATTTTCAAAATAAATTGTTTTCTCTTAAGGATACATTTGAACATTACAAGCATTCTTCGATGATTAACGATACGTCGTCGTTTTTATTTCACACACAAAAAAAAACTCGAACATTCCCATTCGATGCGTTTTTTATTTTTTTTTAAAAAGTCGATTGCCGAAAAGTTAACCGCGTCGTCGGTTACTTTTGCGGTCCATTTTAATTAAAATATCTGAATCGATTTTAATCTAACCCTTCGATTTCCAATCCTGAATATTTCCATAATGAATCCAGTAAATTTGGGCCAAGACACCTGCGTTTGTATCCGAAACGCTGCATACCTGCTAATTAACCAATATCTCATACTTGCCAATCGCTAATTAGATTCCTTTTCATCAGTAATCAGAATCGGACTCTTATT
Organism: Diorhabda sublineata; assembly: GCF_026230105.1. Taxonomy (NCBI): domain Eukaryota; kingdom Metazoa; phylum Arthropoda; class Insecta; order Coleoptera; family Chrysomelidae; genus Diorhabda; species Diorhabda sublineata. The sequence goes on from NC_079483.1 coordinate 18,671,762, forward strand.
AAACTTATTGTTTGGTTGGAATCATTAAAAATCAATTCAATTCTACGGGGGAGGTCGGATTAATAATCGATTTTCCAATTGTGTGGATTTGCATTTGAACCGATTGTCGAAGCATTTTTTCTATTCCGATCGCTTCTTCAGGTGTACAAAATTGGGTGCCAAATCAAGACTGTACGGGGGATGATCCAACAATTCGTATATTTCCATAATTAATCCAGTTGGGTCAAGATACCTGCGTTTGTATCCGAAACGCTGCATACCTGCTAATTAACCAATATCTCAAACTTGCCAATCGCTAATTAGATTCCTTTTCATCAGTAATCAGAATCGGACTCTTATTAAACTTATTGTTTGGTTGGAATCATTAAAAATCAATTCAATTCTACGGGGGAAGTAGGATTAATAATCGAGTTTCCAATTGTGTGGATTTGCATTTGAACCGATTGTCGAAGCATTTTTTCTATTCCGATCGCTTCTTCAGGTGTACAAAATTGGGTGCCAAATCAAGATTGTACGGGGGATGATCCAACAATTCGATGTTTGAATTGATATGTGAAAACTCGCATTGTTGTGGTGGAGACTGATTAGTCTCCGGCGATTGGTTTCTCTGATTTTTTCCGGCAAACAAATGCTGGTGTACCATTCAGAATTGACCAATTTACGTTAGTGTAATGGAACGGTGGCGATTTGTCCAGTTATTCCGAAAAAATATTCAAGATTGCCGGTTTCATCGACTAGAAAAGTTCATTTTCAAAAGATACTCAATCCAAACCTTGCAAGGAAAGATTTTCCTAACCTAATCACGTATTTTCAGCTACAGATATTGAGGTTTTTCTTCGACGAAAGATATCTGGAAATTCCTTCATCCAGCACCGTCATATTCTATGTGAAAAGGATATAAATAAGGGTAGGAGGGTGATAAGATAGATATCAATTAGTGGGTTCAAAATTTTCCAGGTCTTTTTGACGCAGTTCGAGCAAAACATGCCTCAGAAGTCCGAAGAACTGAACTTACCACAGTCTATTATGCCCATTTCTCCGATATGCCCTTCCCTTCTGGAGTACGTGTGGTGCTACTCAAACTACAAATAGCAGATGTCACTGCAGGAACTTCCTTCTCTATTCATCTTTGAATCCGTTTGCCTAATTCGTAAGCACGTTTCTCTAATTTCAGATCCATTAGAAACTCTGGGCACGATCTACTCCACGTTCAGAATTAGTTAAGGGCTCAATATTTTACAATGCAAAAAAAGTGCACAATCACTTGCCGATTGAAATCAAATCGTTCGCATTTCGCAATAATTTAAAGACGTTTTTACTCATTATTCATCGTATATTGAAATTTTATGTTTATTTAGTTATTTTAACGTTCGTTTTTTTTTGGTTTTTTAAACTTTTGTCTACAAATAAAGCATTTGAAATTCTTTCCGTCCCAAATTGCCCGTTCTATTAATTCAATTTAGTTTGATATCGAAACATTCAATAAAAATACCAGAACGAAATTTTGATTCATTAATTATTTTAATTAGAATAAATTAGCATATGTTTTTAGTAGATCGAATGGCAAAATATTTTCACCATATCCGTTTTGACGTTATAAATAAAACTTCTGTAATAAAAGTGACAGAAATCTTTATTGATTAATAGATCTTTACATTTCGGACAGGTTTTTTTTTTGAATTAATTAAACTATTAAATACATTTTATTTTAATGGAATACTACTCCTATTTGGTTACAGGTAGATTTATTCGGGAAGCTTTTTCATCTTTTCAATTTATATGTTCGCTACTAGAGAGAAACAAATAACGGTTTGGCCTTTTTATGGGTTAAATAGTGCCCAAAATCGAGCGAGAGAAACTAGTTTTTAAAGCTGATCCGTCCTACTCCATTTAAAAAGTCGCCAGAGGTCTTCGTCTTCAATTTCCAGCGCTTCCAGGTCTAGCGATTTGGAGCTCGTTGGTGTTTTACACTTCGAAAGAATGTGGATAGAGATTTCATCATCTGTGCAACCTGCACGTCGCATTAGCGTCTTCAATTGAAGCGACTGTAGCCCAACAGGACTCCCGGTGGTATTGCTTTGACTTGGGTTGATAAATTGTAGTGTCCCAGAAGAGTAGGTTATCCCAATTAGTAGTTTTATTGTTATCCACTGCCTTTTCCATTGTTTTTTCCTTTATTACGTACCTGATACCACAGAAAGGTTCGGATCCCTTGAAGGACATGTCTGCCGTGGAAGCCTAGTGGAATACCTCCAGTACCACAGCAGGAAGAATGGATTCTAATAGATATTTTGTGACCATGAGGGATTTTTTGTTTTTGATAATTTATTAGTGGAACTTTCACACGAACTATCGTCTCCAATATATTCATTAAAACCAATTAGGAGCATTAGCATTGGCGTTAATCATAGAATTAATTAATCTATTTTTAGAAATTTTTTTTTATAGATGAATCATGTTAAATTAGAAATAACATTTTGGTGAGAACTTCTTTAACAAACGTTTTTTTACAGAAAAAAATATCATTTTTTATAGAAAATTTATTATAAAACAACTGTTGTCTTCTTTAAGGAACTCCAAGTCACTTTATAACATTCTTAGTGTTGTAACAGCATGTAATTTTCTTCGATATATTCACTGGTACCGCGTTTAAGGACAAACCAACACACCTACATGCTTCTAAGGTGTTTCATGATACCCCCTACTATGTCAAACTCATACGAACTTAGATTAGACATTTAGGTTTCTAAATATTAACCGGAGCGAACAGATTTCGAACAGTTAGTCGCTTCTATCGGAACTACGCTGCTTCTAGAGATTAGACATGCGTGACTAAGTTCAATCTTACGTTTTGGATGGATTTTTGTTTATATTTTGAGTGGTATTTGACTCAAAATTTGTTTTAAGTTACAAACAATACTTTTTATTATACTTTTTTATTTTTATCACGTTATAACGCGACTTTTTCTTCAAAATTAACCGATTTTTCTATCAAAACATAAGTTGGGTTTCCTTTTTCTCGAATTTATGATAAAGTCACTTTATAACATTCTTAGTGTTGTAACAACATACAATTTTCTTCGATATATTCACTGGTACCGCGTTTAAGGACAAACCAACACACCTACATGCTTCTAAGGTGTTTCATGATACCCCCTACTATGTCAAACTCATACGAACTTATATTAGACATTTAGGTTTCTAAATATTAACCGGAGCGAACAGATTTCGAACAGTTAGTCGCTTCTAGCGGGACTACGCTGCTTCTAGAGATTAGGCATGCGCGACTAAGTTTAATCTTACGTTTTGGATGGATTTTTGTTTATATTTTGAGTGGTATTTGACTCAAAATTTGTTTTAAGTTACAAACAATACTTTTTATTATACTTTTTTATTTTTATCACGTTATAACGCGACTTTTTCTTCAAAATTAACCGATTTTTCTATCAAAACATAAGTTGGGTTTCCTTTTTCTCGAATTTATGATAAAGTCACTTTATAACATTCTTAGTGTTGTAACAACATACAATTTTCTTCGATATATTCACTGGTACCGCGTTTAAGGACAAACCAACACACCTACATGCTTCTAAGGTGTTTCATGATACCCCCTACTATGTCAAACTCATACGAACTTATATTAGACATTTAGGTTTCTAAATATTAACCGGAGCGAACAGATTTCGAACAGTTAGTCGCTTCTAGCGGGACTACGCTGCTTCTAGAGATTAGGCATGCGCGACTAAGTTTAATCTTACGTTTTGGATGGATTTTTGTTCATATTTTGAGTGGTTATTTGACTCAAAACTTGTTTTAAGTTACAAACAATACTTTTTATTATACTTTTTTTATTTTTATCAAGTTATAACGCGATGTTGGTTTAATTTTTCTTCGAAATTAACCGATTTTTCTATCAAAACATAAGTTGGGTTTCCTTTTTCTCGAATTTATGATAAAGTCACTTTACAACATTCTTAGTGTTGTAACAACATGCAATTTTCTTCGATATATTTACCTGGTACCGCGTTTAAGGAAAAACCAACACACCTACATGCTTCTACGGTTCATTTATGATACCCCCTACTATGTCAAACTCATACGAACTTAGATTAGACATTTAGGTTTCTAAATATTAACCGGAGCGAACAGATTTCGAACAGTTAGTCGCTTCTATCGGAACTACGCTGCTTCTAGAGATTAGACATGCGTGACTAAGTTCAATCTTACGTTTTGGATGGATTTTTGTTTATATTTTGAGTGGTATTTGACTCAAAATTTGTTTTAAGTTACAAACAATACTTTTTATTATACTTTTTTATTTTTATCACGTTATAACGCGACTTTTTCTTCAAAATTAACCGATTTTTCTATCAAAACATAAGTTGGGTTTCCTTTTTCTCGAATTTATGATAAAGTCACTTTATAACATTCTTAGTGTTGTAACAACATACAATTTTCTTCGATATATTCACTGGTACCGCGTTTAAGGAAAAACCAACACACCTACATGCTTCTACGGTTCATTTATGATACCCCCTACTATGTCAAACTCATACGAACTTAGATTAGACATTTAGGTTTCTAAATATTAACCGGAGCGAACAGATTTCGAACAGTTAGTCGCTTCTAGCGGGACTACGCTGCTTCTAGAGATTAGGCATGCGCGATTAAGTTTAATCTTACGTTTTGGATGGATTTTTGTTCATATTTTGAGTGGTATTTGACTCAAAACTTGTTTTAAGTTACAAACAATACTTTTTTTATTTTTATCAAGTTATAACGCGATGTTGGTTTAATTTTTCTTCGAAATTAATCGATTTTTCTACCAAAACATAAGTTGGGTTTCCTTTTTCTCGAATTTATGATAAAGTCACTTTATAACATTCTTAGTGTTGTAACAACATACAATTTTCTTCGATATATTCACTGGTACCGCGTTTAAGGACAAACCAACACACCTACATGCTTCTAAGGTGTTTCATGATACCCCCTACTATGTCAAACTCATACGAACTTATATTAGACATTTAGGTTTCGAAATATTAACCGGAGCGAACAGATTTCGAACAGTTAGTCGCTTCTAGCGGGACTACGCTGCTTCTAGAGATTAGGCATGCGCGATTAAGTTTAATCTTACGTTTTGGATGGATTTTTGTTCATATTTTGAGTGGTATTTGACTCAAAACTTGTTTTAAGTTACAAACAATACTTTTTTTATTTTTATCAAGTTATAACGCGATGTTGGTTTAATTTTTCTTCGAAATTAACCGATTTTTCTATCAAAACATAAGTTGGGTTTCCTTTTTCTCGAATTTATGATAAAGTCACTTTATAACATTCTTAGTGTTGTAACAACATACAATTTTCTTCGATATATTCACTGGTACCGCGTTTAAGGACAAACCAACACACCTACATGCTTCTAAGGTGTTTCATGATACCCCCTACTATGTCAAACTCATACGAACTTATATTAGACATTTAGGTTTCGAAATATTAACCGGAGCGAACAGATTTCGAATAGTTAGTCGCTTCTAGCGGAACTACGCTGCTTCTAGAGATTAGGCATGCGCGACTAAGTTTAATCTCACGTTTTGGATGGATTTTTGTTTATATTTTGAGTGGTATTTGGCTCAAAACTTGTTTTAAGTTACAAACAATACTTTTTATTATACTTTTTTATTTTTATCACGTTATAACGCGACTTTTTCTTCAAAATTAACCGATTCTTCTACCACAACATAGTTTGGGCTTCCTTTTCCTTTATTTTTAGATTTGGTTCATTCAATTTCGCTGTGAAATTCACCATTCAGGAAATCATCGCTAGCAAGTGATAAGCCAGAAGTTTTTTTCCACTTTTGGCCTCTGTGTAAACACCAAACACTCAAATATGGTTTTGACGAAAATAAAATAAATTTAGTTACGTTCTGTATAAAATATTCCAGTCGCAATACCATGGGAATATTTATAAAAGTATTAATTTGTAGTTTGAGTTTTTTCATTCGCTAATTTGTATGAAATATAATAAATTAGCAGTTTTTTTTTCATCAATTTTTATATCGTTGAAGTACAAATTGCTTTTACTATATCTGGTAGCGAGGTTAACCGGTTTACACTTTACAGTAACGTATTATTAAAATAATTGACAAAACGACAAGCAATTGGAGTTTTTATAAACATTTCTTTACGGCGAAGTCAAATAGAAACATGGTTTTATCAAAATATTTAGATAAAAAATGAAATTGACAAAAAAACTTCAATCAAATTACACAAAAGAAACTCTAAAGTATGAAGAAATGTAAAAAGCGAGGTATTTAATCTCTTAATTTGTTCACAGAAGTAATCAACTTCAATTCTTTATCGTTTAAAGGTTCACCAGGCCACAGATCTTCCTTTAAGTACCAGTGGAACTTCAGCCTTCCATTTCCAACGTTGCAAACTATTTCCTGATTTTTCCAATACAAAAATAGCTTATGTATGACCTCACCCAATGGTTAAATTCTGGCAAAGAATTTAGAAAACGTATCCTTAGACCTCCAGGAGGTTCCATGGGCTTCCTCCAGAGCAAAATCCTGGACAAGACACTACCAACTAGTCAAAATACATCAAATCTTCAAGAAGAATCCTTATTTTCCATCATCCTTCACCACACCTGGTGATAGATAGATGAGCCCAAAAGGTCGGTTGGTCATTCTTAGTAAAAAATATACTCAGAACCCCAGGAGATTCCGTGGACTTCCTCCAGAGCAAAATCCTGGACAAGCCACTACCAACTAGTCAAAATTCATCAAATTTTCAAGAAGAATCCTTATTTTCCATCATCCTTCACCACACCTGGTGATAGATAGATGAGCCCAAAAGGTCGGTTGGTCATTCTTAGTAAAACATATACTCAGAACCCCAGGAGATTCCGTGGACTTCCTCCAGAGCAAAATCCTGGACAAGCCACTACCAACTAGTCAAAATTCATCAAATTTTCAAGAAGAATCCTTATTTTCCATCATCCTTCACCACACCTGGTGATAGATAGATGAGCCCAAAAGGTCGGTTGGTCATTCTTAGTAAAAAATATACTCAGAACCCCAGGAGATTCCGTGGACTTCCTCCAGAGCAAAATCCTGGACAAGACACTACCAACTAGTCAAAATTCATCAAATTTTCACGAAGAATCTTTATTTTCCATCATCCTTCAGTACACCTGGTGATAGATAGATGAGCCCAAAAGGTCGGTTGGTCATTCTAAGTAAAACATATCCTCAGAACCCCAGGAGATTCCGTGGACTTCCTCCAGAGCAAAATCCTGGACAAGCCACTACCAACTAGTCAAAATTCATCAAATTTTCAAGAAGAATCCTTATTTTCCATCATCCTTCACCACACCTGGTGATAGATAGATGAGCCCAAAAGGTCGGTTGGTCATTCTTAGTAAAAAATATACTCAGAACCCCAGGAGATTCCGTGGACTTCCTCCAGAGCAAAATCCTGGACAAGACACTACCAACTAGTCAAAATTCATCAAATTTTCAAGAAGAATCCTTATTTTCCATCATCCTTCACCACACCTGGTGATAGATAGATGAGCCCAAAAGGTCGGTTGGTCATTCTTAGTAAAACATATACTCAGAACCCCAGGAGATTCCGTGGACTTCCTCCAGAGCAAAATCCTGGACAAGCCACTACCAACTAGTCAAAATTCATCAAATTTTCAAGAAGAATCCTTATTTTCCATCATCCTTCACCACACCTGGTGATAGATAGATGAGCCCAAAAGGTCGGTTGGTCATTCTTAGTAAAAAATATACTCAGAACCCCAGGAGATTCCGTGGACTTCCTCCAGAGCAAAATCCTGGACAAGCCACTACCAACTAGTCAAAATTCATCAAATTTTCAAGAAGAATCCTTATTTTCCATCATCCTTCACCACACCTGGTGATAGATAGATGAGCCCAAAAGGTCGGTTGGTCATTCTTAGTAAAACATATACTCAGAACCCCAGGAGATTCCGTGGACTTCCTCCAGAGCAAAATCCTGGACAAGCCACTACCAACTAGTCAAAATTCATCAAATTTTCAAGAAGAATCCTTATTTTCCATCATCCTTCACCACACCTGGTGATAGATAGATGAGCCCAAAAGGTCGGTTGGTCATTCTTAGTAAAACATATACTCAGAACCCCAGGAGATTCCGTGGACTTCCTCCAGAGCAAAATCCTGGACAAGCCACTACCAACTAGTCAAAATTCATCAAATTTTCAAGAAGAATCCTTATTTTCCATCATCCTTCACCACACCTGGTGATAGATAGATGAGCCCAAAAGGTCGGTTGGTCATTCTTAGTAAAAAATATACTCAGAACCCCAGGAGATTCCGTGGACTTCCTCCAGAGCAAAATCCTGGACAAGACACTACCAACTAGTCAAAATTCATCAAATTTTCACGAAGAATCTTTATTTTCCATCATCCTTCAGTACACCTGGTGATAGATAGATGAGCCCAAAAGGTCGGTTGGTCATTCTAAGTAAAACATATCCTCAGAACCCCAGGAGATTCCGTGGACTTCCTCCAGAGCAAAATCCTGGACAAGCCACTACCAACTAGTCAAAATTCATCAAATTTTCAAGAAGAATCCTTATTTTCCATCATCCTTCACCACACCTGGTGATAGATAGATGAGCCCAAAAGGTCGGTTGGTCATTCTTAGTAAAAAATATACTCAGAACCCCAGGAGATTCCGTGGACTTCCTCCAGAGCAAAATCCTGGACAAGACACTACCAACTAGTCAAAATTCATCAAATTTTCAAGAAGAATCCTTATTTTCCATCATCCTTCACCACACCTGGTGATAGATAGATGAGCCCAAAAGGTCGGTTGGTCATTCTTAGTAAAACATATACTCAGAACCCCAGGAGATTCCGTGGACTTCCTCCAGAGCAAAATCCTGGACAAGCCACTACCAACTAGTCAAAATTCATCAAATTTTCAAGAAGAATCCTTATTTTCCATCATCCTTCACCACACCTGGTGATAGATAGATGAGCCCAAAAGGTCGGTTGGTCATTCTTAGTAAAAAATATACTCAGAACCCCAGGAGATTCCGTGGACTTCCTCCAGAGCAAAATCCTGGACAAGCCACTACCAACTAGTCAAAATTCATCAAATTTTCAAGAAGAATCCTTATTTTCCATCATCCTTCACCACACCTGGTGATAGATAGATGAGCCCAAAAGGTCGGTTGGTCATTCTTAGTAAAACATATACTCAGAACCCCAGGAGATTCCGTGGACTTCCTCCAGAGCAAAATCCTGGACAAGCCACTACCAACTAGTCAAAATTCATCAAATTTTCAAGAAGAATCCTTATTTTCCATCATCCTTCACCACACCTGGTGATAGATAGATGAGCCCAAAAGGTCGGTTGGTCATTCTTAGTAAAAAATATACTCAGAACCCCAGGAGATTCCGTGGACTTCCTCCAGAGCAAAATCCTGGACAAGACACTACCAACTAGTCAAAATTCATCAAATTTTCAAGAAGAATCCTTATTTTCCATCATCCTTCATCACACCTGGTGATAGATAGATGAGCCCAAAAGGTCGGTTGGTCATTCTTAGTAAAACATATACTCAGAACCCCAGGAGATTCCGTGGACTTCCTCCAGAGCAAAATCCTGGACAAGACACTACCAACTAGTCAAAATTCATCAAATTTTCACGAAGAATCCTTATTTTCCATCATCCTTCACCACACCTGGTGATAGATAGATGAGCCCAAAAGGTCGGTTGGTCATTCTTAGTAAAACATATCCTCAGAACCCCAGGAGATTCCGTGGACTTCCTCCAGAGCAAAATCCTTGACAAGCCACTACCAACTTGTCAAAATTAATCAAATCTCCAAGAAGAATCCTTATTTTCCATCATCATTACAGTAAAACAATTATTATGTGACTAGCCTACAAGTTTCCCCGATTTAACGCTTGTTATTTTCCCAAAATTATCATATGACAGATAAAAATGACACATTACCAACTAATAGATGTCGCCTATGTAGATTTCTCAACCCCAAATTTAATCCCTTAGAAGGTACTTCGATATTTATTACTACTACGAACAGGGTGGACGATTTTTAGTATTTATGTCGATTTAGTTCACCCCGTACATATAAGAACGAGTAATTTTAAATTTATTTAACCCCTTATTCGGTGCATTGGACTCAAATTGAATTTGTTTTATAAATACTTTTGTTTAAACAAAAAATCATTTTGATTAGTTTATTTGGGTCGTCCCCCGTATATTCTACGTACCGAATAGCGTAGTTCTATCAAGATTTTATCATCGAATCAACTTTTTTTAAGACGATTTCAAACGATGATTAATTTTTTCCGACGAAGACGAAAATGTGAAACGCAATCCAAAACCGACCGGTCAATTCGCATTTTTTTTATTTAGTGACAACTGTCAATTAAAGCGTCAATTAAAATTTATTTTACGTTTCATTAGTAAACTCCAGAGAAATACTCGGAATAATTTGGTGGTTCTTTGTCTTCTGGTATTAGTAAATGTTTTTAACTTCGTGTTTTGTCTTTTACACGGTTTTTATACCCCAACTGAAAGTTATTGATTATTCAATTTGGAGATGATTAGTCAGAAAGTCAAATCCTACACTTAACTAATCAATTTTTTACTATTCAAATGATAATCGTTAAAATACAGATTGTTCATTAGGGAGCGTCCATAATTTTGAAACCCATCCCCAGGAGGATCCGTGGGCTTATGTCCTGACTTCCTCCAGAGCAAAATCCTCGACAAGCAACTACCAACTAGTCAAAATACATCAAATCTCCAAGAAGAATCCTTATTTTCCATCATCCTTCACCACACCTGGTGATAGATAGATGAGCCCAAAAGGTCGGTTGGTCATTCTTAGTAAAACATATACTCAAAACCACAGGAGATTCCGTGGACTTCCTCCAGAACAAAATCCTTGACAAGCCACTACCAACTAGTCAAAATACATCAAATTTTCAAGAAGAATTCTTATTTTCCATCATCCTTCAGTACACCTGGTGATAGATAGATGATCCCAAAAGGTCGGTTGGTCATTCTTAGTAAAACATATCCTCAGAACCCCAGGAGATTCCGTGGACTTCCTCCAGAGCAAAATCCTGGACAAGCCACTACCAACTAGTCAAAATTCATCAAATTTTCAAGAAGAATTCTTATTTTCCATCATCCTTCAGTACACCTGGTGATAGATAGATGAGCCCAAAAGGTCGGTTGGTCATTCTAAGTAAAACATATCCTCAGAACCCCAGGAGATTCCGTGGACTTCCTCCAGAGCAAAATCCTGGACAAGCCACTACCAACTAGTCAAAATTCATCAAATTTTCAAGAAGAATTCTTATTTTCCATCATCCTTCAGTACACCTGGTGATAGATAGATGAGCCCAAAAGGTCGGTTGGTCATTCTAAGTAAAACATATCCTCAGAACCCCAGGAGATTCCGTGGACTTCCTCCAGAGCAAAATCCTGGACAAGCCACTACCAACTAGTCAAAATTCATCAAATTTTCAAGAAGAATTCTTATTTTCCATCATCCTTCAGTACACCTGGTGATAGATAGATGAGCCCAAAAGGTCGGTTGGTCATTCTAAGTAAAACATATCCTCAGAACCCCAGGAGATTCCGTGGACTTCCTCCAGAGCAAAATCCTGGACAAGCCACTACCAACTAGTCAAAATTCATCAAATTTTCAAGAAGAATTCTTATTTTCCATCATCCTTCACCACACCTGGTGATAGATGAGCCCAAAAGGTCATTACAGGTAATGAAAATTGGGGTACGACTTCAAAGCTTCTAAGATATCACAAAATGATCAGAGACCTAAAGAATCCAACCCCACGGAATCCATAAGGAGTTTGCTGTTTCTATGTGCCATTTAAGATTTATTTGGCACAAATCCTCATTAAATTCTAGAGTTGTAGTGCCAAATTAGTAACCACATTCAATACAATGGAAAAATGATATTTGACTGTGGATAAAGTGCCCCAAAAGCTAAGCTGCTGAAGGAAAATACCTCGTAGAGTGTAGACTATATTATAAGCCTCGACAAGGCTTTCAACTAGATGTTAAGCAGAAAGATCGATTTAGAAACAAATCTACAACACAAACTTTCCAAGTAAGTATTATCGAATCGTGGATTATTCGATGGTGGTACCGGATATTCGTCACCGCTACAATCTTATGGTTATAAACCATGAAGGAAGTACCAGAAATGAAAGAAACGATTAGATCGCTAGACAAGGGAATACCATAGAAAACTTGGTTTGGGTTTTCATATTTTCACTGATTTCGAGCATTTTTATAATAACCTAATTTTCTGTCGTTTCTTTTTTAATTAATACAAATGGCTAATAGTTTTTACAACGTATTTGAATATGTACGAATGTTAAATCTTTTTTTTTTTTTTCGTTTTCTGTTTAAAATCGCAAATAAAACTCTTATAATTTGTCTTCTGTTATCGGTTCATCTCTTCAATTGTCAAGCGAACGTCCGAGAGACGGACAAACGAGATGTTTTTTCTTACTTTAACTAAAGAAATGTTGGAGCTACTATCTCGTCCCATCGTCGGTTTTTACTTTATAAATGTACGTCTGCAGTCGTTTATTTTTATAAATGACTAATTTCATATCAACTTACGACCTTTTTACTTCATACAGTTTCACTCAGAAACATTCACTCATTTCCATTGGTTATCATAACATCGTCATCAGCAAGCTTGACGTGTCCAATTCTGGACATAAGTCTGCAGTCCAATTAGCCACAAAAAATTGTAACCAAACCTTTTATCTCGTCATGGTGGTTCCACTACGGAGCTGTAGGTCTGATCTTGAAAAATCTTATCTATCTAATCACTCGTCAAAATCTGGTAAACTTTTTATTTAGTCCTGGTCCTAGTCCTGGAGATATTTGAAAGTCTGCTTTAAGAAACCGTCGATATCCAACGAACTCCATGGTTTTTATCCTGCTGGATCTTCTTTAGGGTTAGTTGGGGTAAGAACCCTTTTTTTATGCAATCTACGACCATTTTGCTTCGTAGAGTTTCTTCAGAAACATTCACTTATTACCATTAATCATCATCAAGAAGCTTGACGTGTCCATTTAGCCTCAAAAAATTGTAACCAAACTTTTTATCTCGTCCTGGTGATTTACCAGTCTTTTTACTATGGAACCGTGGGTTTCATTTTGAAAGATCGTATGGTTATCTAACCAAACACTCGTCAAAATCTGGTAAACTTTTTACCTCGTCTTGGTCCTGGAGATATTTGAAAGTCTGCTTTAGGAAACCGTCGATATCCAACGAACTCCATGGTTTTTATCCTGCTGGATCTTCTTTAGGGTTAGTTGGGGTAAGAACCCTTTTTTTATGCAATCTACGACCATTTTGCTTCGTAGAGTTTCTTCAGAAACATTCACTTATTACCATTAATCATCATCAAGAAGCTTGACGTGTCCAATTAGCCTCAAAAAATTGTAGCCAAACTTTTTATCTCGTCCTGGTGGTTTACCAGTCTTTTTACTATGGAACCGTGGGTCTGATTTTGAAAGATCGTATGGTTATCTATCAAATAACTCGTCAAAATCTGGTAAACTTTTTACCTCGTCTTGGTCCTGGAGATATTTGAAAGTCTGCTTTACGAAACCGTCGATATCCAACGAACTCCATGGTTTTTATCCTGCTGGATCTTCTTTAGGGTTAGTTGGGGTAAGAACCCTTATTTTATGCAATCTACGACCATTTTGCTTCATAGAGTTTCCTTAGAAACATTCAATTGTTACCATTAATCATCATCAAGAAGCTTGACGTGTCCATTTAGCCTCAAAAAATTGTAACCAAACTTTTTATCTCGTCCTGGTGGTTTACCAGTATTTTTACTATGGAACCGTGGGTCTGATTTTGAAAGATCGTATGGTTATCTATCCAATCACTCGTCAAAATCTGGTAAACTTTTTACCTCGTCTTGGTCCTGGAGATATTTGAAAGTCTGCTTTACGAAACCGTCGATATCCAACGAACTCCATGGTTTTTATCCTGCTGGATCTTCTTTAGGGTTAGTTGGGGTAAGAACCCTTTTTTTATGCAATCTACGACCATTTTGCTTCGTAGAGTTTCTTCAGAAACATTCACTTATTACCATTAATCATCATCAAGAAGCTTGACGTGTCCAATTAGCCTCAAAAAATTGTAGCCAAACTTTTTATCTCGTCCTGGTGGTTTACCAGTCTTTTTACTATGGAACCGTGGGTCTGATTTTGAAAGATCGTATGGTTATCTATCCAATCACTCGTCAAAATCTGGTAAACTTTTTACCTCGTCTTGGTCGTGGAGATATTTGAAAGTCTGCTTTACGAAACCGTCGATATCCAACGAACTCCATGGTTTTTATCCTGCTGGATCTTCTTTAGGGTTAGTTGGGGTAAGAACCCTTATTTTATGCAATCTACGACCATTTTGCTTCATAGAGTTTCTTCAGAAACATACAATTATTACTATTAATTATCATAACATCATCAAGAAGCTTGACGTGTCCATTTAGCCTCAAAAAATTGTAACCAAACTTTTTATCTCGTCCTGGTGGTTTACCAGTATTTTTACTATGGAACCGTGGGTCTGATTTTGAAAGATCGTATGGTTATCTATCCAATCACTCGTCAAAATCTGGTAAACTTTTTACCTCGTCTTGGTCGTGGAGATATTTGAAAGTCTGCTTTACGAAACCGTCGATATCCAACGAACTCCATGGTTTTTATCCTGCTGGATCTTCTTTAGGGTTAGTTGGGGTAAGAACCCTTATTTTATGCAATCTACGACCATTTTGCTTCATAGAGTTTCTTCAGAAACATACAATTATTACTATTAATTATCATAACATCATCAAGAAGCTTGACGTGTCCATTTAGCCTCAAAAAATTGTAACCAAACTTTTTATCTCGTCCTGGTGGTTTACCAGTATTTTTACTATGGAACCGTGGGTCTGATTTTGAAAGATCGTATGGTTATCTATCCAATCACTCGTCAAAATCTGGTAAACTTTTTACCTCGTCTTGGTCGTGGAGATATTTGAAAGTCTGCTTTACGAAACCGTCGATATCCAACGAACTCCATGGTTTTTATCCTGCTGGATCTTCTTTAGGGTTAGTTGGGGTAAGAACCCTTATTTTATGCAATCTACGACCATTTTGCTTCATAGAGTTTCTTCAGAAACATACAATTATTACTATTAATTATCATAACATCATCAAGAAGCTTGACGTGTCCATTTAGCCTCAAAAAATTGTAACCAAACTTTTTACCTCGTCTTGGTCCTGGAGATATTTGAAAGTCTGCTTTAGGAAACCGTCGATATCCAACGAACTCCATGGTTTTTATCCTGCTGGATCTTCTTTAGCGTTAGTTGGGGTAAGAACCCTTATTTTATACAATCTACGACCATTTTGCTTCATAGAGTTTCCTCAGAAACATACAATTATTACCATTAATCATCATCAAGAAGCTTGACGTGTCCATTTAGCCTCAAAAAATTGTAACCAAACTTTTTATCTCGTCCTGGTGGTTTACCAGTATTTTTACTATGGAACCGTGGGTCTGATTTTGAAAGATCGTATGGTTATCTATCCAATCACTCGTCAAAATCTGGTAAACTTTTTACCTCGTCTTGGTCGTGGAGATATTTGAAAGTCTGCTTTAAGAAACCGTCGATATCCAACGAACTCCATGGTTTTTATCCTGCTGGATCTTCTTTAGGGTTAGTTGGGGTAAGAACCCTTATTTTATACAATCTACGACCATTTTGCTTCATAGAGTTTCCTCAGAAACATACAATTATTACCATTAATCATCATCAAGAAGCTTGACGTGTCCAATTAGTCTCAAAAAATTGTAACCAAACTTTTTATCTCGTCCTGGTGGTTCTACTACGGAGCCGTAGGTCTGACCTTAAAAAATCTCATGGTTAGATCATCTGTACAGATTTTTCCAAAGCCTTTGGTCGTTCGAATCGTACCATGGTTCTCACTGAGCTGTTCAACATTGGTGCAACTATCTATTTGATATTGAACATTGGTTATTGCACTCACTTCAATCTGATCATCAGGAAACATCTACTTCGAAGGTTTGTAACAGTCAAAGATCTTCAGCATATTAATATAACCGTTTTTTTCCCCAAATATATCCCACACAATATTTTGAACCTCTAACTAAAACCTCTATGTCACTATGAAAACGAGAACCATCTTCAGAGCCAAAATTTTCTTACGCCACCTGTTTAACTTCAGCTTTGCGAACAAAAAACAGTCACACGGGACCAGATCCGGGCTTTATGGTGGTCGTTAAATCTCTATTTACCACTGGAAATCATCGATCGTAAAATTATTTGTAAGCGCGCCTATGGCGATGTGCCCATACGTACCTTTTGACCTCGCGGGTTCTCTTCTTTAAAAATATGTGAAGTAATGAGGCGGATTGAAAAATTCAACTCGTAACATCATGCATAGCGACATATTCGCTTTATAGGGACGTTTAAAAGGTATTTATCAATAGACGTTGTAACATGGAATCGATTGAATTGAAATCGGTTTCATAGAATGACGTTAGAAGGTTTTTTTTTTCAATCTTAAATTGAACGAGGTTGGATCTAATCGTCTTTTTAATAGAATTCGAAAAATCCCTCAATCTCAATGGAGGATATTTTGAAAGTACGTATAGAGTAGCGCCCTTGCTGTCTTCGATCGATATTGACAAGTGACATGAAGAAGAAGAAGAAGAAGAAAATCGAATTCTGTGGAGTATCCTACTGGTAATCGTGATGTTATCGAAAAATTTATAGCGTAATAAATTAGATTTATACCCAACCCGTTTGCGCGCTTTTAAACTTTCCGTATCATCCGTCATTGTGAAATTTCTATAATTAATATTTGGATTTTCTATTGTCTGCTGGTTGTAATTACGGTTTAAGGACAACAATCGACAAGAACCGGGTCAGTTTCTTTAATAAAATCGATTAATCATCGATTCTGCGATTAGAAAATGTAATAGATCACGCGGACCTCAATTTCTTTTTGTAAATAACCAGATATAAAATTGACACGAGATTTCACTCCGTTATTAAATTGATTCTAACCAATAGTTGATTCAATAACGAGATACGGTTACGAAAAAAATCATAAATTGATATTTAATAATATAATATAGGAGAAATCTATGAAAAAAAAACAACTCGGCAATAATCTTTTTTAATTATCTGGTCAAGGTGAGTAAAATCGGGTAATCTAGGTGGCCACTGCGGTTTCCTTCGAACGCTAAGACTATAATCTGCTTGTCGAAACCATTATTTGTATCCGGTATAACCTCAGGTCTCCAGCAGGAGGTTCTTCATCAGGAAGTTGCATTAAAAATAAGACTGGGACTTATCTACTGGGATGGTTGCAGCCCTCAACTGGTTTCCCGGATATTGGAGTTGGAATTGATTTGTTTCTTGTTCAATCCTTTCGGTTTGGTTGAAATTCCAACTTGGCAGTTGTAGAACTGCAGGAAAAAATGGAATTACTGCGGAAGGAAGTCCGCAAGCGTTGGTATATGGAAATTTTCCAAAAATCGTTTTGCTGTTGAATTCCTACGAAATAAATAAGGACGATTCCTAACCAAACAATCAGTTTTTGGTCGCTTGGAACGAGGGAAAGTTAAAAATTCTCTTATTAGATTCCGTTTTATTTTTTTTATCACATTGATGACCTTTTAGTCTATTTTCTAAACACTGAGATGTCTGTCCAATATAGACAACGTCATAATTAGTACAAAGTACTTGATATATGATATCACTTTTGTTTTTTGTTGTTTTAGATTTCAATTTAGTGAAACATTTGGATTATTATTATGTCCTTTATGACTTATACAAATATTAAATGTGTATTGACAAAATATGCCCTCAAATTTGAAAAATATGCGAGAGTACAAAGTTCTAGAACGAAACAAAAATAAATAGATAGACTTTCTGAGAAATTATTTAGAAGAAAGACTATAAATAAACCGCCCGCTATAATAGAAAGTTCGGAAACATCAAAGGCGCGCGAATTCGCCATAGTAGTTGGACAGGGCCGGCCTAGAAAACCATTTTACGATTTGGTTCGTAGCAGAAATATGCAGACACCTGTTAGAAGATAAAAAAATATTAAAGGGTTTGCCCACCATAACAGATGGGCTTATCTAAATATGATCTACAATTAAATCCAAGTTGTTTTGGGGAGAGTACGATTTCCGTGGCGCCGCGATTCAACAAATTTGTCTTAATTAGGCCAAAATAAATCGAAAATGTCGAACGAAATTTTTCGATATCTCGCTTCGTTTTCGAGATATCGATACTTGAAGTTAAAATCGAACGTTAGTTCAAAAAGTATTCAACAGATGGCGTTCAATACTTTATCTCAAATGAATATTTTATCACTTCAAATACAATATTAATCTTTCAATTCGATAAATAGATTTAATTTTAATATGTAGTAACAATGTTACTACAAAATTATGTTGAAAAAAACAGATTTTTATAACAAAATGGCCATTTTTGATAACTTTAATCACCCTGTGATGAATATAACTTAACATACGATAAATAAATGAATAATTTAATGTTTTTCATTGAGAATTGTCGGTTTTCTTTCATTATTTATAAAATAAAAAAACATTTAAAGTTAGTTTCAAGATTTAATTAGTAATTTAATGTAAACATATCCGTTTCGAGAAAAAACTACGTTCCGAATGCTTTCCAAAATTATTTATTTTCGTTTGTTTTATAATTGAAGAGGTGAGGGGGCAAAGCCCCCCATAAGAAAAAAAAATAATAATAAATTAAAACTAAAATAATCCTACGTACACAAAAAAATTTTTTTTGACAATTTTGGCTGTAAAAAATTCACGATTTTTGAACTTTTTACACTCGAAAGTGCACCACGAGAAGGTTAGGTTAGGTTAAGTTAAGTAAGGTTAGGTTAAGTTGATATATACAAATATTGAATAAAAATAAATTTTCCCAACTTTAAGTATCGATATCTCGAAAACGAAGCGAGATATCGAAAAATTTTATTCCTCAATTTCGACTTATTTTTGGTCGATTTACAAAATGGCGCCACGGAACTCGTATTCGTGCCGTTATTTTGGTACCACCACCAAATTTAAATTTCATCAAACATGCGTGATAAGGTTAAGACTGTACAATTCTTCTACTTTTTTTTAGGATGTGCTTTGTTGGAGAAAGGCACGTTTAGAATAGTGGCTTGTTAGTGTTTGAAACCACCATTTCTGAAATTTCGGGAAGTTAATAGTCGATTTTCCTTGATTATTACCGTCAATTGTTTCCTCATAATAATTCAAAACAAATTATTAATAAATCAGAGAGAACGATCGGCTTACCGTACGTACACGTAGTTTTCTATTAACTCCTTATTAGGAGTAAAACTGAGTTTCTAGTTTCGAACTTCAATAGTCACGGTAAATAAACTAAATATAATATTAAACGTATTGATTTTTGACATATGTCAAATCTGACGTTGCCTTTATTAAGTTTGACATTTGACATTTGTAATGACGCTTTTTGTTCAAGTTTGTCTTGTTTTAAACAGACGATTTATTGATGTACAAGCTTGACTACACCATAACGGATTTCCAATCCATCCTAAAGGTTGTACAAACGAAAAAGTTCATAGTACGAGGGCCGTCGATCACACGAAGCCTTCACGATCAAAGATTGGCCCACTCGAATACACAAAATGCTAAATTGAAACTTCAAACTCCGTTTTAGGGTAATCGGTGGCGATTTATTTGGAATAGTCACTTGAGAGAGAGACCAAAAAACCCAACTCCGCTTCAGATGTATTGTATGAGAGGATAGAGTGAAAATGTCGGTGTTTATACCGGTCTATATCGTAGTTTTGTAGTTACCGTACGGGTTTCTGATCGATTCCATATTAGGTCGATGAATGATGCAAAAGTTTCATAATTGATAGCGTGCCCTCGTCTAGAACTTGTGACAAATCAATCAATGTATCAACTTTACCTTCGAACAGTCGGCGACAATTTATATTTTCCATATGAGGACATCTTTTACTATGCGTTGCCTAGTTCTTTGACATATTTAACCTTAGCGCCGTCTCAGGAACATAAATACGAATATAAGAATCACCGATTCACAATTGAAATCCATTCTCCACAATAATAGTTCTTAGTCAATGTTTCTTTTGTTCAAAGAAGTAGTTTTTGAATTCTCGTTTTCCTAGCGGGATTGTCGCGAAATTAAACACCAAAGTGTACTAATTCTAATATATTCCCGAGCTCTCGGACTGACTTGACCAATCTGCAAAAAATCACTTATAATTCAGCATCGATAATATTAATTTTTGATTTTATTCGCCCTGTATATCAACAACAGTATAAAAGTATGTTAAAAAAATATAAAATAGTGAAATTTCTTTTCTAATAATCGTTTCATAAAAGGCCGATCGTTGGAATATTAGTCATAACGATTATTTCTATTAAAATTTTGATTTGGTTCGAATTAATATTTGTACTGACGTATTAATCACGTGATTTCCTTCAACAACATTTTTCTAGTTAACTGGTACAGTATTTTCATTGTTAATTTTGTTTATAGATGTGTATTTACAACAAATTAAATTCCATTTGGTTATTTAGAAAAAAAAAACGCGTATTCTTGTAGGAATTTTTTTATGTGGTTGGGCGTTAAAGTGGAAAAAAAAATTGAACCTTTTGACATTAATCCTCGGCGAAAAATTCATCACCAAATTTTTTTCCCGTCCCAAAAAAACGATGCACATTAATTAGCGAAATGTTAAGATTTGCTTCAGTTTAACTTTCGTTGGGGCCAAAAGGGTGTTCCATGGATTGCTATATAGCATAAGGTGTGTCATAAGATACCACGACGATGTATAATTGTTCACACGCCAAACGGGGATACTCCAAGTTAATTTCGTAAACACCCAACGCCTTGCGATTTATTTATGGTCATCGCAACGGCCAGACGTACCGGAAATTGTAAACGTTTAAAATCGAATGGTGAATCCGCTGCAGGAAGATCTTTCAAATGCCTTATAGGCCATTGTGTGTTCATCCCAAACAATCAACTGTAGGATCTTGACCGTTGCGCGATGTTGCAACTTGATGTTTCGTTGATTTGTATGTTTAGGAGTAATTTCGAGTCGTTTTCGCGTTTATTAACCTTTTAAACATTTTCTGGATTTCCAAGAATAATTCTAGACAAAAATTAAACAAATCGGTCCAGCCGTGAACGAATTTTAGCGAAATTAACGAATAGAAATTCAAGATGTATTATTTATTCTAGATAATTGTATAGGATACACGTAACGGCCATAACAAGAATTTAGATTAATTAAAACATCCAATTAGGATAATTTCTTAATGGCATTGTTAATTTTCAATGACCCGATGACCAAGCAGATGTGTTTTTCTGAACGCAGCTGATTATTACGGTGTCTAATGTCTAACTCTGGTTCGGGTCACCACAATGTATCACAAATTAACCGAACGTTGCGATATATTTGAATGGACCGAATCAAATAATGAAGAATGGTGTACGTACATTTCCTATTTTGGGCAAGGAATGACAATGGTCGAGGAAAATAGAAGTGATTCGGCGTTTTTTCGTCTATTTAGAATTCGGGATAACGCCGCAGGCCGAATATTATAACGAACTCACGACTGTTTTTAATAATACTCGAAATACTTCGTGATTTGACGATTTTGTGATACAATTCCTCGTGGTAATTAATTTAGGTTGTTAAGAAACCTTAATTAAGGAATTTATCATCTAATTTATAAGAAGACGGAGTAAAAAGCTGCGGAAGAAGCAGCAGACAAAAACTACTATGAATATGTTGAAGAAAATTGATGTTAGAACAATTGTAGACACAACTAACTAATGATTGTGCCGAAAACCCTACTGAAAGTACCTTCCTGATGATCGTAGAAAAAATATTTCGAATACTTTATATAGATCACGTCTTAATATCAAAAAGAAGGTTGGTTCTTGAAGTACCTGTTTTGACCTAGAGATGTTTCAAGTTTGAAGACTCCACGTTGTTTGGTATTTGATTGGTAGCCATCAATAGTAAACGTTTTTATCCAATATAAAAGTTTCATAACCACGGATCCTTCATTTCGCATCTAAACCATCAATACCATGGACTCAAAAGAGAGTATCTGCTTCAAAGGAGGCAAAGACGTTTTAGATGGCAAAACAGTGCAAGATGGGTGCCGCTTTGCTCACAATTGGACAAAAACATCGTCCTGGAGATGCTTCTACAGAAATAAAGCCGTTTCATAACCACGGATCCTTCATTTCGCACCTTAACCATCAATACCATGGACTCAAAAGAGAGTATCTGTTTCAAAGGAGGCAAATACGTTTTAGATGGTAAAACAGTGCAAGATGGGTGCCGCTTTGCTCACAATTGGACAAAAACATCGTCCTGGAGATGCTTCTACAGAAATAAAGCCGTTTCATAACCACGGATCCTTCATTTCGCACCTTAACCATCAATACCATGGACTCAAAAGAGAGTATCTGCTTCAAAGGAGGCAAAGACGTTTTAGATGGTAAAACAGTGCGAGATGGGTGCCGCTTTGCTCACAATTGGACAAAAACATCGTCCTGGAGATGCTTCTACAGAAATAAAGCCGTTTCATAACCACGGATCCTTCATTTCGCATCTTAACCATCAATACCATGGACTGAAAAGAGAGTATCTGCTTCAAAGGAGGCAAAGACGTTTTAGATGGTAAAACAGTGCGAGATGGGTGCCGCTTTGCTCACAATTGGACAAAAACATCGTCCTGGAGATGCTTCTACAGAAATAAAGCCGTTTCATAACCACGGATCCTTCATTTCGCATCTTAACCATCAATACCATGGACTGAAAAGAGAGTATCTGCTTCAAAGGAGGCAAAGACGTTTTAGATGGTAAAACAGTGCGAGATGGGTGCCGCTTTGCTCACAATTGGACAAAAACATCGTCCTGGAGATGCTTCTACAGAAATAAAGCCGTTTCATAACCACGGATCCTTCATTTCGCATCTTAACCATCAATACCATGGACTGAAAAGAGAGAATCGGATCCAAAGAAGGCAAAGACGTTTTAGATGGCAAAACAGTGCAAGATGGGTGCCGCTTTGCTCACAATTGGACAAAAACATCGTCCTGGAGATGCTTCTACAGAAATAAAGCCGTTTCATAACCACGGATCCTTCATTTCGCACCTTAACCATCAATACCATGGACTCAAAAGAGAGTATCTGTTTCAAAGGAGGCAAAGACGTTTTAGATGGCAAAACAGTGCAAGATGGGTGCCGCTTTGCTCACAATTGGACAAAAACATCGTCCTGGAGATGCTTCTACAGAAATAAAGCCGTTTCATAACCACGGATCCTTCATTTCGCACCTTAACCATCAATACCATGGACTGAAAAGAGAGTATCTGCTTCAAAGGAGGCAAAGACGTTTTAGATGGTAAAACAGTGCGAGATGGGTGCCGCTTTGCTCACAATTGGACAAAAACATCGTCCTGGAGATGCTTCTACAGAAATAAAGCCGTTTCATAACCACGGATCCTTCATTTCGCACCTTAACCATCAATACCATGGACTGAAAAGAGAGTATCTGCTTCAAAGGAGGCAAAGACGTTTTAGATGGTAAAACAGTGCGAGATGGGTGCCGCTTTGCTCACAATTGGACAAAAACATCGTCCTGGAGATGCTTCTACAGAAATAAAGCCGTTTCATAACCACGGATCCTTCATTTCGCATCTTAACCATCAATACCATGGACTGAAAAGAGAGTATCTGCTTCAAAGGAGGCAAAGACGTTTTAGATGGTAAAACAGTGCGAGATGGGTGCCGCTTTGCTCACAATTGGACAAAAACATCGTCCTGGAGATGCTTCTACAGAAATAAAGCCGTTTCATAACCACGGATCCTTCATTTCGCATCTTAACCATCAATACCATGGACTGAAAAGAGAGTATCTGCTTCAAAGGAGGCAAAGACGTTTTAGATGGTAAAACAGTGCGAGATGGGTGCCGCTTTGCTCACAATTGGACAAAAACATCGTCCTGGAGATGCTTCTACAGAAATAAAGCCGTTTCATAACCACGGATCCTTCATTTCGCATCTTAACCATCAATACCATGGACTGAAAAGAGAGAATCGGATCCAAAGAAGGCAAAGACGTTTTAGATGGCAAAACAGTGCAAGATGGGTGCCGCTTTGCTCACAATTGGACAAAAACATCGTCCTGGAGATGCTTCTACAGAAATAAAGCCGTTTCATAACCACGGATCCTTCATTTCGCACCTTAACCATCAATACCATGGACTCAAAAGAGAGTATCTGTTTCAAAGGAGGCAAAGACGTTTTAGATGGCAAAACAGTGCAAGATGGGTGCCGCTTTGCTCACAATTGGACAAAAACATCGTCCTGGAGATGCTTCTACAGAAATAAAGCCGTTTCATAACCACGGATCCTTCATTTCGCACCTTAACCATCAATACCATGGACTGAAAAGAGAGTATCTGCTTCAAAGGAGGCAAAGACGTTTTAGATGGTAAAACAGTGCGAGATGGGTGCCGCTTTGCTCACAATTGGACAAAAACATCGTCCTGGAGATGCTTCTACAGAAATAAAGCCGTTTCATAACCACGGATCCTTCATTTCGCATCTAAACCATCAATACCATGGACTCAAAAGAGAGTATCTGTTTCAAAGGAGGCAAAGACGTTTTAGATGGCAAAACAGTGCGAGATGGGTGCCGCTTTGCTCACAATTGGACAAAAACATCGTCCTGGAGATGCTTCTACAGAAATAAAGCCGTTTCATAACCACGGATCCTTCATTTCGCATCTTTACCATCAATACCATGGACTGAAAAGAGAGTATCTGCTTCAAAGGAGGCAAAGACGTTTTAGATGGTAAAACAGTGCGAGATGGGTGCCGCTTTGCTCACAATTGGACAAAAACATCGTCCTGGAGATGCTTCTACAGAAATAAAGCCGTTTCATAACCACGGATCCTTCATTTCGCACCTTAACCATCAATACCATGGACTCAAAAGAGAGTATCTGCTTCAAAGGAGGCAAAGACGTTTTAGATGGTAAAACAGTGCGAGATGGATGCCGCTTTGCTCACAATTGGACAAAAACATCGTCCTGGAGATGCTTCTACAGAAATAAAGCCGTTTCATAACCACGGATCCTTCATTTCGCATCTTAACCATCAATACCATGGACTGAAAAGAGAGTATCTGCTTCAAAGGAGGCAAAGACGTTTTAGATGGCAAAACAGTACGAGATGGGTGCCGCTTTGCTCACAATTGGACAAAAACATCGTCCTGGAGATGCTTCTACAGAAATAAAGCCGTTTCATAACCACGGATCCTTCATTTCGCATCTTAACCATCAATACCATGGACTGAAAAGAGAGTATCTGCTTCAAAGGAGGCAAAGACGTTTTAGATGGCAAAACAGTACGAGATGGGTGCCGCTTTGCTCACAATTGGACAAAAACATCGTCCTGGAGATGCTTCTACAGAAATAAAGCCGTTTCATAACCACGGATCCTTCATTTCGCACCTTAACCATCAATACCATGGACTCAAAAGAGAGAATCGTCTCCAAAGAAGACAAAGACGTTTTATATGTAACGCAGAAAGTCGTTGATTCAAAAAATTGAACAAAAAATCGAATGGTTTCACCAGGAATACACAATAAACATTAAAGAGGAAAAAGAAACTAGAAAAATGAAAGCACAAAATACGAAGAAGATGATATAAGTGACAATACTAAAAAATGATTGAAATTGATGATAATATTTCTATCAAGCGTCAATTTGAATATAGAATTTTATGAATCTATTGTTTTTTCAAAACATATTACAAAATTCATTACACGCACTTAAAATTTCGAAAATTTATTCCGCCGTTCTCCAAACGTTCTCCAAACGAGAAAACAACTACAACTATTAACATCCCCAATGTTTCGTAATTACTAGATTTGTAACCATTGACTAGTTTCGACGTTATTACATCTTATCAGAGTGGTTTAACAACACCCTCACTACCAACTGCGAAACACTGCTCGAGTAATTATCAAACGTAGTCGCCAGGTAGCGTTCGTTGGGGAATATTTAACTATATGAACCAAATAACGACGTTTATTGAAGTTGTCTTCAATTCTGGTCTCAAATATAAACGAGAGTTGTTGAACTACGCTGATGAGACGTAATGACGTCGAAACTAGTCAGTGATTACAAACCTCTCTTTGAAATTGACATCACGGTCGTTAGAGTTGATGTAATGCAATATTCGTCTAGGTATTAGCCAGGAAAGTAGTTGTTTTCTCCTTTATAGTTCTCGTTGAGAATTTCTCGAGATCGAACGTTTAATTTAAACGTTAGGAAGAAAGAAAAAGTGAACGACAACACCGTTTCGTTAGATAATTTTTAATGAAAACATTCTTTTTAATATTTAAATACGTAGTAATCCTTTTTACTAATTAAGAATTGGTTTTTTTTTTATATATAGTGCGCCTGGCATTTTACCTGCCGTAACGACTTCAAGTCGCCGCCGATTCGAAATTTTTATCGGATCTGTCACCGAATTCTTTGGTGCCCTCATCACCACCTCAATAATCCTCCAAAATAAGTCCGAGATAATTAATGATCTGTAGTTTTATCTCGTCGAGTTCGTTCCGATCAGAGATACTTTGATAATCAATGTCAGCCTCTAATTGATTGGCAATATCAGTCTTTGTAATAAGGAAAAAATAAAAGAAAACACAATTATTATCGTTGTCGATAGATATAAAATTGGTTATTTATAATAAAACACTTTTGGAATATTTTAATACGAATATTGTCTAGACCTCTACGTTCAAGTCCAATTCCTGATGCATGTAGAGTAAAAAAGATCCACAAAATAGTTCCCATCACTGCGCTGTGATGTTTTGACTTCAAAATACAGTGTTTCGTACTTTCCGAGCTCTATAAGGGCTCATTTTCGATGCTAAGAGAAAGGGGATGGTGTTGAAGAGGCTCGGAAAGCATCCCTTAATGGATTTTTACGATCTTTCCTGACCCTTCCATCCTATCTCTAGTGGTATCAAATAGTTTTCCCGTGGTTCTTATCCCTGTCGAATTTTTGATATTGAGGAGCCTCAACATCCCCTTTCTGCCCAATCCTCCATCTTTCCATCCAACAACAGCTGAAGCAATCCCCTATTTTCCGCAGCATTTCTTCCTTGGTTTCCTTGCTCAAAATTCTTCGGCAGATCCACATTCAAATGCTTCCGATTTGTTCCAGGTGTTAATTTTCAGTATCTAACCTATTTTGAGGTACCATTTTGTTTCCCAGATCATAAAATTTTGTTTAATTGTGTCTTTTCCGTTGTTAATATCGATTCTAGTCAACTAGCTCTGATTGATGTCGAGTCTCCTCAGTATTTGTGGTATTAAACTCTGTCGAAAGCTTTTTCGTAAGCTATAAAACACATAATTTTCCTGTGGTTTCAGTAGTTCTGAATTTGGGTATCATTTTATGGTGATTCTTTAGTATTCCGATGAATCTCTGGTCTTCGCATCTTCGCTTCAGTTTCTTGATGAATCGAAATGTGCTCGTAGAAGAAAAAACGAACTCGACCGTCGAAATATTTTATGAATGGATCTTTAATATTTCGTCACCGTATGAATTAATAATATAAACAATTGTCGTTGAATATAAATTACGTCGAACTGGTTCTTGTTGAGAATGGTACTGTTGGGAACCTGTTCGCTCGACTCGATCACATAACAAGGACTCATTCTTTCATTTCCATCTTAGTTTACGAGGTCTAGTTCGTTATTTTTATCGTTTCTGGTTTCATTAGTTTCACCTAGAAAACTTATAATTAATATTATAAAAGTATATATTGAAATAGAAGGATTTTTGTATTCAATAATCCCGCTGGAAGTCCTAATGAAATTGAGTAACTTGTAGTGACGGGAAACTGGTAAAGATGGTTCAAATGTAACTCTTTTTAAACAATCAAATGTAAATCGCCTCAACTGGAACCAAGCTTAACTGTGGAGCCGGTACACCGGCCATTGGAACTTCGTTGTTGTCTTCCGTTATTTCCAAAAAGAGCCCTTGGTACAGATACATCTGCATTGTGAGATCAAATCAAACGGCAGAACGTAAATATGGATATCAGATCTTAATTTGAGCAACCAGAATTGAACTTCGTTCGATCAAAATATCCGATTATCCTGATTAGATTCGCCAGGATTCATAAACTAATTCTGGAACAACTAAAAGATTACAACTAGTGACCTCGAGTTTGGCGAATACCACTTAGTAAAATGGCGCATAGAGTATCAAGAAAATAAATCTACACAGAGGTTTCGAGTGATCAAATGTTTCTGGTTGATAACACCAAATAAAAGCAGTATAAAGTTTTGAAGTGTTCTCGAAGTAAGGGCCTAATGAGAACCGTCTAGTGTGTACATGTTTGACAAGCTTTTCCATTGTATTTCGCGTACGTTTCCTCTTGTAGGTGAATTATTGAAAATGATTTCAATTTGGCAACACAGCATCAATTTTCCTGTCAACATTTTTACTGCTTAACTTTCAAACCTAGGACAATTTGTGTTTAGCGGGCAACCTGAGACGGTTGGCAATCCTGCTTGTCATTGACGTATGCATGGAGGTTATGGTTGTTTAAAGACAAATTTGAATCAGCAATTGGGAAAATTTGAGACATTTCAACGTTAAATAACCGATAAATTCGAAGTTAAACTGCGATAAAAGTTTTTTGCATAAAAATTTTCAGATCCAATCTCATACAATTATATAAATCACTTAATGATTGTTAAGTATGTTATAAAATAATATTTTTTCGAATAATTATGAAATAAAACATCGTTTTTCATATCCAGTTCCATACAAATTGAACATATTTCCTTTGATCTCATACGCGAACTATTAAACTATGGAAGAATCCGTTTTGACGAAGATACGTTGCAATGAAAAGATAATAGTTGCTTATATATTACCAGGTTGTCATGTTAAGGAATCTAGCATGTGTATAAATAAAATAAATTGAATAAAACGATACGAAGCTACTCCTCGAAGAGTCGGCGCATGCAGGTGTACAAAATAACGGAACCCGATATCGAAAATATTCGCCATTTCATTTTTCGTTAATACTATAATTATTATTCGATAATAATGATTATTTTCATTATCAGCGAATCATTTAAAAGTACAGATAAACAACATTACGAGAAAAATTAATCGTTTGGTTCCAGAAGTTATGAAATTTTGGAAAAAATATCTTTTTATCTCCATACAAAGACAAATGTTCACTCAAATGTTGCAATAAGCACCCTTTTCAGTCCTTTGTGTCCAGTGGTTTCATCCATGGTTATGAAACGGCTCTATTTATACGAAACATCACCAAACACTCGATGGAAACATCTCCACGACGCTGTTTTTCTTCCATTGTGAACAAACCCATCTTGTGTACAGCTTCCTGAGGTCCAAACTGCACTTTTTGAAATGTCTAGTGCATTTCCAGTCGACTTATTCAACATATCCATACATTTTTCCTTCTTAGACGAATGTTCACTCAAATGTTGCAATAAGCTTCCATAATACTCGACGTTCATAGTTTTTCCTTTTCCTTTGTCTTCTTTGCAGCCGGTTTTCTCCCTTTTCAGTCCTTTGTGTCCACTGGTTTCGTCCATGGCTATGAAACGGCTCTATTTATACGAAACATCACCAAACACTCGAAGGAAACATCTCCACGACGCTGTTTTTCTTCCATTGTGAACAAACCCATCTTGTGTACAGCTTCCTGAGGTCCAAACTGCACTTTTTGAAATGTCTAGTGCATTTCCAGTCGACTTATTCAACATATCCATACATTTTTCCTTCTTAGACGAATGTTCACTCAAATGTTGCAATAAGCTTGCATAATACTCGACGTTCATAGTTTTTCCTTTTCCTTTGTCTTCTTTGCAGCCGGTTTTCTCCCTTTTCAGTCCTTTGTGTCCATTGGTTTCGTCCATGGCTATGAAACGGCTCTATTTATACGAAACATCACCAAACACTCGATGGAAACATCTCCACGACGCTGTTTTTCTTCCATTGTGAACAAACCCATCTTGTGTACAGCTTCCTGAGGTCCAAACTGCACTTTTTGAAATGTCTAGTGCATTTCCAGTCGACTTATTCAACATATCCATACATTTTTCCTTCTTAGACGAATGTTCACTCAAATGTTGCAATAAGCTTCCATAATACTCGACGTTTATAGTTTTTCCTTTTCCTTTGTCTTCTTTGCAGCCGGTTTTCTCCCTTTTCAGTCCTTTGTGTCCACTGGTTTCGTCCATGGCTATGAAACGGCTCTATTTATACGAAACATCACCAAACACTCGAAGGAAACATCTCCACGACGCTGGTTTTCTTCCATTGTGAACAAACCCATCTTGTGTACAGCTTCCTGAGGTCCAAACTGCACTTTTTGAAATGTCTAGTGCATTTCCAGTCGACTTATTCAACATATTCATACATTTTTCCTTCTTAGACGAGTGTTCACTCAAATGTTGCAATAAGCTTGCATAATACTCGACGTTCATAGTTTTTCCTTTTCCTTTGTCTTCTTTGCAGCCGGTTTTCTCCCTTTTCAGTCCTTTGTGTCCACTGGTTTCATCCATGGTTATGAAACGGCTCTATTTATACGAAACATCACCAAACACTCGAAGGAAACATCTCCACGACGCTGTTTTTCTTCCATTGTGAACAAACCCATCTTGTGTACAGCTTCCTGAGGTCCAAACTGCACTTTTTGAAATGTCTAGTGCATTTCCAGTCGACTTATTCAACATATCCATACATTTTTCCTTCTTAGACGAGTGTTCACTCAAATGTTGCAATAAGCTTGCATAATACTCGACGTTCATAGTTTTTCCTTTTCCTTTGTCTTCTTTGCAGCCGGTTTTCTCCCTTTTCAGTCCTTTGTGTCCACTGGTTTCATCCATGGTTATGAAACGGCTCTATTTATACGAAACATCACCAAACACTCGAAGGAAACATCTCCACGACGCTGTTTTTCTTCCATTGTGAACAAACCCATCTTGTGTACAGCTTCCTGAGGTCCAAACTGCACTTTTTGAAATGTCTAGTGCATTTCCAGTCGACTTATTCAACATATTCATACATTTTTCCTTCTTAGACGAGTGTTCACTCAAATGTTGCAATAAGCTTGCATAATACTCGACGTTCATAGTTTTTCCTTTTCCTTTGTCTTCTTTGCAGCCGGTTTTCTCCCTTTTCAGTCCTTTGTGTCCACTGGTTTCATCCATGGTTATGAAACGGCTCTATTTATACGAAACATCACCAAACACTCGAAGGAAACATCTCCACGACGCTGGTTTTGTTCCATTGTGAACAAACCCATCTTGTGTACAGCTTCCTGAGGTCCAAACTGCACTTTTTGAAATGTCTAGTGCATTTCCAGTCGACTTATTCAACATATCCATACATTTTTCCTTCTTAGACGAGTGTTCACTCAAATGTTGCAATAAGCTTGCATAATACTCGACGTTCATAGTTTTTCCTTTTCCTTTGTCTTCTTTGCAGCCGGTTTTCTCCCTTTTCAGTCCTTTGTGTCCACTGGTTTCATCCATGGTTATGAAACGGCTCTATTTATACGAAACATCACCAAACACTCGAAGGAAACATCTCCACGACGCTGTTTTTCTTCCATTGTGAACAAACCCATCTTGTGTACAGCTTCCTGAGGTCCAAACTGCACTTTTTGAAATGTCTAGTGCATTTCCAGTCGACTTATTCAACATATTCATACATTTTTCCTTCTTAGACGAGTGTTCACTCAAATGTTGCAATAAGCTTGCATAATACTCGACGTTCATAGTTTTTCCTTTTCCTTTGTCTTCTTTGCAGCCGGTTTTCTCCCTTTTCAGTCCTTTGTGTCCACTGGTTTCATCCATGGTTATGAAACGGCTCTATTTATACGAAACATCACCAAACACTCGAAGGAAACATCTCCACGACGCTGGTTTTGTTCCATTGTGAACAAACCCATCTTGTGTACAGCTTCCTGAGGTCCAAACTGCACTTTTTGAAATGTCTAGTGCATTTCCAGTCGACTTATTCAACATATCCATACATTTTTCCTTCTTAGACGAGTGTTCACTCAAATGTTGCAATAAGCTTGCATAATACTCGACGTTCATAGTTTTTCCTTTTCCTTTGTCTTCTTTGCAGCCGGTTTTCTCCCTTTTCAGTCCTTTGTGTCCACTGGTTTCATCCATGGTTATGAAACGGCTCTATTTATACGAAACATCACCAAACACTCGAAGGAAACATCTCCACGACGCTGTTTTTCTTCCATTGTGAACAAACCCATCTTGTGTACAGCTTCCTGAGGTCCAAACTGCACTTTTTGAAATGTCTAGTGCATTTCCAGTCGACTTATTCAACATATTCATACATTTTTCCTTCTTAGACGAGTGTTCACTCAAATGTTGCAATAAGCTTGCATAATACTCGACGTTCATAGTTTTTCCTTTTCCTTTGTCTTCTTTGCAGCCGGTTTTCTCCCTTTTCAGTCCTTTGTGTCCACTGGTTTCATCCATGGTTATGAAACGGCTCTATTTATACGAAACATCACCAAACACTCGAAGGAAACATCTCCACGACGCTGTTTTTCTTCCATTGTGAACAAACCCATCTTGTGTACAGCTTCCTGAGGTCCAAACTGCACTTTTTGAAATGTCTAGTGCATTTCCAGTCGACTTATTCAACATATCCATACATTTTTCCTTCTTAGACGAGTGTTCACTCAAATGTTGCAATAAGCTTGCATAATACTCGACGTTCATAGTTTTTCCTTTTCCTTTGTCTTCTTTGCAGCCGGTTTTCTCCCTTTTCAGTCCTTTGTGTCCACTGGTTTCATCCATGGTTATGAAACGGCTCTATTTATACGAAACATCACCAAACACTCGAAGGAAACATCTCCACGACGCTGTTTTTCTTCCATTGTGAACAAACCCATCTTGTGTACAGCTTCCTGAGGTCCAAACTGCACTTTTTGAAATGTCTAGTGCATTTCCAGTCGACTTATTCAACATATTCATACATTTTTCCTTCTTAGACGAGTGTTCACTCAAATGTTGCAATAAGCTTGCATAATACTCGACGTTCATAGTTTTTCCTTTTCCTTTGTCTTCTTTGCAGCCGGTTTTCTCCCTTTTCAGTCCTTTGTGTCCACTGGTTTCATCCATGGTTATGAAACGGCTCTATTTATACGAAACATCACCAAACACTCGATGGAAACATCTCCACGACGCTGGTTATGTTCCATTGTGAACAAACCCATCTTGTGTACAGCTTCCTGTGGTCCAAACTGCACTTTTTGAAATGTCTAGTGCATTTCCAGTCGACTTATTCAACATATTCATACATTTTTCCTTCTTAGACGAGTGTTCACTCAAATGTTGCAATAAGCTTGCATAATACTCGACGTTCATAGTTTTTCCTTTTCCTTTGTCTTCTTTGCAGCCGGTTTTCTCCCTTTTCAGTCCTTTGTGTCCACTAGTTTCGTCCATGGCTATGAAACGGCTCTATTTATACGAAACATCACCAAACACTCGAAGGAAACATCTCCACGACGCTGTTTTTCTTCCATTGTGAACAAACCCATCTTGTGTACAGCTTCCTGAGGTCCAAACTGCACTTTTTGAAATGTCTAGTGCATTTCCAGTCGACTTATTCAACATATTCATACATTTTTCCTTCTTAGACGAGTGTTCACTCAAATGTTGCAATAAGCTTGCATAATACTCGACGTTCATAGTTTTTCCTTTTCCTTTGTCTTCTTTGCAGCCGGTTTTCTCCCTTTTCAGTCCTTTGTGTCCACTGGTTTCATCCATGGTTATGAAACGGCTCTATTTATACGAAACATCACCAAACACTCGATGGAAACATCTCCACGACGCTGGTTTTGTTCCATTGTGAACAAACCCATCTTGTGTACAGCTTCCTGAGGTCCAAACTGCACTTTTTGAAATGTCTAGTGCATTTCCAGTCGACTTATTCAACATATCCATACATTTTTCCTTCTTAGACGAATGTTCACTCAAATGTTGCAATAAGCTTGCATAATACTCGACGTTCATAGTTTTTCCTTTTCCTTTGTCTTCTTTGCAGCCGGTTTTCTCCCTTTTCAGTCCTTTGTGTCCACTGGTTTCATCCATGGTTATGAAACGGCTCTATTTATACGAAACATCACCAAACACTCGATGGAAACATCTCCACGACGCTGTTTTTCTTCCATTGTGAACAAACCCATCTTGTGTACAGCTTCCTGAGGTCCAAACTGCACTTTTTGAAATGTCTAGTGCATTTCCAGTCGACTTATTCAACATATTCATACATTTTTCCTTCTTAGACGAGTGTTCACTCAAATGTTGCAATAAGCTTGCATAATACTCGACGTTCATAGTTTTTCCTTTTCCTTTGTCTTCTTTGCAGCCGGTTTTCTCCCTTTTCAGTCCTTTGTGTCCACTGGTTTCATCCATGGTTATGAAACGGCTCTATTTATACGAAACATCACCAAACACTCGATGGAAACATCTCCACGACGCTGGTTTTGTTCCATTGTGAACAAACCCATCTTGTGTACAGCTTCCTGAGGTCCAAACTGCACTTTTTGAAATGTCTAGTGCATTTCCAGTCGACGATCATCCAACATTTCTGGAGTCGTCACCTCTTTTGGTCGATGCTGGTCTTCGCAGGTCGTACAGTCTCGTCTAAACTTTGCTACCAAATATTTTACTGTTGATAACGAAGAAACAACTTCGTCCAGAGTAGAATCTAGTTCTAATTTTATATTCGTTGGGATAAAGTCTGTATGTATTAAGGCATAAAGTTACATATAAACCACATTCATCTTATTATTTAATTTTACTGAAATTATCTTCGCTTGTCGTATTAAATACAACTCTGTACAATTCTCATATATATTTTTACAAAGTGAGAACATTTTCGGCATTATATTTGGTTGGTAGGTTGGTTGGTCAGACAACGGACATCGTCTCACCAAGTCCACAGGATGAAAATCGAATCGAATTTTTCAGTCAGACCTAACGCGTTATTTATTAAAGGTGGATGATTGTGAATTCTGACCACCGACTCAGCTGTTTTCTCTTCTTCTTTTTTTTTTTAAATTGGACAGTGTAAAATGCGAGTTGAGTGGAGATGGGCGTGTTATCTGATAGATTAAGCAATTAATGTTGTAGTTTAGCTTGTTTCGTGAGGTTCTGTATCATTAGGGTTTACTTTATGAGGAAATTTAATCGTTCACAAGCTTAAAATTCAACTAGGTAATGACTTTCAAATCGGTATTACATTTTTTTACTGGGCATCGTGATTGGCAACAAAAGAACCATTTTAATTAATGTCATCAATAAAAAAGAAGAAGAGAAGCGTTCGTAATAACGAATTCTTCATACCAATGAGATTCTAGTATAATATTACTATGAAAATAATGGATATTAATAAATTTGATCATCTATATAAACGGTGTAGATGCATATTTTGAAATTCGCGCGTTACCTTCGTCCCTCGCTAATAAATTTCGCACTTTCCATGCGCGTGCTACGACCATACGTCAACGTCAACTACTGACAGTTGTTTTGACGTATTGTCATTCGTTTTTTAATGTGAAAATGCCTTAAAAACACAGAAACTCTTCGGATTTTACTAAATCGATTAGGTATTGAATTCTTGAGTTGCTCTGCTGTATTTCAATGAGCCAATGGCTAAAGCTTTCGAATAGAGACGTAATTTGAGTAATTTAAATAAAAATAAAGTCAAATCCCTAGTTCTGGGGTGTTTCGTTTCGTGTATTTGATTATACCGGTGTAGATAATCATTATCCACCATTCATCAATTCAAATAATATCAATATCGAATCCCCCCCGTATTTTTCTATGATATAAAATGTTTTTTTTTACGTTGTAGAACAAATAAAGGAAATCGTGAACCGCGATCCAACAAACCGTTTCAAATAATGATATCATACGTTCATCACTCCGTTCGAGACATTTCCAAGTATTTCGAAACACTGTGAGATCTCAAAACTTCTAATATATTCCATGAATGTACCAAAAAAAAGTTGTGATTGATATACAGCGTGCATAGAAGCGATTCTATTTGAATAGCAATGAGAGAACGCGAAGTGATATCAATCATTCACCGCCATTTTCGCAGTTCTAAAAACTATACGATATGGACGAGAAACTACCGGGATTTCGTCAAGTTTTTCCCCGTTTTGTTGGTTTATATTCATCTTATTTTACAAAAAGTAAACTACGAGGGTTGCTAGTTAAGTTTTCGAATATGTGACATGAAGAATTTCAACCTAACCTAACCAATTCGTCTCGTGATTATTTGGTGGAGAATGATTCGACTTCTGCGATTGTTTTCCCTAATTTTTCTAAACAAATGCTAGTTAATTGATTGTTTTATATTGTAATTACGTAATTGTAAACACTGATTTGACTACGTCAAACTTCATTATGTCAATG
Source organism: Diorhabda sublineata (assembly GCF_026230105.1). Lineage (NCBI taxonomy): Eukaryota > Metazoa > Arthropoda > Insecta > Coleoptera > Chrysomelidae > Diorhabda > Diorhabda sublineata. The sequence continues at coordinate 18,708,481 of NC_079483.1, forward strand.
TCAGACTTGACGTATTCGAATCAGGGTTGCCATGTTTCAAAACTCGAATAGCGAACGTCGTAATCACAATATGAATAATATTGATTTAAAAAAGTGAGATTTGAAAGATTTTCGATAGTTTTTCTATCAAATAATAGTAATATTTCAATTGTTAATCCTCTGATTTAAGATCTGATAAAATCGCAATTCATTTCAATTGAAATTTGTCTTCTGCGATTGTTTTCCCTAATTTTTCCAAACAAATTCTTGTGAATTGATTGTTTTATATTGTAATTACGTAATTGTATTAAGTTTTCCGATGTAGAAACACTGATTTGACTACGTCAAACTTCATTATGTCAATGTCAGACTTGACGTATTCGAATCAGGGTTGCCATGTTTCAAAACTCGAATAGCGAACGTCGTAATCACAATATGAATAATATTGATTTAAAAAAGTGAGATTTGAAAGATTTTCGATAGTTTTTCTATCAAATAATAGTAATATTTCAATTGTTAATCCTATGATTTAAGATCTGATAAAATCGCAATTCATTTCAATTGAAATTTGTCTTCTGCGATTGTTTTCCCTAATTTTTCCAAACAAATTCTTGTGAATTGATTGTTTTATATTGTAATTACGTAATTGTATTAAGTTTTCCGATGTAGAAACACTGATTTGACTACGTCAAACTTCATTATGTCAATGTCAGACTTGACGTATTCGAATCAGGGTTGCCATGTTTCAAAACACGAATAGCGAACGTCGTAATCACAATATGAATAATATTGATTTAAAAAAGTGAGATTTGAAAGATTTTCGATAGTTTTTCTATCAAATAATAGTAATATTTCAATTGTTAATCCTCTGATTTAAGATCTGATAAAATCGCAATTCATTTCAATTGAAATTTGTCAAAGGACCACTTGTATTTATTCTCATACATATATATCATTGAATGGATTATCAATCGGCGACTTAATGAACACTATCTGATCGGGATAATAGAATGATTGAAAAGAGGAATTTCCCAAGTGATGGGAACCGGGGATCTGCGGTCATACTCCAATTGTATTGTGGTTAATACTAATAGACCGATTGTAAATGTTGACCATTACATTTACCGAGGAAACCACAGAGACGGACTCCACTAAGCTTCCAACAAAATTCATTACACCATACAGTACGAATCAACCGATTGAATGGTTTTATTTATATTTTTATTAACGAATTCTTATAGTCAAAACTTTACGGGGGTTTCAACAGCACTTTGAACCTGGAAAATACGTTCGTCGGTGAAAAAATCGACGCTCGCGGTGGAAAGTTGGTGAACGGGCATTGTCTTGTATTAGAATGGTGGTTTCAGCGCAAGTTTCTATAAAAACCAACTCGATTCTAGCTTTCATTGAAATTCCCGCCCAAATCCTCCTCCGAAAGCAACGGTTTCTTTTATAAAACAATGCAGGAATCTTTCTCCAGGTCTTCCGTAGATTCATCCTCTTCTATTGCTATTATGAAGGTACACTCTGGGTCCTAAGTCCAAGAAACGTGTTCTTTGGTGGGCTGGGGTTAATTTGGAACCAGTAGCTGGTGATTTTGACTTAAAATTACGGTCAGAAGAAGACTTAAGACAACTTAAGTCTTCTTCTGATGGTCCAGGTACTTACAGACACTCCTAAAGTTGCTCTGAGATCTTGCGGGTGGCACCAGAAAGTATAAAAAGGGTGGTTATGAAATACGATGATTTTTAATGTGTTCTTTGGTGGGCTGGGGTTAATTTGGAACCAGTAGCTGGTGATTTTGACTTAAAATTACGGTCAGAAGAAGACTTAAGACAACTTAAGTCTTCTTCTGATGGTCCAGGTACTTACAGACACTCCTAAAGTTGCTCTGAGATCTTGCGGGTGGCACCAGAAAGTATAAAAAGGGTGGTTATGAAATACGATGATTTTTAATGTGTTCTTTGGTGGGCTGGGGTTAATTTGGAACCAGTAGCTGGTGATTTTGACTTAAAATTACGGTCAGAAGAAGACTTAAGGCAACTTAAGTCTTCTTCTGATTGTCCAGGTACTCACAGACACTCCTAAAGTTGCTCTGAGATCTTTCGGGTGGCACCAGAAAGTATAAAAAGGGTGGTTATGAAATACGATGATTTTTAATGTGTTCTTTGGTGGGCTGGGGTTAATTTGGAACCAGTAGCTGGTGATTTTGACTTAAAATTACGGTCAGAAGAAGACTTAAGGCAACTTAAGTCTTCTTCTGATTGTCCAGGTACTCACAGACACTCCTAAAGTTGCTCTGAGATCTTTCGGGTGGCACCAGAAAGTATAAAAAGGGTGGTTATGAAATACGATGATTTTTAATGTGTTCTTTGGTGGGCTGGGGTTAATTTGGAACCAGTAGCTGGTCTTTTTGACTTAAAATTACGGTCGGAAGAAGACTTAAGGCAACTTAAGTCTTCTTCTGATTGTCCAGGTACTCACAGACACTCCTAAAGTTGCTCTGAGATCTTGCGGGTGGCACCAGAAAGTATAAAAAGGGTGGTTATGAAATACGATGATTTTTAATGTGTTCTTTGGTGAGCTGGGGTTAATTTGGAACCAGTTGCTGGTCTTTTTGACTTAAAATTACGCTCAGAAGAAGACTTAAGGCAACTTAAGTCTTCTTCTGATTGTCCAGGTACTCACAGACACTCCTAAAGTTGCTCTGAGATCTTTCGGGTGGCACCAGAAAGTATAAAAAGGGTGGTTATGAAATACGATGATTTTTAATGTGTTCTTTGGTGAGCTGGGGTTAATTTGGAACCAGTTGCTGGTCTTTTTGACTTAAAATTACGCTCAGAAGAAGACTTAAGGCAACTTAAGTCTTCTTCTGATTGTCCAGGTACTCACAGACACTCCTAAAGTTGCTCTGAGATCTTGCGGGTGGCACCAGAAAGTATAAAAAGGGTGGTTATGAAATACGATGATTTTTAATGTGTTCTTTGGTGGGCTGGGGTTAATTTGGAACCAGTAGCTGGTGATTTTGACTTAAAATTACGGTCAGAAGAAGACTTAAGGCAACTTAAGTCTTCTTCTGATTGTCCAGGTACTCACAGACACTCCTAAAGTTGCTCTGAGATCTTTCGGGTGGCACCAGAAAGTATAAAAAGGGTGGTTATGAAATACGATGATTTTTAATTAGGTAATACAGCTAAATACACATTAAAAATAACTATTTTCATCAAAATATGATCCGAATTTGTTCTTTTAGGAAAACATCGATGTTTCGAAACATCTGTGTATTGAATCTAGAATTTCGTGATACGACTACACCTATTTCGATTATTGAAGAAAATATTACGAAACTAGGTTAATATTTGTATCTATTATCTCAATTAAATTCATAAATAACTTGTTTTCTCGCATTAATTTGTAATTTTAAATAACAAGTAAACTTTGAAATGCGTTTTTCTAAACTTCAATCTCGACTTGATATGGTAAAAATCCCAATTTGTTTATTAATGACCTAACTGCATCAATTGAAAATAAAATATGTACATGTACGTGTCCTATACGTATTTTATGGTATTACGAGGACGGCCTCAAAAGTTCCTGCAGATCTAACTGTCTTTACCTTCTTTGGAGCGGCTTCTACCTTATCAGTCCATTGTTTTGATGTTTTTTTTTTGTTTCTGCGCAAAAATTTCTGTGAAAAAACAAGTTTTTATTCCATTGTAACCAAACGCGACACTCATCTTTCACACAGCTTTCTAATGTCCAAATTTTCTTCAACATTCTTCATTTGATCGACCACTGAGGTGTTGGTTTTCGTAGATCGCGCCTGTTAGAAGTTTTGTTCCAAGTATGGAACATTTAAAACAAACGACGTCAAATAATACGAAAAAGGGTTTTATTATCCTTCCCTTCGCCACACACCTTTCCATACGTTTTTCCCATTGATCCAAACAGTGCTGGAAGTCCTCTTTGGTGAGGACCTCTAGGAGCTCTGGTTTACCGCTTCCATCGACTCAAATCGGGTCCATTTCAAAGAAATATGAGCAGACTAGCTTTTGGTCAGGAATCAGATTTTTTGGCACCATCTTCGCACAGGCTTTTGGTCAATGTTTCCGGAGTTGAGACAGTCACAGGGCGACCAGAAGGAATAGTACGCGGTTCGAGTAAGAATTCAAAGATGTCATTGAGCCAAATAATCGTACAAGAGAGATTATGATGGGTAGAAATAGTGAAACTCAATTTTAAATCAACAAGGAGGAATCAGAAGGTTCCACAAAGAAAATTAGTACAATTAGATGCAAGATCTATCATCGTAGATGAAATAAAGGAACTGAAACTATGTAGACCTAACCGATAATAAAGATGATGAATTACCAACTAGAAAGGAGATTCGAGAAGCAATTCAGAAGATCAGAAATAACGGAGCGTCTGTAGAAGATGCAATAGTGGGATCAATTATTGAAATATGGAACATTTGGTCAATAATTGAGAAAGGAGATAAAGCCGACTGCGCCAATTAGAGGGTTTAGAGCAAGCGCGGATCCAGGGGGGGTCATGATCCTAAATCCTGATTAATTAACTTGAGGAATTGAGGTTTAAAGTAAAAATTGCATAAAATTCGTCATTATGCTGTCAAAAACAACGTAATTAACTTATATTTTGTGGGTGAAAAACTTAAAATGCCATTTCTTTGGGGGAGGACTGGATCCGCCTTTGGTGGGAGGACTGGGGGCTCCTACATGGACCTACATGATATACGTTGAATTAGACTGAATGATGGACGGTTTCAACCCAAAATTTAACCTTAAAACTGAAATAGGGCTTATCGATAACGATTTTGACAAAAATTCAGATTCGATTTCAAAGTTTTCGGCTGAAATTTAAATATTTGGACAAATATACATTTGGAAAACAAAATTCTCAATACATTTAGTCAGAAACGCCCTGTATTTATTCGTAAAACCAATTTTTTGTCAAAAAAATTAAGGATAGTTTCATAGTTGACGCTTCATTGAACGCGGTAATCCTAATCAAATCGATTTCACACAAGGTTTAATGGATATTTCATTTTTTTTTGAACATCGCGAACAATAATTGACATCGTACAGGTATTGGTGAATTAAAAGACGAAGAAACGAAAAAAAAAACATATTTTTCTTAAGGTTATTAACACAGTTTCGGGTTCAATAACCAGTTCAGGGCAATTACTAAGAGTTAGAACATTATATTCAAGGATGTAATTAACTTTAATTCTTCAAGATAACGCATTTAATGAAATATTCGGTTAGAACGGTACAAACATTTGGTTTATGTGGATTTTGATAGGTATTTTTAAATCTAATTCACGGATCCGAGTATATACGATGTGAAACATCAAATTTCGTCGTTTCGAATTTTCAAATCACCGTACTGTCCATCAAAATAGGTGACGTTCGATACGCTCGCCGCGAACGTCTTGGCGATCGGCCATAAAGTCTTTTTCAAATATCTAGATCGAAGAATTTGGTTTTGTATACGATACTTTCGACAAATCCTTACAGAAACAAGTCTAATTACGTCAGATCGGAACATATTGTTGGCCGATGTATCGATCCGCGCCTCCCTATCCGCCCATTTCGAAATTTTTGGTTCGGGAACTGGCAGATTTTGGTATTGGGGCGGTTCACCATCGTGGAAACCCTTACAAGGAAGAAGATTTATCAGATTTTGATAATATAATGATTTTACTTTGGATTAAAACAGTCGGAATGCATCTAATTCCTTTTTTTTTCATAGCGAGAATATTTTCGAAATCTTGTTTCACAGGAATTAACTGGTTTTATTTCGACGTACGGTTCGTATCACAATTTAGTTGATTTATATGATAACTGATGTTGTATGCTTTGAATAATTTATGATAATAGGGAACGTGACATTAGTCCTAATGCCGGTTAGTTCGAGGACGTTTTAATGGTTGTTCATGTGAATTTTGCGCGGTTTAATAAAATCTAAATCTTCGTTTGGGAAATAAGCCGTTTTTATATTACGAGGAGTATTATTTCTTTCCGATGGTGTTGAGGACTCGAAATAAAAGTGATGTTTCTCTTAAATTCCAACGTTTCGATCCTTGTGGATCTCCTACTAGCAAAATTATTGCTTCAGTACTGTTTTTAATCTAGGGAGAAATTAGTTTCTAATCTGCTGATATTACGTCTCCCGCCAAAGATTTCTTAGCACATCACTCAATAAATCTAAAAAAAAACAAGTTTTTTGCGAAAAATCGATTTTATCCATCAATTTTATCTCCTACAAGAGCAAAACAAACTTTCTAACATATTGATGCAGTGCTTAACGGAGGATTTGTCTTTTGTCTCAACAGTTTCAACAATTGCTTCTTCATTTGAGCTTAATTGCTTAACAGCAAGAATTTTTCGAGATTAGCGAATAGCCAGTAGTCACTGGGGACCAGATCTGGTTTATACGACGGACGAGGAAGCAATTCAAAGTGAAATTAGTTCAATTTAACCATCGTTGCCAACGATTTGTGAATCGGTGTATTGTCTTGTTGAAACAATGGTTTTTTCTTCATTTTTGCATTCAAATGATCCAACAACTCTATCTAGTATTCGTTATTGATTGTCTCTCTCTTTTGGAGATAGTTGATGAACAATATTCCAAAATACTGAAGCCATAACGTTCCCAACTGACTTTGGACGCTGCCGAGGTGGTTCACTAGCTGCAATCCACTCAGATGATGATCGTTTTGGTTCCGGAGTGAAGCGATGGATCCATTTTTCATCTATTGTCGTATATCGACGCAAAAATATGTGTAAACATGGCCAAACACTGCTCTGGATCATCGATACGTTGATCTTTTTGATCCACTTTGAAAAAACTTTATTATTGTCAAATCTTGATGCATAATTGTAAACACATTGCCTGCAGGTATCTTTAGAGTCTCAGATATCACACGGAATTTCAATTTACGATTAGATATAACAAATTCGTGGACTATTATGATGTTTTTTTAGGAGTAATCACCTCAATTTGACGACTTGGACGTTCAACATCATGGGTGTATGTACGACCAGGTTTAAATTCAGTAAATCAATAACAAACGATTCTTTTCGATCGAGCAGAGTCCGGATAATATTTTTGAAGCAATTTTTTAACTTGTACAGTATTTTTTTTACTTTTATACAAGTATGTCAAATTTTTGTTGTATTTCTAGAATTTTTGAAAAAATAGTTGAAAATACGAGTTTTTATTAAAAATACGCGAAAATCGTTAGAATTTTAAGTATTTTTTTTTAATTTTCAACGTTTTTCTTCATATTTTTTTGTATTACAACGTTGCCATTCCACTTTTGTAGATACTATAAATTTATATAGAGTTTATTTTGAAAAAAAAATTACTCAATTTTAACCCTGTATATTTCTCAGAAATATTAAACTGAAGGAATTTAATGTGAATAATCACTTAGGCACACGTGTTCTCAATCGATTCGTGTCAAAAATAAATCGATATCTCGAATGATTTCGGAAATATAGAATTTTTTATACAAGTATGTCAAATTTTTGTTGTATTTCTAGAATTTTTAACAAAATAGTTGAAAATACGAGTTTTTATTAAAAATACGCGAAAAACTTTAGAATCTTGAGTATTTTTTTTAAACTTTCAACGTTTTTCTTCATATTTTTTTTGAATTACAACGTTGCCATTCCACTATTGTAGATACTATAAATTTATATAGTTTATTTTGAAAAAAAAAAATAACTTAATTTTAACCCTGTATATTCCTCAGAAATATTAAACTGAAGGAATTTAATATGAATAGTCACTTAGACACACGTGTTCTCAATCGATTCGTGTCAAAAATAAATCGATATCTCGAATGGTTTCGGAAATATAGAATTTTTTATACAAGTGTGTCAAATTTTTGTTGTATTTCTAGAATTTTTGACAAAATAGTTGAAAATACGAGTTTTTATTAAAAATACGCGAAAAACCTTAGAATTTTGAGTATTTTTTTTAAACTTTCAACGTTTTTCTTCATATTTTTTTGTATTACAACGTTGCCATTCCACTATTGTAGATACTATAAATTTATATAGAGTTTATTTTGAAAAAAAAATTACTCAATTTTAACCCTGTATATTTCTCAGAAATATTAAACTGAAGGAATTTAATGTGAATAATCACTTAGGCACACGTGTTCTCAATCGATTCGTGTCAAAAATAAATCGATATCTCGAATGATTTCGGAAATATAGAATTTTTTATACAAGTGTGTCAAATTTTTGTTGAATTTCTAGAATTTTTGAAAAAATAGTTGAAAATACGAGTTTTTATTAAAAATACGCGAAAAACTTCAGAATTTTGAGTATTTTTTTTAAACTTTCAACGTTTTTCTTCATATTTTTTTGTATTACAACGTTGCCATTCCACTATTGTAGATACTATAAATTTATATAGAGTTTATTTTGAAAAAAAAATAACTTAATTTTAACCCTGTATATTTCTCAGAAATATTAAACTGAAGGAATTTAATATGAACAGTCACTTAGACACACGTGTTCTCAATCGATTCGTGTCAAAAATAAATCGATATCTCGAATGGTTTCGGTAATATAGAATTTTTTATACAAGTATGTCAAATTTTTATTGTATTCCTAGAATTTTTGACAAAATAGTTGAAAACACGAGTTTTTATTAAAAATACGCGAAAAACTTCAGAATTTTGAGTATTTTTTTTAAACTTTCAACGTTTTTCTTCATATTTTTTTGTATTACAACGTTGCCATTCCACTATTGTAGATACTATAAATTTATATAGAGTTTATTTTGAAAAAAAAATAACTTAATTTTAACCCTGTATATTTCTCAGAAATATTAAACTGAAGGAATTTAATATGAATAGTCACTTAGACACACGTGTTCTCAATCGATTCGTGTCAAAAATAAATCGATATCTCGAATGGTTTCGGAAATATAGAATTTTTTATACAAGTATGTCAAATTTTTGTTGTATTTCTAGAATTTTTGACAAAATAGTTGAAAATACGAGTTTTCATTAAAAATACGCGAAAAACTTCAGAATTTTGAGTATTTTTTTTAAACTTTCAACGTTTTTCTTCATATTTTTTTGTATTACAACGTTGCCATTCCACTATTGTAGATACTATAAATTTATATAGAGTTTATTTTGAAAAAAAAATAACTTAATTTTAACCCTGTATATTGCTCAGAAATATTAAACTGAAGGAATTTAATATGAACAGTCACTTAGACACACGTGTTCTCAATCGATTCGTGTCAAAAATAAATCGATATCTCGAATGGTTTCGGAAATATAGAATTTTTTATACAAGTATGTCAAATTTTTGTTGTATTTCTAGAATTTTTGACAAAATAGTTGAAAATACGAGTTTTTATTAAAAATACGCGAAAAACCTTAGAATTTTGAGTATTTTTTTTAAACTTTCAACGTTTTTCTTCATATTTTTTTGTATTACAACGTTGCCATTCCACTATTGTAGATACTATAAATATATAGAGTTTATTTTGAAAAAAAAATTACTCAATTTTAACCCTGTATATTTCTCAGAAATATTAAACTGAAGGAATTTAATATGAACAGTCACTTAGACACACGTGTTCTCAATCGATTCGTGTCAAAAATAAATCGATATCTCGAATGGTTTCGGAAATATAGAATTTTTTATACAAGTATATCAAATTTTTATTGTATTCCTAGAATTTTTGACAAAATAGTTGAAAACACGAGTTTTTATTAAAAATACGCGAAAAACTTCAGAATTTTGAGTATTTTTTTTAAACTTTCAACGTTTTTCTTCATATTTTTTTGTATTACAACGTTGCCATTCCACAATTGTAGATACTATAAATTTATATAGAGTTTATTTTGAAAAAAAAAAATTACTCAATTTTAACCCCGTATATTTCTCAGAAATATTAAACTGAAGGAATTTAATATGAATAATCACTTAGACACACGTGTTCTCAATCGATTCGTGTCAAAAATAAATCGATATCTCGAATGGTTTCAGAAATACAGAAGTTCTTTTCGATCGAGCAGAGTCCGGATAATACTTTTGAAGCAATTTTTTAGCTTGTACGGTATTTTTTTTCATCAAGAAGTAATAATAAATCGACACTCGTAAAAATAACTTCACTTAAACGTCTGTCACTTTTTTCCGACTAATCGAAATGTCATGAAATTTCAGTTGGTACTTCATAAACGTCATATGGATTTAACAATGGCAGCGCCATCTGTATGTCAGTCACACGACTTTATTTTCCTTAATAGTTTTTCACATCCATTCTTAAATAATTTTTGTTTGTTTTCTAGTCTAATTGTACAGCTAAATTCATGTTTTGCCTTGTTTTATCCAACCTATAAACTATTATTGTCGTTTTCTTTTTTTAATATACGCCAGCGGACTCAAATTTTCTTTCATATTCCGAGGGTGGCTGCTAAAGCTTTGGATATGGCAACATCGTTGTAAATACGTCATATTTGACATTGACATTATGAAGATTAATGGTTAGGTTAGGTTATCTCAGAATTTATTGTATTACGAGTGTTGTTTGAGTTGTTTACAGATAATAGAAACATTAATTTTTGTCAGAAGTGGTTGATATCTCGTTCGGAATGCCAAAGTGTATTGATATCGATGTAGAATTTATTTTTTGCGAAAATTCGGATTTAAAACGATACTGGATGTACAATAAAAAAGTTTTCCGGGTATCGGCGCGAATGATAAAACCCCCAATACATAACTGAATGTAATTGACGGCGAATTATGTCCCACACGTATGTCGTTCAACAATAACAAATATTTCTAACCATTCCAACAATATTTGCAGATAATAAAGTAATCCTTATGTTTCGCAGACGTTCTCTATTTGGTTCTAACAGCCTTATTGTAATTTAAGAGTCGATGCGTTCTCGCCATCATCTTTTTTAGTTGCTAACCTCTCAATACAGCGAACTGAGATAGACTTCATACAAATTACATTACCACTTAAAACTGGGAATACATTTGTTCGCCTTGTAAGGGATGGTTGGCATCTTCATTGGCATTTTTACATGATATTAAGGCGACGTTTTCCACGTATAAGGTCGAAACGTCTTGGTGGTATGCTTCTCATGTGACGGAAGCTATTTGATGAAATGATGGGTGTTTTTCTTCGATTTTGTGGGAATTTTTTGAAATTTTCTATTTACGATCGCCACCTTCGATCTTTTTTGCATACATATATGACATAATAACTTTCGTTTCTTGGTAATTGTGTATTGAACTATAATTATGATCACTTTAATCGCGCATTATTATAATAGCTACTGCTAAACACTTTACGTGCTGGAATTTTATGAGAATTGTCGATTCTCTTCTCACGAGGTCTGATCCTATCATCGTCAAGCTCTTAAAAATAGTCGACATCACCTCGGGGAGAATCTTTAACCGTTTTTCCAAGTCCGGGAACAGAAAATAATCCCAGGGGCTAGATCTGGCGAATGAGGTAGCTATTCAAACTTTAATTCGTCGATTTTGGCCATTGCAATAACGGTTTCTTCAATAACAACTTTCTTCTTAGCAAAATGTGGCGATTTCTTCGCTCAAACGTTGCAATAAGTTCGTTCCGTATCCCAAGCGCATCCCAAACAACCTTTCCGGCATATGGAACCGATTTTCCCTTTTCAATCCACTGTTTTTATTATTCTTTTATTTAGAAAGTGGACCCACGTTCCGTCCATGATTATAAAAGGCTTTATTTTGATGAAAAATTGTTAAACACTCGATGGAAATATCTTCAGGACGCTGTTTTTGTTCAATTATGAGCAAACGTGGCATCCATCTTGCACACGGCTTTCTCTTGTCCAAATCTCGGAACCTTTTTGTGGATTTGGTCGACCACTGGGATGTTTGTCTTCGCACATTTCACTGTTGAAGAAAAACTGCTTCTATATTGTTTGTGATGGACATGGCGTTCTAAAACTTGTTATATAGATTGTGTACTTTCTAATAGAGTGATATTTTTCAAGAACCTAGTAATTACTAAGACGGGCCAGGTATTTCTAGGACCATCCTCGTAGTGTGGTTTTAAACAAACATTAACTCCAAGTTTAACCATGTATATTTTCCACCAATATGGAACTGAAGGAATCCGATATGAAAATTCACTTGAATTAAAGTTTTCTATATCGATTCATGTCAAAAATAAATCGATATCTCGAATGGTTTCGGAAATATAGAATTTTTTATACAAGTATGTCAAATTTTTGTTGTATTTCTAGAATTTTTGACAAAATAGTTGAAAATACGAGTTTTTATTAAAAATACGCGAAAAACTTTAGAACTGAGAATTTTTTTTAAACTTTCAACGTTTTTCTTCATATTTTTTTGTATTACAACGTTGCCATTCCACTATTGTGGATACCATAAATTTATATAGTTTATATTGAAAAAAAAAAAGTTACTCAATTTTAACCCCGTATATTCCTCAGAAATATTAAACTGAAGGAATTTAATATGAATAGTCACTTAGACACACGTATTCTCAATCGATTCGTGTCAAAAATAAATCGATATCTCGAATGGTTTCGGAAATATAGAATTTTTTATACAAGTATGTGAAATTTTTATTGTATTCCTAGAATTTTTGAAAAAATAGTTGAAAATACGAGTTTTTATTAAAAATACGCGAAAAACCTTAGAATTTTGAGTATTTTTTTTAAACTTTCAACGTTTTTCTTCATATTTTTTTGTATTACAACGTTGCCATTCCACTATTGTAGATACTATAAATTTATATAGAGATTATTTTGAAAAAAAAATTACTTAATTTTAACCCTGTATATTTCTCAGAAATATTAAACTGAAGGAATTTAATATGAACAGTCACTTAGACACACGTCTTCTCAATCGATTCGTGTCAAAAATAAATCGATATCTCGAATGGTTTCGGAAATATAAAATGTTTTATACAAGTATGTCAAATTTTTGATGTATTTCTAGTATTTTTACAAAATAGTTGAAAATACGAGTTTTTATTAAAAATACGCGAAAAACTTTAGAACTGAGAATTTTTTTTAAACTTTCAACGTTTTTCTTCATATTTTTTTGTATTACAACGTTGCCATTCCACTTTTGTAGATACTATAAATTTATATAGAGTTTATTTTGAAAAAAAAATTACTTAATTTCAACCCCGTATATTTCTCAGAAATATTAAACTGAAGGAATTTAATATGAATAATCACTTAGACACGCGTGTTCTCAATCGATTCGTGTCAAAAATAAATCGATATCTCGAATGGTTTCGGAAATATAGAATTTTTTATACAAGCATGTCAAATTATTATAAATATTTTGACAATATAGTTAAAAATACACCTTTAAGACAAAAGTATGGGAAAAACCACTTAATATTAAGTGTATTTGTTCAAAAAATATTCGAAAATCATCTATATCTATAAAAGTATCAAGTTCCGTTTCCGGTTTTCTCATATTACAACGTTGCCAATCCACAACTTAGAACTTGTATAAGTGTATTTTGGATTTCTATCTACTCTACACATAACCTATAAATACGTAGACTATTTTCTTAAAATATCTATGATTTGCACACGGAATCTTCAGGTGTCCAATGTAATGCCCATTCGATATCTCGCTTCATTTCCGAGATATCGATACTTAAAGTTAAAATCAAACCTTAGTTCAAAAAGTATTGAACAGATGGCGCTCAATACTTCGTTTCAAATGAATATTTTATCACTTCAAATTCAATATGAATCTTGTAATTCGATAAATAAAAGATTTTTTATTTAATTTTTGTATTATTTACACTGATACTACAAAATTATGTTGAAAAAATCAGATTTTTATAACAAAATGGCCATTTTTGATAACTTTAATCACTCTGTGTTGAATATAACTTAACATACGATAAATCTATGAATAATTTGATGATTTTCATAGAGAATTTTCGGTTTTTTTTCATTATTTATAAAATAAAAAAACATTTAAAGTTAGTTTCAAGATTTAATCAGTAATTTAATGTAAACATATCCGTTTCGAGCAAAAACTACGTTCCGAATGCTTTCAAAAATTATTATTTTTTTAGACAATTTTGGCTGTAAAAAATTCACGATTTTTAAACTTTTTACACTCGAAAGTGCACCACGAGAAGGTTAGGTTAGGTTAAGTTAAGTTAGGTTAGGTTAAGTTGATATATACAAATATTGAATAAAAATGAATTTTTCCAACGTTAAGTATCGATATCTCGAAAACGAAGCGACATATCGAAAAATTTTATTCTTCATTTTCGACTTATTTTTGGTCGATTTACACAATGGCATCACTAATTTATTCACTAATCAGTCTTATAATCGGACAATTCGTTAAAAATATTTTGCCACGTAGTACGAACGAATTATAAAAGAAAAACGCGACACACCCTGTACATTCCCGATAATGTTGATCCATTGATATGATCGAAGAACTGAAACCCGTTCATATGAGCCTTAATGTACTGATTTAATACCGAATTATATTATTGATATCGGCGAGTATGAAATTTGAAAAAAAATTTTATGTATCAAAAATGGCGTTTTTTTTGTTGTTGTCATCATCGTTATTTGCCTGGCCGAAGTCTGAATGAAAACCACTTTCGAAGGTGCAAAATCCAATATTATTCAGAGCAACATTCTACAAGTTTCGAATCGTATAATGGATATTGGGAATTATTGATAAATCTGATCGAAAGTACAGATTATACCGAATACGATCGGCATTTATAACAGTGAAAATATCGTTTAATTTTTTTTTACTGTCTCCATGTCACGTTAGTTGCATAACGTGAGATAAATCACCTTTTTCCTTATCGATAAACTTACCTAGTGCGGTCCATAAGTTACGTTTTTCCCCGAATATTCCTTCGTTCACGTATTGTGGCACTGTAGTCACCGTCACATACAACAAATTGATTCTGAATCGTCCTCTAACTATCTACACTTCGAAACAAGGTAGATTTGTGTTGATTTTATCTTTTATATTTGTTTTTCTTTGCTTTTTTTATTGTACTCTGTACTTTTATTGTATTGAAGTACAAAAGTTACAAAAGCGCGCCGAAACGAACCGACCTTCGCAGTTATCGGTGTTTATACGAGGCTGTAACGATTGTAACTAATAGTTGTTCATTACCGTGGCGAAGGAAAACACATTTTTTGCACAAAAATCTTGTACTTGTCTTACGCGTCAAATAGGCTTCTGTTACTTATTTATTTGAGCTGAATTTCCTACCAAAAAGTATTTTTTTGAGCTATGCCAATACCTAGTAGTCACTGGGTACCAGATCTGGACTATACGGTGGATGAGGAAGCAATTCAAAGTGTAATTCCTTCAATTTAACCATCGTTACCATCAACTTGTGAATCGGTACATTGTCTCGGTTTTTTACTTCGATTTTTCTTGATTTTTTGCATACAAACGATCAAAAAACTCTATCTACTATTCGTTATTGATTGTCTTTACCTTTTGGAGATAGTCGATGAACAATATTCCTTCCATAATCTTCCCAACTGACTGTTATGTCTTTGGACGCTTCCGAGGTGGTTCACCAGCTGCAATCCACTCAGATGATGATCGTTTTGATTCCGGAGTGAAGTGATGGATCCATTTTTCATCTATTGTCGTATATCGACGCAAAAATCTGTGTAAACATGGCCAAACACTGCTCTGGATCATCAAATCTAAATACATGAACGCATTTCTGTTGGCCGAAGCTGTCGGAAGGCGTATGTACACAATTTCTTCGGAATATACCTGCCAGACAGTCTGCGATAAGCAGTGGCGTCGCGAGAAATAAATATTATACAGGAAGCTGCATTTGAAACGAGAAATTTGGTATTGGAAAACAACAGTAAAGTTTCCAAACGGCTGGATTCACTTGAATTTTGATTCCAATCGGATCGTTTCCCATTTTATTATTTCGTATTTTATTATTTTTGAAATACGTTCGGAATATTCGCATCGATTACTGATTGATGTGCAGAAAATTTCATAGATGAAACGCAACATTGATTAATCGATGTTTGAGTTAGAGAGGACAGCCGACCGAGATGCCGAAGAATAATATACAAATGAAAGTAATGAAAAAAAAATTATACTAATGATTATAGTGAACAAATTACTGTAGTTGATAAATTACGGGTTTAATAGATTAGATACTTCACGTTAATTTAATGTAAAATCCATAATAACTCATTTTAATCGATATAATATAAACTTTAAGAGATTTTAACAAAAACTATTCGAGAAAATTAGATCGAAATTCGACGGCGGGGTGCGAGGAGCGCACGTGCATCTAGCGCACAGGCACGTATAGAAAACATTGAGTGCATCTAGCGCACAGGCACGTTTAGAAAACATTTCGTTTATCTAGCGCGCAGGCACATATAGAAAACATTGAGTGCATCTAGCGCACAGGCACGTATAGAAAAGATTTCGTTTATCTAGCGCACAGGCACGTTTAAAAAACATTTCGTTCATCTAGCGCACCGGCACGTTTAGAAAACATTAAGTGTATCTAGCGCACAGGGACGTATAGAAAACATTTCGTTTATCTAGCGCACAGGCACGTATAGAAAACATTTCGTTTATCTAGCGCACAGACACATTTAGAAAAAAGTTCGTGTATCTAGCGCACAGGCACGTTTAGAAAACATTTCGTTTATCTAGCGCACAGGCACGTATAGAAAACATTTCGTTTATCTAGCGCACAGGCACGTATAGAAAACATTTCGTTTATCTAGCGCACAGACACATTTAGAAAAAAGTTCGTGTATCTAGCGCACAGGCACGTTTAGAAAACATTTCGATTATCTAGCGCACAGGGACGTATAGAAAACATTTCGTTCATCTAGCGCACAGACACATTTAGAAAACATTTTGTTCATCTAGCGCACAGGCACGGATAGAAAACCTTAAGTGCATCTAGTGCACAGGCACATTTACAAAACATTTCGTTTATCTAGCGCACAAGCACGTATAGAAAACATTTCGTTTATCTAGCGCACAGACACATTTAGAAAACATTATGTGCATCTAGTGCACAGGCACATTTAGAAAAAAGTTCATGTGTCTAGCGCACAGGCACGTATAGAAAACATTTCGTTTATCTAGCGCACAGACACATTTAGAAAACATTATGTGCATCTAGTGCACAGGCACATTTAGAAAAAAGTTCATGTGTCTAGCGCACAGGCACGTATAGAAAACATTTCGTTTATCTAGCGCACAGGCACGTATAGAAAACATTTCGTTTATCTAGCGCACAGACACATTTAGAAAAAAGTTCGTGTATCTAGCGCACAGGCACGTTTAGAAAACATTTCGTTTATCTAGCGCACAGGGACGTATAGAAAACATTTCGTTCATCTAGCGTACAGGCACGTATAGAAAACATTTCGTTCATCTAGCGCACAGGCACGGATAGAAAACCTTAAGTGCATCTAGTGCACAGGCACATTTACAAAACATTTCGTTTATCTAGCGCACAAGCACGTATAGAAAACATTTCGTTTATCTAGCGCACAGACACATTTAGAAAACATTATGTGCATCTAGTGCACAGGCACATTTAGAAAAAAGTTCATGTGTCTAGCGCACAGGCACGTATAGAAAACATTTCGTTTATCTAGCGCACAGGCACGTATAGAAAACATTTCGTTTATCTAGCGCACAGACACATTCAGAAAAAAGTTCGTGTATCTAGCGCACAGGCACGTTTAGAAAACATTTCGTTTATCTAGCGCACAGGGACGTATAGAAAACATTTCGTTCATCTAGCGTACAGGCACGTATAGAAAACATTTCGTTCATCTAGCGCACAGGCACGTATAGAAAACATTTCGTTCATCTAGCGCACAGGCACGTTTAGAAAACATTTCGTTTATCTAGCGCACAGGGACGTATAGAAAACATTTCGTTCATCTAGCGCACAGGCACGTTTAGAAAACATTTCGTTTATCTAGCGCACAGGGACGTATAGAAAACATTTTGTTCATCTAGCGCACAAGCACGTATAGAAAACATTTCGTTTATCTAGCGCACAGACACATGTAGAAAACGTTAAGTGCATCTAGCGCACAGGCATAACTAGAAAATATTTCGTTAATTTAGCGCACACAACCTGAAAGATCTTTCGACGAGCGCGCAAGAAAATTTGATCTGTGATCAGTGAGATCTGAAATTTTCCAAAATCTTGAACAAAAATTGATAGGTGTTGGGTTCAAAATAATTATAAAATTTGAATTTTCCGCAAAAAAAGCCTTTTAATTTGAGAATAACGTGCGGATCCAAATTTGACATGATTTGTTTATTAGATGGCGCTGTAATTGTAAGAAAACCCGACATCCATTTTGCGCACAGCTTTCTCGCTCAAATTTCCAGTTAATATACGATATATCGCACTTTATGAAATGCCTACTATGTCTGTTAGCTCTTACACTTTTAGTCAACGATCATCCAGAACCATTTTGTAGATTTTCTTCAATATTTCTAAAGTCGTCACAACTGCGATGCCGGTCATGGCAGGTCGTACTGATTCGTTTAAACTCCACTAAATATTTGACGGATTCATTAAGAGTTTTACCTGGAATTCAGTATCTAATTGCCTTTTAACATTAGGTGTGTACTAAACAAGATACAATAGAGAAACGAATGTTTAAAATTTGCCTAGTTTGTGAAATTCCATATAAAATAATAATGCGCCCTTGCATTTTAACCCCTAATATCGCCACAACCCACATTAAAATGAAAAGGTCTCGTTCCATAATTGAAATCCCGTCACGAGTTGTCTAATCTTCATGACAAGCACGATCACGAGTTGGCGCACGTCCAATAAAATTCCACTATGCTTCGCAATATTTTTTTATCCCGTTGTGTTGTTTTCAGAAACTCTTTTTAACATCGTTATTTTATTATGAGACCCAGTGTATATTTAAAATACCCAGCATACTTCAAAAAGTATGATTCTTATAGTAACGTAGCGAGGAGAATTCCTGTGCTGTTACATCGGCCTGCATGACCCGCAGGTCTTCTCCATACGTTATTGATGACACATGGACGGGTTTCTTCAATTCAATCCGGATTCAGTCGTGATCTACTGCGATTTTTAGTACCACCCATAGACGTACTTATCGATATAATCGTATACTTTTCAGAAAAATCATTATTTGAAATAAAAACAAAATGTTTAGTCCCTGGACATGCACAATGTCATTGATTGTGAAGTGCTAAAACATCTTGTGACAATCTGACAACGTCGCACAAGTTTTTTACATCGCCAGTTATCGTACATAACATATTTGAATAATTAGATTATAATTAATAGCGTGAAATATAATTTCTCGTATTCTAAAATATTTTATACAAATTTTGTTCTCGTTTTTTTTTTTAATGAGACTAAATTGAACTTATCCAAATGTCGATTCATGTGAACAGATACACGCGTTGATCACGCATCGAAGGCGTGGCATACAACTAGTTCTATTTCCAAACAGGGACGCACTCAGGGGTAATTGAAATAATTTGTGTTTTTATTTGTATGTACCAAAAAATCACTAGTTAAGAATAAAAAAGACCTGATTCCAAACTGTTATATATAATAAATAAATTAATATGCGTTATAATACCGGAGGAATCGAAAATTCGCTATTGACAAGTATATATAAAATTTATGGATTAACGTCGTAACTTCAAAAAAATTTTACCCAAGTCGCTATATGGCATCTATTCAATGATTAATATAAGGAACGATCTAAATATACCGGGCTTTTTGAAAGTAAAAGTATTAAAACGACAGTATGATTGGTAAAAAAAAACAATTAAAATCATTAATACAAATCTGTGGAGGGGAAACTATCTTGGATGTCAACGTCAACGGAAGTTACGTCATCCGTCATATTAGCCATATATCAACTGTCAAAATAGATTCACTTTATAAGCTTTGGCTGGTACTTCAAATTAATTACCTTCTATGACTTGAAGCGCCATTTCTGAAATAGATATTTGAATTTAAAAAAGATCTAAAGTACCAGGAAATTAGTTTGCTTAAGAATCCGATCGTTTACGACGAGTTGCGTCACGTAAACTACTCATAACTGTCTAATCGTACTCTTCATTGACAGTTTGGCGGTTTGGAAAGAATTTATTGTGAAGCACAACACTGTAATCGAAGAAAACGATAGTTAGCTTGGTTTTCCATAGCCGATATCGCCATACAAACATTTGCGTCGAAACAAACACACAATAACATGAGATACGGTGCTCACAATTGACAAAAATGACCAAATTTAATTAAAAAATGACTGAATGTCGTGTGACTAACTAAGAAAAACACAAACACAAACAGCAATATAATCATTCCAACGCTTCTCTAACTTCTCGATGTCGTGCTTGTCAATTTCTTACCGACGAGCATTTTTTTGACATCAGTAGTCACTGGGGGCCAGATCTGGTGATTTAGGAAGCAATTCGAAGTGTGTTTCGTTCAATATCCCATTCGTATCCCAAAATACCGAAGCCATAACCTTCTCGGTTGACTATTGTGCCTTCGGACGTGGTTCACCGACTGCAGTCCACTTAGATGATGATCGTTTTGATTCCAGAGTGACGTAATGGATTCGTGTTTCATTCATTGTCACTTATCGACTCAAAAAATCTGATTTATTTCGTGTAAACTTGTAAAATGTCCGTACGACCACGTTTAAATTCAGCAAATGGTTCTTTTCGATGGATCCTTTTGAAGAGATTGCTGAGCTTGTACAATATTTTTTTTTTTTTCATCAAGAAACAATGAAAAATTAACGCACACGAAATTGTTTCGAAAATAACAAAAGCGGCTTCACTTAAACGTCTGTCACTTTTTTGAATAATCGAAATGTCATGAAATTTCAGTTGGTACTTCATAAACGTCAAATAGATTTGACATTGACAGCGCGATCTGTGTGTCAGTCACGCGACTTATCGAATGACGTAATTTCCTACTTTCCAATTTGTATTTGTTTATATTTGATATTGAAATGAAAACTAATTTCGACGTGAAACGCGGTTTGTATTTTATTATCCCGTTAGCTAGTACTGCACTGAACTTCTCGTAGAATTCCCCATAAAGATTATGTAGGTAATCTATGCGCTGCCGCATATATTTAGCGTTCATATTTTATTATTATAGTCCTTGTTTTTCACCGATTTTGCTATTTATGTTGTTCCATTACTTTCTAAGCTATGCTTGTGAAATCGCATGCTACTATATCTCATTTTTGAAACATGAATTTTTCAATAAAACGTTTAACGGAAAGGAAAATATTATTCTAGCAAAAAGATGTAACTAAACATTAAATTAATTCAAGTCTCTTCAGTTAGAACCCTAATATTACAAGCAGATTTTATCAAATGTGAACAGAATTTGTTTTAATTTTCAGAAAGGTTATAATACGGGGTGTGATAAAAAAATTAGTTCGTTTAATTAGAGGTTAAGTATGTACGTCATGCTGTCATGTGTCAACTCATTTTAATATTTTTCTTATTTACGTAATCAGTGGGGGTGAATTCAACCAAAAATTAAAAACACTAAACTATTCACTATGCACTGAAACTTATCACTATACACTTATCTAATTCTTAGCATGCAAATTTTACTTTTTGAAATGTCGCGATGTGTAATATCAAATTATTTACTCCTATGGCCTATGCCCAATGGGATTTCTAGATAATTCGGATTCTAGTCTCTATAAAAACAGTCAAAACATAAAGTAAACATAATTTGAAAAGGAAAATTAGGCGCATTCTATTAACATAATAGAACAGAATCTGTTCCATGTTCTATGTCAGAGGACGAGTTCGTAACATTACCATCAGCTTATTTAACCTCTAAATAATCATCCTGTCATTTGTCAATTCAGTAATAGTTTAAGTAACTTTAAAATATCACACTTTTGTATTATTAATATACGTTAGTTACGGTCTTGCGTCATATTTCCAACTCATAACCTCCAAATTTTCCACTCAAGTATTGAGCAGTATCAAGAATTGTCAAAATCAGCTGATGCCCATTCGAAAATGGCCGCCGTGAGGTAAACAAATCATTTTGTCTTCGTGTTTGTGGTTTGTGAAGTTATTTGATGAATTCTAGATTTTACAATTTCCAGTTTTATTGCCAAATACCTTCTTAATAAGTTGTTACTTTAAATAAGTGCGAAATAGTTGTTTTTTTTGACTTTAGTGGTAGAACTATTGTGAAAAACTGCGAAAATATTCTTAGTTTCGTCTTAATAGCACTAAAACAAAAAAATCTCGCTACCAAAAAAAGCTAACACGTGTACATATGAAATAATAGATTGTTTACCCCACGGTAGCCATTTTGACGTCTAATAAGTTAAGAAGAATCGGATATTTAATTGACATCTGTCATATCATTGTGTACTCCAAAGTTGTGTCAAAAACATTTTTAGGTTATTCCGACCTGGTCACTTCCATAGAATCGAGTATTTTACCATTTGAACCATCCAGTGCAACATAGAAACGGTATTTGATCGTTTGTGGAGGAAAAAAGAGCAAAAAGGCTTTACGACAAAGCAAGATTAACCTTGTTAATTTTGTTTATAGTTTTAGACAATTAAGAAACTTCTAAACTGCTCAAAAAATTTCGCAGCAGATTAGGAAAATGAGAAAGAACAGATGTTCGGATCCGAAAAGAGTAAAGCCGAAAGATTGGTGACGAAAAAGGCAGTGGCCCTTTCCAAATGCACCAGGAAGTACTGATAGCATCCCAAATCATTACGAAAAAACTGCCGTAGAAAGAAAATATGATGGAATTGACTAATTCTTTATCCAAATCTTATAAATTAATTTCATGATTCTCACTGCTTTTTCTCGATGATTTTATGGTAGTTTCGAGTAATAATCTTTTTTGTGGAACTCGTTGACTGAAAACGTAGTGGAAATATTAATTTTACGCCAACTTTGGCAATTAAAGTAAGTCGTTGTAATGGAGAAAAAATAATTTTTTCATTTAGTACCTTTTAGGACGTCAACCATAAAAGTCGAGTCAGAACGAGTCGAAACTAGTTTCTAAATTGTGATATTATACGCTACATTTCAGCAGATTATTACCATGAAATTAAAAATACAAAATGCTACTACAATATTTTGTGCGAGACAAAAAAAAAAGAATCAGAATTTTTCTTATTGAAATATTGAATTGAAAATACGAAAATGGCGATGAGCAAATTGAATTTTTATTATACATTTCAAGTATTGACATTGAAATAACAATAAACAAATCTTCGAAAAACTGCCTGAAATTATTCTTCGATTGCCAAAATGTTCATTATCAACATGGCGGTGCACTGACGTCATTATATAGTAAACAGATAACGACTTTATCTAGTATTTTACTTGTTTTTGTGTTATAAAACGGCTTTTAAAACTTGTAAGTGATGTAAAAAGCCTCAGTGACCTAATAATTTATTGAAACACACGAGAAACTATTTAATCACGTGCCTAGATTGATGAAGAAACTAAAAAATTAGTTACAACTTGTTCGAACGAATTCACTTATCGACTACAACTAAAACTGCGACTTGTATTTGTTCGTTGCAGCTTAATTTTCATATCAAATATTCGAAAAACTGCCTGAAATTATTCTTCGATTGCCAAAATGTTCATTATCAACATGGCGGTGCACTGACGTCATTATATAGTAAACAGATAACGACTTTATCTAGTATTTTACTTGTTTTTGTGTTATAAAACGGCTTTTAAAACTTGTAAGTGATGTAAAAAGCCTCAGTGACCTAATAATTTATTGAAACACACGAGAAACTATTTAATCACGTGCCTAGATTGATGAAGAAACTAAAAAATTAGTTACAACTTGTTCGAACGAATTCACTTATCGACTACAACTAAAACTGCGACTTGTATTTGTTCGTTGCAGCTTAATTTTCATATCAAATATTCGAAAAACTGCCTGAAATTATTCTTCGATTGCCAAAATGTTCATTATCAACATGGCGGTGCACTGACGTCATTATATAGTAAACAGATAACGACTTTATCTAGTATTTTACTTGTTTTTGTGTTATAAAACGTCTTTTAAAACTTATAAGTGATGTAAAAAAGCTCAGTATCCTAATACTTTCTTGAAACACACGAGAAACTATTTAATCACGTGCCTAGATTGATGAAGAAACTAAAAAATCGTTTACAACTTGCACGAAGAGAATCACTTATCGACTACAAATAAACTTAACCAAATCCAATCTTCGAAAAACTGCCTAAAATTATTCTTTGACTGCTAAAACGCTGATTATCAAGATGGCGGTGCAATGACGTCAATATATAGTAAACAGATAACGACTTTTTCTAGTATTTTAATAGTTTTTGTGTTATAAAATGTTTTTCAAAACTTATAATTGATGTATACTGCCTCAGTGTACTAATACATACACAATAAATGAATAAACAAACAATCGCTTGATCATTTTTCGAAGTATTGCCTTGAATGTGTTATGCGACATCTGGCAACGCTGCCTTCGTAAATTGAGTTTAACCAATCGTAATTTTTATGTTTTTTTTTCAGGTAAGCAGCATATTTTTAATGGTTAATAAAGGTTTCGGTGAGTTTTTTGACATATTTTCAAATAAAAAATCTCCATTCGAATTTTCTTCTAATAATTTCATATTTTCCTCTATACCTCGTATAAACACGTATTAGAAAATCTCCTCCACCCCGTATACTGTATACCAACTGTTGATTCAATTCCTTGTTACCAAATTTATGAAAAAAAAATTTCTAGATTCGATTTTAACCTCAAATTATTCATCGTATTATCATTTGTACGGACCACCCACTTATCTAATTACGAGAACTAAAGCCGTTGTATAATATTAATATGGCGAATTATGTTATCACTGGGCGGTAATAAGCTCACCGTGGGTACTTAACAACTACTCGTGTTAAGTCCGGAAGAAAAAGAAGAGGAGCTTCTCGATTGACAGATCGATATTAAATGCTCTTCTTATTCGATTATTGTTGACACTATGTTAAATTATAAACTTTTGTTAGTGTTTTTGTAACAACAAAGTATTCCGAATTATGCGTCAATGCCCAAATATAGAGCTCTAAGTTTTATATTTTTAGAGGTGTGACCGTATTTAGAGAATTGCGCATTTCATTATTGGTCAACTTTAAAGCCTCGTATCTCGGAAATTAAACCGAATTGAAATGTGAAAATTTCACGATTTATAGAAAAACTATTTTTGTTTCGAATGAACTTATCAACACGACTCCATTTTGTACGCTTTGGAAAATATTAATAGTTTTCAGAAACATAATTTTTCGTAAACCATAAATACAACTTTAGAACCCTGTATATTTAAAAATACAAATTTTGGGTATATAAAAATCACACATACTATAGAAAAATCATTCTTAAAACAAATAGGCTCAAATATAGAGCTCCAAGTTTTATATTTTTAGAGATGTGACCGTATTTAGAGAATTGCGCATTTCATTGTTAGTCAACTTTAAAGCCTCGTATCTCGGAAATTAAACCGAATTGAAATGTGAAAATTTCACGATTTATAGAAGAACTATTTTTGTTTCGAATGAACTTATCAACACGACTCCATTTTGTACGCTTTGGAAAATATTAATAGTTTTCAGAAACATAATTTTTCGTAAACCATAAATACAACTTTAGAACCCTGTATATTTAAAAATACAAATTTTGGGTATATAAAAATCACACATACTATAGAAAAATCATTCTTAAAACAAATAGGCTCAAATATAGAGCTCCAAGTTTTATATTTTTAGAGATGTGACTATATTTAGAGAATTGCGCATTTCATTGTTAGTCAACTTTAAAGCCTCGTATCTCGGAAATTAAACCGAATTGAAATGTGAAAATTTCACGATTTATAGAAGAACTATTTTTGTTTCCATTGAACTTATCAACACAACTCCATTTTGTACGCTTTGGACAATATTAATGGTATTCAGAAACATTATTTTTCGTAAACCATAAATACAACTTTAGAACCCTGTATATTCGAAAATACAAATTTTGGGTATATAAAAATCACACATACTATAGAAAAATCATTCTTAAAACAAATAGGCTCAAATATAGAGCTCTAAGTTTTATATTTTTAGAGATGTGACCGTATTTAGAGAATTGCGCATTTCATTGTTAGTCAACTTTAAAGCCTCGTATCTCGGAAATTAAACCGAATTGAAATGTGAAAATTTCACGATTTATAGAAGAACTATTTTTGTTTCGAATGAACTTATCAACACGACTCCATTTTGTACGCTTTGGAAAATATTAGAGTTTTCAGAAACATAATTTTTCGTAAACCATAAATACAACTTTAGAACCCTGTATATTTAAAAATACAAATTTTGGGTATATAAAAATCACACATACTATAGAAAAATCATTCTTAAAACAAATAGGCTCAAATATAGAGCTCCAAGTTTTATATTTTTAGAGGTGTGACCGTATTTAGAGAATTGCGCATTTCATTGTTAGTCAACTTTAAAGCCTCGTATCTCGGAAATTAAACCGAATTGAAATGTGAAAATTTCACGATTTATAGAAGAACTATTTTTGTTTCGAATGAACTTATCAACACGACTCCATTTTGTACGCTTTGGAAAATATTAATAGTTTTCAGAAACATAATTTTTCGTAAACCATAAATACAACTTTAGAACCCTGTATATTTAAAAATACAAATTTTGGGTATATAAAAATCACACATACTATAGAAAAATCATTCTTAAAACAAATAGGCTCAAATATAGAGCTCCAAGTTTTATATTTTTAGAGATGTGACCGTATTTAGAGAATTGCGCATTTCATTGTTAGTCAACTTTAAAGCCTCGTATCTCGGAAATTAAACCGAATTGAAATGTGAAAATTTCACGATTTATAGAAGAACTATTTTTGTTTCGAATGAACTTATCAACACGACTCCATTTTGTACGCTTTGGAAAATATTAATAGTTTTCAGAAACATAATTTTTCGTAAACCATAAATACAACTTTAGAACCCTGTATATTTAAAAATACAAATTTTGGGTATATAAAAATCACACATACTATAGAAAAATCATTCTTAAAACAAATAGGCTCAAATATAGAGCTCCAAGTTTTATATTTTTAGAGGTGTGACCGTATTTAGAGAATTGCGCATTTCATTGTTAGTCAACTTTAAAGCCTCGTATCTCGGAAATTAAACCGAATTGAAATGTGAAAATTTCACGATTTATAGAAGAACTATTTTTGTTTCGAATGAACTTATCAACACGACTCCATTTTGTACGCTTTGGAAAATATTAATAGTATTCAGAAGAATTATTTTTCGTAAACCATAAATACAACTTTAGAACCCTGTATATTCGAAAATACAAATTTTGGGTATATAAAAATCACACATACTATAGAAAAATCATTCTTAAAACAAATAGGCTCAAATATAGAGCTCCAAGTTTTATATTTTTAGAGATGTGACCGTATTTAGAGAATTGCGCATTTCATTGTTAGTCAACTTTAAAGCCTCGTATCTCGGAAATTAAACCGAATTGAAATGTGAAAATTTCACGATTTATAGAAGAACTATTTTTGTTTCGAATGAACTTATCAACACGACTCCATTTTGTACGCTTTGGAAAATATTAATAGTTTTCAGAAACATAATTTTTCGTAAACCATAAATACAACTTTAGAACCCTGTATATTTAAAAATACAAATTTTGGGTATATAAAAATCACACATACTATAGAAAAATCATTCTTAAAACAAATAGGCTCAAATATAGAGCTCCAAGTTTTATATTTTTAGAGGTGTGACCGTATTTAGAGAATTGCGCATTTCATTGTTAGTCAACTTTAAAGCCTCGTATCTCGGAAATTAAACCGAATTGAAATGTGAAAATTTCACGATTTATAGAAGAACTATTTTTGTTTCGAATGAACTTATCAACACGACTCCATTTTGTACGCTTTGGAAAATATTAATAGTATTCAGAAGAATTATTTTTCGTAAACCATAAATACAACTTTAGAACCCTGTATATTCGAAAATACAAATTTTGGGTATATAAAAATCACACATACTATAGAAAAATCATTCTTAAAACAAATAGGCTCAAATATAGAGCTCCAAGTTTTATATTTTTAGAGATGTGACCGTATTTAGAGAATTGCGCATTTCATTGTTAGTCAACTTTAAAGCCTCGTATCTCGGAAATTAAACCGAATTGAAATGTGAAAATTTCACGATTTATAGAAAAACTATTTTTGTTTCGAATGAACTTATCAACACGACTCCATTTAGTACGCTTTGGAATATATTAATGGTATTCAGAAACATTATTTTTCGTAAACCATAAATACAACTTTAGAACCCTGTATATTCGAAAATACAAATTTTAGGTATATAAAAATCACACATACTATAGAAAAATCATACTTAAAACAAAATAGGCTCAATTATAGAGCTCTACGTTCCAGATTTTTAGACATATGAGCACAATTAGAGAAAGTGGACTTTATCTTATTTCCTTTTTAGTCAACTTTAAAGCCTTGTATCTCGGAAAATAAGAGGACTCAAAATTTGAAAATTTTATAGCTTATAGAAGAACAATATACGATTGGAAAGAGCTTATTCACAAAACTCTATCTAGTGCGCTTGGAGACATATGAATGCTTTTACGAAGAATAATCATCGAGCTTGCCGAAGCCAAAAAACTTTAAGCAAATTATCTGCCGGCCAAGCGAGTGTTTTTTAGGATAAAAAATGGTTGATGTAGTAAAAATTCCTGCCTACCGATATAACAGTTAATGCGTGTCGTTACTGTCAACTGTCAGACGTTGAAGCGCGCGATTCAAAACAAAAGGATTGCGTCTCCATCAGGAAAAACGCGCATCTACACACCACCCATGTCACGACTGATCCCATCAGCAGATTTGGATGGAATTCAGTCGTATACTTCCTCTACAACCCGTACTCGGCCCCTAGTAATTACCATCACTTAAAATAAAGAAAAACTTTGGAGGAACGCATTTGACAATCGACCAAGAGACGAAAGAAGAGGTTAATCGTTAAAACTAGTACTAGAGATGAAGATGGTGGAAAGAAGAAGAGAAAGGCCTAGAAAAAATGTTAGATTAGAAGGTATTTGAGATCAGCAGAAGTGAAAAAACGAAGAAAATTCCAGAAAAATTCTCTTTATCTCGAAGAAAACATTTATTTAATATAATTCTTCGTTATTATTTTCTTTCGTCGTAATTTTTTCTTCTTGCAGTTGATCGTTATCGAACAATAGTAGCAAACGAAATTGATGTGAAATATTTTGTAAATTCGCTGCAACATCAATCCCATCTATCGAGTATTCGATTATATCTAGTATAGTAGTTTATTACCGTTAATCAAATTAAAGATGAAGTCAGATCGGTTCTGATCTGTGGTGCTATATTAAAAACCATCTACTTATTTCTGCAATTGTATCCGTTACAAAGATTTTGAAATCTCTGTAACATAAATTACTACCTATACATCAGTAGCGAGCGAAAGAACGAAAATTTTAATAATATCCAATCATTATTATACGAGGTATTGTCGAAAGATTGTACCGTTTCTTTGCTGCTTGCTTTCCTTTTAAAGTCCTTGACATGAATGGGTATAATTGTTCCTCCTGTCACCTTTTTAATCAAAATTATTACTATTTTCAACTTTCTAGAGTTGCTACAGCTACTCGTACTCGAAATCTTCTCAATTATCTATAAATTAACAAAATTAGCAGTGTCTTTCTTAGATAACTTTCGTTGTAGTCACTGGTGGTCGTGGTCCTGCTGTTCTTTCCACCTTGGATGCTTGTGGTAAGACCTCAGCTCCCCGAATCTCCTTCTGAAGAAGTTATCAATAATTTTCCGTTTTAGAGTGATATCTTCCAATGTCTGCTGGATCTGAGTGTACTAATACCTTGTTCTGAAGAAGTTGTCCATCACCTTTTGAATCTCTTTCAAGTACAATTCATGGCATATCATCTGAATCTAAGTGTACCGTGTAATTTTTGCTTCAAACTGTCTTTCTTTGGGCTGATCTACTTTCTTCTAAGTCCTTTATGATCTTTTGAATTCTCTATACGACTGCTGGATCTTAGTGTACCGATCCCTGCTTGTTTTGGTCCGATATACATTCTCCTGATGAAGTCTTCCATGATTTTTTCAATATTCTTCAGGTCTTATGTATGTATAACTGCTGAATCAGTCACTGCTTGCTTCAAGTTGCTGTACGTTATTCCGACGAAGACATCCACGATGTTTGGAAGCTTCTTCAGCTATAATTCTTAGTATATCATCTGGATCTAAATGTACCGTGTAATTTTTGCTTCAAACTGTCTTTCTTTGGGCTGATCTACTTTCTTCTAAGTCGTTTATGATCTTTTGAATTCTCTATACGACTGCTGGATCTTAGTGTACCGATCCCTGCTTGTTTTGGTCCGATATACATTCTCCTGATGAAGTCTTCCATGATTTTTTCAATATTCTTCAGGTCTTATGTATGTATAACTGCTGAAACTGTCACTGCTTGCTTCAAGTTGCTGTACGTTATTCCGACGAAGACATCCACGATGTTTGGAAGCTTCTTCAGCTATAATTCTTAGTATATCATCTGGATCTAAGTGTACCGTGTAATTTTTGCTTCAAACTGTCTTTCTTTGGGCTGATCTACTTTCTTCTAAGTCCTTTATGATCTTTTGAATTCTCTATACGACTGCTGGATCTTAGTGTACCGATCCCTGCTTGTTTTGGTCCGATATACATTCTCCTGATGAAGTCTTCCATGATTTTTTCAATATTCTTCAGGTCTTATGTATGTATAACTGCTGAAACTGTCATTGCTTGCTTCAAGTTGCTGTACGTTATTCCGACGAAGACATCCACGATGTTTGGAAGCTTCTTCAGCTATAATTCTTAGTATATCATCTGAATCTAAGTGTACCGTGTAATTTTTGCTTCAAACTGTCTTTCTTTGGGCTGATCTACTTTCTTCTAAGTCCTTTATGATCTTTTGAATTCTCTATACGACTGCTGGATCTTAGTGTACCGATCCCTGCTTGTTTTGGTCCGATATACATTCTCCTGATGAAGTCTTCCATGATTTTTTCAATATTCTTCAGGTCTTATGTATGTATAACTGCTGAAACTGTCATTGCTTGCTTCAAGTTGCTGTACGTTATTCCGACGAAGACATCCACGATGTTTGGAAGCTTCTTCAGCTATAATTCTTAGTATATCATCTGGATCTAAATGTATCGTGTAATTTTTGCTTCAAACTGTCTTTCTTTGGGCTGATCTACTTTCTTCTAAGTCCTTTATGATCTTTTGAATTCTCTATACGACTGCTGGATCTTAGTGTACCGATCCCTGCTTGTTTTGGTCCGATATACATTCTCCTGATGAAGTCTTCCATGATTTTTTCAATATTCTTCAGGTCTTATGTATGTATAACTGCTGAATCAGTCACCTTGCTTCAAGTTGCTGTACGTTATTCCGACGAAGACATCCACGATGTTTGGAAGCTTCTTCAGCTATAATTCTTAGTATATCATCTGGATCTAAATGTACCGTGTAATTTTTGCTTCAAACTGTCTTTCTTTGGGCTGATCTACTTTCTTCTAAGTCCTTTATGATCTTTTGAATTCTCTATACGACTGCTGGATCTTAGTGTACCGATCCCTGCTTGTTTTGGTCCGATATACATTCTCCTGATGAAGTCTTCCATGATTTTTTCAATATTCTTCAGGTCTTATGTATGTATAACTGCTGAATCAGTCACTGCTTGCTTCAAGTTGCTGTACGTTATTCCGACGAAGACATCCACGATGTTTGGAAGCTTCTTCAGCTATAATTCTTAGTATATCATCTGGATCTAAATGTACCGTGTAATTTTTGCTTCAAACTGTCTTTCTTTGGGCTGATCTACTTTCTTCTAAGTCCTTTATGATCTTTTGAATTCTCTATACGACTGCTGGATCTTAGTGTACCGATCCCTGCTTGTTTTGGTCCGATATACATTCTCCTGATGAAGTCTTCCATGATTTTTTCAATATTCTTCAGGTCTTATGTATGTATAACTGCTGAATCAGTCACTGCTTGCTTCAAGTTGCTGTACGTTATTCCGACGAAGACATCCACGATGTTTGGAAGCTTCTTCAGCTATAATTCTTAGTATATCATCTGGATCTAAATGTACCGTGTAATTTTTGCTTCAAACTGTCTTTCTTTGGGCTGATCTACTTTCTTCTAAGTCCTTTATGATCTTTTGAATTCTCTATACGACTGCTGGATCTTAGTGTACCGATCCCTGCTTGTTTTGGTCCGATATACATTCTCCTGATGAAGTCTTCCATGATTTTTTCAATATTCTTCAGGTCTTATGTATGTATAACTGCTGAATCAGTCACTGCTTGCTTCAAGTTGCTGTACGTTATTCCGACGAAGACATCCACGATGTTTGGAAGCTTCTTCAGCTATAATTCTTAGTATATCATCTGGATCTAAATGTACCGTGTAATTTTTGCTTCAAACTGTCTTTCTTTGGGCTGATCTACTTTCTTCTAAGTCGTTTATGATCTTTTGAATTCTCTATACGACTGCTGGATCTTAGTGTACCGATCCCTGCTTGTTTTGGTACGATATACATTCTCCTGATGAAGTCTTCCATGATTTTTTCAATATTCTTCAGGTCTTATGTATGTATAACTGCTGAATCAGTCACTGCTTGCTTCAAGTTGCTGTACGTTATTCCGACGAAGACATCCACGATGTTTGGAAGCTTCTTCAGCTATAATTCTTAGTATATCATCTGGATCTAAATGTACCGTGTAATTTTTGCTTCAAACTGTCTTTCTTTGGGCTGATCTACTTTCTTCTAAGTCGTTTATGATCTTTTGAATTCTCTATACGACTGCTGGATCTTAGTGTACCGATCCCTGCTTGTTTTGGTACGATATACATTCTCCTGATGAAGTCTTCCATGATTTTTTCAATATTCTTCAGGTCTTATGTATGTATAACTGCTGAAACTGTCACTGCTTGCTTCAAGTTGCTGTACGTTATTCCGACGAAGACATCCACGATGTTTGGAAGCTTCTTCAGCTATAATTCTTAGTATATCATCTGGATCTAAATGTACCGTGTAATTTTTGCTTCAAACTGTCTTTCTTTGGGCTGATCTACTTTCTTCTAAGTCGTTTATGATCTTTTGAATTCTCTATACGACTGCTGGATCTTAGTGTACCGATCCCTGCTTGTTTTGGTACGATATACATTCTCCTGATGAAGTCTTCCATGATTTTTTCAATATTCTTCAGGTCTTATGTATGTATAACTGCTGAATCAGTCACTGCTTGCTTCAAGTTGCTGTACGTTATTCCGACGAAGACATCCACGATGTTTGGAAGCTTCTTCAGCTATAATTCTTAGTATATCATCTGGATCTAAGTGTTTTTTCAACTGATTACTTTAGATTGTTTCTTTTTCCATTGATACCTGATGGTGTTCTCCTTGAGGACGACGTTGACGAGGTCGTACTTGATCCAGTCATCCTTGTCGTCGTCTCATTCTACTAGATAATTCAACTAATCTTTGACTTTACTCAGTTTTTGTTCTGAAGTCTCTGAAGTCCTCTTGACGGCGATGACATTATCTTTTGCATAGATAACCATCATGGTATGTTCGTCTTGGGGCCGATGTACACTCTAGAGTACAAATATAAGATCCCAGCGTTGCCAGATTGTGAAAATGGTAAACAAATAGAGTAAACTTCATCACTTTCATCGCTTTCATCAATATCTACTGTTAGTTGTAACGTAATTTCTAATTTATTACAAAATATGATGGTAATCTGGAAATTTCATGCTACCGTCTTATAAAACAATGTTTATATATACATTACGAGCTGAAACAATTCCTCAAAGGCATCATAAATTACATCAACACCGAAAGGTGGTTACGAATCGAATCTAACAATGAGGCAAATAACAATTTGTACACAATAGCTCGGGGGGGCAGGATCGTTGGTGAATCTGTTTATATTTATAGGTTAGGAAGCATATAATACGATTATTTATTCGGTTATTCAATGTACACAACATATTTTAATTATAATAAGATTAAATAATAGTTAAAACGTTAGAAATTTAGTCGGAACTTACCTGTGGCTGATAAACTAAATTTTTCTACTTGATTACTTATATTTGAGTATGCTACTTGAGGAAAAACTTCTGGAGACCCACGTACGGATCCAATATTTCCAAAAAAGAGCAGTACTCGCATATTAATTGAAAATTCAGATGTTTCCATCGAATATTTGGTAATGTTTCATAACCATGGATGAAACTACGTACTCGAAACAAAAGAACGAGCTCCAAAGAAGGCGAAGACTTGCACCAGCTCACAAATTCGTCATTGCAATGGTCAAAATTGATGAATTGAAGTTTGATCTGCTATTTCATGCCTCAAATTTCGCCAGATTCAGCCCCCTGTTCCTAGACTTGAAAAATGACTCGGTGGTTCAAAGATTTTCCAATATTGAAGCGGTAATTTCGGCAGTTGATGACTATTTTGAGAAACTTGACGGTTCTTATTATAAAAAACTTCTGGAACTATTCTCGTAAGCCTTCAAACAAAAGCACTGACGACAAAGTTAAATTTTGAGGTTATAATGACAACAAAACATCAAACTACAAGATAAAAGTGAAAATATCGGAAAATCGATTATGAAATAACGTCCACAATATACGCTAACAATTTTTGAGTTAGATTTAACGTAAAATCAATCAAAATATCACAAATTTCGAGCGTTACATAACGCCATCTATTGGTAAGAGATAGATTCTAAATTTAGAAACAATCCAAGTTCACTTTATCAATTTTTAAATGTTACGGAACCTCTTGGTCGGGTGCACGTAACCCGTAAAAATCATTGTATCGAGATATGCATCAATCTATCAGTGGATCAATAAATCATGTACATAAGAGATGGATGCGCGGTACTTATAGAGGTTATGAACAAAAAAAAAAAAAAAAAATGAAATTCGATTCGATTGATCGAAGAATCGATATGTCCAACCTCATTTCGTTGATTGATGATAAATTGACGTGATTTTAAGTTCAATTATTCTCGTACTTATCAGCTGCGGAGTTTGTTTGAATTTTTTTTTGTTTTTTGCGAGAAAACAAATTATTTATTGATAATTTTACGCGGTCGGTATTTCAAAGTGTACTTAATCGAAATTGAAAAGCGTTTTTTATACGATAAATGTAGAAAAGTTGTTTGGAATCAATCTCCGGGCACATTAGCGATTAGCGAAACTGATCTCGGTCTTGATCTTACAAAAAATGCACCACCGAGACCAGTGGAAGGCTTGCGAGACCAAGACCAAGACCTAGTTGTGCGAAACTTGTTCAATGAGATGATTTTAATATATTTTTACTCTTTAGGACCAATTATAAGACACAAAACCCGCAAAACTCTTGCAAAAAGACCAAGACCTCATAGGAGGTAGCAAAACCAAGACCAAGTCGATCTTGGTTTTCATTATAATGAATACCTCAAACTCGACTTATTATCCAACCACATCTTCTTGCATTTTGACTTCGAAATCTGCAAGTAAAGAGATATTTTATTGAACCAAGTTACTGGGTTCTTCAGCCAGAAGTTGGTCTTCTTCTTGGACCATTTATAAAATGTTATCATCACTTAATACATTAATACCCAGTCGGTCCAAGGAATCTTGAGCATTCGACTCTAAAGACACGTTCCGAACGGTTCTAATGTTTGAAACTGGATAGAGAAGCATTCTTCGAGAGAGTTTTGTCTTTTTGACAAGCTGGATTGTCATTTGCATGTAAGGTTTCGTTCAGTACAAGTTGAGGATGAGTGGAGTCAATATTTGTCCTTAGATTTCGATGTTTGGCGATTGATTCCAATTATTTTCAGGTCCTTATTGTTAATTACAGTTCCTTTATCTATGTCCAACATTTAATGCTTTTTCTATGTAATATTTCTACTAATAAATCTAATTGCTTGCATCCACACTCTCTTTGCTGATTTACTTCAACTGTTTCGATCAAATCAAAAATTTCCCAACCGAATTGAAGACGCAATTCTAAGTGAGATAATAAAAGTATAGTAATGACCTTGAAAAGGACTAATTTGATTCATGTGCTGTAACAATCTAAGGTAATTAGACAAATAGAACAAAATTCCTACAAGATTAATAACAAATAAGGTTTTATTCAGCTAAATTTTGGGATATGGCAACACTGAAGTGACTACGTCAAATTTGACATTGCGATCATGACGTTTGACACTTTTAATAGGGAACGTACTTAGAACGTTTTGTCATACGAGTGTTTTTTGATTAAGTACTTGAAACATTTATTTGGATCAAAAAATGTAATTAAATTGGTTCGATTGGTGCAAAGAACTACTTCAAAAAACTTCTACAAGATCGTTTTGGACGATGGGACGATTTTTTTTTTGAAATAATGGAAAAAAGTTGTTTTTAGTTTTGTTTACACCGATTTCGTTCGAATAAAATATAATAAAGAATCCCAAAACTTTCTCACAGTAAACGGACACAAAAAAATAATAATAACATTCATTTTTTGTATGTAAGAGAACGACGAAAAATATATTACGTGATAACGATAAATAAATTTACATATATGCTGGATTTTGTGAATGAGAAGCACTTATTATTTAAATTAGTATACTACTTTGAGCTGGGGATAATGGAACACAAGAAACCTTCAGACTATCTTTCACAATGGTCTTTTAATTTACGTAATTGCTCTTAGGACGCCAAACTGAAGATCGTTCACCAGGGGCGGCTAGCGCACAATATTCCCAACAAATCACCCTGTGCGTCAAAAATAAAATTGCCCCATCAAATTTTTGTAGATAATAATTCGGCTTCCTTTTCAATTAAACTGTTGGTTCAAAAAAATAAGTTTTAAAATTGATATTTGACTTTTGTACGATTTTTGGAATGTGTTTTGCACGGCAATTTTTGAAAATATGTAAAGAAATAGTATTTCTTTAGTTTTAATACGGTTTACTTTATTTATCTGTGAATTATGATGTCTATGATATATCTGTCATCTATGTCACAAATGTCACTGTCACAAATGTCAATTTTGATTGATTACAATAATAAAATAGAGGTTAATTTAATATAGGTCAAGAAAAATCGATTATTTAATAAAGATTTGAAGAAATAAACATTTAATGTCGTCCGTGAGTTATGATGTCTATGATAGATTTGTCATGGAATGTCACAAATGTCACTGTCACAAATGTCAATTTCGATTGATTAGAATAATAAAATAGAAGTTAATTTAATATAGGTCAAAAAATATCGATTATTTACGAAAGATTTGAAGAAATAAACATTAAATGTCAATTTTTTTGGTTTTTGAATACGGTTTACTCCATTTATCTGTGAATTATGATGTCTATAATACATCTGTCATCTATGTCATAAATGTCACTATCACAAATGTCAATTTTGATTGATTAGAATAATAAAATAGAAGTTAATTTAATATAGGTCAAGAAAAATCGATTAATTAATAAAGATTTGAAGAAATAAACATTAAATGTCATTTTTTTTGTTTTTTGATTATGGTTTACTTTATTCATCTATGCGTTATGATATCTATGATAGATTTGTCATGGAATGTCACAAATGTCACTGTCACAAATGTCAATTTCGATTGATTAGAATAATAAAATAGAAGTTAATTTAATATAGGTCAAGATATATCGATTATTTACGAAAGATTTGAAGAAATAAACATTAAATGTCAATTTTTTTGGTTTTTGAATACGATTTACTCCATTTATCTGTGAATTATGATGTCTATAATACATCTGTCATCTATGTCATAAATGTCACTATCACAAATGTCAATTTTGATTGATTACAATAATAAAATAGAAGTTAATTTAATATAGGTCAAGAAAAATCGATTAATTAATAAAGATTTGAAGAAATAAACATTAAATGTCATTTTTTTTGTTTTTTGATTATGGTTTACTTTATTCATCTATGCGTTATGATATCTATGATAGATTTGTCATGGAATGTCACAAATGTCACTGTCACAAATGTCAATTTCGATTGATTAGAATAATAAAATAGAAGTTAATTTAATATAGGTCAAGATATATCGATTATTTACGAAAGATTTGAAGAAATAAACATTAAATGTCAATTTTTTTGGTTTTTGAATACGATTTACTCCATTTATCTGTGAATTATGATGTCTATAATACATCTGTCATCTATGTCATAAATGTCACTATCACAAATGTCAATTTTGATTGATTACAATAATAAAATAGAAGTTAATTTAATATAGGTCAAGAAAAATCGATTATTTACAAAAGATTTGAAGAAATAAACATTAAATGTCATTTTTTTTTGTTTTTTGATTGTGGTTTACTTTATTTATCTGTGAGTTATGATGTCTATGATAGATTTGTCATGGAATATCACAAATGTCACTGTCACAAATGTCAATTTCGATTGATTAGAATAATAAAATAGAAGTTAATTTAATATAGGTCAAGAAATATCGATTATTTACGAAAGATTTGAAGAAATAAACATTAAATGTCAATTTTTTTGGTTTTTGAATACGGTTTACTCCATTTATCTGTGAATTATGATGTCTATAATACATCTGTCATCTATGTCATAAATGTCACTATCACAAATGTCAATTTTGATTGATTAGAATAATAAAATAGAAGTTAATTTAATATAGGTCAAGAAAAATCGATTATTTACGAAAGATTTGAAGAAATAAACATTAAATGTCGTTTTTTTTGTTTTTTAATGTGGGATTTAGTTATATAATGTAAAACAGTTTATTAATATCACGTATGTAGTGCATTTTAGAGCAACACATATGTTTATTCCAATTAATTTGCCTTTTGTATGATTTTTGGAATGTGTTTTGCATATTTTATCAACAATTTTCAAAAATATAAATACTCTTTTGTTAAATTTTCATTTTATAATCGTTTGTATGTCAATAAAAAACATTTTTTTGCTTATTTCTTCATTTTTATCCGTGCAATTAGTTTCCAATCAGAATTTATACAAATTTTTCTAATTTATATTTGTTCGACGTTTCATCACATCTTGAAAAACGAAAAACCATCAACGACGAGTATTATTGCAACGTTTGAACGAAGATATCAAGCAATTTTGGTTATAGCGTCAGACTCGTACCAAAAGAACCTCTGCAAAAACAACGTCGAGTAGATCTCACAAAAAAAACCGTAGCTAAGGACTTTAAATTCACCACTGGCGGATCTATGGGTTTTATTATCTAAACTGGTCAATAGTCCTACGAATAGCGCTTCAAAATTAACCGAAAAAGATACTAGGGAACCCAGCGTTTACTGATCTGTTGATCAGACTGCCAAAGATCTTCGTCTTCCATTTCACACGCTCCCTGGTGCACAAAATTTGTGGATTTGATGAAGAAGAAAGTGCTGTTTCATCAAGACAATACACCAGCTCACCATCGGTTATTGCAATGGCCAAAATTAATGAATTAAAGTTTAAATCGAGTCCCAAACCTGAAAAAATGATTTGGTAATTCAAAGATTTACCAGGACGAGAAACATCGTCGTTTATTCACTCTTTTTGGTAAAAATTTAGTAAATTATTCCGATTTTTTCAAAATTTATAAATTCATGCGACATTTTCTATTTCTGAAGCATCAGAAATAAAGCACTCGATCAAACAATCATTTAGTAGCTGGTGTCTACTTAACAATAAACCGAAAATTATTTATATAGTCGCGAGGACCCAACTAATCCCTCTTATAACGAGTGGTATTGTTTGGAAATACCTTAGAGACACCACGAGGCGCTCTGGTTCATCAAAAGCGACGGCATGTGTGAAAATAGGGTGGCAAAATGCTATACAAAGGATGTTATTGATTATTATTTATGAAGTGGGTTCACATATGGCAGAAACTAGTTAAACTTTACGCAAATCTACTTTTGTATAATGCTTCTCACTAATCAGAATATACCATTTTTTTTAACATACATCAAAAATGAAAATTCCTAATCCCTTATTGAGACTAGTTTCAAATTCCCGCGTTGGTTTGATCGTTTTTTTAGCGAAGGATTTCCCCTTGAGGATACTTTGCAACCAGCTCGTCCACCTGGAGTGAGAGTCCACCTGAAATGTAGAGTAAAGGATTCATCTAAACAACCAGAAAATGGAAAAGCGGTGGTTAGAGACGAAGAACGATTACCAAATACCAGCCGAGAGTCTTCAATGTGTGTTTGGTGGAATTATGAAGATTTACTGTACTTCCAAATCTTCCCAGAAGATCGAGCTGTCAATGCTGAGGTGTATATCGGGTAACTGATACAAATTTATGAGATTCTTAGGCTAAAACACTAAATAAAATCGAAGAATTTGGTGGAGTTTGCACCGTCAGATTATTATTTATTGATATCCACGAAAAAAATTGAAAAAAACTCCGACCAAATGCTATAAATTGTTGCCAGAGGTCTATGGGGACAATTCTCTATCTCGTGCGCGTGTTTTTGTGTGGTGCGCGCGCTCTAGTGAAGGCCGAGTAAGCACTGAAGATGACCAGCACCAAGTGGATGAAACTGTGACCAAAATCAACCAAAATGTGCGTGCAGATCGTCGAATTATCATCCGGGTGATTGCCGATAAAAGAAACGGTTAGGAAAATTTTACACTGTGCGAAGTTGGTGCCAAAAAAATCTGACTCCTGACCAAAAGTTCCTGCATCAACGGGTCCGCTCAGATTTCCTTGAAAAGTTAGAAAAAGATCTGTTTTGAAAAGGATCCGATTTGAGTCGATGGAAGCGGTAAACCAGAGCTGCTGGAGGCCCTCACCAAAGAGGACTTCCAGCACCGTAAGTCTATGCGAAGCTGGTGCCAAAAAATCTGACTCCTGACCCAAAGTTCCCGCATCAACGGGTCCGTTCAGATTTCCTTGAAAAGTTAGAAAAAGGTCTGTTTTGAAAGGGATCCGATTTGAGTCGATGGAAGCGGTAAACCAGAGCTGCTGGAGGCCCTCACCAAAGAGGACTTCCAGCACCGTAAGTCTATGCGAAGCTGGTGCCAAAAAATCTGACTCCTGACCAAAAGTTCCTGCATCAACGGGTCCGCTCAGATTTCCTTGAAAAGTTAGAAAAAGATCTGTTTTGAAAGGGATCCGATTTGAGTCGATGGAAGCGGTAAACCAGAGCTGCTGGAGGCCCTCACCAAAGAGGACTTCCAGCACCGTAAGTCTATGCGAAGCTGGTGCCAAAAAATCTGACTCCTGACCAAAAGTTCCTGCATCAACGGGTCCGTTCAGATTTCCTTGAAAAGTTAGAAAAAGGTCTGTTTTGAAAGGGATCCGATTTGAGTCGATGGAAGCGGTAAACCAGAGCTGCTGGAGGCCCTCACCAAAGAGGACTTCCAGCACCGTAAGTCTATGCGAAGCTGGTGCCAAAAAATCTGACTCCTGACCCAAAGTTCCCGCATCAACGGGTCCGTTCAGATTTCCTTGAAAAGTTAGAAAAAGATCTGTTTTGAAAGGGATCCGATTTGAGTCGATGGAAGCGGTAAACCAGAGCTCCTAGAGGCCTTCACCAAAGAGGACTTGTTTGGATCAATGGAAAAAACGTATGGAAAGATGTGTGGCGAAGGGATGGATAACAAAACCCTTTTTCGTAACTAGTCTCGTTATTTAATAGCCACATCTCGTATTCTTGTGGATCAGGCTTTTCAACGATCTGTAATCCCGGAATCTACCAGGTTTTCAGTAGTTCATTGAGGCGACAATCTCCCGACAATTATTAATTGAGTTTCACTATTTCTACCCATCATAATCTCTCTTGTACGATTATTTGGCTCAATGACATCTTTGAATTCTTACTCGAACCACGTTCTATTCCTTTTGGTGGCCCTGTGATTGTCCCAACTCCGGAAACATTGACCAAAAGCCAGTGCGAAGATGGTGCCCAAAAATCTGACTCCTGACCAAAAGCTAATCTGCTCAGATTTCTTTGAAATGGACCCGATTTGAGTCGATGGAAGCGGTAAACCAGAGCTCCTAGAGCTCCTCACCAAAGAGGACTTCCAGCACTGTTTGGATCAATGGAAAAAACGTATGGGAAGGTGTGTGGCGAGGGGAAGTGACTATATTGAAGGGGAGTATTCGAATGTAGGATAATTTTTATAATAAAACCATTTTTTCATAACCAGTCTCGTTATTTAATACCCAGATCTCGAATACTTGTTTAAAGCATTTTTATGTGGACCTTCACGTTCTTCTTCTTTTTTCTCCATACCATTAGCA
Source organism: Diorhabda sublineata (assembly GCF_026230105.1). Classification (NCBI taxonomy): domain Eukaryota; kingdom Metazoa; phylum Arthropoda; class Insecta; order Coleoptera; family Chrysomelidae; genus Diorhabda; species Diorhabda sublineata. The sequence continues at coordinate 18,750,974 of NC_079483.1, forward strand.
TCAAAAAAACTATTGCGACTTCATTTACTCTCCAAATATGCCCCAACCTTCTTATTTTTTCCATTTTTTCAATTGTATTTCTTTGACATTCTTCGTAGTTTCTTAATCCACACCTACATTGTTTCCTCTGGTGATTCTTCATCATTTTATTCTAATTTATCTATTTCTTCTGTTAAAAATTCTTGAAAACGTTTCTTTCGAATCTCCTTCAACTTTTTCTCTCCGATTTTCCTTTTGCCTTGTTTCCTTCAATTAGTTTTTTATAAATCGCTTCCGTGTTATTATTTAGTTTGTCTTTCATTTTCATTTTTTTCACTTAGTAAGCGAATTCTTCGTGTTTAGTTTTAATTTTATGTGATAAATGACTTATGTTGAAGCCATTAACTAATGTCCTTCAAAATGAAATCAGATCTTGTCCAGTCCAAAGATGGACTGCAGTTAATTCGAAAAGAGAGGTAGCCGTGCCTCTGTTAACTTTTCTGAACCTAAAATCAAAGTATTAATAACGCTACTCCTCCCGTTTTTTAACCCTTTCGATTGGATCGTCACGATAGAGAATCACAACCATAACACACTCGAAGAGGTAAGTCCAGACAAGAGGTGATTGACTTGAAAAATTGGACCTTGCCTGCGGATTAACCCCGACGAGGCTCCCTATTTTTTACCTGAATAAAACTGGTAGAAACCGAAGTGTTTATTTATACAGGGAGCTAACCGAAACAAACGTTCCGTTCCGTTCAGTTAATAAACAACTTTTTAAATATTATTTCACCAAATTTAACTCGCATCTTGATTGTTTTGACTTATTCCATTGCGTTATAAACGAAATAGATGAAAAAAACGACTTTTATACACCTCAAACTCATTTTTAGAACGATACTATTTTCTCCAAAAAAAACCTCCTCTTCTTCATTCCTTTTTTTGCTTTTCCCACCGCGATTTCCTTCTTCATTACTGTCTTTATGGTTACTTCTTCTTTGCTACTCTATTTTCTTTCTTGTCTTCTTGTTCTATAGCTTTCCGTTTCATCATCTTCCTCAGTTTCTCCTTTGGATAACTTCTTTTCACTTTCACCTCTTGATCTAATTCACAAACTTCTCTATCTGTTGCCCACCACCAACAATAAAATCGAAATTACTCACTGTATTGAATTCTCCATAAAAAGAATCACTTGGACATAGGTATGGGTTGCGAGGAGACTGTGGAATATGTCTACTGCGCGGGATGAATTATCTTCAACCACGTCCAAGTGCGTTTCCATTTTCCTGCGTCTATGTTCCTCAAAATAGCGGTGAAAAAGTAAAACTGTAGCTTATGGAGAATGTAAAAGTCTTTGGTGTTTTAATTTAGAGGTTTCTCTACTTCAATAGAGTCCATTATGCCCTAGGGCGAGACAGAACAAACTCTATCGTATACAATAGGAAACAGTTGGATCCCGATGGTGAAAAAAGAAGCGAGATGGTGTAGAGATGGATTTTCAGAGCGGAGAATGAAACTCAAAGAAGTTAAAGACCAAGAACCAATGGTTGGAGGTGGTTAGAAGTGATTGGATGTTTATACTAACTGAAAAACACCGATAAGATGTAGACGACCAGATAGTTCACCAAGTAATGAAATTCAAATACTTGGGAATCGAGATTTCAGGATTTGGAGACGTAGAAAAGGAAGTGGGAGAGCAAACAACTGAAGCCTCGTTTGAACTAAACCATATGGCGAAATAAACAAGGCCACGGTAAGACCCGTAATGATCTACCGGTCAGAAACGACGAAAACCAAAACAATAATGGAAACAGCAAAGATGAAAGTGCTACGCAGGATTTGAGGAAGAATCCCACTGGACAAGGAAAGAATATTGCGCAAAATAGATGAAGTCAACGAATGGGTTCTATCAAGAAAGAAATCCCCATTGGTCCGAAGGAGTACCGGCCGGGAAAAACTTGGAGCTACAACTTTGAAGCAGGATAGGGGATGTCGAAGATAAAACAGGCGACTAGTCTGAAGATACAGAAAGATAATACCAACAACGAAAATGATATTCCTCTAGAAAGTGTGGAAGGAAAGGTTTCTGAAGAATACCGAAACGGTAAGGGCTAGGACCAGAAGAGGACAACATAGAGAAAAGTTAAAACAAACTCAACCCCACGTCTTACAGGGTAGATAGACGTAAAGCGACACGATAAACCACAATCTTCATAGTAAAAAAACGTTTGAATTGCAAACAAAATCGAACATAGAAAAGAGAAACCGCATCTTGCACGGTAGGTAGACCGTATCAGCCCGTTCTGTGGCGTATATTATTAAAGCTGATTATTGTCGTGGCTATTGAACAATGGGTATATCGAAAGTCTATAATTTGCAGTTGAAATAAATTGGTTGGTAGACGTCCCGATTATTAGATGGCTGTTCTCTTTTTAATTCATAACTAGACGTATTTTCTTTTACTCTAAAAGGCGACAGCGATAAAATTACGAATAATAACAAGTTAATTAATTAACTCTATTGGAAAATACGCAATCTATGCTGTATATGTTGGTTGGGTTAAGTTGGTCGGCGAAGCTGAACTAGATTCTACTTGGAATGAAACTGCTTCTTCATCGTCAACGATAAAATATTGGGTAGCGGACTTTGAACGAGGGCGTGAGACCAAAATCGCAATAATCGAGCAAATGCGGTGACGACACCAGAAATTTTAAAGAAAATCCACTGGATTATCGTCGACTGGAGGCGCGTCAGCTAGGAGACATATTAGAGGTCCATCAACCGTCAAAATAATGGAATTAAACGAAATAATCGGCTTTAAAGAACGCATAAGCAGACAAGGCCGTATTTCGCTATGAAGAAAACGTTATTTCATCGAGACAATGAACCTTATGCATCCTTATTCGCTAGATTTAGTTCCATCGGATTATTTTCTATTCCCGGACTCCAATTCGACGATTAACAAGCTTTTGACTGCGTGTCACACCAAAAAATGATCAACCGGAATTTACCTGCACCAGCAACAGTCGAAATCGAGTGGCCACGTCAGAAGAGGCGTGCGACAAGGATGCGACAGATCAAAGATCATTGGAAACGTTATAAACAATCTTCGTTACGCAGATGACACCGTGGTAACGGCCAGTAGCCTACCAGACCTCCAATCTCTCGTGGACGTTTGGTAATCTAAAAAATACGAAGAAACGCCACCATAAGACTCCACGGAGAGATTATCGTACGAGTTTCATCTCTAAGATACCAGGAATGCGACCCAAAACTCAAGAATTGAGCAAGCGCGGAAAACTCCGAACAACTTCAGGTAAAACGCAACCTCAGCGTGGAACTCCGGACCAGAATGCGTCGCTGTTACATTTTTACCGGTCTTCCGTGCGGAAGTTGGACCATGGACGCGGTTACAGGGAAAAAAATTGATCTGAACATAGGACAAACAAAGAGATACTACAGCAAATGGGTAACTTGTCACCAGAATATTAATTATCCAAACTCAGACTTGTTTAGTTCGTAAATAATTCATGTTATAAATCGCTTAAAAGCAGTTGAATAATTAGTGGATAAACCTTATTTTTCATTACTCGAAAAATACTAGAAATATAACATTTTCCTTTATCTATAATAATGAATATAAATTATTTCTATAAGCCAAACAGGTTTTCGAAGAAACTTGATTTATCTGCTAAGATAAACTGTAGGAAAAAAATTTATGGCAACTGGAAGGAATTTAATGGTAATGTGTGATATATGCACCTGCATTCGAGATGCATAAAGAACAACTATACGCTCAAGAAAGACATGAATTAAATTGTTAATAATAATGTTCATTCTCAATTATCGTCATATAAATTCGAAAAACCCGTTTTCTAATATATCATTTGTTGGGAACGATTTATTTATCGTAATTTCCGAATGTTTTGTCTAATATATTAAATTTGAATTGGTTTAATTATGTGAAAATAATTTATCGTAGTCGAAACTTTGTAATTCTCTGTGTTCTACGAGTTGAATTATGTAATCGGTCCACCTTTTCCTTTACCTGAAATAGCCCCAGTTGGCGCATCCTTATCTCGACACGCGCTTCGACTAATTGGATGAAAGATCGAGAAATTTGAAGAAACCGAAATCCAGAACACGGCCGAAAACGTAAAATACTGTCGAAACTTTTAAAATAAAAAGTTTTTCGCTGGAAACAGCATTTCGGAAACTCTAGAATGAAACGATATTGTAGTATGGAGATTAAATCACTTAAGGACTCTCGCGAGGCGCCTCCTGGAGGCTCTGTACTCGAGCGGAGACAACGGGAGTGGTGGACTTGCATTTCCTCGTGTAGAGAGTGTGGATCGGGCAATATACGCCCTGAAATGATGCAAAAAGCGCTCGATGAATTGGAAAAAGGGCGAAAAAGTTTTAAGGGACTGCATTAAGACTGGACAAACCAAAATCCGGGCGTCGAAGATGTTTTAGAATGGTCGAAAATATTATTAGGTTTGTACGTATGTTATTTTGCGTTTTAGACAAATATTCTGGTCTGCAGTCTCACAAAATTCGATTGGTGCGAGAATTGAAGCCTCAGGTTATAGATGAAGGCATCTAAAGTGACCGGAAGGACTCAAATCCCATGCATTTTTTCGAAATGCATTTTTTTGAAAAAAATTTTACCCTTTGCAGATCCTTATAAATTATTTTTTTACGAAGACACCCTTGTAGATATGAAAATGGTTTCTGTACGATTGTTTTTATCAGGGTCAGACGTATTTGAATGCATATTGAAAAATTTTAAATTTCATACAGGGTGCGTATAAAAAGTGTTTAAAGTTTAACTTCATAAATATCAAATTTCTTTTATTTTTTAAATAGAACCACCCGGTTTTTTCTATTTTAATCCATTCTGGGGTAAAAAATAAAGCAAACAGTATATTTTCGTATACCTAAATCTTACCGTTATTATTATTAAATGATATCTATAGATTTTTATAGATGTAGGTGTGGTGTAAATTTTATTTTGACCCGTTGATACAGAAAACTTTTAATATCTGGATAACCATAAGGTTTAGGTATAGGAGTTTATATGAATTTGCTATATTTTTTACCCCTGAATGCATTAAAATAGAAAAAGCCGGGTGGTTCTATTAAAAAAAAATAAAGAAATTTGATATTTATAAAGTTAAACTTCGAACACTTTTTATACACACCCTGTATAAAATTTAAACTTTTTCAACGTAGATTCAAATACGTCTGACTTTGATAAAAACAACCGAATAGAAACCATTTTCATATCTGTAAGGGTATTTTCGTAAAAAAATAATTTATGAGGGTCTGCAAAGGGTGAAATTTTTTACAAAAAAATTAATAACTCGAAAAGTATGTATTTTTGGAAAAAAGGTTTTAGACGAAAGTATACCAAAATTTCACGTAGATTCCAGAAATGTATTAATAAAAATAAACAAAATTACAGTCGACAGTCCACCTAAAGTGACCGGAAGGACTCAAATCCCATGCATTTTTTCGAAATTCATTTTTTTGAAAAAAATTTTACCCTTTGCAGATCCTTATAAATTATTTTTTTAAGAGAATACCCTTAAAGATATAGAAATGGTTTCTGTACGATTGTTTTTATCAAGGTCAGACGTATTTGAATGCATATTGAAAAATTTTAAATTTCATACAGGGTGCGTATAAAAAGTGTTTAAAGTTTAACTTCATAAATATCAAATTTCTTTTATTTTTTAAATAGAACCACCCGGTTTTTTCTATTTTAATCCATTCTGGGGTAAAAAATAAAGCAAACAGTATATTTTCGTATACCTAAATCTTACCGTTATTATTATTAAATGATATCTATAGATTTTTATAGATGTAGGTGTGGTGTAAATTTTATTTTGACCCGTTGATACAGAAAACTTTTAATATCTGGATAACCATAAGGTTTAGGTATAGGAGTTTATATGAATTTGCTATATTTTTTACCCCTGAATGCATTAAAATAGAAAAAACCGGGTGGTTCTATTAAAAAAAAATAAAGAAATTTGATATTTATAAAGTTAAACTTTGAACACTTTTTATACACACCCTGTATAAAATTTAAACTTTTTCAACGTAGATTCAAATACGTCTGACTTTGATAAAAACAACCGAATAGAAACCATTTTCATATCTGTAAGGGTATTTTCGTAAAAAAATAATTTATGAGGGTCTGCAAAGGGTGAAATTTTTTACAAAAAAATTAATAACTCGAAAAGTATGTATTTTTGGAAAAAAGGTTTTAGACGAAAGTATACCAAAATTTCACGTAGATTCCAGAAATGTATTAATAAAAATAAACAAAATTACAGTCGACAGTCCACCTAAAGTGACCGGAAGGACTCAAATCCCATGCATTTTTTCGAAATTCATTTTTTTGAAAAAAATTTTACCCTTTGCAGATCCTTATAAATTATTTTTTTAAGAGAATACCCTTAAAGATATAGAAATGGTTTCTGTACGATTGTTTTTATCAAGGTCAGACGTATTTGAATGCATATTGAAAAATTTTAAATTTCATACAGGGTGCGTATAAAAAGTGTTTAAAGTTTAACTTCATAAATATCAAATTTCTTTTATTTTTTAAATAGAACCACCCGGTTTTTTCTATTTTAATCCATTCTGGGGTAAAAAATAAAGCAAACAGTATATTTTCGTATACCTAAATCTTACCGTTATTATTATTAAATGATATCTATAGATTTTTATAGATGTAGGTGTGGTGTAAATTTTATTTTGACCCGTTGATACAGAAAACTTTTAATATCTGGATAACCATAAGGTTTAGGTATAGGAAAGTTTATATGAATTTGCTATATTTTTTACCCCTGAATGCATTAAAATAGAAAAAACCGGGTGTTTCTATTTAAAAAAATATAGAAATTTGATATTTATGAAGTTAAACTTTGAACACTTTTTATACACACCCTGTATAAAATTAAAAATTTTTCAACGTAGATTCAAATACGTCTGACCTTGATAAAAACAACCGAATAGAAACCATTTTCATATCTGTAAGGGTATTTTCGTAAAAAAATAATTTATGAGGGTCTGCAAAGGGTAAAATTTTTTACAAAAAAATTAATAACTCGAAAAGTATGCATTTTTCGAAAAAAGTTTTTAGACGAAAGTTTACCAAAATTTCACGTAGATTTCAGAAATTTATTAATATACAGTGCGTCCCATTAAGAATAACAAAATTACAGTCGACAGCCCACCTAAAGTGACCGGAAGGACTCAAATCCCATGCATTTTTGAAAAATTTCGTTTAAAAATTATCACAGCAAATTTTCTCTTCGCATCAAACCAAATTCTACAACTGGCTGTCCTCTGTTGGAGATTTACACAACTAATAATTACAACCCAAAGGAAAATTTTATTTTTGACAATAAATCGGACCAAAAAGTGGAAAATAGAGTTTAAAAAAAGTAAAAAACACATGAAATTAAAAAGTTTATAACAATACCATTCATTAATTATCGTTTTTTAGTTAGTTGTTAGTTTATTTGATCTTAATACAAAATTTAAGGTTCGGGAAAGGAAAAAAAACACGTAAACATTGATTAGAAATGTAAAAGTTATTAAATTTAATTCATCCCATTAAATTCCTATTCATTTAAATTGAAATTTTATGTCAGTGCTCGATATGTAAATCTAAAATTTTATAGAATCATCAAATTACCCCCCGGCGGAATGTTTATACCATTTACCGCTTTAATACTATTGAGCATGTTCTCAATCAACTTTTAATACTGAAAAATATCCGATGTAATCGAATATTCCTTTAATTTCTACTCGTTAGAACCGTTAACACAAAATGTACTATTCAAAGTTGCAAATTAACTTTTCGAATTACGTTAACGGACATCTTATAATCGAAAAGTTCGTAAACTTGAACGTAGATGGCGCTACTAGTATTAAATTCGTACCGTTTTCATTCAGCCCCTACTTCGGTAGCCACGTGTGTACATTTTACGCACATTAGTTCATTTGTTCCAAAAAAAAATTGGTACAACGACTTTTTCTGTATTCGGATCTGAAGAGGATGCTTCCAATGATAGTTTTGTTATTTTTTTTTCAACCTCCAATGGGCTGTAAAGCAGAAAAAATCATCACCAAAACTAAATGTAGCAGCGAATGATTGGAGGTGAGTTGTAATGGTTTCTTCGAGCTCCAAGTCATTGATTCAGTTCAAGGAAAAGATGAAAATCACTCGCTCGACTTGCTGAAGAAGTCGTGGGGTACAGAGCGCTGTGGGGGCAGACTTTACCGTAGATCAGAACAGATCCAAGCCTCTTCGGTTATTTTGAATGGTTTCACAAAACGAATCTGCTGCGTAAAATAGTTCGGCTCGATTGGATATTATGGGTTTGGGGGAATTTAGTTTCCGGTGCGTCATATAGAATCCTCGTTTCATAACTTGCCATAATGGATTTCAAAAAATCTCCTCCATCGGTAGTGCAGCGGCGAAGAAACTCGAAAGCTTCAAGTCTGCATCGTAGGGACCCAGCGATCGCAAACTTTTCTGTAGTGAAGATCTTGAAGCTTCCGGAAATTGCAGCCATAAAAATTTGTGTGCGTGACCTTCTCCATGTACGTGAACATCTACCTGCAGGTGTGGAGAACGTTGATTTCTTTTCAATGAAAGCTTGATGATTCTCAAGTTTTTAGCGTCCTTTGATAAAATTTTACTCCTAGTAGCCTAGGTATTTCGATATTTTCAAGATTGGCCCCATGTTTCTCTTTTTTCTTTTACTCTTTGTCGTCTCGTTGAGCCCTTCTTATACAGGATGTCCCAGCACGAGTTAAAACTATCTGTATATATACGGCAAAATACTTATAGTAAAATCATGAAAATTTCTACGTTTGTTTGTTTGTTTGTTGTTTTGAATGGAACACCCTGTATATTAATACATTTTTGAAATCTACGTAAAATTTTGGTAAACTTTTGTCCGAAAACTTTTTTCGAAAAATTCATACATTTCGAGTTATTAATTTTTTTCTAAAAAATTTTACCCTTTGCAGATCCTCATAAATTATTTTTTTACGAGAATACCCTTAAAGATATGGAAATGGTTTCTGTACGATTGTTTTTATCAAAGTCAGACGTATTTGAATACATATTGAAAATTTTTTAATTTTATACAGGGTGTGTATAAAGAGTGTTCAAAGTATAACTTCGTAAATATCGAAAATTTCTACGTTTGGGTTTTCGGATACGATTCCACCGGAAGTCGATGGAACTTTGTTATTTTGACTGGAACACCCTGTATATTAATACATTTTTGAAATCTACGTAAAATTTTGGTAAACTTTTGTCCGAAAACTTTTTTCGAAAAATTCATACATTTCGAGTTATTAATTTTTTTCTAAAAAATTTTACCCTTTGCAGATCCTCATAAATTATTTTTTTACGAGAATACCCTTAAAGATATGGAAATGGTTTCTGTACGATTGTTTTTATCAAAGTCAGACGTATTTGAATACATATTGAAAATTTTTTAATTTTATACAGGGTGTGTATAAAGAGTGTTCAAAGTATAACTTCGTAAATATCGAAAATTTCTACGTTTGGGTTTTCGGATACGATTCCACCGGAAGTCGATGGAACTTTGTTATTTTGACTGGAACACCCTGTATATTAATACATTTTTGAAATCTACGTGAAATTTAGGTAAACTTTTGTCTGAAAACTTTTTTCGAAAAATTCATACATTTCGAGTTATTAATTTTTTTCTAAAAAATTTTACCCTTTGCAGATCCTTATAAATTATTTTTTTACGAGAATACCCTTAAAGATATGGAAATGGTTTCTGTACGATTGTTTTTATCAAAGTCAGACGTATTTGAATACATATTAAAAATTTTTTAATTTTATACAGGGTGTGTATAAAGAGTGTTCAAATTATAACTTCGTAAATATCGAAAATTTCTACGTTTGGGTTTTCGGATACGGTTCCACCGGAAGTCGATAGAACTTTGTTATTTTGACTGGAACACCCTGTATATTAATACATTTTTGAAATCTACGTGAAATTTAGGTATACTTTTGTCCGAAAACTTTTTTCGAAAAATTCATACATTTCGAGTTATTAATTTTTTTCTAAAAAATTTTACCCTTTGCAGATCCTCATAAATTATTTTTTTACGAGAATACCCTTAAAGATATGGAAATGGTTTCTGTACGATTGTTTTTATCAAAGTCAGACGTATTTGAATACATATTGAAAATTTTTTAATTTTATACAGGGTGTGTATAAAGAGTGTTCAAAGTATAACTTCGTAAATATCGAAAATTTCTACGTTTGGGTTTTCGGATACGATTCCACCGGAAGTCGATGGAACTTTGTTATTTTGACTGGAACACCCTGTATATTAATACATTTTTGAAATCTACGTGAAATTTAGGTAAACTTTTGTCTGAAAACTTTTTTCGAAAAATTCATACATTTCGAGTTATTAATTTTTTTCTAAAAAATTTTACCCTTTGCAGATCCTTATAAATTATTTTTTTACGAGAATACCCTTAAAGATATGGAAATGGTTTCTGTACGATTGTTTTTATCAAAGTCAGACGTATTTGAATACATATTGAAAATTTTTTAATTTTATACAGGGTGTGTATAAAGAGTGTTCAAAGTATAACTTCGTAAATATCAAATTTCTATATTTTTTTAAATAGAACCACCCGGTTTTTTCTATTTTAATGCATTCAGGGGTGAAAAATAAAGCAAATAGTATACTTTCGTATACCTAATTCGTATACCTATTATTATTAAATGATTTCTATAGATTTTTAATTTTGATATTTATGAAGTTAAACTTTGAACACTTTTTATACGCACCCTGTATAAAATTTAAAATTTTTCAATTTAGATTCAAATACGTCTGACCTTGATAAAAACAACCGAATAGAAACCATTTTCATATCTGTAAAGGTATTTTCGTAAAAAAATAATTTATGAGGGTCTGCAAAGGGTAAAATTTTTTACAAAATAATTAATAACTCGAAAAGTATGAATTTTTCGAAAAAAGTTTTTAGGCAAAAGTATACCAAAATTTCACGTAGATTTCAAAAATGTATTAATATACAGGACGTCCCATTAAAAATAACAAAATAACGGTAGAAAAGATCGTATCCGATAACCCAATTATTCTGCCATATATACAGATAGTTTTAACTCGTCTTGGGACACCCTGTATATAATGAAAAATACAAAAACTATAAATTCCACGATTCTTTTCTACTTAAAATGTTTTCATACTTCAAATAATATTTTTTTTATCTTATATTAGGTTAGGTTAGGACTAATCTGGATATTCATTCGATAAAACCTCGTACATACTATATACCTAGGTATTTCGATATCCCGACCATCTGGAATGATTTGGAAGTACCCAAAACCTTCGCAATTACACCAGACATACAACCCGCTCGAATCAACTTCTCTTTGTGGCGGATTTTGGTAATTGTCCTCGTCCTAACCAATTTTTTTTCACGTTCTGATTGTCTAGATGAATCCCGATTGCTACCCATCCACGAAGAGCTCTCCACCATTAAAATTATCGAACCAACGCTATTTCCTTCCCTCATTAACCGTGTCTTCTTCTATTTTACATATAGGCGTCACCGCCGTTTCAAACTTTGAACAAGTAAAGCAACAACTTTGTTTTTTTTTTTTCATATTAAATCGCTTCCACGACGATAATTATTTAGATATTATGTACGAAATATAAGAAATCCGGTGTGGTTGCAAGGGCCCACCCAAATAACGTCCAGTACATACTTTCAATCTTGTACGAAGAGCGTGTCTAATTCGTAAACGTATAATAAAATTTCATACAATTTCCTTTCAATAAAAATTCAATTCACACCGTACGAAATGGACCGTATAAAAATATGAAAAAGGACACCGCTGCTGAGGAATATCGAAAAAGTAATCGCACCATTAAATTGTTCATAAGAGCATCGTCACTTGTGGAATACCCACGGTCGGGCTCGACGTAATCGGACGGCGTGTGTGAAATCGATGTTCATTTATTTAACTGATACCCGGTGGCATAACACACACTCCATTTACTCTTGATAAACCTCAAGGAAAAGCCAACTCGATAATGTTTTAACACACATCTAATTAATGCTACTTCACAATGTCAAACGTCAAGTGATTTCACTGACAGATGTTTACCTATATTACGTAATACGGCTGCAGCGTTCATTAACTTTGCTGACGGATGACAAGATAAAACTTTAATGGCGGACATTTTCTATAATAGACAAGTCAAATTTAGTAACTAAATTTCAATATCCCACGAAAACTATAACGAAAAAATAAATGTTCGCGAAAACAAAGTACTTTTAGTAGTTACCAAAATAAATATCCAGTATATATTGCAGTCTCAGATATAGAAAAAGCTGTAGACCATCTTCAAACTATTTAGATTGTGTACTTCAAGCAACTATCGCCATCTTTAAGTCAGTCCAGGACTGTACTTGGCTTACAATCGTAGATAACGAACCTATAATTAAGAATTGTACAGAGTTGTACTTGAAGATAATTTCAGTAAAATTAAATACGAAAAAGGAAGTAGTTGCTTCGAAGTTTTACTTGTAACAAAATTTTGTATTGAATGCGTCTACTCCGTCTATAAATTTTGAAACGCGTTGTACAACGAATTCATTACGTTTATCCGCGAAGGAAAATGTAACAGACAAGATAAGTTGAGATTAATAATTGCGTGATTTGCCGTTCCCAACGATGCAGAAGCCATTAAAAGTTTTAAACTTGGTTCAACTACAATTTGCAACACGTAAGATGCTTGTTCATCGACTCCCAATAGCGTAAGAATCAGGACCGGCTTTACGGCTATAAATCAATATTCTCGGCAACATAAACAAAGATAAGGGTCGGATTGGGCTGGATAAGTTTCGAACAAACGATTTACACTTAAATAGAGTGACCATGTGTGTAGAATAGGTAAAAACTGATAAATTATTGGTGTTTTTTTTTGTAAAAATATTTCGCAGCACTCCCGATACAAAAGAAACAGTCGAGACAGTGGATTAGAAAGGGCGGATCTACTCCGAAAAAGACAAAAACGGTTTTATTGCTCGATTATTCGTTTCGGATCTGTCATTTACCTTTGTACGTCTTGACATCGCGTTGTTTCCCGAACGGACATACTGTATATGTTAGAAAACCGATTTTAAATTCATTACATGCCAACAATTCTCACGATTTATGCACGAACAGTACATTATAATTCGAAATTGATTCTTAGACAGTTGGTTTCACATTAACAACTATTCGTCCATGTTAACAGAATACACACAATTACGTACCCATTGTCATACCAATCGGTGAGTTTTCAATTTCAAATATTACAAAAATCGATATGAGACATACGAATCGTCGACTATTTGATCCCATTTGTTTTAAGTAGAAGTAGGACGCTGCTTTTTGACTTCCCTGTCCAATTGCTCCAAAAAAAAACTCAATCGGATTGAGATCGGGTGATTTTTGATGCCAAATCATCGTTCTCCAAGTCTCCAGTCGATTTTCCTCCAAAATATCCCCAAACCATCACCGAGTTCCGACGTGTTTTACTTCCTTTTGATCTCTTAGATCTGGAAACCTCAAATTTTGACTAACTACTCCATAAAACTCCCTCCCATTTTGCAAGCCTCTTTAACCCACAAATTTTTTTTATTTTGACGTTTCAAAAGAGGTTTCTTCATCGCCAAACTTCCAAAAAGGTCTTCTTTGCATTGTAGAAGTATTTAAATGCAGATTCATTGATCTGAACTGCTATCTCTGGGCTTCTGAATCGTCGATCGTGTTTACTGATGCAATACCATAAGTTTATTTTCAGAAAACGAGGTTTTTCGAGGCCGTTTTGACTGTTTTCCATCACCAAAGCTCCTGGTGGATACGTATGTGAAACAATGAAGATCTACGTACGTTTATATCAACAGTAGGCTTCCGAATAGTCCGGGAAACGTTCAATTGCGATTAAATCCTCAAGAACGAGGTTGTCGATTGATTTAGGACGCTGCTTTTTGACCTCCCTGTCCAATTCGTCGCACAAAACCTTAATCGGATTGAGATCGGGTGATTTTTGATGCCAAATCATCGTTCTTCGTTTCCAATTCTTTCAATTACTCATCTCGTAGCTTCGAGGAATGTTTGGGATCGTTGACGTGCTGGAAAATGAAATTTTTTGCCAATCAGGTGTTAGTCACAACATCTCCAAGTCTCCAGTCGATTTTCCTCCAAAATATCCCCAAACCATCACCGAGTTCCGACGTGTTTTACTTCCTTTTGATCTCTTAGATCTGGAAACCTCAAATTTTGACTAACTACTCCATAAAACTCCCTCCCATTTTGCAAGCCTCTTTAACCCACAAATTTTTTTTATTTTGACGTTTCAAAAGAGGTTTCTTCATCGCCAAACTTCCAAAAAGGTCTTCTTTGCATTGTAGAAGTATTTAAATGCAGATTCATTGATCTGAACTGCTATCTCTGGGCTTCTGAATCGTCGATCGTGTTTACTGATGCAATACCATAAGTTTATTTTCAGAAAACGAGGTTTTTCGAGGCCGTTTTGACTGTTTTCCATCACCAAAGCTCCTGGTGGATACGTATGTGAAACAATGAAGATCTACGTACGTTTATATCAACAGTAGGCTTCCGAATAGTCCGGGAAACGTTCAATTGCGATTAAATCCTCAAGAACGAGGTTGTCGATTGATTTAGGACGCTGCTTTTTGACCTCCCTGTCCAATTCGTCGCACAAAACCTTAATCGGATTGAGATCGGGTGATTTTTGATGCCAAATCATCGTTCTTCGTTTCCAATTCTTTCAATTACTCATCTCGTAGCTTCGAGGAATGTTTGGGATCGTTGACGTGCTGGAAAATGAAATTTTTTGCCAATCAGGTGTTAGTCACAACATCTCCAAGTCTCCAGTCGATTTACGTCCAAAATATCCCCAAACCATCACCGAGTTCCGACGTGTTTTACTTCCTTTTGATCTCTTAGATCTGGAAACCTCAAATTTTGACTAACTACTCCATAAAACTCCCTCCCATTTTGCAAGCCTCTTTAACCCACAACATTTTTTTTATTTTGACGTTTCAAAAGAGGTTTCTTCATCGCCAAACTTCCAAAAAGGTCTTCTTTGCACTGTAGAAGTATTAAAATGCAGATCCATTGATCTGAACTGCTACCTCGAGGCTTCAGAATCGTCGATCGTGTTTACTGATACAATACCATAAGTTTATCTTCAGAAAACGAGGTTTTTCGAGGCCGTTTTGACTGTTTTCCATCACCAAAGCTCCTGGTGGATACGTATGTGAAACAATGAAGATCTACGTACGTTTATATCAACAGTAGGCTTCCGAATAGTCCGGGAAACGTTCAATTGCGATTAAATCCTCCAGAACGAGGTTGTCGATTGATTTAGGACGCTGCTTTTTGACCTCCCTGTCCAATTCGTCCCACAAAACCTTAATCGGATTGAGATCGGGTGATTTTTGATGCCAAATCATCGTTCTTCGTTTCCAATTCTTTCAATTACTCATCTCGTAGCTTCGAGGAATGTTTGGGATCGTTGACGTGCTGGAAAATGAATTTTTTGCCAATCAGGGGTTAGTTTCAGCATTCTCCTTTAATATTTTTTATAGTCTCTAGCCGATTTTCCTCCAAAACATCTCCAAACCATCACCTAGCCTCCGCCGTGTTTTATAGTCGATATTAAACATGGACCTAACGTTCCTTCTTCTTCTTCAGCCCACACAGTTTTATTTTGACGTTTCAAAAGAGGTTTCTTCATCGCCAACCTTCCAAAAAGGTCTTCTTTGCACTGTAGAAGTATTAAAATGCAGATCCATTGATCTGAACTGCTACCTCGAGGCTTCAGAATCGTCGATCGTGTTTACTGATGTAATACCATAAGTTTATCTTCAGAAAACGAGGTTTTTCGAGGCCGTTCTGACTGTTTTCCATCACCAAAGCTCCTGGTGGATACGTGTGTGAAACAATGTACGTTCATATCAACAGTAGGCTTCCGAATAGTCCGGGAAACGTTCCATTGCGATTAAATCCTCAAGAGACGTATCTCCCGCGTCCAAGCAACGCCAAGACAAACTTTCTTTCGTGATAGAAGTCTTCATTATTCGACAACGCTTTTCATACAAGGTATTCCAGATTGAAACGATCGTACCTCGTATAGTAAAACGAATTTTTTACGCGACTGTAATGTCGGAAGGTTGAAGAATAGTCGAGACCTCGGAACAGTTTCAATTTATATTTCTATTGTACGGACAATAAGTCAATTGAAGGTAAGTAGTTACTATCACACCACACGTCCAGACATCAATCAACATTTATACCTACATAATAAACAAATTATAAAAACGTCTAATATACTTTGAAGTGATATCATCCACTTAAACGCATGATTATAGTCTTTCAAATACTCCCAATCTAGAGATATCTCGTTTTTTAAGCGCCCGTCTTTCCTCTCGGTCCTCGTCCAACCAACTTTCGAGGTACTTACCTCGAAACTACCACTGATTATCATAAACTTGATCTTGATAGTTTATAGCAGCATTCCGACCAATCGGGCGCTCTGGTTCGATCCTTTTGATGTCATTAGGCAAGTTGTGAGGCTTGAACCGCGTTCGTGTGAATTCTGGGTACTCTCAGATGACGTGGTGTGCAGTTTCGTCCTCCTCCGTGCAGCGACGGCACTCCGGATCGTCCGTGGTGCCCATGGTATTGATATGGCGTCTCAGGTAACCGTTTCTGGTCACTAGTCCCTTATTTAGTTGGAGAAGTTACTTGGTGTAAGACGTACAAGGTCCATCTACATGTGGTTAGGTTATCTATCTTTGCCGAGCTCTCCCAGCAAGCGAACCGTTGAAAGAAGCGATAGCTACACTTTTAGGTACACCAAGGATTGGTTCTGCGTCCATGAATCCCAATCTGACGAGCTGGATCTGGCAGACATCACTCCCTAGATTCCGTAGGACTTCCTTGCACTTCAACACACCTATTCGGTCGTTTTGGTCTGTATGGCGGCTCTGCTATTGATATTACTGTCAACTTTAAGATTTGTGATAAGATTAATACTGAATAATTAGCTAAATAGCTAAAATTTTAGTTTTAGTTTTAGTCGAGATCGCAAACTATCCGAACCGCCCTCGTATACATCTAAGTATTATAGCTGCGGCGGGGAATTGATATCGAACAATTTTTTTGAGATAAAACGAAGATAAATTGGTAAAAAAAATACAGATGATTGATACAATCGATGAAGAGTTGTTATACCATTACCGAGAAGAATCAAGAACGTTGATTTTTATTCATAAGTTTTGCCCGGCGCCTGTATTTACTATACCAGTACAAAAAGAAAGCTTCTGCGGCAACGTTAGCTGCAACCTAGTCCATGAACGTAGAAAAGGGGTTCACTATATTTACTATCATGAAGGATCGTAAGGTCCGCAGTATCGGTTTATTTTTGGAAAAAACCTTGTGTAACGACTAATAAAGGCTTATTTCTATTCGAGATAATCTTTAAAAGTTGTCGATAGTTTAGTTTTGGAGATAAACTGTATAGAAACCTCAATATCTGTTTATTTTTGGAAAAAACAGTCTGTAACGACTGATGGAGGCTTATTTCTGTTCGAGATAATCTTCAAAAGTTATCGACAGTTTAGTTTTGGAGATAAATGGTCTAGAAACCTCAATATCTGTTTATTTTTGGAAAAAACAGTCTGTAACGACTGATGGAGGGTTATTTCTGTTCGAGATAATCTTCAAAAGTTGTCGACAGTTTAGTTTTGGAGATAAACGGTCTAGAAACCTCAATATCGGTTTATTTTTGGAAAAAACAGTCTGTAACGACTGATGGAGGGTTATTTCTGTTCGAGATAATCTTCAAAAGTTGTCGACAGTTTAGTTTTGGAGATAAACGGTCTAGAAACCTCAATATCGGTTTATTTTTGGAAAAAACAATCTGTAACGACTAATGGAGGCTTATTTCTGTTCGAGATAATCTTCAAAAGTTGTCGACAGTTTAGTTTTGGAGATAAACGGTCTAGAAACCTCAATATCGGTTTATTTTTGGAAAAAACAGTCTGTAACGACTGATGGAGGGTTATTTCTGTTCGAGATAATCTTCAAAAGTTGTCGACAGTTTAGTTTTGGAGATAAACGGTCTAGAAACCTCAATATCGGTTTATTTTTGGAAAAAACAGTCTGTAACGACTGATGGAGGGTTATTTCTGTTCGAGATAATCTTCAAAAGTTGTCGACAGTTTAGTTTTGGAGATAAACGGTCTAGAAACCTCAATATCGGTTTATTTTTGGAAAAAACAGTCTGTAACGACTGATGGAGGGTTATTTCTGTTCGAGATAATCTTCAAAAGTTGTCGACAGTTTAGTTTTGGAGATAAATGGTCTAGAAACCTCAATATCTGTTTATTTTTGGAAAAAACAGTCTGTAACGACTGATGGAGGCTTATTTCTGTTCGAGATAATCTTCAAAAGTTATCGACAGTTTAGTTTTGGAGATAAATGGTCTAGAAACCTCAATATCTGTTTATTTTTGGAAAAAACAGTCTGTAACGACTGATGGAGGCTTATTTCTGTTCGAGGTAATCTTCAAAAGTTGTCGACAGTTTAGTTTTGGAGATAAATGGTCTAGAAACCTCAATATCTGTTTATTTTTGGAAAAAACAGTCTGTAACGACTGATGGAGGCTTATTTCTATTCGAGATAATCTTCAAAAGTTGTCGACAGTTTAGTTTTGGAGATAAACGGTCTAGAAACCTCAATATCGGTTTATTTTTGGAAAAAACAGTCTGTAACGACTGATGGAGGCTTATTTCTATTCGAGATAATCTTCAAAAGTTGTCGACAGTTTAGTTTTGGAGATAAATGGTCTAGAAACCTCAATATCTGTTTATTTTTGGAAAAAACAGTCTGTAACGACTGATGGAGGCTTATTTCTATTCGAGATAATCTTCAAAAGTTGTCGACAGTTTAGTTTTGGAGATAAACGGTCTAGAAACCTCAATATCGGTTTATTTTTGGAAAAAACAGTCTGTAACGACTGATGGAGGCTTATTTCTATTCGAGATAATCTTCAAAAGTTGTCGACAGTTTAGTTTTGGAGATAAATGGTCTAGAAACCTCAATATCTGTTTATTTTTGGAAAAAACAGTCTGTAACGACTGATGGAGGCTTATTTCTGTTCGAGATAATCTTCAAAAGTTGTCGACAGTTTAGTTTTGGAGATAAATGGTCTAGAAACCTCAATATCGGTTTATTTTTGGAGAAAATAGTCTGTAACGACTGATGGAGGCTTATTTCTGTTCGAGATAATCTTTAAAAGTTATCGACAGTTTAGTTTTGGAGATAAATGGTCTAGAAACCTCAATATCTGTTTATTTTTGGAAAAAACTCACTTTTTTGAAGATGAAAAGGGACGCAGTGAATTCAGGACGTTTCGGGCAGATGTTAATCGACTTAAAAGTTTTAACCAACTCTTCAATAGACCTCTGTCACTTGCTCGTGAAATTTTTCATGAAAAATCAATCTCCAGGAGAGACGAAATAAGTTTTCCTGTGTAGTTAAGTCGAATCTAAAGTTTCTGCCAATAAATCGACTTCTTTGTCATAATTGGACGATGCTATTTCCAAGGAATAAACTCTTTAGCAATGTATTTTGAAATATAACAAACGTTTTTTCGTTACGTTTCTTAAAATTGTTTTTTTCGAATGCGGATTTTCTTTTCGGACACTTTGTATATATAGTGATCGAAATAAAACATTTTTTATCGACATTTCACTTTGTATTCACCTCGATGCCTCCTAATTTTTCAACATGAAACTGATATTATAAACGGGTGTCAATTTATGTAATTTTTTTCAAAAAAAACGAAGTCAAATTTCATAAATTCTTATATCTTATGTCAATACTTATTAAAAATTCCAAAATACCATCAAATACAGGTTGTTCTTGACGCATATGCCTAAGGAATAATATATACGACTGAATATCTAGAAAACTAAATTTATTTTCGTGGTTTTTTACTATACGAGTAGTTATCAATCTGAAAACGAAATATTTCATCGAGCGCAAGTATGTTTGAGTACGGCCCTGACCTGGCAACAAACTGGAAAGACGAGTCGCTCATTGGACCGTCGTCGTATATGATAAAAGCTACGCCTGTGGCGGTCAATAGCCTACTACGATTTCGATATACAGGTGCAAATGTTTAGTAGGCTGTGTGGGTCATCGGAACCCGAATCATTTTGTTGTCGAATGATTCGAGGAAAATAATTGTCGCAAATACGCCTACTTCTCATATCGTGTTATGCTAAACAGTTAGATGACGATGTTGTTTTAAATGTTATGTAAAAAGAGCACAAACTGTCTGTGTTATCACAAACTAGATATTCGATTGAATATCGGTTAAATTTTATCCGAAATTCGATGTAAAAACATTGGCACCCACCAAATTTACTGAAAATCTTATTTTAGTTAAACAAATATCAATCGAAAAAAGTAATTTCGGTTTTGTAGTGTAAAATGTAACACTGTATGTAAAATCATTCCGATACTGCGAAAAATACGATGAATAACATCGAAAAACTCGGTGTTAGTGACCTCCTACTACATCCAGCGTTTAGTCCATACTTTGCACCGTTAGATTATTGTTTATTCGGAACCAAGTAAAAAAAAATTAATCCCAAGAAGATATTGGAAATGTAATGTATCTAATCCAAAAGAAAAATGGTTTATTAAGGTCTTGAAAATATTGCTGAATATTGGGTTAAAACCAAAGGATTATATTAACGGGGGTGGAAAAATTTTCGCCAAAAATAACCACGGAAATCGAATGATCACCAAATTTAATATGAAAAATGTTATATAAAGTTTTTTCGCCGGATCAATCGTTTTTGAGTTATTCGCAATTGAAAAGTACGATTTTTCGTCAAAAAAAAAACGCGTGTTTCGATAGTTTTTTACGTATAACTCTGTAATGAGGCATTTTATCGAAAAAAGTGTGATGAACAAAAATGAAGCTTATAAAAAAACAAACAAATTGAGATATATTTTTAGATCTTAATATTATATCTAGAGCAAGTTATAGATATTTGAATGAATAGCTTTTGTTTTACGTAATTAAGCATTTAACCTCAAATAACGGGAAAACGGTACATTTTTCAACAAAAAGTCATAAAATACTTTTTAAAGAGCTTAAAAAGACCTTTCAAATGACTATTGATAAAAGTAGTTTCGACTGAAATTTCAGTGAGATATGGTGTAAAATAGTTAAAACTAAGAAAAACGCACTAAGATTTATGCAATTTCATTGAAAAAATCAAAATTAAACTTATACCTTGTACCAAATACTTTATTTGGATGTTATTTATAACATCTGAAAGTTTGGTTGATCAGAAATGTATAATTTTGAAAAAAAAAGAACATTAAATAATAATTTATTTTTAATTTTTGAAAAAAATTTTTTTTCCTCATTTTTTCTCCGTAACTATAAGAGATACAAAAACAAATAAACAGTCAAATTAAAGTATTTTTCATGACGATTATTTTCCTTTTTTTATTTTTTTTGTAACATAAAAATTGGCGGAGTTATAACCAAATTAATCTGTCACTGTAATACGAGGATTGCATTTCCACAGCCCTTTGACCCTTTATTAATAAAGTGTAAAGGGTTTCAAACCCTTATAACATACATAGACTTATAGTCCTGGAAATTACCTTCAAAATGGTTTTTTCTAGGATGCGATAGTTTCAAAATTAATGGAGTTACATAAAAAATAAGAATTTGATTTTTTTTTTTGAGTTATAGGATATGAAAAAGTTTCAAATTTTGACGCACCGATTTTTTCTGTTGATGCCAAGTTGCCTATAGGTACGTTTGAAAGTACCCAGAGGTAAAGGGGGGGTTCTTAAGGGGTGCCAGGGTGTAAAAAATGAAATTGAATAAATGAAATTACACTTGAATTCCGAAAGAATTCAAAATCAAAACATTAATAATCATTAAAAATTTTTTATTTTTTATCAAAGGGGTGGTTCTTAAGGGATGAATAATAAAAATTAATAAACAATTAAATTTTATTGAAATGCTATAAATTTTTCGCAGTAATAATGAAATTGCAATGATTTAAATCGTTAAAAGATTGTTTAGTATATTATTTCCATTAGAAGGGTGATTTTTAAAGATTTTTAAGGGTTGATACTTCAAAACATAAAAATTTTCAATTATACAATATGTTATGACATTTATGCTGCATAAACGATAAACATTTTAATTGAAAAAAAGTAGGAAAAACTATAAAATATAAAATATTGATATTTTTCGAAAAGGGGTAGTTTTCAACCCTTAAAAACAATTTGTACACTACGCGACCATGTAGATTTTGATATAGAGGGTAAGATTGGCTTAATTCTAAATTTTCAGGAAAATTGGAGCCGCATTAAAAAATTCGGAGGCTTGACAACATTTTGAGCTTGAATGCCTGAACTAAAAAACTTTTGATATTTTTGACAGGTAGATAAATGGTGAAAAAAATTAAATTTCTGACCTAGTAGCACACTTTTTTCAAAATATTCATCCGCTATTCCATTCCATTTAAATACGAACTAATAAAAACTGTCAACCATCTCAAATTTGACAACAATATTCAGTTGACGTTTTTCAATTGTTTTTCTTCAAAATTAGACCCTCCAGCTTTGACAAAATTTGACATTTGTACTAGTGAACAAACATTTGTTGGCCAGAAATCACGAAAATCACACATCAAATCAAACAAAAACGATTTAGATCGATCAAAACATCGAACCGATGAATCATCCACCGTACAATCCTTATTTGGCATCCATTGATTTCTTCTCATTCGTATTCTTCTGAATTAGCGCTTGATATTGAACCTCAAAGCTTCGAGAATTGTTTCAAACGATTATTTTGAAAAACAATAAACCCATACCCATATATAAATGTTTCCATTGGTCTATCTCATTTTAAAACTTAAGTAACAACCCTCGTAATAGAAATTTCGCCGTTCGATTTCGATTCAAATATTATGG
Source organism: Diorhabda sublineata (assembly GCF_026230105.1). Classification (NCBI taxonomy): domain Eukaryota; kingdom Metazoa; phylum Arthropoda; class Insecta; order Coleoptera; family Chrysomelidae; genus Diorhabda; species Diorhabda sublineata. The sequence continues at coordinate 18,774,109 of NC_079483.1, forward strand.
AACCATTTCTTCTAACGATAAAATCGATAATTTAATCGATTTAATCGATTAATTTAGAGGTTACTATCGATTACGTTGAAAAAAAAGTTTTTTTTCGCGAAAGGATCGGATGACATACCTACAAGATAAGGTGTTATACGACAAGTTTAATTGATCTATTGCTTTTAATAACACAGTAAAACGTTGTAGAATAGATGAGTAAGAATTCAATCTCGTTATCTTATAAATTATTATCATTATTATTACTTGGTATGATAATAACTTAATTGTAATGGTTAATGTGAATACCAACACGCCGAATCAACAAGTAATTTCGTCAAGTACATTTTGGCCACCAAAGATTTAACCAAATGTTTTTTTAATAACCTTTTGGTTATTTGGGACGCAATATTTGTACTTAAGGTTATAATTGGACATTCTCCATTAATACCAATGCACTTCGGCATGCGTTTGGACCGATTCTCGAACCATTTGACCCATTCCGATTGAGGTACCTCCAAAAAATGTGATTTTTGATCTGCACTAGAACTGTACGACGGATGAATCATAAATTCGATGTTTTGATTGTTCAAAAACGTTTTTCTTTGAACTGATGTCTTCTTCCATTGGGTTCCCTGATATTCTCCAACACCTCTGGCAATCGAATGCTGATGCACGTTTAGGAATTGACCTAATGGAACGACGACTACATGTTCTGTTGTTCAATAAAACGAGCAACCATTTGTTTCGAGGTGTTTTGTAGGAACGAAAAGAGAAACCTACTAAGTCATTCCACCAATTTCCAGGAGTGGAACCAGACCTAACCTACAGTTTTTCTTCGTACACTTCCAACTAGTTCACCATCTTTAGTAGTATAAACACCAACCACAAAGATAAAATGGTTACCGACGAAAAACGAAGCCATGAACTTGTAGGTCAATAGTCACATGCCCGTGGATACTGATCTTGAACTTCTGTTGGTTATAGTGATCGGGATTTGCCTTGGTAGCTGATTCTACAGGCGTGCACTTTTGCGAAGTAAGGAATTTTGGATATCTGCAGGTGAACTTTGTGTACAAGATTCTGGTTAACTTTGGATTGCCTCTAAGTCGAATTGCTGTCTTCTGGATTGAGTCGAACATCATCAGGGTACGCTTAGGAGCCGAGCTCTAATTGTGCTAGCAGTACTCCAACGATGGACGAATCTGGGCCTTGTAGAGGATAAGAAGCTGTTTCTAGTTTATAGCTCGAAGAGGACTCCAACATCTCCAACATCCAACTAGCAAATTTAAGGCGATGGTGATATTTTATGTCGAAGAATGATCAAATCTTGAGCCGCAGAAATAGCCTCCTCCAGCAGCCTGAATCGTTGCTGCATTTAACTCAGATTGCTTCGATTCCACTCTAGAATGTTTCCAAGATCTTTCCATTTCTTCCATACAAATGACTAACGAAGCCATGATCGTGCTAATGGATAAGATTCAAGGAAACTGAAGATTTTTGAGTTTTTTTACTTAAATCCGAGTTTTTATTTTGAAATTTCACGTTTTGTTGATGCATTTTCATGAATGACTATTTAATCTATTTCGTATGTATCGAGATATCTGTCCTATGTTATAAATATGACAAGTAACCTTAAAAAATAGTTATGGTGACCAAAAGTTATGTATTGTACAGGTGAAAACGTGTTTTGCATTGAAATTAATTCCTTCTGTTTGGTAGTGCCTTGTAAACTGAAGCGGCGACCTCTAAACCGTTAGTAATATCTAGAAACGTGCTATCAATCACTTTTTTTTATAAGCATCACGAAATCCACGACGGAATCGACTATTTTTGTTAATATAACTAGTAATTGAGGTAATTAAGTTTAGAATTTTTCATTTTCAAAGACTATCGATACAGTGTGAACTTATAAAGCTTTGGGGTAAGATACCACCCACTTCTTAATCGCAAATTCGGTTTTATTTGTTCCCTATGTATATTCGAAATTAGTTTTCTTCGTTAGGTGGGTAGTACATTGACTACCCACCTCTGATCCTGATGAAACTTCATGTTGAATGAGGAAGTACGATCAAATTTGGTTCCGGAAGTTCGATTTACCTAACCTAACTTAATACAACCAAACTTATTTCGACAATGTCATAGATAAATACTAGTTTGAAGGGCTGATCATGATGTTCCAGGGCTTAATTACTCAACGATGTTAAAAAACCATTATTATGTATTGAAATTTGGTATGCGGGGATTTTTGATGTCACTGATTATGAATCTGTCATCAGTTTTACATAAAACAAAATGGCGGCTTCAAAATCACTATTTTCTATTGAAATTTCGTGTATGGAGTTATTAAGGTCGCTTATTACGTATTCGTCAACAAATTAAAAAAAAAACAAAATGGCGGCTCCAAAATGTCTGCCAACAATATTAAAAAATCAATATTTGTAACTGAAATTTAGTATGCGGGGGTTTTTGGGGTCATTCAATACGAATCTGTTAAGAGTTTTCCAAAATACAAAATGTCGGCTTGAAAATGACGGCCAACAATGTTAAAAAATCATTATTTTATACTGAAATTTGGTATGCGGGGGTTTTTGATGCTACACATTAAGAATATGTCGACAGTTTTCTTAATAAACAAAATGGCGGCTTTATAATGGCTGATAGCAATGTTGAATATCATGATTTCATATTGAAATTTTATATATAAGGGCGTTTTCAAGGTACCTGATTGCAAATCCGTCAATAGTTTCCCAAAATACAAAATATCGGCTTCAAAATGGCTGCCAACGATGTTGAAAATTTATTATTTTCTACCGAAATTTGATATGCGGGCGTTTTCGATCTATTTATGAATTCGTTGACATTTTTTTTAAAAACAAAATGGAGGCTTCAAAGAGGCTCACAGAAATATTAAAATATCATGATTTTCAAATTTTACTGTGATATAGGAATATTTTCAAGGTCGCTGATTATGAATTTGTCAACAGTTTTTTGTAAAAAACGTAATGGCGGCTTCAAAATGGCTGCCAACGATTTAAAAAATCATTATTTTCAGCTGAAATTTGGTATGCGGAGGTTTTTGATGCCACTCATTAAGAATATGTCAACATTTTTTTTTAAACAAAATGGCGACTCCAAAATGGCTGTTAGCAATTTTAAATATCATGATTTCATACTGAAATTTTGTATACGGGTTTTTCGAGTCTATCAATTACTATTATTATCATTAGTTTCACATAAAACAAAATGGCGGCTTCAAAATGGCTGCCAACAATATTAAAAAATCAATATTTGTAACTGAAATTTAGTATGCGGGGGTTTTTGGGGTCATTCAATACGAATCTGTTAAGAGTTTTCCAAAATACAAAATGTCGGCTTGAAAATGACGGCCAACAATGTTAAAAAATCATTATTTTATACTGAAATTTGGTATGCGGGGGTTTTTGATGCTACACATTAAGAATATGTCGACAGTTTTCTTAATAAACAAAATGGCGGCATATCATGATTTCATATTGAAATTTTATATATAAGGGCGTTTTCAAGGTACCTGATTGCAAATCCGTCAATAGTTTCCCAAAATACAAAATATCGGCTTCAAAATGGCTGCCAACGATGTTGAAAATTTATTATTTTCTACCGAAATTTGATATGCGGGCGTTTTCGATCTATTTATGAATTCGTTGACATTTTTTTTAAAAACAAAATGGAGGCTTCAAAGAGGCTCACAGAAATATTAAAATATCATGATTTTCAAATTTTACTGTGATATAGGAATATTTTCAAGGTCGCTGATTATGAATTTGTCAACAGTTTTTTGTAAAAAACGTAATGGCGGCTTCAAAATGGCTGCCAACGATGTTAAAAAATCATTATTTTCAGCTGAAATTTGGTATGCGGAGGTTTTTGATGCCACTCATTAAGAATATGTCAACAGTTTTTTTTAAACAAAATGGCGACTCCATAAAGGCTGTTAGCAATTTTAAATGTCACGATTTCATACTGAAATTTTTTATACGGGGTTTTCGAGTCTATCAATTACTATTATTATCATTAGTTTCACATAAAACAAAATGGCGACTTCAAAATGGCTGCCAACGATGTTAAAAAATCATTATTTTCAGCTGAAATTTGGTATGCGGAGGTTTTTGATGCCACTCATTAAGAATATGTCAACAGTTTTTTTTAAACAAAATGGCGACTCCATAATGGCTGTTAGCAATTTTAAATATCACGATTTCATACTGAAATTTTTTATACGGGGTTTTCGAGTCTATCAATTACTATTATTATCATTAGTTTCACATAAAACAAAATGGCGACTTCAAAATGGCTGCCAACGATGTTAAAAAATCATTATTTTCAGCTGAAATTTGGTATGCGGAGGTTTTTGATGCCACTCATTAAGAATATGTCAACAGTTTTTTTTAAACAAAATGGCGACTCCATAAAGGCTGTTAGCAATTTTAAATGTCACGATTTCATACTGAAATTTTTTATACGGGGTTTTCGAGTCTATCAATTACTATTATTATCATTAGTTTCACATAAAACAAAATGGCGACTTCAAAATGGCTGCCAACGATGTTAAAAAATCATTATTTTCAACTGAAATTTGGTATGCGGAGGTTTTTGATGCCACTCATTAAGAATATGTCAACAGTTTTTTTTAAACAAAATGGCGACTCCATAATGGCTGTTAGCAATTTTAAATATCACGATTTCATACTGAAATTTTTTATACGGGGTTTTCGAGTCTATTAATTACTATTATTATCATTAGTTTCACATAAAACAAAATGGCGGCTTCAAAATGGCTGCCAACGATGTTAAAAAATCATTATTTTCAACTGAAATTTGGTATGCGGAGGTTTTTGATGCCACTCATTAAGAATATGTCAACAGTTTTTTTTAAACAAAATGGCGACTCCATAATGGCTGTTAGCAATTTTAAATATCATGATTTCATACTGAAATTTTGTATACGGGTTTTTCGAGTCTATCAGTTACTATTATTATCATAAGTTTTACATAAAACAAAATGGCGGCTTCAAAATGGCCGCCTACAATTTTCAAAAATCATTATTTTGTACTGAAATTTGGTATACGGGGGTTTTCGATGCTATCTTTTACTAATTTGTCATCAGTTTTACATAAAACAGAAAAGCGGTTTCAAAATGGCCACCTACAATATTCAAAAATCATTATTTTGCACTAAATTTTGGTATACGGGGGTTTTCGAGGCTATCTCATACTAATCTGTCATCAGTTTTATATAAAACAAAATGGCGGTTTCAAAATGGCTGCCTACAATATTCAAAAATCGTTATTTTGTACTGAAATTTGGTACGCGGAGGTTTTTGAGGTCGCTGATCACAAATCCGTCGTCATTATTTAAAAAAAATATCCGTTCGCAAATTGAGGAACGTTTACAAACGCACATTTCGTAAAGTTAATCCTTTATGTTGTGTTTAATACAAAAATTAACTAGTATAAGCAGAGCTACGTATACTGTATCATTTTATCAATAATATTGTCCGACCTTCACATTTTCTCTTCTTCTTTAATCGTATGATTAATCTTCTTTTTCCCAGTTTTCAGCTTTATGCAGATCACCTCGTATAATATTGTCAAATAAGTTACTCGCTATTTTCAATCGCTTTATCAAATTTCTACAAATCGTTCGCGTGCATGTCGTAATAAAAGAAAAACGAAAATACGAACTATATTATTAAACTCGACGTTTTCAAGAACCCAAAACCGATATACTTATATGTTTACCCATTACATCGATGCACCTGTGTACATAATATCCAATTAAGCCCGTTTTAAGGTCCGGGGCATTTCTACTCCTCTAAATATAACTTGCACTTGGACCACATCTGTCCGGCAACAGAAACATTTTAATGGAAAAAGCGAGAAAATGCAATACGAAACTGATTTATTTCCAAATAATTTGCGTCGCAACTTTCAAAATTATTATTTCCCAAAACTATTTTTACTATTTTATCCAATTTACTTATTTCCATCTCCATTATTGCAGCACTTTCTTCGGTCTTCCGAAAAGCGTTAATAGACGTCACTATACAGGGTGTGGCATTAAAAGTTCCGATTGGAAATAAACACAATTCAGACACATTGAAACGGTTGTTTATGCGTGTTAAAAATTTGATTCTAAAGACTTTTTCGTTCGTCCAAAGTCAGATAGATACAGAAATTCGGATTGAGGCATAATTGGGCTTTAATTCCACTCGCAAACATTCAAAATTGCATGAAAATTTGGTTGTCAAAAAGTTTGATAAGCAAGCACTTCGAAGTGGCGGGTCTGTTTTTTTTTTCGAAATAACCGGAACTGTCGCCGCCGTTCCATCAGATGAAACGGTCAATTCTGAGCGGTACACAGCATATAGTACACAAGAAAAACGTTTTTGAACAGTCGAGTCGATGGATAATCCGCCGTACCTTCCTTACTATCTAAAATCGTTTTTTCGGTGCAATTTAAGAGTCCAAACCTTTTTTCACTGTTCTGTATTAGTTTCTTGCCGGTTTTGAAACGTATTTCGTCATTTTTTAGTACCAATTTAACCGAAATTAAACGGAATATTGATTAAATTGCAATCCCAAAAACATCCGTATCGAATTCTACGGAAACATTTTGTGGAATTTCAACACGATCAATCGAAATCGATGTACTGCCATCTTCCCGTTCGGAACAATCGTATCACTAAAACCGATTTAATCCGAAACGATGTTGATCACTGTTCTCGGCTGAGCGTGCGTTTTCTCAGGACATTTTTATTAGAGTCTGATGAATGGACTCGTTCGTCAACGTCAACTCGGGGTGGTTCGGCCTTCTAGATTGCTGATTTCGAAACGGAACGATCAGAGATACCACTGGCACTCGCTTTTGTTTTCGTATTTTCTTATCTCGGATCGAGATCGCGGTTGGCGTTGTTTTGGCTGTCGACATCTCGACTCCAAATTCTCAGCTTGTACCTGGGACGTAGCGTATTAGATGTTAAATTTTAAATTTATAATTCACGGCGTTTTTCTGTATATTTATTGTACGTAATATTCGATAGAACAACCAAAGACGCTAATCGACGAAGTAGTATTTGGTTTTTATCAACTTAATTTAGTGCCAACGTTTAGAAAATAATATCTAAGTGTCAAAAACCGGCGCCACGACCTTGACTGCATCTGGAACCGATCATCCCTTATCAGTCCATTGTTTTGATCGTTTTTTCCTTTCGGGTTGGACTTACGTTTCATCCATGGTTATGAAACGGCTTTATTTGTATGGAACGCTGCCGAAGACGCGACGGAAACGTCTTCACGACGCTGTTTTGCTAAGGACACGCAAAACTCTTGATGAAACCCCCGGATGTATATCTCAAAAATGACAGTCAGGATTATTTCCAAAAAGATTATGTAAAAATTGGAAAATAGAAATGAAAATATACAAAATCCAAGCGTCCTCTACAAGAAAACAAAACCAGTAACCAACTAGATCAGAAATAAAAAGAAATTTAGTGGACAAACAAGGCGTGACATTGCATCTAGGTCACGGTTTCAACGAACATCTGGACCCGATTGGAAAACAAGAATAAGTCAACAATTTTCACAGATAATATTTTAAATGAGTTTTCCTGTATAATATGAAATTTATTTGAACATTCCAATAAGAACAAAAAATATAACACCGTCCAAACATTGTTATAACGAAATTTACTGAAAAAAAAACAGAAATATTCGATTCTGTTTTATTATAGATTAAATTTCATTGAATTTTTATTTAATTATATGTTTTTATCGATAACAAGGATTATTTGGAATAGTACTTACTTGGATTTTTATAAAAAATCACCATCGTTTATGAACTAACCTAAATGTTGGAGAATTTACAAGTGACGTGCTTCTTCTTTTTTTATATATAAAATCCTTTTACTTTTGTAATAAACAGCCACATTTAAATATCGATTATGTCAATATGATAAATTTAACAATCGATTATTTTGAATCGATATCTTTTTTTAAGGATACGACTAACAGCTTTTGACGTATTTACTAAACAATATGACAAACCTTAAAAAAAATTAGATCCTAGGACTAGTCGACCCATAAAAGTGTAAAGATACAGATACGGACTTAACACATTTTAAAATTTTATTTTTTGATTACTTCTAATGAAAATACCGTTAAATTGACACGAATCGAACTACTCGAAATTAATTGCGCGGGAAATTCAAATAACCCGGTTATTAATTTGTGCTTGAAACGTTTCCGATCGGTGCGATTGAGCTGGAGTACGTCGTCGCCTTTCGTGTAGGAATTTATTCAATTTAACGTATAATATCCATGGTGGAGAAACGGCTTTGTGATTTCTACACGTTCTTAGTTTATCAGTAGCAATTTTACACTTAGTCGGATCAGGTTTCATGCAAAGTGATATTCGATTTGACTCTGTCATAGGCGGAGGCTAGATACCGTATTTACACATCCGCCGTGGTCGGATTTTCCAAATTATCCTAAAGGAGTCGATTTATGAATAGTCCTTTGTCTGTGTGAGCTCATTTCGAGCCAGGATTGCGTGTATTACTTTGGTTTTGGATCTGGTTAAACAAATAAATAAAAACGAATCCACGAAGTTGGATTTTCCGGTATATTCAAACTGAACACGCCGAAGATGATGAATTTGGTTATCGAAACGCGCGTCGCGCAGTGTTTGTGTAAACAGTGTGTTCAGTACGATGTTTTTTTTTTCAATTATTTTAGTTAAATAATAATTTTAATAACTCCGTACAATGTCCGACTCGATTACGATTCAACCTCGACGTTTCGGATTATTTATGAAAGTACTTTGGAGAAAAAATATTGAATGAAATACATTATAAATTCCGATGGGGACTACTCCATTATAATATTTGATTGTGGGTACATACGTTTTAATAAAAGCTTATTGAAAGATTACTTAAAATATCGTCACTATTCTTTCTATCTGAAAGTAGCTATCAATCTACTTCATTTCTAATTTTGACAGCTACAGTTCGGTTTTAAAAAATTGATGGATGAATAACCCGAATAGATACTGAAACACGAACTCACGGTGCAACTCGAAATTCCTTTATGGTTTATCTAATTGAATTTATTTGGTTTATTAGAAGTATCAATCATCTTGAAAAGAACTAATAATGTTTGCTTGTCAAATTCGGTTGTAAGCTTATCTTATTTATTGGTATACCGATGGGAATTTTCGTATATAATAACGCCAAACAAACGCTTACAAAATTAGCGTTTGTTGACAAATATTTTTCCCATTTCGATTGGAGTATCTTCAAAACATGCGATTTGGACGATAAATTGCTTATTTAGGTGTAGAAAAACGTTGATCTGCGGGTATCTTCTGGTACCAAACAAGAATTGTACGACGGATGATGCAGCGATTCGATGTTTTGACTTGCCGAGCTGGAATTGTCGTTGTGGAATAAGATGCTGATGTACCATTCGGAATTGATCGATCTAAGTTGCTCTAATGGAATAGAGGCGACCATTTGCTTCGAATTGCTTCACGCACCAACAAATTTTGTTGAATTTGGTGCGTCTTAAAGACTCATACATTCGATTGTTGTTTTGTTTCGGATGCAATATCACAGCAATGATATTTTCAGGGTATAACATACTGTTTTGGACCACCTTCGCGAAATTCATCCTGTAGCAAAGTCGAAGCGAATTGATGGACACATTTGTGTTGGTATAATCCCCGTAGAAAGTCATAGAAAATTTTCGCGATTAAATCCCATTTTTTTACCATGTTTTAGTCAAGAAATTAGATGAAATTCAGTTAGTCCCTCCTTTGAACGCCTCACGTAAATAATGGACGCCCCCTAAGTACGTTCACCATTAAAAATGTCAAACTTTATGATGTCAACGTCAGATTTGACATATTCGTATCATTGTTGCCATATTTCAAAACTTAGCATATTCCTAATATATCTCACTGTCCCCCGTATAACCAAAAATTCAATTTTTTCAAAAAAATTACGAAATTCAACGTTTTTTTTTAATATATTGACAGATTTTATCATATTTTAGTCAAGAAACATGTTTTACATGATATTTTCCCCCTTGAACGCCTCACGTAAATAATGGACGCCCCCTAAGTACGTTCACCATTAAAAATGTCAAACTTTATGATGTCAACGTCAGATTTGACATATTCGCATCATTGTTGCCATATTTCAAAACGTAAGATATTTCTAATATGTCTCTCTGTCCCCCGTATAACCAAAAATTCATTTTTTTCAAAAAAAATTACGAAATTCAACGTTTTTTTTTAATATATTGACAGATTTTATCATATTTTAGTCAAGAAACATGTTTTACATGATATTTTCCCCCTTGAACGCCTCACGTAAATAATGGACGCCCCCTAAGTACGTTCACCATTAAAAATGTCAAACTTTATGATGTCAACGTCAGATTTGACATATTCGCATCATTGTTGCCATATTTCAAAACGTAAGATATTTCTAATATGTCTCTCTGTCCCCCGTATAACCAAAAATTCATTTTTTTCAAAAAAAATTACGAAATTCAACGTTTTTTTTTAATATATTGACAGATTTTATCATATTTTAGTCAAGAAACATGTTTTACATGATATTTTCCCCCTTGAACGCCTCACGTAAATAATGGACGCCCCCTAAGTACGTTCGCCATTAAAAATGTCAAACTTTATGATGTCAACGTTAGATTTGACATATTCGCATCATTGTTGCCATATTTCAAAACGTAAGATATTTCTAATATGTCTCTCTGTCCCCCGTATAACCAAAAATTCATTTTTTTCAAAAAAAATTACGAAATTCAACGTTTTTTTTAATATATTGACAGATTTTACCATATTTTAGTCAAGAAACATGTTTTACATGATATTTTCCCCCTTGAACGCCTCACGTAAATAATGGACGCCCCCTAAGTACGTTCGCCATTAAAAATGTCAAACTTTATGATGTCAACGTTAGATTTGACATATTCGCATCATTGTTGCCATATTTCAAAACGTAAGATATTTCTAATATGTCTCTCTGTCCCCCGTATAACCAAAAATTCATTTTTTTCAAAAAAAATTACGAAATTCAACGTTTTTTTTAATATATTGACAGATTTTACCATATTTTAGTCAAGAAACATGTTTTACATGATATTTTCCCCCTTGAACGCCTCACGTAAATAATGGACGCCCCCTAAGTACGTTCACCATTAAAAATGTCAAACTTTATGATGTCAACGTCAGATTTGACATATTCGCATCATTGTTGCCATATTTCAAAACGTAAGATATTCCTAATATGTCTCACTGTCCCCCGTATAACCAAAAATTCATTTTTTTCAAAAAAAATTACGAAATTCAACGTTATTTTTAATATATTGACAGATTTTCGTGAGACAAAAAGTATTTTCCGAAACCATGGTCTGGTTAACACACACCTGAGTTACCTGAACCCGAGTTATCGTTTCCGGAAAATCCTAATTAATACGGTTATGAATATTTCACTAATATTTATATATTTTTTTTTTCAGAGATCGTTTACCCTGATACTTCAAGCTGTGGACCACAATAATTTCTCGTCACCCGGTAAGTTCACATATTAATTTTTTTTTACCTTTTTGATACATATAAATAGTTATTTGAAATTTGTCTGCTTCAAATTTTATGTATACTGATTTAATTATCTGATTATCTAAATCTTAAAGCCGCCCCTGTCTATTAAAACGTGCATTTTTTTTTCGACCACAAATTATTACGTATGCATATAATAATTACAATCGAAAATAAAATTTGAGATAATTCATCACACATCGCTTATCTAATCACCTGTCACTTGTCATCGATCACACGTTTTTGTTTTTATGACAATCGTTTAATATGTTCATATGATAGTCCAGTCAAATTAGACCACGAAATTACTGTTTTATCTTTTCGTTATTACCTCCCATTCGTGTAGTAATAAGTTTTAATTGTTTAATTTTTGCACTAAATCGTCAAGTTCTCATAAAATGTTGAATACTTTTTTATTCGTTTCAAAAACACTACTCAGAATCTCCAAAAATTTTATAAACAATTTTTTGTGATAAAAAACGTAAATTTTTTCAATTAACCACGTAAATAATTGACGCAATTTAATGGATAATCTCAAGTTGTGTGGATTTTCTTAATACCTACAACTTTTTCCATACATCGAAGCTCATTCGACATAAATTTTTTACGTAAAATAATAAAAACCATATTTAAGAAGTTATATAAACAATCCTGCTAAAAGTTATGACATTAATTTTTCATAGTATTGGCATACTGAATAAGAAAGGAAAAAAAAGTAACATTCACATTTTAATTTTTTTCGAAAATTATCTTTTTTAATAAACTTTCACTGGACTATGACATTATATTAAATCCATTGTTGGTTTATTTGAGGCATTATGCAACCACCCACACGCCGTTTATCAAATCTTCAACTTAAATCAAACACTCGAGATTTTATGGACTCGTATATATAATTTACTTAAAAGTGGCAATTATGGTTGCCGAACAAGACATTTGCTACCTTAAACAAAATTGTGTTGAGAGTCATTTTGAATAGATAATATTTAGTGTGGGTTGCGGGGATTTTATCTTCGAAAACATCCGCGTAGGCTACCGGGCACGAGATACTAGTAACGTGATTTCTTCGTGTTCGGTAGTGTACTCCGATGTACAATCATTATATTTATTTAAACACGTAAAACGAATTTATTATGAAAAGTTATTTGTGTTAATCAATAAAATAAAAGAAATTAATATAATAGTAATCGTTATTTCAATGACAAATGCCGCTGCTTCGGTTTCAATGTCATTACGTCTGAGTGCTCTGTTGCCAAATTTACTGGTACATTTAGATTGCATTATCTAGCGACAATTAGACTGATCAACAAACTGTTTTTGTCACGCAAAAACTTTGGAATGAATTTTGAAGACATATATTTTTATAAAAAGTACAAAAAAATATTTTCGTGAATGTTTAGCTTCCGGTAGGTCCCTTATAAATCTCGCAACACTGTAGCTGTTATATAATTAGTACAGGAAAAATAAGATTAAGGCCGAAATTAAATGGAAAGCTTCTGTAAAATTTTGGAACGCGAATAACTCTAAAACTAAGAGAAATTTGAAAAAAATGCGGTAATAAAAAATGTAGAGCACAAAATTTTCTACAAAAAAGGTCTTCAGTCATTTTTTCGTTGGAGCCACTATTTTTGAGTGAATCTTCCTCAACGCAAATTTACGTTCCAGGCTCACATGGAAACTGCTCTAAGTCTTGGAAAACTACTTCGTTTTCGAAAAATCAAAATGCATTGTGATGGTTAAGATCTCTATATTCTTCTCGAGTGAGCTAGCATAATTTTCGACATAGGAAAATTATTATTTGAATATTCACATACTTTTTAATGGTTTATCTTTCACAAAAATGTGGGTAATTATTTTGTGCTCTACAGTTTTGGCACCTGCATTTTTTCTACGACTTCTACTTAGTTTTCGAGTTATTCGCAATTCAAATTGTTTTTGAGTACATGAAACCATTTTACGGTGAAAATTTTGAGGTTAGGAAAAAATGCTTCAAGACCAATCTGTAGAGAATTTTGTGCTGTGCATTTTTTGCTCCGGTACTTTTTTTCGAATTCCTTGTAGTTTTCGAGTTATTCGCCATTGAAATATTTTCAAGTGTATAAACCCATTTTAAGGCGAAAATTTTGAGTTTAGGAACAAATACCTAGAATACTTTTTTGAAGAGAATTTTGTACTCTACATTTTTTATTATCGCAGTTTTTTTTGAGTTCCTCATAGTTTTCGAGATATTTTCGATTAAAAATATGTTTAAAGTATAAACCCATTTTGAGGTGAAAATTTTGAGGTTAGGAACAAATACCTAGGCCACTTTTTTGTAAAGAATTTTGTACTCTACATTTTTAATTATCGCAGTTTATTTGAGTTCCTCATAGTTTTCGAGATATTTGCGATTAAAAGTATATTTAAATGTATAAACCCATTTTAAGGTGAAAATTTTGAGGTTAGGAACAAATACCTAGAATACTTTTTTGTAGAGAATTTTGTACTCTACATTTTTTACTATTGCACTTTTTTTGAGTTTCTCATAGTTTTCGAGATATTTGCGATTAAAAGTATGTTTAAGTGTATAAACCCATTTTTAGGTAAAAATTTTGAGATTAGGAACAAATACCTAGAATACTTTTTTGAAGAGAATTTTGTACTCTACATTTTTTATTATCGCAGTTTTTTTTGAGTTCCTCATAGTTTTCGAGATATTTTCGATTAAAAATATGTTTAAAGTATAAACCCATTTTGAGGTGAAAATTTTGAGGTTAGGAACAAATATCTAGGATACTTTTTTGAAGAGAATTTTGTACTCTACATTTTTTATTATCGCAGTTTTTTTTGAGTTCCTCATAGTTTTCGAGATATTTTCGATTAAAAATATGTTTAAATGTATAAACCCATTTTAAGGCGAAAATTTTGAGTTTAGGAACAAATACCTAGAATACTTTTTTGAAGAGAATTTTGTACTCTACATTTTTTATTATCGCAGTTTTTTTTGAGTTCCTCATAGTTTTCGAGATATTTTCGATTAAAAATATGTTTAAAGTATAAACCCATTTTGAGGTGAAAATTTTGAGGTTAGGAACAAATACCTAGGCCACTTTTTTGGAGAGAATTTTGTAGTCTACATTTTTAATTATCGCAGTTTTTTTTGAGTTCCTCATAGTTTTCGAGATATTTTCGATTAAAAATATGTTTAAATGTATAAACCCATTTTAAGGTGAAAATTTTGAGTTTAGGAACAAATACCTAGGATACTTTTTTGTAGAGAATTTTGTACTCGACATTTTTTATTATTGCACTTTTTTTTGAGTTTCTCATAGTTTTCGAGATATTCGTAATTCAAAATATATTTAAGTGTATAAACCCATTTTTAGGTAAAAATTTTGAGATTAGGAACAAATACCTAGGATACTTTTTTGGAGAGAATTTTGTACTCTACATTTTTAATTATCGCAGTTTTTTTTGAGTTCCTCATAGTTTTCGAGATATTTTCGATTAAAAGTATGTTTAAATGTATAAACCCATTTTAATGTGAAAATTTTGAGGTTAGGAACAAATACCTAGGATACTTTTTTGGAGAGAATTTTGTAGTCTACATTTTTAATTATCGCAGTTTTTTTTGAGTTCCTCATAGTTTTCGAGATATTTTCGATTCAAAATATTTTTGACTGTATAAACCCATTTTAAGGTGAAAATTTTGAGTTTAGGAACAAATACCTAGGATACTTTTTTGTAGAGAATTTTGTACTCGACATTTTTTATTATTGCACTTTTTTTTGAGTTTCTCATAGTTTTCGAGATATTCGTAATTCAAAATATATTTAAGTGTATAAACCCATTTTTAGGTAAAAATTTTGAGGTTAGGAACAAATACCTAGAATGCTTTTTTGTAGAGAATTTTGTACTCTACATTTTTTACTATTGCACTTTTTTTGAGTTTCTCATAGTTTTCGAGATATTTGCGATTAAAAGTATGTTTAAATGTATAAACCCATTTTAAGGTGAAAATTTTGAGGTTAGGAACAAATACCTAGGATACTTTTTTGGAGAGAATTTTGTAGTCTACATTTTTAATTATCGCAGTTTTTTTTGAGTTCCTCATAGTTTTCGAGATATTTTCGATTAAAAATATGTTTAAATGTATAAACCCATTTTAAGGTGAAAATTTTGAGTTTAGGAACAAATACCTAGGATACTTTTTTGTAGAGAATTTTGTACTCGACATTTTTTATTATTGCACTTTTTTTTGAGTTTCTCATAGTTTTCGAGATATTCGTAATTCAAAATATATTTAAGTGTATAAACCCATTTTTAGGTAAAAATTTTGAGATTAGGAACAAATACCTAGGATACTTTTTTGGAGAGAATTTTGTACTCTACATTTTTAATTATCGCAGTTTTTTTTGAGTTCCTCATAGTTTTCGAGATATTTTCGATTAAAAGTATGTTTAAATGTATAAACCCATTTTAATGTGAAAATTTTGAGGTTAGGAACAAATACCTAGGATACTTTTTTGGAGAGAATTTTGTAGTCTACATTTTTAATTATCGCAGTTTTTTTTGAGTTCCTCATAGTTTTCGAGATATTTTCGATTCAAAATATTTTTGACTGTATAAACCCATTTTAAGGTGAAAATTTTGAGTTTAGGAACAAATACCTAGGATACTTTTTTGTAGAGAATTTTGTACTCGACATTTTTTATTATTGCACTTTTTTTTGAGTTTCTCATAGTTTTCGAGATATTCGTAATTCAAAATATATTTAAGTGTATAAACCCATTTTTAGGTAAAAATTTTGAGGTTAGGAACAAATACCTAGAATACTTTTTTGTAGAGAATTTTGTACTCTACATTTTTTACTATTGCACTTTTTTTGAGTTTCTCATAGTTTTCGAGATATTTGCGATTAAAAGTATGTTTAAATGTATAAACCCATTTTAAGGTGAAAATTTTGAGTTTAGGAACAAATACCTACAATACTTTTTTGTAAAGAATTTTGTACTCTACATTTTTAATTATCGCAGTTTTTTTTGAGTTCCTCTTAGTTTTCGAGATATTTTCGATTAAAAATATGTTTAAACGTATAAACCCATTTTAAGGCGAAAATTTTGAGTTTAGGAACAAATACCTAGGATACTTTTTTATAGAGAATTTTGTACTCTACATTTTTTATTAACACAGTTTTTTTGAGTTCTTCATAGTTTTCGAGTTATTCGCGTTTCAAAATTTTTTTGAGTTTCCAGTATCGAAATTTCGAAAATCCGTGCAATAATTTTGTTAACGAGTTGCTAGACTTTTCCAGTATTCCAAAATTTCCCTGAATCTAGAAAACTAAAACAGTCAAATCCAATTTTAACTCAAAATCGCCGAATTTACCTGTACTAAATCCTTTCCAGAATTATGACTGCCGTTATTAGTTACCCACCCGGTACATTAATAAAAATTTAGTTTTATACGAAAACAGTAAAATTACTAGTTTTACTTTCTATAATTTATCAAAAATAAAATATCATCTATCTATAACCACTTATTAGTATTGAGTAAATATCAAAAAACGTATCAGATTTTTTCCATGACAAAAAAAAATGAAACGTTAATTATGTACTGCCGGATTTGATACGGTGTTCATCGTCAAAGTATTTATAATATGATAAAATATGATCTATTGATAAATTAATAATAAAAAAAACACATAATTCAAATGGATTTGGATAAAAAATCGAAACGTCATTCATCACACACAAAATTAGAACCAGAAGAAAAATATACGAACTGACGGTTGCTCTGGGGCATATTTCAAAACCATCATTTAACTATTTATCGAATTATTTATTTTGTTGTCGAATTTTCTATGCTTTTTAATGAAGAATGTTTATTTTAAACTTTTGTTTCTCGGTACTACGTAAGAAAATTAATCAGCGGATGTGTTTATTATGTATGTCTTTCTGCCTCGATGGCTTCCACATTTCCCCCAAGCACCATTTCGCATTCACCAGGGGCTAAATCGGGCGAATAAGGCGGCACCTACATTTTGTAAAATAAAGTATTTTCCCGACAAACCTCGTATATTAGAACGTTTTATTCTATAGAAAATTATTAAATATCATGTTTTAATATATATATAGGGTGTTTGATAAAACAATAAATTTTCATAACGTAGAGATATAATAATAATAATAATAAAAGGTTATGAATCGCAATAAAAATACCACCCTGTAATAAAAATCGTAAAGAATGAATCTCGACTTATGAATGAAATTCCTTCGCCCTTACGAGAACAATTACCTTAGTGTTCGTTCGGCAATCGTGAAAAAATGCATCCTTAAAAGAAGAAACTACTACAAAAGCACGCGTATGCCAGAAATGGGTCTCGTCCTTGCCCTGGGACATCCATAATTGGCAGCTGGCTCTCAGAATCGCTTTATAAAACCTCCTACTACCGATTACAAACACACCCTTAGGACAGTCGTGAGTTCATTCATAAATGATGATATTTTATCATGAAAATATTATCAGTTTTTCAATAATTTCAAGCTAAATAACCGGAAATTATACTAAAAAATATATTAGGAATAGAAGAATAATTCGCTAATATACTATAGACAACAGATTATACACACGTGTATTGTTGGTTGCGGCGATTTTCATTTTATTAATTTGACAGCAGTGCACTACGTATTGGACTTATAAACAGTGATGTAAATAAAAATTAAATAGTTAATTGAGGAATAAATAAATTAATTTTTAAGTTTATTTATTCATTATTTATTATAGTATAGTGAAAGCACGGATTTAAATAGTTGTTGACGCTTTTACTACTAGATACACATTGTACTAAGGTTAAAAAATAAAATTTACGATTTTATACGGAAATGTCTATATGATTAGATACATTTTTTAAGATCAATAAAATGATTACGATCATTTTGGATCGTATATCTATCGAAAATATTCCATTTTATTATTATAACGTTTCGGAATTTTATGTATTGTAGTAAAAGCTACTTTGTATAACGGCTCACCAATTATTTTTAAATATCAATAAAAAAACGCAATTGAGAGATCATAAAACGAATTTTTTTGTGTAATGTGTGAACGTGGCACCATATTTAATCACTTAAAACGATTTCGACGTCTCCAGTGGCGTCCAATTGTTATAGTCTTGGTGAAACAGTAGTTAGTTAGGTTAGGTTGGTACTTCATAAAAGGTCATGTGGATTTGACAATGACAATTGACAAGATAACGAACTAGTATTTTGATTTTAGTGTTTGATTTTTTATACATACAACTCGAACCGCATTTAAAGTAGTTTTTCTTTTGATGTATTTCGAATTGCCAATTATTTTGTATTTTGTTTCAGTTATAAACAATATAATAGAAGAAGCTACGTATTCCGGCATCATAGACCCGAGTCCGGAATGGCATACACTTAATCATAGAGGTCCTCGCGCACGACTTACATACAGGGTGCGTGTCAAATGTGATAACCATTATTATAACTCAACGTGTACAAAATTTTGTCGACCAAGAAACGATTCTTTCGGTCATTTTGTCTGTGATCAAAACGGCGAAAAGCAGTGCATCGATGGATGGAAAGGAACCACTTGTGAAAAAGGTAAAATTTAATTAAATTTTTTTCAATATTTTATCAATTTTCTTAACGGTTTTGAAGACGTTTTGCTAAATGTGGCAACAAGGGTGTTTCGAAACAGATTGAATTTTATAAATTGTTGTTCATATTAATGATATTAGGCGTGTTATTGCATCCAATCTATTTTTTTTTTTCAGCTGCCTGCAAACCAGGTTGTCATCCAGTACATGGAAAATGTGAACATCCCGGTGATTGCATGTAAGTTTTGTTAATTTCCATCGCTAGAAATTCCTAGATATTTTTATTGTATACCAAATCCTGCCAAATATTGCTCAATATTATTTTATATTATGATAAAAATTGCTAAATATGTTGCCAAATTTGGCTCAACATTACTGTGTATCATAAAATCCTGCTGGATCTGCTCAAATATTACTTTAAAGCGACAAAAACTTGCTAAATATCGCTAAAAGTTGCTGCTTATCACTAAATATTGCTAAATATCGACGAAAACTTGCTATATATCGACAAAAACTTGCTAGATATCGTTAAAAGTTATTGCCGATCACTAAATCTTGCTGGATCTGTTCAAATATTGCTTTAAAGCGACAAAAACTTGCTAAATATCGCTAAAAGTTGCTGCTTATCACTAAATATTGCTAGATACCGACGAAAACTTGCTATATATCGACAAAAACTTGCTAGATATCGTTAAAAGTTATTGCCGATCACTAAATCTTGCTGGATCTGTTCAAATATTGCTTTAAAGCGGCAAAAACTTGCTAAATATCGCTAAAAGTTGCTGCTTATCACTAAATATTGCTAGATACCGACGAAAACTTGCTATATATCGACAAAAACTTGCTAGATATCGTTAAAAGTTATTGCCGATCACTAAATCTTGCTGGATCTGTTCAAATATTGCTTTAAAGCGACAAAAACTTGCTAAATATCGCTAAAAGTTGCTGCTTATCACTAAATATTGCTAGATACCGACGAAAACTTGCTATATATCGACAAAAACTTGCTAGATATCGTTAAAAGTTATTGCCGATCACTAAATCTTGCTGGATCTGTTCAAATATTGCTTTAAAGCGGCAAAAACTTGCTAAATATCGCTAAAAGTTGCTGCTTATCACTAAATATTGCTAGATACCGACGAAAACTTGCTATATATCGACAAAAACTTGCTAGATATCGTTAAAAGTTATTGCCGATCACTAAATCTTGCTGGATCTGTTCAAATATTGTTTTAAAGCGGCAAAAACTTGCTAAATATCGCTAAAAGTTGCTGCTTATCACTAAATATTGCTAGATACCGACGAAAACTTGCTATATATCGACAAAAACTTGCTAGATATCGTTAAAAGTTATTGCCGATCACTAAATCTTGCTGGATCTGTTCAAATATTGCTTTAAAGCGACAAAAACTTGCTAAATATCGCTAAAAGTTGCTGCTTATCACTAAATATTGCTAGATACCGACGAAAACTTGCTATATATCGACAAAAACTTGCTAGATATCGTTAAAAGTTATTGCCGATCACTAAATCTTGCTGGATCTGTTCAAATATTGCTTTAAAGCGACAAAAACTTGCTAAATATCGCTAAAAGTTGCTGCTTATCACTAAATATTGCTAGATACCGACGAAAACTTGCTATATATCGACAAAAACTTGCTAGATATCGTTAAAAGTTATTGCCTATCACCAAATCTTGCTGGATCTGTTCAAATATTGCTTTAAAGCGACAAAAACTTGCTAAATATCGCTAAAAGTTGCTGCTTATCACTAAATATTGCTAGATACCGACGAAAACTTGCTATATATCGACAAAAACTTGCTAGATATCGTTAAAAGTTATTGCCTATCACCAAATCTTGCTGGATCTGTTCAAATATTGCTTTAAAGCGACAAAAACTTGCTAAATATCGCTAAAAGTTGCTGCTTATCACTAAATATTGCTAGATACCGACGAAAACTTGCTATATATCGACAAAAACTTGCTAGATATCGTTAAAAGTTATTGCCGATCACTAAATCTTGCTGGATCTGTTCAAATATTGTTTTAAAGCGGCAAAAACTTGCTAAATATCGCTAAAAGTTGCTGCTTATCACTAAATATTGCTAGATACCGACGAAAACTTGCTATATATCGACAAAAACTTGCTAGATATCGTTAAAAGTTATTGCCTATCACCAAATCTTGCTGGATCTGTTCAAATATTGCTTTAAAGCGGCAAAAACTTGCTAAATATCGCTAAAAGTTGCTGCTTATCACTAAATATTGCTAGATATCGACAAAAACTTGCTAGATATCGCTAAAAGTTGCTGCTTATCACTAAATATTGCTAGATATCGACAAAAACTTGCTAGATATCGCTAAAAGTTGCTGCTTATCACTAAATATTGCTAGATATCGACAAAAACTTGCTAGATATCGCTAAAAGTTGCTGCTTATCACTAAATATTGCTAGATATCGACAAAAACTTGCTAGATATCGCTAAAAGTTGCTGCTTATCACTAAATATTGCTAGATATCGACAAAAACTTGCTAGATATCGCTAAAAGTTGCTGCTTATCACTAAATATTGCTAGATATCGACAATAACTTGCTAGATATCATTAAAAGTTATTGCCTATCACTAAATCCTGCTGGATCTGTTCAACTATTGCTTTAAAGCGACAAAAACTTGCTAAATATTGCTAAAAGTTGCTTCGTATCACTAAATATTGCTAGATATCGACGAGAACTTGCTAGATATCGTTAAAATTTATTGCCTATCACTAAATCTTGCTAGATATGCTCAAATATTGCTTTAAAGCGACAAAAACTTGCTAAATATTGCTAAAAGTTGCTTCGTATCACTAAATATTGCTAGATATCGACGAGAACTTGCTAGATATCGTTAAAATTTATTGCCTATCACTAAATCTTGCTAGATATGCTCAAATATTGCTTTAAAGCGACAAAAACTTGCTAAATATTGCTAAAAGTTGCTTCGTATCACTAAATATTGCTAGATATCGACGAAAACTTGCTAGATATAGACAAAAACTTGCTAGATATCGCTAAAAGTTGCTGTTTATCACTAAATATTGCTAGATATCGACAAAAACTTGCTAGATATCGCGAAAAGTTGCTGCTTATCACTAAATATTGTTAGATATCGTTAAAATTTATTGCTTATCACTAAATCTAGATATGTTCAAATATTGCTCTACATCGCTAAATATTGCTGTATACAACTAAGTATTGAGATATTCTTTTAAAACTTCGTCGGAATGGCTAAATATTGCTACAATATCCCTAAATCTTGCTAGGTATTGCTAAATGTTTCCAATAATTGTTTTATATTGAAAAAAATTATTGATGTATCGCGAAATATAGCTAAATATATGGCTAATTATCTTTCTATATGGCTAAATATCATAAGATGTTTGTTGGAATTAATGGAAAATGCTAAGCGGCGCTCGAATTGATAAAAATTGTGTTAAATGTCGCTAGCCATTGCTATATGTACGTAATTATTGCTAATTATCGCTAAATATTGCTAAAATGAGGGAATATAGCTGATAATTGTTAGGTTCGGTATCAGAAATTGTTAAACATCATTGTATATTGTTAAATATCACTATAAATTATTAGAATTGCTACTAAAGTGCATAAATAAATCTACATAGTATTCGATATTGTTGGGTATCTCTAAAAATAGCTGAATATCTCAATAAAAGGCCAAATATATCGCTTGAAATGATTAAGAATTGCTAAATATCGCTATAAGTAACTATATGTAACTAAATATCGCTAATTATTGCTAGATATTCCTAATTATTGCTAGATATTGCTAAAATGAGCCGTATATTACCGAATGTTGTTGAATATTTTTAATTACTCCTCGTATACAATTTCTAATTATTATTCTATTTAACGAAACGTTCAATGAGCTTCGTCAGATCACACCCTCAAATAAAAAAAAAATAAGAAAGTCTCGTAGATAATTTAATCGTCTAAATTATATATTTTCAAATTAATTTTTATGTAATCTCAAATATTCATAGTCAAATCTTAATTAAGAGAAGGAAATAAAGAATAAACAGCCGCGATACATTATAATTTCGACAAGAACTATTATAACAAGCTTATAATTTGGTCTGTATATATATTTATTAATATTAATTGGTACCGTTGAATAGATTAAGAATGTATAACACCCGAAAACGCCCATCGCTTTCTTTAATTATTATCAAGTTTCAGAACGTACCTATACTGAATGTCCGTATCGCATACAATCGTTTTTCCTTCCGAAATATTCAAAAAGTAATTAGGGTTCAATATCTCTTTGACAACAACTAAATTTAATAAAATAATTCGACGTATTTTTTGAACACGCCTCGTAGACTTTTTTTTATACCTAAAACTATTATTCTCAATCTCGTTATTATGTAAAGTTGTTGAAGCAGCGTTGGCAACACTGTCGAATGATTATTTTAAACAGGACCGCAATCAGGGTTTTGTGTTTAAAATTTGACATTGTAATTTGGAATAGGGACTTTCGATCGTCAGTTTTCTGTTGTTTAAAAATTCAATATTTGATGCTTTCTAGCTGTTGATTTAGTACAATTAATTGTTAAAACCATTTTTTTTTCCACTCTCACTTTAATTAAACTCAGAAACGTACTTTCTAATTAGATTTGTATTGGTAAAACCGGAAGTAACATTTGGATCTCGATAAATGGAGTATTTGACTTAGAAAATGCTAAACTAACGTGACTTTTTATTATGATTTCAAACCGGATAGATCCAATATTCCAAACCATCCAGGAACCTCCTTGAGAAGCCTCGTCTTCTTTTATACAACTCTGTCTCAAAGTTTTCTGTGGGGACTCGTCCTCTTCTATCCGAAAACGGAGCCTCAATTATTTCTCAGTGCAACTGGCATTTTCCCTGGAAATAGTAGAGACTGCTCGATGGGTTGGGGTTAATTTGGGGCTAGTAGCTGGTCTTTTTACCTCAAGTTTAACTATCTAAAGTTTCCTTCTGATTGTCCAGCTACTCACATCCACTCCTCGATATTCTTTGAGCTCTTGTTGCACTTAAACATCAGCCAGAGCCCGATTTCTCAGTGGTAAATTAATTTGGTACATACATTTGATAGATTTTCTTTGATTATACGTCTCCAGGAGTTAGTTTCTCTAAACCTTTATAGATTGTACCAGCTACTGACTTTTCTATCTACCTCATTTTCTCTATTTTCCTGTAACCGATTCTATAAAAAGACTCCTACGAAATCTGTCTGCTATATCATTTCCTTTCATTATAGTGAAACCCATTTAAGTTTAACTTAATTATTTTTGCTCAACTTATCCCAAACTGATTTAATTTTATTGAAACTGTATTCAGTATCTTCCTAGACACTTTCCTAAATCTTCCTAAATACTTTCCCGGACAATTTCTAATATTCCAAACCTTCCAAGACAGTTTCCAGAAACTTTTTATTATTCAAAATCTTCTTAGACATTTTCCTCGACACTTTCTAATATTCATAATCTTCCCAGACGTTTTTTGTTATTCGGAATCTTCTCAGACACGTTTCAATATTCAATAACTTCCTAGACACTTTCCTAAAACGTCCTAAATACTTTCCCGGACAATTTCCTACATTCCAAACCTTCCAAGACAGTTTCCAGAAACTTTTTATTATTCAAAATCTTCTTAGACACTGTCCTCGACAGTTTCTAATATTCAGAATCTTCCTAGACGTTTTTTATTATTCGGAATCTTCTCAGACACGTTTCAATATTCAATAACTTCCTAGATACTTTCCTAAAACGTCCTAAATACTTTCCCGGACAATTTCCTACATTCCAAACCTTCCAAGACAGTTTCCAGAAACTTTTTATTATTCAAAATCTTCTTAGACACTGTCCTCGACAGTTTCTAATATTCAGAATCTTCCTAGACGTTTTTTATTATTCGGAATCTTCTCAGACACGTTTCAATATTCAATAACTTCCTAGATACTTTCCTAAAACGTCCTAAATACTTTCCCGGACAATCTCCTACATTCCAAACCTTCCAAGACAGTTTCCAGAAACTTTTTATTATTCAAAATCTTCTTAGACATTTTCCTCGACACTTTCTAATATTCATAATCTTCCCAGACGTTTTTTGTTATTCGGAATCTTCTCAGACACGTTTCAATATTCAATAACTTCCTAGACACTTTCCTAAAACTTCCTAAATACTTTCCCGGACAATTTCTTACACTCCAAACCTTCCAAAATAGTTTCCAGAAACTTTTTATTATTCGAAATCTTCTTAGACACTGTCCTCGACAGTTTCTAATATTCAGAATCTTCCTAGACGTTTTTTATTATTCGGAATCTTCTCAGACACGTTTCAATATTCAATAACTTCCTAGACACTTTCCTAAAACTTCCCAAATACTTTCCCGGACAATTTCTAATATTCCAAACCGTCCAAGACAGTTTCCAGAAACTTTTTATTATTCGAAATCTTCTTAGACACTGTCCTCGACAGTTTCTAATATTCAGAATCTTCCTAGACGTTTTTTATTATTCGGAATCTTCTCAGACACGTTTCAATATTCAATAACTTCCTAGACGTAAGTTCTAAACCCATTTAAGTTTAACTTTCTCGGATTTTTCTTATGACATTCGGGGCTCTAATTTCTTCTATTGTGGTGGATGTGATGCATGGATCTATAATTGATTCTTAAGTTTATCATCAGCTTCTTCGGAAGGTTTTTTATATCTGCGAACATGTTCGAATTGAAATTGAATCATTGTAGAAGACTTTTACCTATTTCAAACCGTTTACCTATTACAGAATTACGTAACGATCTAATATTTAAGTTTATTGAGACTCTATTTGGTTTAGTTTCTTATTCCGACCATAATAATCACCTAGACGATGTTGGAGACAAAAAGAAAACAGTCGCGATTCCTACTGAGACGTACATAACGATAAATCTGATTTTGAGGAAGATTAAGGTACATTTCCGCAAAGATTAAGGCCATTTTCTCACGTAATTCAGTCCATATGAAAAATTTAGTGCTTCGGTAATTGACAAGTATCTTGTTTATGTCGAAAGCCATACATCGAAACAATTGATATAATTTAATTCTTGGTTAGTACCGGTCTAATGTAAGACATTAATCCCACGATTCCACCAAATACTGTAAAAGGATTTCGATATAAATTTATTATGTTGTTTCAATAAATAGACGTTGCTTTTGAATAGTTCAATACCGCCTTTGGTAAAACGCATGGTAAGGAAGCTTTTACTGATAAAAAAGTAAAAACCGTTTGGGTTGTTTAATAATTTAGCTTTTCTTAATCTTCCTCTCGACTTTTAGTATAAAATATCTGTTTTATTGGTCTTTATTTCGTCATTTCCGATATAAATTCATCTAGAAAACATTTACGTTGTTTCCAATAACCAAGCGGCTTTGGAAGTTGATTGGACGTTCAAGCCAAGGCTGAAACTGTAAAAGCAGTAACCTTAGTATTTTTACAAGCAATGAGGAAGCAGAAAATCCTGGTAGTTTTTGAACAAAAGCTGTACTATGTCTTGAAATGTAACCTCGACATAGAACTTAGGAAAATAAATGTAGGGAAGACAAAGTTCGGATCCGTCCACATGCAATTGGACCGAACTAATCGAGATTCAAGCGAAAGATTAAGTGCCGAAGAAAGCGATGATGAAGCAACCGCAGAATAGAACACGAGGAAGATCCTAGAAGACCTGGAAGGTCAATTATAAATAATAACTTAGTAAATTTAGTAATCTCATGGTTGAACTGATTATGTGAATATGTAATTATTGTTTCCAGAAACTTTTTATTATTCAAAATCTTCTTAGACACTGTCCTCGACAGTTTCTAATATTCAGAATCTTCCTAGACGTTTTTCATTATTCGGAATCTTCTCAGACACGTTTCAATATTCAATAACTTCCTAAACACTTTCCTAAATCTTCCTAAATACTTTCCCGGACAATTTCTTACATTCTAAACCTTCCAAGACAGTTTGCAGAAACTTTTTATTATTCAAAATCTTCTTAGACACTTTCCTCGACACTTTCTAATATTCATAATCTTCCTAGACGTTTTTCATTATTCGGAATCTTCTCAGACACGTTTCAATATTCAATAACTTCCTAGACACTTTCCTAAATCTTCCTAAATACTTTCCCGGACAATTTCCTACATTCCAAACCTTCCAAGACAGTTCCCAGAAACTTTTTATTATTCAAAATCTTCTTAGACACTTTCCTCGACACTTTCTAATATTCATAATCTTCCTAGACGTTTTTCATTATTCGGAATCTTCTCAGACACGTTTCAATATTCAATAACTTCCTAGACACTTTCCTAAATCTTCCTAAATACTTTCCCGGACAATTTCTAATATTCCAAACCTTCCAAGACAGTTTCCAGAAACTTTTTATTATTCAAAATCTTCTTAGACACTGTCCTCGACAGTTTCTAATATTCATAATCTTCCTAGACGTTTTTTATTATTCGGAATCTTCTCAGACACGTTTCAATATTCAATAACTTCCTAGACACTTTCCTAAAACTTTCCAAATACTTTCCCGGACAATTTCTAATATTCCAAACCTTCCAAGACAGTTTCCAGAAACTTTTTATTATTCAAAATCTTCTTAGACACTGTCCTCGACAGTTTCTAATATTCATAATCTTCCTAGACGTTTTTTATTATTCGGAATCTTCTCAGACACGTTTCAATATTCAATAACTTCCTAGACACTTTCCTAAAACTTCCTAAATACTTTCCCGGACAATTTCTTACACTCCAAACCTTCCAAAATAGTTTCCAGAAACTTTTTATTATTCGAAATCTTCTTAGACACTGTCCTCGACAGTTTCTAATATTCAGAATCTTCCTAGACGTTTTTTATTATTCGGAATCTTCTCAGACACGTTTCAATATTCAATAACTTCCTAGACACTTTCCTAAAACTTCCCAAATACTTTCCCGGACAATTTCTAATATTCCAAACCGTCCAAGACAGTTTCCAGAAACTTTTTATTATTCAAAATCTTCTTAGACACTGTCCTCGACAGTTTCTAATATTCATAATCTTTCTAGACGTTTTTTATTATTCGGAATCTTCTCAGACACGTTTCAATATTCAATAACTTCCTAGACACTTTCCTAAAACTTCCCAAATACTTTCCCGGACAATTTCTAATATTCCAAACCGTCCAAGACAGTTTCCAGAAACTTTTTATTATTCAAAATCTTCTTAGACACTGTCCTCGACAGTTTCTAATATTCAGAATCTTCCTAGACGTTTTTTATTATTCGGAATCTTCTTAGACACATTTCAATATTCAGTATCCTCCTAGACACTTTCCTAAAACTTCCTAAATACTTTTCCGGACAATTTCTAATATTCTAAACCTTCCAAGACAGTTTCCAGAAACTTTTTATTATTCAAAATCTTCTTAGACACTGTCCTCGACAGTTTCTAATATTCAGAATCTTCCTAGACGTTTTTTATTATTCGGAATCTTCTTAGACACATTTCAATATTCAGTATCCTCCTAGACACTTTCCTAAAACTTCCCAAATACTTTCCCGGACAATTTCTAATATTCCAAACCTTCCAAGACAGTTTCCAGAAACTTTTTATTATTCAAAATCTTCTTAGACACTGTCCTCGACAGTTTCTAATATTCATAATCTTCCTAGACGTTTTTTATTATTCGGAATCTTCTCAGACACGTTTCAATATTCAATAACTTCCTAGACACTTTCCTAAAACTTCCCAAATACTTTCCCGGACAATTTCTAATATTCCAAACCTTCCAAGACAGTTTCCAGAAACTTTTTATTATTCAAAATCTTCTTAGACACTGTCCTCGACAGTTTCTAATATTCAGAATCTTCCTAGACGTTTTTTATTATTCGGAATCTTCTTAGACACATTTCAATATTCAGTATCCTCCTAGACACTTTCCTAAAACTTCCTAAATACTTTTCCGGACAATTTCTAATATTCTAAACCTTCCAAGACAGTTTCCAGAAACTTTTTATTATTCAAAATCTTCTTAGACACTGTCCTCGACAGTTTCTAATATTCAGAATCTTCCTAGACGTTTTTTATTATTCGGAATCTTCTTAGACACATTTCAATATTCAGTATCCTCCTAGACACTTTCCTAAAACTTCCCAAATACTTTCCCGGACAATTTCTAATATTCCAAACCTTCCAAGACAGTTTCCAGAAACTTTTTATTATTCAAAATCTTCTTAGACACTGTCCTCGACAGTTTCTAATATTCAGAATCTTCCTAGACGTTTTTTATTATTCGGAATCTTCTTAGACACATTTCAATATTCAGTATCCTCCTAGACACTTTCCTAAAACTTCCTAAATACTTTTCCGGACAATTTCTAATATTCTAAACCTTCCAAGACAGTTTCCAGAAACTTTTTATTATTCAAAA
This sequence comes from Diorhabda sublineata, assembly GCF_026230105.1. Lineage (NCBI taxonomy): Eukaryota > Metazoa > Arthropoda > Insecta > Coleoptera > Chrysomelidae > Diorhabda > Diorhabda sublineata. The sequence continues at coordinate 18,803,839 of NC_079483.1, forward strand.
TCTTCTTAGACACTGTCCTCGACAGTTTCTAATATTCATAATCTTCCTAGACGTTTTTTATTATTCGGAATCTTCTCAGACACGTTTCAATATTCAATAACTTCCTAGACGTAAGTTCTAAACCCATTTAAGTTTAACTTTCTCGGATTTTTCTTATGACATTCGGGGCTCTAATTTCTTCTATTGTGGTGGATGTGATGCATGGATCTATAATTGATTCTCAAGTTTATCATCAGCTTCTTCGGAAGGTTTTTTATATCTGCGAACATGTTCGAATTGAAATTGAATCATTGTAGAAGACTTTTACCTATTTCAAACCGTTTACCTATTACAGAATTACGTAACGATCTAATATTTAAGTTTATTGAGACTCTATTTGGTTTAGTTTCTTATTCCGACCATAATAATCACCTAGACGATGTTGGAGACAAAAAGAAAACAGTCGCGATTCCTACTGAGACGTACATAACGATAAATCTGATTTTGAGGAAGATTAAGGTACATTTCCGCAAAGATTAAGGCCATTTTCTCACGTAATTCAGTCCATATGAAAAATTTAGTGCTTCGGTAATTGACAAGTATCTTGTTTATGTCGAAAGCCATACATCGAAACAATTGATATAATTTAATTCTTGGTTAGTACCGGTCTAATGTAAGACATTAATCCCACGATTCCACCAAATACTGTAAAAGGATTTCGATATAAATTTATTATGTTGTTTCAATAAATAGACGTTGCTTTTGAATAGTTCAATACCGCCTTTGGTAAAACGCATGGTAAGGAAGCTTTTACTGATAAAAAAGTAAAAACCGTTTGGGTTGTTTAATAATTTAGCTTTTCTTAATCTTCCTCTCGACTTTTAGTATAAAATATCTGTTTTATTGGTCTTTATTTCGTCATTTCCGATATAAATTCATCTAGAAAACATTTACGTTGTTTCCAATAGCCAAGCGGCTTTGGAAGTTGATTGGACGTTCAAGCCAAGGCTGAAACTGTAAAAGCAGTAACCTTAGTATTTTTACAAGCAATGAGGAAGCAGAAAATCCTGGTAGTTTTTGAACAAAAGCTGTACTATGTCTTGAAATGTAACCTCGACATAGAACTTAGGAAAATAAATGTAGGGAAGACAAAGTTCGGATCCGTCCACATGCAATTGGACCGAACTAATCGAGATTCAAGCGAAAGATTAAGTGCCGAAGAAAGCGATGATGAAGCAACCGCAGAATAGAACACGAGGAAGATCCTAGAAGACCTGGAAGGTCAATTATAAATAATAACTTAGTAAATTTAGTAATCTCATGGTTGAACTGATTATGTGAATATGTAATTATTGTTTCCAGAAACTTTTTATTATTCAAAATCTTCTTAGACACTGTCCTCGACAGTTTCTAATATTCAGAATCTTCCTAGACGTTTTTCATTATTCGGAATCTTCTCAGACACGTTTCAATATTCAATAACTTCCTAGACACTTTCCTAAAACTTCCTAAATACTTTCCCAGACAATTTCCTACATTCCAAACCTTCCAAGACAGTTTGCAGAAACTTTTTATTATTCAAAATCTTCTTAGACACTGTCCTCAATAGTTTCTAATATTCAGAATCTTCCTAGACGTTTTTTATTATTCGGAATCTTCTCAGACACGTTTCAATATTCAATAACTTCCTAGACACTTTCCTAAATCTTCCTAAATACTTTCCCGGACAATTTCCTACATTCCAAACCTTCCAAGACAGTTCCCAGAAACTTTTTATTATTCAAAATCTTCTTAGACACTTTCCTCGACACTTTCTAATATTCATAATCTTCCTAGACGTTTTTCATTATTCGGAATCTTCTCAGACACGTTTCAATATTCAATAACTTCCTAAACACTTTCCTAAAACTTCCTAAATACTTTCCCGGACAATTTCTTACATTCTAAACCTTCCAAGACAGTTTGCAGAAACTTTTTATTATTCAAAATCTTCTTAGACACTGTCCTCGACAGTTTCTAATATTCAGAATCTTCCTAGACGTTTTTTATTATTCGGAATCTTCTCAGACACGTTTCAATATTCAATAACTTCCTAGACACTTTCCTAAAACGTCCTAAATACTTTCCCGGACAATTTCCTACATTCCAAACCTTCCAAGACAGTTTGCAGAAACTTTTTATTATTCAAAATCTTCTTAGACACTGTCCTCGACAGTTTCTAATATTCATAATCTTCCTAGACGTTTTTCATTATTCGGAATCTTCTCAGACACGTTTCAATATTCAATAACTTCCTAAACACTTTCCTAAAACTTCCTAAATACTTTCCCAGACAATTTCCTACATTCCAAACCTTCCAAGACAGTTCCCAGAAACTTTTTATTATTCAAAATCTTCTTAGACACTGTCCTCAATAGTTTCTAATATTCAGAATCTTCCTAGACGTTTTTCATTATTCGGAATCTTCTCAGACACGTTTCAATATTCAATAACTTCCTAGACACTTTCCTAAATCTTCCTAAATACTTTCCCGGACAATTTCTTACATTCTAAACCTTCCAAGACAGTTTGCAGAAACTTTTTATTATTCAAAATCTTCTTAGACACTGTCCTCAATAGTTTCTAATATTCATAATCTTCCTAGACGTTTTTCATTATTCGGAATCTTCTCAGACACGTTTCAATATTCAATAACTTCCTAGACACTTTCCTAAATCTTCCTAAATACTTTCCCGGACAATTTCCTACATTCCAAACCTTCCAAGACAGTTTGCAGAAACTTTTTATTATTCAAAATCTTCTTAGACACTGTCCTCAATAGTTTCTAATATTCAGAATCTTCCTAGACGTTTTTCATTATTCGGAATCTTCTCAGACACGTTTCAATATTCAATAACTTCCTAGACACTTTCCTAAAACTTCCTAAATACTTTCCCAGACAATTTCCTACATTCCAAACCTTCCAAGACAGTTCCCAGAAACTTTTTATTATTCAAAATCTTCTTAGACACTGTCCTCAATAGTTTCTAATATTCAGAATCTTCCTAGACGTTTTTTATTATTCGGAATCTTCTCAGACACGTTTCAATATTCAATAACTTCCTAGACACTTTCCTAAAACTTCCTAAATACTTTCCCAGACAATTTCCTACATTCCAAACCTTCCAAGACAGTTCCCAGAAACTTTTTATTATTCAAAATCTTCTTAGACACTGTCCTCAATAGTTTCTAATATTCATAATCTTCCTAGACGTTTTTCATTATTCGGAATCTTCTCAGACACGTTTCAATATTCAATAACTTCCTAAACACTTTCCTAAAACTTCCTAAATACTTTCCCAGACAATTTCCTACATTCCAAACCTTCCAAGACAGTTCCCAGAAACTTTTTATTATTCAAAATCTTCTTAGACACTGTCCTCAATAGTTTCTAATATTCAGAATCTTCCTAGACGTTTTTCATTATTCGGAATCTTCTCAGACACGTTTCAATATTCAATAACTTCCTAGACACTTTCCTAAATCTTCCTAAATACTTTCCCGGACAATTTCTTACATTCTAAACCTTCCAAGACAGTTTGCAGAAACTTTTTATTATTCAAAATCTTCTTAGACACTGTCCTCAATAGTTTCTAATATTCATAATCTTCCTAGACGTTTTTCATTATTCGGAATCTTCTCAGACACGTTTCAATATTCAATAACTTCCTAGACACTTTCCTAAATCTTCCTAAATACTTTCCCGGACAATTTCCTACATTCCAAACCTTCCAAGACAGTTTGCAGAAACTTTTTATTATTCAAAATCTTCTTAGACACTGTCCTCAATAGTTTCTAATATTCAGAATCTTCCTAGACGTTTTTCATTATTCGGAATCTTCTCAGACACGTTTCAATATTCAATAACTTCCTAGACACTTTCCTAAAACTTCCTAAATACTTTCCCGGACAATTTCTTACATTCTAAACCTTCCAAGACAGTTTGCAGAAACTTTTTATTATTCAAAATCTTCTTAGACACTGTCCTCGACAGTTTCTAATATTCAGAATCTTCCTAGACGTTTTTTATTATTCGGAATCTTCTCAGACACGTTTCAATATTCAATAACTTCCTAGACACTTTCCTAAAACGTCCTAAATACTTTCCCGGACAATTTCCTACATTCCAAACCTTCCAAGACAGTTTGCAGAAACTTTTTATTATTCAAAATCTTCTTAGACACTGTCCTCGACAGTTTCTAATATTCAGAATCTTCCTAGACGTTTTTCATTATTCGGAATCTTCTCAGACACGTTTCAATATTCAATAACTTCCTAGACACTTTCCTAAATCTTCCTAAATACTTTCCCGGACAATTTCTTACATTCTAAACCTTCCAAGACAGTTTGCAGAAACTTTTTATTATTCAAAATCTTCTTAGACACTGTCCTCGACAGTTTCTAATATTCAGAATCTTCCTAGACGTTTTTTATTATTCGGAATCTTCTCAGACACGTTTCAATATTCAATAACTTCCTAGACACTTTCCTAAAACTTCCTAAATACTTTCCCGGACAATTTCTAATTGTCCAAACCTTCCAAGACAGTTAATAAATGTAGGGAAGACAAAATTCGGATCCGTCCACATGCAATTGGACCGAACTGATCGAGATTCAAGCGAAATATTAAGTGCCGAAGAAAGCGATGATGAAGCGACCGCAGAAAAGAAGACGAGGAAGATCCTAGAAGACCTGGAAGGTCAATTATAAATAACAACTTAGTAAATTTAGTAATCTCATGGTTGAACTGATTATGTAATTATTGTTTCAGATGTCGACCTGGTTGGAGAGGAGATTTTTGCGATCAATGCGAACCTTACCCCGGTTGTAAACACGGTTACTGCAACGGGTCATCGTGGCAGTGCATCTGCGATACCAATTGGGGCGGAATTCTGTGCGATCAAGGTAGGAAAACTATTCATAGCGAACACACAGTTTAAGTTACACCGACACTCGCGATTACACTGCCGAACGCGCCTTTCGATAACCAAGTTAACGTCTTCGAAGACGATGCGGAATTTTGAAGTTTCAGACAGTTTCGGAACGTGTTTCCTAACCTTAGATTCATATTAACGAATTAAAAAAGTTTTCCGAGGATAAATGTTGATTGAATAGATGAAAAAACAAAATAATATCGGTCAATAAGGGCTAAAATAACCCATAATTTTTTTATCCAAGCCGAACAAGTGCGTGAGAGTGATCCAGATGTATCATGGCCATTATACAACTGTTGCGAAACATAAAAAAAATACTTCCGCGTCCAAAGGGACCCATTGACTATTCATCAAAATATAAAAAAGAAAAAAACGATAGTTCGCCCCAAGGACGGGGGTTAATTTTTCGTGAGGCGCTTTTATGTAAACCGAAGTTGTCACGGATCGGTGAACAACGACAATTGTACACTTGATCGGAATATCGGCAACCCTCTCAAGAGGGTCGAGTAATGGGTGCGTGTGTAAAGTGATTAACCCTTTGACACGTTTTTTAAGGAACATGTGTGTTGAGAAGGGGCGCATTGTGTTGTAATTATGTATCTATTCGATAATATGAAAGTTAAATGGAAGCACGGTATAATTAGAAGGGTTTTTCGAACGTATTTTGTTAATTAGATATTGGAAAAAGACATTTTTTATTGTTCAGAATCTTCCTCGATACTTTTCGAAATCTTTCTGAATACTTTTTGATATTGAGAATCTTCCGAGACATTTTCCTAGACACCTTTCATTATTCGGAAATTTCAAGCGACTTTTCTAGATCATTTTAATACTTTGAATTTTCCTAGATGCTTTTTATGATTCAGAATCTTCTCAGGCACGTTTTAATATTTATTATCTTCCTAAATACTGCTCTAAATCTTACTAAATACTTTCCTAGACACTTTCTTATGTCCCGAATCATCTAGGACGCTTTCCTATCATTCAGAACTTTTCAAGTCACTTTCCTAGACCATTTTAATATTAAGAAGCTTCCAAGATGCTTTCCCAGACATTTTCTATTATTGAAATCCTTCCTAGACACTTTTCAATATTCAATATCTTCCTAGACACTCCCTAAATCTTCTTTCCTAGAAAATTTCTAATATTCCAAACCTTCCAAGACAGTTTCCAGAAACTTTTTATTATTCAAAATCTTCTTAGACACTGTCCTCGACAGTTTCTAATATTCAAAATCTTCCTAGACGTTTATTATTATTCGGAATCTTCTCAGACACGTTTCAATATTCAATAACTTCCTAGACACTTTCCTAAAACGTCCTAAATACTTTCCCGGACAATCTCCTACATTCCAAACCTTCCAAGACAGTTTCCAGAAACTTTTTATTATTCAAAATCTTCTTAGACATTTTCCTCGACACTTTCTAATATTCATAATCTTCCCAGACGTTTTTTGTTATTCGGAATCTTCTCAGACACGTTTCAATATTCAATAACTTCCTAGACACTTTCCTAAAACTTCCCAAATACTTTCCCGGACAATTTCTAATATTCCAAACCTTCCAAGACAGTTTCCAGAAACTTTTTATTATTCAAAATCTTCTTAGACACTGTCCTCGACAGTTTCTAATATTCATAATCTTCCTAGACGTTTTTTATTATTCGGAATCTTCTCAGACACGTTTCAATATTCAATAACTTCCTAGACACTTTCCTAAAACGTCCTAAATACTTTCCCGGACAATCTCCTACATTCCAAACCTTCCAAGACAGTTTCCAGAAACTTTTTATTATTCAAAATCTTCTTAGACATTTTCCTCGACACTTTCTAATATTCATAATCTTCCCAGACGTTTTTTGTTATTCGGAATCTTCTCAGACACGTTTCAATATTCAATAACTTCCTAGACACTTTCCTAAAACGTCCTAAATACTTTCCCGGACAATCTCCTACATTCCAAACCTTCCAAGACAGTTTCCAGAAACTTTTTATTATTCAAAATCTTCTTAGACATTTTCCTCGACACTTTCTAATATTCATAATCTTCCCAGACGTTTTTTGTTATTCGGAATCTTCTCAGACACGTTTCAATATTCAATAACTTCCTAGACACTTTCCTAAAACTTCCTAAATACTTTTCCGGACAATTTCTAATATTCCAAACCTTCCAAGACAGTTTCCAGAAACTTTTTATTATTTAAAATCTTCTTAGACATTTTCCTCGACACTTTCTAATATTCATAATCTTCCTAGACGTTTTTTATTATTCGGAATCTTCTCAGACACGTTTCAATATTCAATAACTTCCTAGACACTTTCCTAAAACGTCCTAAATACTTTCCCGGACAATCTCCTACATTCCAAACCTTCCAAGACAGTTTCCAGAAACTTTTTATTATTCAAAATCTTCTTAGACATTTTCCTCGACACTTTCTAATATTCATAATCTTCCCAGACGTTTTTTGTTATTCGGAATCTTCTCAGACACGTTTCAATATTCAATAACTTCCTAGACACTTTCCTAAAACGTCCTAAATACTTTCCCGGACAATCTCCTACATTCCAAACCTTCCAAGACAGTTTCCAGAAACTTTTTATTATTCAAAATCTTCTTAGACATTTTCCTCGACACTTTCTAATATTCATAATCTTCCCAGACGTTTTTTGTTATTCGGAATCTTCTCAGACACGTTTCAATATTCAATAACTTCCTAGACACTTTCCTAAAACTTCCTAAATACTTTTCCGGACAATTTCTAATATTCCAAACCTTCCAAGACAGTTTCCAGAAACTTTTTATTATTTAAAATCTTCTTAGACATTTTCCTCGACACTTTCTAATATTCATAATCTTCCTAGACGTTTATTATTATTCGGAATCTTCTCAGACACGTTTCAATATTCAATAACTTCCTAGACACTTTCCTAAAACTTCCCAAATACTTTCCTGGACAATTTCTAATATTCCAAACCTTCCAAGACAGTTTGCAGAAACTTTTTATTATTCAAAATCTTCTTAGACACTGTCCTCGACAGTTTCTAATATTCAAAATCTTCCTAGACGTTTATTATTATTCGGAATCTTCTCAGACACGTTTCAATATTCAATAACTTCCTAGACACTTTCCTAAAACTTCCTAAATACTTTTCCGGACAATTTCTAATATTCCAAACCTTCCAAGACAGTTTCCAGAAACTTTTTATTATTCAAAATCTTCTTAGACACTGTCCTCGACAGTTTCTAATATTCAAAATCTTCCTAGACGTTTATTATTATTCGGAATCTTCTCAGACACGTTTCAATATTCAATAACTTCCTAGACACTTTCCTAAAACTTCCCAAATACTTTCCCGGACAATTTCCAATATTCCAAACCTTCCAAGACAGTTTCCAGAAACTTTTTATTATTCAAAATCTTCTTAGACACTTTCCTCGACACTTTCTAATATTCATAATCTTCCTAGACGTTTTTTATTATTCGGAATCTTCTCAGACACATTTCAATATTCAGTATCCTCCTAGACACTTTCCTAAAACTTCCTAAATACTTTTCCGGACAATTTCTAATATTCTAAACCTTCCAAGACAGTTTCCAGAAACTTTTTATTATTCAAAATCTTCTTAGACACTTTCTTCGACACTTTCTAATATTCATAATCTTCCTAGACGTTTTTTATTATTCGGAATCTTCTTAGACACATTTCAATATTCAGTATCCTCCTAGACACTTTCCTAAAACTTCCTAAATACTTTTCCGGACAATTTCTAATATTCCAAACCTTCCAAGACAGTTTCCAGAAACTTTTTATTATTCGGAATCTTCTCAGACACGTTTCAATATTCAATAACTTCCTAGACAATTTCCTGAATATATCAAGACACTTTCCCTGACACTCTGTATATTCAGAATCTTCCAAGTAATTTTTTAAATATCCAAAATCTTCTTAGCGAACGCTTATTTCTTTTTTTGCTCCCATACGAAAAAAAAATAGTCTCGTGATTAGTATTTTTTTGTCGAATTCATAATACGGGACGTCCATAAAACAGAATGCAAGCTAAAACTACTTAGGTGCTGCAAGTGCGTATAAAAGACGGCTTTAAACCAATTTAATCTGCTTATAAAAATGTAAAACTGTATAATGACGATGATGTATTCACAGTAATACATAGATATGACGATCATTTTATTTTTAAAGGACCATAAAACGTTTTTTATTTCTACCAGGACCACAGAACTTCATATCCTCCTTGACCTTCATTATTATTTAGATGTCGCCATCTTTGGTGTTCTGTCAATGTCAACTTCTGTCAGTAGTCAACTTCTGACAGTAAAATCACATTCTGATCAGTATTCTCAATCACATGACAAAATAAGACTAATAATGAAGTTGTTAATATATTTATGTTGTCAAAAATTGTTGTCAAAGCGAGAATTTTATGAGAATTTTGATTATATATATATAAACATTTCTATTGTGTATTAGAATGCATGGAACTATTTGTTTTCTTTTTGTTTCGTGCTGTTTGCTTTTAATACGACGTCAAGAATCGATGATTCCAACATATTCCGTTGCTTTTCTTCTTCTTTTTAAATATATTGACTGAGCAATCTGACGAATTGTCAAAATTAACTGACGCCCATTTAAAAATGGCCGCCGCGGGGTAAACAAATGCTTTCGACGTAAGTTTCTGTGTGATCTGTGAAGTTTTTTGTTGGATTTCGACATCATTATTACCAGTTTTATAGCGAAATGGCTTTTTGAAGAGTTACTGATAAAATAAATGATAACTTTATGAGGAAATGTGTCGTTTTCTTTCGATTATACAGTGTTGCTAAATCTACAAAGCCCGGAGTCCAGAACTGTTTCCGTTTCTTCTACAAAATCGTTTGATTCAAAGCCTCTATTTGTTATTTTATAGTTTGAGATCGTCAAGTTCGTATTGAAATTTTGTTTATAAAGAATATTCGACGAGAAATTTCCAATTTATCGACGTCTATGAGGTGTTGCATCTTTACTCGGCAGACCGTTTTGAAACACCGTGGGATCCGGTCACAGGTGTTTCTTCACTTTTTCTTTCTCTTTTCTTCGCCGAGATCATATATACAAGTAATTCGCAAAGTGCTTTCGGCCATTTCGGATGATAAACCGTAATTTTAGTATTTCTTCTTCCCGGTCATTGTCGGTCGCATTAGATCGCTTTAAAATGTACAAAATGTTGCCATGACCACGCCATGTGACCTCGCATTTGAATATACTTCATACTGGTAGTCGTTCCGTAGATAAAACGATAATCCCGCCACATCCGACTGACCGATACCGATCGGGATAATTCCGATTCGAATTTCCTTACGAGGAGAACCTGGAAGGACGAAATTAATGAAGCTACGACACGAGGTGTTACCATAAACGAAAGAACGAAAGATATTGAGAGATTTTTGGAAAAAAGTTACGTAGAAAACGTCCTAAATCCAAAAGACTTGAACAATATTTGTACCAAGGCTTATTCCTTTATTATTTTCAAGCTGCTACTGATTTAATTTACTAGAATCTTCTCCAAGTTGAAATTATATTGTCCGACACTAGTTTCGATAACCCAATTACCTTCTTCAGGGACTGAATTTCAGTAGAATATTCTCGTTATAAGTTTCCGTTTGAAAATGATTCTACATCCGGCTTTTTCACCTGGTTTATAACCATTTGACTTTCAACTTTGTTTCTAATTAGAAAAAATTGTGTTAAAAAGTATTTTTTGCCATTACGTAAACTTTGAAAGTGGTACAGTATCGCCTCGAATGTTTTTATAAACGAAAAAATAAAATAAAATCGATTTTAGACAACTAGTCGGTTGAAAAAGATATTTTCAACAATAATTATTGAATGGCGACGAAGATGGGGATGGAAATGATGGAGGAGAACCTCCAACAGAAGATTTATAAATTGAACAACGATAAAAGTTTAGCAGAATAATAGAATACGAGGGAGAAAAGTTGTGAAAGAAAATAGAAGCTTGTAGGTTGGTCCAACGACAACAGGGGTGAATTCCACCCTTATTCGGGGGTGGAAATTTGAAATTTTAAAATAAATCGATAGAGAATTGAATTTTATGAAAAAAATGTGGAATGAAGATTTTTATTTGACTCAATAATTTTTTAGTTATTCGCGATGGGAAATTAATAAAAAAAAAAGCACGTTTTTCAACATTTTTTCACGAAAAATTCGAAAATTACGCATTTTCTGGAAGAAATTATTCTTATCAAAATTGAAGCTTATAAAAAAATAAAGAAATTAGTCAGCTTAAATTAAATTTTTTTAATAATATTCAGCAACTTATCAGTCACTGAAAGTCAATTTTTTCTATTTCGTAAATTTATGCAGAGGTTTGAGCTCAAATAACGGGAAAACTATCAATTTTTCGTAAAAAATTGTTATAAACATTTTTAAAGTACTTTTTCAGACCTTTGAAATGAGTTTTTAAAAAATGGTCTATCACGAAAATTAAGCGAGTTATGATGAAAATAAGCTAAGTAACTCGAATTTGAAAAACAAAACCACGTTTTTCAACATTTTTTCACGAAAAATTCGAAAATTACGCATTTTCTGGAAGAAATTATTCTTATCAAAATTGAAGCTTATAAAAAAATAAAGAAATTAGTCAGTTTAAATTAAATTTTTTTCAATAATATTCAGCAACTTATCAGTCACTGAAAGTCAATTTTTTCTTTTTCGTAAATTTATGCAGAGGTTTGAGCTCAAATAACGGGAAAACTATCAATTTTTCGTAAAAAATTGTTATAAACATTTTTAAAGTACTTTTTCAGACCTTTGAAATGAGTTTTTAAAAAATGGTCTATCACGAAAATTAAGCGAGTTATGATGAAAATAAGCTAAGTAACTCGAATTTGAAAAACAAAACCACGTTTTTCAACATTTTTTCACGAAAAATTCGAAAATTACGCATTTTCTGGAAGAAATTATTCTTATCAAAATTGAAGCTTATAAAAAAATAAAGAAATTAGTCAGCTTAAATTAAATTTTTTTAATAATATTCAGCAACTTATCAGTCACTGAAAGTCAATTTTTTCTTTTTCGTAAATTTATGCAGAGGTTTGAGCTCAAATAACGGGAAAACTATCAATTTTTCGTAAAAAATTGTTATAAACATTTTTAAAGTACTTTTTCAGACCTTTGAAATGAGTTTTTAAAAAATGGTCTATCACGAAAATTAAGCGAGTTATGATGAAAATAAGCTAAGTAACTCGAATTTGAAAAACAAAACCACGTTTTTCAACATTTTTTCACGAAAAATTCGAAAATTACGCATTTTCTGGAAGAAATTATTCTTATCAAAATTGAAGCTTATAAAAAAATAAAGAAATTAGTCAGCTTAAATTAAATTTTTTTAATAATATTCAGCAACTTATCAGTCACTGAAAGTCAATTTTTTCTTTTTCGTAAATTTATGCAGAGGTTTGAGCTCAAATAACGGGAAAACTATCAATTTTTCGTAAAAAATTGTTATAAACATTTTTAAAGTACTTTTTCAGACCTTTGAAATGAGTTTTTAAAAAATGGTCTATCACGAAAATTAAGCGAGTTATGATGAAAATAAGCTAAGTAACTCGAATTTGATAAACAAAACCACGTTTTTCAACATTTTTTCACGAAAAATTCGAAAATTACGCATTTTCTGGAAGAAATTATTCTTATCAAAATTGAAGCTTATAAAAAAATAAAGAAATTAGTCAGCTTAAATTGAATTTTTTTAATAATATTCAGCAACTTATCAGTCATGAAAGTCAATTTTTTCTTTTTCGTAAATTTATGCAGAGATTTGAGCTCAAATAACGGAAAAACTATCAATTTTTCGTAAAAAATTGTTATGAACATTTTTAAAGTACTTTTTCAGACCTTTGAAATGAGTTTTTAAAAAATGGTCTATCACGAAAATTAAGCGAGTTATGATGAAAATAAGCTAAGTAACTCGAATTTGAAAAACAAAACCACGTTTTTCAACATTTTTTCACGAAAAATTCGAAAATTACGCATTTTCTGGAAGAAATTATTCTTATCAAAATTGAAGCTTATAAAAAAATAAAGAAATTAGTCAGTTTAAATTAAATTTTTTTCAATAATATTCAGCAACTTATCAGTCATGAAAGTCAATTTTTTCTTTTTCGTAAATTTATGCAGAGGTTTGAGCTCAAATAACGGGAAAACTATCAATTTTTCGTAAAAAATTGTTATGAACATTTTTAAAGTACTTTTTCAGACCTTTAAAATGATATTTTAAAAAATCGTCTATCACGAAAATTAAGCGAGTTATGACGAAATTAAGTTAAGTAATTCGAATTTCAAAAAAAAATTGTCGGTTTGTGGGTAAATTTGATAACATGTACGGCAAAATTAAAATTAATCGTTGCCCTTGTAAAATTATCTTTGTTTAAGCCCTAACAACACGTTCCAAAAGTTTGAATGGTTTGGAACACGTATATTTGAAAAAAGTTGTTTAATGTGAAATTCTATTTTTTGGATTCAAGAAAAACGTTGTTTTTTCAAAATATCTCAAAAACTATTGGATCAACGAAAAAATTTGTTAATAACTAAAATTTAGCTTTTATTTTACTGAACATTTTGTTTTTTTTTTAAACTCGCGTAGCTTGAAAATTAAACAAGATATAAGCGTTTAAAGATTTCAATTCTAAGGAATAGTCTTTTTTACTCTTTAACATCAAAATTCTCTGAAAAAAAGGACCTAGAAGGGTTGCAACTCTCATGGTTTTGTAGCTTATGAAATTCCCTACAAAATGGTGTATGGAAAAAAGCAAAAAGCTTAAAGGGAAGCCGAGTTATTATTAAAAAACCGAAAACATTTTTCTAGAGATAAGTCTGAAAAATCGCGAATTGTTTAAATTTTGATCTTTTTGGAGTATTTATTCTTTTTTGCATATATAAATACATGTAAAAAACACATTTTTCAACAAAGAAAAACTCGAAAATTACGCATTTTTTGGAAAAAATATCTTTATCAAAATTGAACTTACAAAAAAATAAAGAAATTAGTCAGTTTGAATTAAATTTTTTGAATAATATTTATTTATTTCCAATTTTTTCATTCTTAGGGGTGGTTTTTGGTTTTTGGTGGTTGCATTATTAAAAATATTGACTTGAAGAAACAAAAATCTCCGATTACGATCCAAAATAAAAAAAATCATGGTTTTTACCACATTATTTTAAACAATCTTTGTATGAGGGGTTGTTTTTAAGGGTAGATGACTTGTAAAATATCAAAATAACAAAGTCATGATACAAAACAATCAAAATTTAATAAATTTGAACTTAACTATAACCCATTATCGCTTTAATTAATTAGTTTTCAATTTATCCGAGCAAGGGGTGATTTTCACCCCTTAAAAATAAAAATCACTCTACGCGACTAAGTCAGGTTTGAAGATGAGGGTAAGATGAACTTAATTCCAAATTTTCAAGAAGCTCCATGAAGGTCTTTAAAATTACGAGCTTTCGGTCGATTTTAAGCTCGATTGACTGTACTATAAGATGCTCAATTTATAATAAAGGGGTGGAAATTAAGGGGTTACCGCCCTATTAGACACAGTATATAAAGTAAACGTCAAAATAAAACGAAATAGGTAAGGGAAATATGAAGAAACGCAGTTGGAGAAAACCAAAAAGATTTTAGAGCAGATCGAAAATCTTTACACTTAAACCCTCCGTTTCAAATATTGATAATCCGTGCAATATGCAACTTTTTTTTCACGTGTTTATTCAATCAATTCATATGACGTAATCCAATTTCGATAAATCAGCTTACAGCTTTTATCGTCCACCCTCTAACCCTCTAAAATAGACATTAGCCCTATTTTTTTATATTATTTAGGGGAGAAGCTATTATGAATGTCATACAATGACGACTCTGTTTTATTTATACTTCAATTTTATCTGTAAATCGTTCACGTCGTTTTGCTGTGTTGTCAGATCTTTAAAAAAGTCGAAGAATGTAATAAATGTGTTGGTAAAGTTATTTAATGTGTTAATTGACGTCAGTTGGAGTATATACGAGGGAGGGTACAAAAATAACGTAATCTCCTATATTCTGTATCGAATTTTATCGATAAAACACGTTTTTCTTGTAATAAAATTACTCCGGGGACGCCAATCGCTGAAGACGAATCGCAGTTCAAACGAAACGGTTTTTGAACAGTCGAAACGTCGAATTTTTTTTGTTTATCACGCAATTTGATTAGCAATGATATGTATTGACTATTTTTAACTATAAAAGAGAAGAAAATATAGTCCGGGTATTAATTTCAGATTTGAATTATTGCGGTACGCACGAGCCTTGTTTGAATGGGGGTACTTGCGAAAATACGGCTCCCGATAATTACCTATGTAGATGCCCCGAAGGATTTTCGGGTGCTAATTGTGAAATAGTCGACAACCCCTGCGCGCCGGCTCCCTGTCTTCACGGCGGTACCTGCATAGAAGCCGGAGGCTCTTTCAGTTGCGAATGCGGAAATGGATGGACTGGACCGACTTGTAATATCGGTAAGTTCGAATATTTTAATTTAACACCTGTCGTAAAGTTACTTTCGCCATAACTTCGTCAATTTTTATTCCAAAAAACTTGTTTCGGTTTATATAGAAGATTTTTGACGTAGTTTATACGAATTTTTCTATCTTTCGACTTCATTCTTAACGATTTTTCTTGTGGAATGCAAAATTTTTAAAGAATTATTGAAAATGAGTTCGTTCAGGACAATCTCGATCATTTTCGGTTATAACTGTTGCTAGCAAGATGGCGAATTCGCTGAACTGATTGCGAAATGTCAAAATTTCTAACCTTAAAAGTAATAGTTTGACATCTCGCGAGGAAATGGCGCCAGATACCTCAATAGTAAGATAATAGTTATAAAACACCCTGTATTCGCGTAAAGATCCGTCAAAATCAATTCTAATCTATATATTTTGGGAAATATTAGAAAAAAATGACATGAATCGACATTAATTGGCGTCATAGTGATGTCATAAAACATCGATCAACATCAAATGACAGTAGACGTCAATTAGCTCAAATAGACGTCAATTTATGTCATTTGAGGTTATTTTTCATTTCGTAAACTAATTATTATGGGAATTATTAAGGAATAATGGGAAAAAAATCGAAATATTAATATATTTATATTTATTTTCCATGAAAAACCGTTTCAGAACAATCTCGATCATTCTCGGTTATAACTGTTGCTAACAAGATGGCGAATTCGCTAAACTGATTGCGAAATGTGAAAATTTCTAACCTTAAAAGTAATAGTTCGACATCTCGCGATGAGATGGCGCCAGATACTTCAATAGTACATCTAATCAATATAAGTATGTAGATAATTGATAATTGAAGTAATAAAACACCCTGTATTCGCGTAAAGATCCGTCAAAATCAATTCAAATCTATATATTTTGGGAAATATTAGAAAAACATGACATGAATCGACATTAATTGACGTCATATTGATGTCATAAAACATCGATCAACATCAAATGACAGTAGACGTCAATTAGCTCAAATAGACGTCAATTTATGTCATTTGAGGTTATTTTTCATTTCGTAAACTAATTATTATGGGAATTATTAAGGAATAATGGGAAAAAAAATCGAAATATTAATATATTTATATTTATTTTCCATGAAAAACCGTTTCAGAAAAATCTCGATCATTCTCGGTTATAACTGTTGCTAACAAGATGGCGAATTCGCTGAACTGATTGCGAAATGTCAAAATTTCTAACCTTGAAAGTAATAGTTCGACATCTCGCGATGAGATGGCGCCAGATACTTCAATAGTACATCTAATCAATATAAGTATGTAGATAATTGATAATTGAAGTAATAAAACACCCTGTATTCGCGTAAAGATCCGTCAAAATCAATTCTAATCTATATTTTTGGGAAATATTAGAAAAAAATGACATGAATCGACATTAATTGACGTCATATTGATGTCATAAAACATCGATCAACATCAAATGACTGTAGACGTCAATTAGCTCAAATAGACGTCAATTTATGTCATTTGAGGTTATTTTTCATTTCGTAAACTAATTATTATGGGAATTATTAAGGAATAATGGGAAAAAAATCGAAATATTAATATATTTATATTTATTTTTCATGAAAAACCGTTTCAGAACAATCTCGATCATTCTCGGTTATAACTGTTGCTAACAAGATGGCGAATTCGCTGAACTGATTACGAAATATCAAAATTTCTAACCTTGAAAGTAATAGTTTGACATCTCGGGATGAGATGGCGCCAGATACCTCAATAGTAAGATAATAGTTATAAAACACCCTGTATTCGCGTAAAGATTCGTCAAAATCAATTCTAATCTATATATTTTGGGAAATATTAGAAAAAAATGACATGAATCGACATTAATTGACGTCATATTGATGTCATAAAACATCGATCAACATCAAATGACAGTAGACGTCAATTAGCTCAAATGGACGTCAATTTATGTCATTTGAGGTTATTTTTCATTTCGTAAACTAATTATTATGGGAATTATTAAGGAATAATGGGAAAAAAATCGAAATATTAATATATTTATATTTATTTTTCATGAAAAACCGTTTCAGAACAATCTCGATCATTCTCGGTTATAACTGTTGCTAACAAGATGGCGAATTCGCTGAACTGATTGCGAAATGTCAAAATTTCTAACCTTGAAAGTAATAGTTCGACATCTCCCGATGAGATGGCGCCAGATACTTCAATAGTAATATAATAGTAATAAAACACCCTGTATTCGCGTAAAGATCCTTCAAAATCAATTCAAATCTATATATTTTGGGAATTATTAGAAAAAAATGACATGAATCGACATTAATTGACGTCATATTGATGTCATAAAACATCGATCAACATCAAATGACAGTAGACGTCAATTAGCTTAAATAGACGTCAATTTATGTCATTTGAGGTTATTTTTCATTTCGTAAACTAATTATTATGGGAATTATTAAGGAATAATGGGAAAAAAATCGAAATATTAATATATTTATATTTATTTTTCATGAAAAACCGTTTCAGAACAATCTCGATCATTCTCGGTTATAACTGTTGCTAACAAGATGGCGAATTCGCTGAACTGATTACGAAATGTCAAAATTTCTAACCTTGAAAGTAATAGTTTGACATCTCGCGATGAGATGGCGCCAGATACCTCAATAGTAAGATAATAGTTATAAAACACCCTGTATTCGCGTAAAGATTCGTCAAAATCAATTCTAATCTATATTTTTGGGAAACATTAGAAAAAAATGACATGAATCGACATTAATTGACGTCATATTGATGTCATAAAACATCGATCAACATCAAATGACTGTAGACGTCAATTAGCTCAAATGGACGTCAATTTATGTCATTTGAGGTTATTTTTCATTTCGTAAACTAATTATTATGGGAATTATTAAGGAATAATGGGAAAAAAATCGAAATATTAATATATTTATATTTATTTTTCATGAAAAACCGTTTCAGAACAATCTCGATCATTCTCGGTTATAACTGTTGCTAACAAGATGGCGAATTCGCTGAACTGATTACGAAATGTCAAAATTTCTAACCTTGAAAGTAATAGTTTGACATCTCGCGATGAGATGGCGCCAGATACCTCAATAGTAAGATAATAGTTATAAAACACCCTGTATTCGCGTAAAGATTCGTCAAAATCAATTCAAATCTATATATTTTGGGAATTATTAGAAAAAAATGACATGAATCGACATTAATTGACGTCATATTGATGTCATAAAACATCGATCAACATCAAATGACAGTAGACGTCAATTAGCTCAAATGGACGTCAATTTATGTCATTTGAGGTTATTTTTCATTTCGTAAACTAATTATTATGGGAATTATTAAGGAATAATGGGAAAAAAATCGAAATATTAATATATTTATATTTATTTTTCATGAAAAACCGTTTCAGAACAATCTCGATCATTCTCGGTTATAACTGTTGCTAACAAGATGGCGAATTCGCTGAACTGATTGCGAAATGTCAAAATTTCTAACCTTGAAAGTAATAGTTTGACATCTCGGGATGAGATGGCGCCAGATACCTCAATAGTAAGATAATAGTTATAAAACACCCTGTATTCGCGTAAAGATTCGTCAAAATCAATTCTAATCTATATATTTTGGGAAATATTAGAAAAAAATGACATGAATCGACATTAATTGACGTCATATTGATGTCATAAAACATCGATCAACATCAAATGACAGTAGACGTCAATTAGCTCAAATGGACGTCAATTTATGTCATTTGAGGTTATTTTTCATTTCGTAAACTAATTATTATGGGAATTATTAAGGAATAATGGGAAAAAAATCGAAATATTAATATATTTATATTTATTTTTCATGAAAAACCGTTTCAGAACAATCTCGATCATTCTCGGTTATAACTGTTGCTAACAAGATGGCGAATTCGCTGAACTGATTGCGAAATGTCAAAATTTCTAACCTTAAAAGTAATAGTTCGACATCTCCCGATGAGATGGCGCCAGATACCTCAATAGTAAGATAATAGTTATAAAACACCCTGTATTCGCGTAAAGATTCGTCAAAATCAATTCAAATCTATATATTTTGGGAATTATTAGAAAAAAATGACATGAATCGACATTAATTGACGTCATATTGATGTCATAAAACATCGATCAACATCAAATGACAGTAGACGTCAATTAGCTCAAATGGACGTCAATTTATGTCATTTGAGGTTATTTTTCATTTCGTAAACTAATTATTATGGGAATTATTAAGGAATAATGGGAAAAAAATCGAAATATTAATATATTTATATTTATTTTTCATGAAAAACCGTTTCAGAACAATCTCGATCATTCTCGGTTATAACTGTTGCTAACAAGATGGCGAATTCGCTGAACTGATTGCGAAATGTCAAAATTTCTAACCTTGAAAGTAATAGTTTGACATCTCGGGATGAGATGGCGCCAGATACCTCAATAGTAAGATAATAGTTATAAAACACCCTGTATTCGCGTAAAGATTCGTCAAAATCAATTCTAATCTATATATTTTGGGAAATATTAGAAAAAAATGACATGAATCGACATTAATTGACGTCATATTGATGTCATAAAACATCGATCAACATCAAATGACAGTAGACGTCAATTAGCTCAAATGGACGTCAATTTATGTCATTTGAGGTTATTTTTCATTTCGTAAACTAATTATTATGGGAATTATTAAGGAATAATGGGAAAAAAATCGAAATATTAATATATTTATATTTATTTTTCATGAAAAACCGTTTCAGAACAATCTCGATCATTCTCGGATATAACTGTTGCTAACAAGATGGCGAATTCGCTGAACTGATTGCGAAATGTCAAAATTTCTAACCTTAAAAGTAATAGTTCGACATCTCCCGATGAGATGGCGCCAGATACTTCAATAGTAATATAATAGTAATAAAACACCCTGTATTCGCGTAAAGATCCTTCAAAATCAATTCAAATCTATATATTTTGGGAATTATTAGAAAAAAATGACATGAATCGACATTAATTGACGTCATATTGATGTCATAAAACATCGATCAACATCAAATGACAGTAGACGTCAATTAGCTCAAATAGACGTCAATTTATGTCATTTGAGGTTATTTTTCATTTCGTAAACTAATTATTATGAGAATTATCAAGGAACAATGGGAAAAAAATATCAAAGAAATCGAAATATTGATAAATTTATATTTATTTTTCATGAAAAACCGTTTCAGAACAATCTCGATCATTCTCGGTTATAACTGTTGCTTTTAAGATGGCGAATTCGCTGAACTGATTGCGAAATGTCAAAATTTCTAACCTTAAAAGTAATAGTTCGACATCTCGCGATGAGATGGCGCCAGATACTTCAATAGTAATATAATAGTAATAAAACACCCTGTATTCGCGTAAAGATCCGTCAAAAGAAATTCTAATCTATATATGTATCAACATTAGAATTTCATGCAGTCGAGTAATTGGATGTATGGTATTCGTCTTTCATCACAATACTCTTATTAAAATAGTCAGATATTCGAGAAAGGAGTGGCATTCAGAAAATCTTGTATATATAAATTTCAAATACGACACGACTTATTAATTAGTAAAACAGGCTAGGCGATTACGAGTAATTATTTTTTTTTTTCGTATCTTTTATGGTTTGTAAGCGGTCTTCGATTGTTTACTTACATCTACGACCACCATTAAAATTAAACATTTACAAACTAATTTGAATACGTGAAATCGTGATATATCAAAAAGCATACATTATAAAAATTCGAAAAATCGAATGGAAGAAAAAAAATTCGTAGCTTCATCACGGAAAGTCGAAATATGACAGCACGTCATTAAAAATGTCAAAATTCAAGATGACAATGACAGATTTGACATATTCGCGTCAACGTTGCCGTATTTCCGAACTTAAGTAGCTACTCTCGTATACACGAGTATTATTTAGCTTAAAAAATGTTTTTATTCAAACTTATTGTCCGGCAGTCGAGTAAATGGAGATGTTGGGAATGTTTCAATTGAATTTGTAGCAGATTCATTGCCCAGTTGTCACCCCATCGTGAATATATCAACTCACACGAATGAATCTCGTCCTTGATATGGGCATTTCATGATGGCCATAATTTTGTTTGAAAGTCAGAACTTATTCAACTGTCGTTAGTTGATAGCTTGACTTATTTATTATCGTAATACATATTTTTCCGTAGAAGTTTTTATGGTTGTTACATGTGGCAACAACGCTTTTTACAAACGGTACTTTATTATTCAATATTAGAAGAAATGATCGAAATTAGAAAATTGTTTACTTGAAATATTGATAGACGTATAATTCGGAAATAAACTCAAAGTTAGAGTTGGACACGAAACAGTTATTTATAACTGTTATAATCGTAAATCGTGTTTGTTTTCGGATCAAAAGTATTTTTTCTATGAAACTTTTTACGTTTTTCTTCATATTTATTTGTATTACAACGTTGCCATTCCACTTTTGTAGATACTATAAATTTATATAGAGTTTATTTTGAAAAAAAGAATTACTCAATTTTAACCCTGTATATTCCTCAGAAATATTAAACTGAAGGAATTTAATATGAATAGTCACTTAGACACACGTGTTCTCAATCGATTCGTGTCAAAAATAAATCGATATCTCGAATGGTTTCGGAAATATAGAATTTTTTATACAAGTGTGTCAAATTTTTGTTGTATTTCTAGAATTTTTGACAAAATAGTTGAAAATACGAGTTTTTATTAAAAATACGCGAAAATCGTTAGAATTTTAAGTATTTTTTTTTAATTTTCAACGTTTTTCTTCATATTTTTTTGTATTACAACGTTGTCATTCCACTTTTGTAGATACTATAAATTTATATAGTTTATTTTGAAAAAAAGAATTACTCAATTTTAACCCTGTATATTCCTCAGAAATATTAAACTGAAGGAATTTAATATGAATAGTCACTTAGACACACGTGTTCTCAATCGATTCGTGTCAAAAATAAATCGATATCTCGAATGGTTTCGGAAATATAGAATTTTTTATACAAGTGTGTCAAATTTTTGTTGTATTTCTAGAATTTTTGACAAAATAGTTGAAAATACGAGTTTTTATTAAAAATACGCGAAAATCGTTAGAATTTTAAGTATTTTTTTTTAATTTTCAACGTTTTTCTTCATATTTTTTTGTATTACAACGTTGTCATTCCACTTTTGTAGATACTATAAATTTATATAGTTTATTTTGAAAAAAAAATTACTCAATTTTAACCCTGTATATTCCTCAGAAATATTAAACTCAAGGAATTTAATATGAATAATCACTTAGACACGCGTGTTCTCAATCGATTCGTGTCAAAAATAAATCGATATCTCGAATGATTTCGGAAATATAGAATTTTTTATACAACTATGTCAAATTTTTGTTGTATTTCTAGAATTTTTCACCAAATAGTTGAAAATACGAGTTTTTATTAAAAATACGCGAAAAACCTTAGAATCTTGAGTATTTTTTTAAACTTTCAACGTTTTTCTTCATATTTTTTTTGAATTACAACGTTGCCATTCCACTATTGTAGATACTATAAATTTATATAGATTTTATTTTGAAAAAAAAAATTACTTAATTTTAACCCTGTATATTCCTCAGAAATATCAAACTCAAGGAATTTAATGTGAATAATCACTTAGGCACACGTGTTCTCAATTGATTCGTGTCAAAAATAAATCGATATCTCGAATGGTTTCGGAAATATAAAATGTTTTATACAAGTATGTCAAATTTTTGTTGCATTTCTAGAATTTTTGACAAAAAAGTTGAAAATACGAGTTTTTATTAAAAATACGCGAAAAACCTTAGAATATTGAGAATTTGAGTATTTTATGGCATCAATCGATTAAAAAAACATCCAACTTACTCAACAGCCCCATTGAAATTCTTCATTTCCATACATACACGTATTATACAGGGTGAAAGTTCAGACAAACTTTTTTCTCAAAAAAATCCACTTAACAATATTCATATTAACCACAGATTCGAAATTGAAACGTTGTAGTATAAAAAAATCGAAAGAATGACATAGGTACTAGCATAAAAAAATATACCCTCCTTACATTGATTATACAAGGCGAGTCATAAAGCATTGATTTGAATTTTTGATTACAAACTATATTTTCTGTTTTTTTAAGTAATTCTTTGGTAAAAATCGATCGTTATATTTGGAATCACTCGTCATCGACTATCTCTATATCAAATCTAGGCAAGAGGCAAATAAGGTAAATCGTCGTTCGTGTTGAATAGGTGGCAGCACCGCTGGAATGCGGGGTCAAAGGTGGAGATCTCTTCGTTCTGGCGTAATTAAGTCTCCCCGCGATCGTAGCGCTCCCTACAACTAATAGATATAATAACGGGGCGGGGAGCTACGTAATTGCCAGGTACGGTTCTGATTTATACGTATTTTCGACGAGGAGGGCATGAGACCGACTTCCATACTAACGACTACCTACCAGAATTTTTTTTTATGTATTAAAACTCCGACTTCGTATCTAATATTTATTTTGTTTATATTTAAAACGATATACGGGTTAATAGGAAACTACGTCATACGTCAAACTTGACATATTCACATCAGTGCTACCATCTTTAAATTCATAAATCTCCGGATGTTTTAAAATAGTAACTATGTAATTATATCACGTGGGATTATTTGAAACGCGTATCGTTTGAAAGTTGAGTACGTAAATACCAAAAAAGAAGATGTTGTTATCGATTTACTCGGTTTGGTTTTTCATCAATCGATTATTCGATCGTGTTTGATACGGTTCGATTTCTAACCAATTACGGTGATGCATTTCCATTAAATGCTTCATGAATAATGTACTTTCGACCGCAGAAAAAGAAGATTTGACATTAGACATGTCGAACTTCATATAAATACGGAGAAGCCACAATGAATCATTAAACCACGATCTATTATATAAGACAGATATAAAAATTCCAGTGCCATAAAATTGATGATATATAACTCACCCGATTTTAATTGTCATTTATAATCGACAGCTAATTAATAATAATAACGAACGTCTTACTTCGTAGTATTGAAAGGTTCTAAGACAGGACCGTTTCGACCACAAAACACCACAAAAAAAATAATTTATTGCCATATAGAAATATTTCGAACTCTTAAATAACAAAGAAACCGACGAAAAGTTACGGAAATATCATCCTGTTATAGTAACTGTCGTTTATAGCGTTCGCCGGTTGATTTTATTGTTCAAATTCTCCCCTACCATTCTCCAGTTATCTTTTCGACGGTTTCCACGGACAATTTTCTCAAAAAAAAAATAATAATCGCGCAAGGAATTCCAAGTAACAATCAAACAATCGTCTCCGATATAACTGGTAGCACGTTTTAGGAAAAACCTACTTTCCACGCGATCTGTTAAACAATCTCCGTCGTTCGTTTACGAAGATTCTAGATCGGCGTGGACACATCGACTTTATATGGATCGTTTCGATGCAAAAATCGAGGTAAAACGGCCTCATATGTCGAAGATAAAACCACTGTTGAATGAATGAACAAACAATTGATGATATTGAAGCGTATTTTAATACACAAAACCTTCGACACAGAATCCTTCGACAAGCACGACGTCGAGAAGTTATCGAGCCGTAACGGTGTAGTTGGTAAGGTTGTCGAGGCGTCGAGAAGTTAGAAAAACGTCGACGAAATTTTGGATCAATGAATTTCCCGTCGTTTTAGTTTTAGTTTGTAAGTACAACTCTGTTTTTTAGTTACAAAAACCGGACTCCGCCGACGTAATATGGTTTCGAATCGAAAGAACTTTATGACATAATAACATCGATAGATTGTATAACGATCGCCGTTTATGGTATTTGTTGCAATTAATATGTTTCATGTATCGATTCAAATGTTATTTACTCATAACATGAATAAATCCTCGATAAAACTCTTTGATGTAGAAAAAATAATTGTCGGAAAACAATGACAGTACAGTTTGTCGTTTTAAACGTCACTTGTTAGGTTATGTTTCGTAAAACAGATTATAGCTTCGTTCGAACGCGTTCCGAATGTATTCCGAATAGTTCTGAATTTGAAATAACTGTCCGGAAGGTTTATTCTTGATTTTTGTTAGTATATAAGTCAACTGCCACGTTTTTTAAATATAATTACGTGGAAAACTACAAAGGTTAGAGGTTATTTCGCGGTAAATATCACAAAAAATATGAATGGTACTTGCGCCGTACTAAAAATCCTCCTAGGATACATCGGACGTGTTCAGAACTAGTTCGGAACTAGAAATCTGCGTTCCAAGTACACCGCGCATTAATTTTGGCAGTACTGATGTCAATTTGACATTGACATTATGAAGTTTGACATTTTTAATGGTGAACGTACTTAAAACGTGTTGTCATACGAGCGCTGTTTGCTTACGATGATTTTCTATGGTCAAGTATCGGCGAAATTAATCGCAGAAGATGAATCATTGTACACCACGACAAAGCGAGCTGTCAGTTCAAACGAAAAGGTTTTTGAACATTCAAAACGTAGAATTTATGTTTAAATCACTCGTTGGAATGTTAATTTCTTATTTAAAACAGAATTCAACTCGAGTTTAGTTGCGATAATTTCATTAATTTGGGGTTTTTCTTGTTTCGATTAGATTTCGACGAATGTTCGTCGGCGCCATGTCAAAATGGCGGAACTTGCGTAAATTTGGAAAATTCGTTCATGTGCAATTGCTCCAGCGCTTGGGAAGGAAACGTTTGCCAATTTGGTAAGTACTTGTAAACGAACGCAAAATTGTATAAATCAATCTCCAATTAACTTGCAGATTCCGACGAATGTCTCAATTCTCCTTGCATTAATGCCGTTTCGTGTACAAATCTGGTAGGCGATTATCATTGCAAATGCAGAGAAGGTTGGATGGGAAAAAATTGCGATCAGAACATCAACGATTGCTTCGGACAATGTCAACATGGCGCAACTTGCATCGATTTAGTCAATGACTACCATTGCGCTTGTAAACCCGGCTTTACAGGTAATTAAACATCAATTTCTCGTATGTGATCATACCCCAATACGACCGTAATTCAATTATAATTTTCTTTTTTCCCATCTTCAACGTATTGCAAATGTAACTTCGCGAAAACACCGCGAGCTTTTCGCCGAGCCGAGCTTCTGTCAATGTTCCTTCCCGCGCTCCTCTACTTGACTGTGCGAAGAATTTTTTTCGCCGAGCATTGTAAAGAAAGATCGTAATAATGTTCGCAGCTCTATGTTCGGCTCTGTTCGCTGTTCGCATCGACGCATCTAAAACCGACAAACGGATCTTGCGGATGTTACGTCATAGAACATAAAATGACAGAGTTTTAACGAGCGAAAACACCGCGAGCTTTTCGCCGAGCCGAGCTTCTGTCAATGTTCCTTCCCGCGCTCCTCTCCTTGACTGTGCGAAGAATTTTTTTCGCCGAGCATTGTAAAGAAAGATCGTAATAATGTTCGCAGCTCTATGTTCGGCTCTGTTCGCTGTTCGCATCGACGCATCTAAAACCGACAAACGGATCTTGCGGATGTTACGTCATAGAACATAAAATGACAGAGTTTTAACGAGCGAAAACACCGCGAGCTTTTCGCCGAGCCGAGCTTCTGTCAATGTTCCTTCCCGCGCTCCTCTACTTGACTGTGCGAAGAATTTTTTTCGCCGAGCATTGTAAAGAAAGATCGTAATAATGTTCGCAGCTCTATGTTCGGCTCTGTTCGCTGTTCGCATCGACGCATCTAAAACCGACAAACGGATCTTGCGGATGTTACGTCATAGAACATAAAATGACAGAGTTTTAACGAGCGAAAACACCGCGAGCTTTTCGCCGAGCCGAGCTTCTGTCAATGTTCCTTCCCGCGCTCCTCTCCTTGACTGTGCGAAGAATTTTTTTCGCCGAGCATTGTAAAGAAAGATCGTAATAATGTTCGCAGCTCTATGTTCGGCTCTGTTCGCTGTTCGCATCGACGCATCTAAAACCGACAAACGGATCTTGCGGATGTTACGTCATAGAACATAAAATGACAGAGTTTTAACGAGCGAAAACACCGCGAGCTTTTCGCCGAGCCGAGCTTCTGTCAATGTTCCTTCCCGCGCTCCTCTCCTTGACTGTGCGAAGAATTTTTTTCGCCGAGCATTGTAAAGAAAGATCGTAATAATGTTCGCAGCTCTATGTTCGGCTCTGTTCGCTGTTCGCATCGACGCATCTAAAACCGACAAACGGATCTTGCGGATGTTACGTCATAGAACATAAAATGACAGAGTTTTAACGAGCGAAAACACCGCGAGCTTTTCGCCGAGCCGAGCTTCTGTCAATGTTCCTTCCCGCGCTCCTCTACTTGACTGTGCGAAGAATTTTTTTCGCCGAGCATTGTAAAGAAAGATCGTAATAATGTTCGCAGCTCTATGTTCGGCTCTGTTCGCTGTTCGCATCGACGCATCTAAAACCGACAAACGGATCTTGCGGATGTTACGTCATAGAACATAAAATGACAGAGTTTTAACGAGCGAAAACACCGCGAGCTTTTCGCCGAGCCGAGCTGCTGTCAATGTTCCTTCCCGCGCTCCTCTCCTTGACTGTGCGAAGAATTTTTTTCGCCGAGCATTGTAAAGAAAGATCGTAATAATGTTCGCAGCTCTATGTTCGGCTCTGTTCGCTGTTCGCATCGACGCATCTAAAACCGACAAACGGATCTTGCGGATGTTACGTCATAGAACATAAAATGACAGAGTTTTAACGAGCGAAAACACCGCGAGCTTTTCGCCGAGCCGAGCTTCTGTCAATGTTCCTTCCCGCGCTCCTCTCCTTGACTGTGCGAAGAATTTTTTTCGCCGAGCATTGTAAAGAAAGATCGTAATAATGTTCGCAGCTCTATGTTCGGCTCTGTTCGCTGTTCGCATCGACGCATCTAAAACCGACAAACGGATCTTGCGGATGTTACGTCATAGAACATAAAATGACAGAGTTTTAACGAGCGAAAACACCGCGAGCTTTTCGCCGAGCCGAGCTTCTGTCAATGTTCCTTCCCGCGCTCCTCTACTTGACTGTGCGAAGAATTTTTTTCGCCGAGCATTGTAAAGAAAGATCGTAATAATGTTCGCAGCTCTATGTTCGGCTCTGTTCGCTGTTCGCATCGACGCATCTAAAACCGACAAACGGATCTTGCGGATGTTACGTCATAGAACATAAAATGACAGAGTTTTAACGAGCGAAAACACCGCGAGCTTTTCGCCGAGCCGAGCTGCTGTCAATGTTCCTTCCCGCGCTCCTCTCCTTGACTGTGCGAAGAATTTTTTTCGCCGAGCATTGTAAAGAAAGATCGTAATAATGTTCGCAGCTCTATGTTCGGCTCTGTTCGCTGTTCGCATCGACGCATCTAAAACCGACAAACGGATCTTGCGGATGTTACGTCATAGAACATAAAATGACAGAGTTTTAACGAGCGAAAACACCGCGAGCTTTTCGCCGAGCCGAGCTTCTGTCAATGTTCCTTCCCGCGCTCCTCTCCTTGACTGTGCGAAGAATTTTTTTCGCCGAGCATTGTAAAGAAAGATCGTAATAATGTTCGCAGCTCTATGTTCGGCTCTGTTCGCTGTTCGCATCGACGCATCTAAAACCGACAAACGGATCTTGCGGATGTTACGTCATAGAACATAAAATGACAGAGTTTTAACGAGCGAAAACACCGCGAGCTTTTCGCCGAGCCGAGCTTCTGTCAATGTTCCTTCCCGCGCTCCTCTACTTGACTGTGCGAAGAATTTTTTTCGCCGAGCATTGTAAAGAAAGATCGTAATAATGTTCGCAGCTCTATGTTCGGCTCTGTTCGCTGTTCGCATCGACGCATCTAAAACCGACAAACGGATCTTGCGGATGTTACGTCATAGAACATAAAATGACAGAGTTTTAACGAGCGAAAACACCGCGAGCTTTTCGCCGAGCCGAGCTGCTGTCGTCTTTCTTTCCCGCGCGTTTATAATTTCGTCATTTTAGATTGGTTTCTAGGAAAAAATGACAATTAACACAAAAGGAAATATAGTCACTTGATAAACATCACCAGATCGATTCCCACTTAGAAATTCCTGGCTCTCTTTCGATTTCAGTGACTAAATTCAGTTTCAGGATAATGCGACGCAGTTTACTCTTTCTTTTTTTCGAAATTCTTGTTGTCTATACTCGAAATCCCATCAATCTTCACTTGTATTTTGTCCCGATGGAATTCGTCAGCTTTCTGAACTAGATATCGGGATAACTCCTCGGTTCTTTCCATCCCCTTCACCATTGCCGAACCTTTTAGCAAAGTATTTCCATGTCGTAGAAGTTGTATCATCTTCTGAACGTTCTCATGTCCATAAAGTAATCGACGTTGTCCTAGAGCGTTAATCCTTGGTCCAAGAAGACTTCCAAAGACCAAGGACGTCCCCCTCGGTTGGTTGGTCGTAATACCTTGACTTTTCTTGCTCAAAATATTGATCTTGGTGAATATGGTGAATCGGGGATCCTAAATATCAAAAATAACGAATATTCTACGTAAATTTCCTTATGAGAACGATTGAGATGCGTATTTATATAGGACAAACATCTCGAGGTTTGGAAAATAGATTGTGAAGTCAGAGCATAGTTTAATAATAGGAAAAAATAGATTTTTTTGTAATTCAATTTACAGGAAGAGACTGCCATACCGATATAGACGATTGCGAATCGAATCCTTGCAAAAACGGCGGCGAGTGTGTCGATCAAGTGAACGGATATAAATGTATTTGTCCCGTGGGAATCACTGGACATGAATGCGAGGTAAGTACATTAATATATATTTTAAAATTACGAATTTTGTAAGCGTTTTTCTATTTCAATTCGAATTTCGCGCTCTGGAAAGGGAAATTTGAGAGGTTAGGTCGATATACTGCAGGCTCCGTACCACTCTGGATTGGCCTGCGCGTAGTCCGGATTTAAATTTATGGGATTAACTTGAGGGAAAAGTTTTCGCGCATAAATTAACCCAAGGTGGTTGGTGTTGCCAAAAAAAAAAAAGAAATCACGATGGAAAGACATTTTGTATATCGAGTTTTTCCGCGATATTCTAGCAATTTGTTCATATTTCGAAATATTTCGGGGAAACAACGAAAAAAATACGTCGATGCGACGTTGTTTGGAATACACCCTATATATAAAGGAATCGAATATTTTCGGCGACGATTAATCGAAAAAAATAAGCTTTCCGATTATTCTTGTTGTTGGTTGAAAATATTTTTATTGTTTTCAGAACGATTACGATCATTGTAATCCTGATCCTTGTCAAAACGGCGCTCCCTGCTTTAAAACGCAATCCGATTATTATTGTCACTGTCCGGAAGGATGGCAAGGAAAAAACTGCAGTCAAGCGAAGGTGGTTTGTGATAATACTTCGTGCGATGAGGGTAAGTCGGTATTAATTTTGAATAAGTGCGATTAAAAAACAAAATAAATTTGTAATTGGTGTCCTTTGAAATATTTACTTAGCGAAACGCTCGAAAGCGACTCTCGGTGTCTTGGATCGAGTGATTTAAACCAGGAATCGCTCGGTGCTGAATCTGGTGAAGTGGGACAAACAAGAAGATGATAAAGCAATAAGTCGTTGGCTCATATTTCATATCTAATTGTTTATATATTATTTCGCGTACTTCTCAGTATCCCCTCGTAAAATTCGTCGAACTTTAGCGTTATTTTCGTCCGTTTTTGTGTTCGAAGAAAGGTCCTTAGTCCTTGAAACAGTTATTTTCATTTGAATAATCTTCAGAATGGACAAATTTTTCATATCTAATTCTTGACTTATTATTTCAAGAATATATCTGTATTCCCTCGTAAAATTCGTCTACTTTTGCATATTTTTATCCGTTTTTAAGATTAAAGGATCAAATTTTGTCCTCAAAAGACACATTTTATTCAAAACAATCTTCAAAGTTGATCAATTTTCCGATCTAATTCTTTGTATATTATTTTATGAATATATTTGTACCCCCTCGTAAGACTCGTTCACTTTTTGTACTTTTCCTTCAGTTTTTGTAATCGAAGGATCAAGATTTGTCCTTAAAAGACACGTTTCCATTTAAAACAATCCCTAAAATTGACAAAATTCTCAAATCTAGTTGTTTACATATTATTTCACGAACATATCAATACCCCCCCGTAAAATTCGTTCACTTTTTGTACTTTTTCATCTTTTTTTGTAATAGAAGGATCAAGATTTGTCCTTAAAAGACACGTTTATATTTTAAACAATCCATAAAATTGACACATTTCTCAAATTTAGTTGTTTACATATTATTTCAGGAACATATCAGTACCCCCTCGTAAAATTTATTGGCTTTTTGTACTTTTCCTTCAGTTTTTGTAATCGAAGGATCAAGATTTGTCCTTAAAAGACACGTTTCCATTTAAAACAATCCCTAAAATTGACAAAATTCTCAAATCTAGTTGTTTACATATTATTTCACGAACATATCAATACCCCCCCGTAAAATTCGTTCACTTTTTGTACTTTTTCATCTTTTTTTGTAATAGAAGGATCAAGATTTGTCCTTAAAAGACACGTTTATATTTTAAACAATCCATAAAATTGACACATTTCTCAAATTTAGTTGTTTACATATTATTTCAGGAACATATCAGTACCCCCTCGTAAAATTTATTGGCTTTTTGTACTTTTCCTTCAGTTTTTGTAATCGAAGGATCAAGATTTGTCCTTAAAAGACACGTTTCCATTTAAAACAATCCCTAAAATTGACAAAATTCTCAAATCTAGTTGTTTACATATTATTTCACGAACATATCAATACCCCCCCGTAAAATTCGTTCACTTTTTGTACTTTTTCATCTTTTTTTGTAATAGAAGGATCAAGATTTGTCCTTAAAAGACACGTTTATATTTTAAACAATCCATAAAATTGACACATTTCTCAAATTTAGTTGTTTACATATTATTTCAGGAACATATCAGTACCCCCTCGTAAAATTTATTGGCTTTTTGTACTTTTCCTTCAGTTTTTGTAATCGAAGGATCAAGATTTGTCCTTATTAGACACGTTTACATTTAAAACAATCCCTAAAATTGACTAATTTCTCAAATCTAGTTGTTTACATATTATTTCACGAACATATCAGTACCCCTCGTAAAATTCGTTCGCTTTTTGTACTTTTCCATCCGTTTTTGTAATCGAAGGATCAAGATTTGTCCTTAAAAGACACGTTTCCATTTTAAACAATCCTTAAAATTGACAAAATTCTCAAATCTAGTCGTTTACATATTATTTCACGAACATATCAGTACCCCTCGTAAAATTCGTTCACTTTTTGTACTTTTTCATCTTTTTTTGTAATCGAAGGATCAAGATTTGTCCTTATTAGACACGATTACATTTAAAACAATCCCTAAAATTGACTAATTTCTCAAATCTAGTTGTTTATATATTATTTCATTAACATATCAGTACCCCCTCGTAACATTTATTGAATTTTTGTACTTTTCCTTCAGTTTTTGTAATCGAAGGATCAAGATTTGTCCTTATTAGACACGTTTACATTTAAAACAATCCCTAAACTTGGCTAATTTCTCAAATCTAGTTGTTTACATATTATTTCAGGAACATATCGGTACCCCCTCGTAAAATTTATTGGCTTTTTGTACTTTTCCATCCGTTTTTGTAATCGAAGGATCAAGATTTGTCCTTAAAAGATACGTTTCCTTTTTAAACAATCCCTAAAATTGACAAAAATCTCAAATCTAGTTGTTTACATATTATTTCATTAACATATCAGTACCCCCTCGTAAAATTCGTTCACTTTTTGTACTTTTCCTTCAGTTTTTATAATCGAAGGATCAAGATTTGTCCTTAAAAGACACGTTTCCATTTAAAACAATCCCTAAAATTGACAAAAAACTCAAATCTAGTTGTTTACATATTATTTCATTAACATATCAGTACCCCCTCGTAAAATTCGTTCACTTTTTGTACTTTTCCTTCAGTTTTTATAATCGAAGGATCAAGATTTGTCCTTAAAAGACACGTTTCCATTTAAAACAATCCCTAAACTTGGCTAATTTCTCAAATCTAGATGTTTACATATTATTTCAGGAACATATCAGTACCCCCTCGTAAAATTTATTGGCTTTTTGTACTTTTCCTTCAGTTTTTGTAATCGAAGGATCAAGATTTGTCCTTAAAAGACACGTTTCCATTTAAAACAATCCCTAAAATTGACAAAATTCTCAAATCTAGTCGTTTACATATTATTTCACTAACATATCAGTACCCCCTCGTAACATTTATTGAATTTTTGTACTTTTCCTTCAGTTTTTGTAATCGACGGATCAAGATTTGTCCTTAAAAGACACGTTTCCATTTAAAACAATCCCTAAAATTGACAAAATTCTCAAATCTAGTCGTTTACATATTATTTCACTAACATATCAGTACCCCCTCGTAACATTTATTGAATTTTTGTACTTTTCCTTCAGTTTTTGTAATCGACGGATCAAGATTTGTCCTTAAAAGACACGTTTCCATTTAAAACAATCCTTAAAATTGACTAATTTCTCAAATCTAGTTGTTTACATATTATTTCATTAACATATCAGTACCCCCTCGTAAAATTCGTTCACTTTTTGTACTTTTTCATCTTTTTTGTAATAGAAGGATCAAGATTTGTCCTTAAAAGACACGTTTCCATTTAAAACAATCCCTAAAATTGACAAAATTCTCAAATCTAGTTGTTTACATATTATTTCACGAACATATCAATACCCCCCGTAAAATTCGTTCACTTTTTGTACTTTTTCATCTTTTTTTGTAATAGAAGGATCAAGATTTGTCCTTAAAAGACACGTTTATATTTTAAACAATCCATAAAATTGACACATTTCTCAAATTTAGTTGTTTACATATTATTTCAGGAACATATCAGTACCCCCTCGTAAAATTTATTGGCTTTTTGTACTTTTCCTTCAGTTTTTGTAATCGAAGGATCAAGATTTGTCCTTAAAAGACACGTTTCCATTTAAAACAATCCCTAAAATTGACAAAATTCTCAAATCTAGTTGTTTACATATTATTTCACGAACATATCAATACCCCCCCGTAAAATTCGTTCACTTTTTGTACTTTTTCATCTTTTTTTGTAATAGAAGGATCAAGATTTGTCCTTAAAAGACACGTTTATATTTTAAACAATCCATAAAATTGACACATTTCTCAAATTTAGTTGTTTACATATTATTTCAGGAACATATCAGTACCCCCTCGTAAAATTTATTGGCTTTTTGTACTTTTCCTTCAGTTTTTGTAATCGAAGGATCAAGATTTGTCCTTAAAAGACACGTTTCCATTTAAAACAATCCCTAAAATTGACAAAATTCTCAAATCTAGTTGTTTACATATTATTTCACGAACATATCAATACCCCCCCGTAAAATTCGTTCACTTTTTGTACTTTTTCATCTTTTTTTGTAATAGAAGGATCAAGATTTGTCCTTAAAAGACACGTTTATATTTTAAACAATCCATAAAATTGACACATTTCTCAAATCTAGTTGTTTACATATTATTTCAGGAACATATCAGTACCCCCTCGTAAAATTTATTGGCTTTTTGTACTTTTCCTTCAGTTTTTGTAATCGAAGGATCAAGATTTGTCCTTATTAGACACGTTTACATTTAAAACAATCCCTAAAATTGACTAATTTCTCAAATCTAGTTGTTTACATATTATTTCACGAACATATCAGTACCCCTCGTAAAATTCGTTCGCTTTTTGTACTTTTCCATCCGTTTTTGTAATCGAAGGATCAAGATTTGTCCTTAAAAGACACGTTTCCATTTTAAACAATCCTTAAAATTGACAAAATTCTCAAATCTAGTCGTTTACATATTATTTCACGAACATATCAGTACCCCTCGTAAAATTCGTTCACTTTTTGTACTTTTTCATCTTTTTTTGTAATCGAAGGATCAAGATTTGTCCTTATTAGACACGATTACATTTAAAACAATCCCTAAAATTGACTAATTTCTCAAATCTAGTTGTTTATATATTATTTCATTAACATATCAGTACCCCCTCGTAACATTTATTGAATTTTTGTACTTTTCCTTCAGTTTTTGTAATCGAAGGATCAAGATTTGTCCTTATTAGACACGTTTACATTTAAAACAATCCCTAAACTTGGCTAATTTCTCAAATCTAGTTGTTTACATATTATTTCAGGAACATATCGGTACCCCCTCGTAAAATTTATTGGCTTTTTGTACTTTTCCATCCGTTTTTGTAATCGAAGGATCAAGATTTGTCCTTAAAAGACACGTTTCCATTTAAAACAATCCCTAAAATTGACAAAATTCTCAAATCTAGTCGTTTACATATTATTTCACTAACATATCAGTACCCCCTCGTAACATTTATTGAATTTTTGTACTTTTCCTTCAGTTTTTATAATCGAAGGATCAAGATTTGTCCTTAAAAGACACATTTCCTACTTGAAACAATCCTCATAGATACTACGTAGTCACCATAGACAGATTTTAAAATTTTTTAATCTTTTTCGACACTTTATTTAACGTATTCAACACCAAAGCAACTATAGTCGTATATTGACAAACGGGAACGCGTTCAAACTTGTCACAATACATGATAGGACATGAAAATATGAGATTTAAATTCCTTTTAAGTAATTTATATTATAAAACTTTTTTTATCGGATATATTTTCGATCGCACCTCGTATATCCGGTATATATTTCAAGTTATGAAGCTCCAGGCGATATTTTTTTGAATAGTTTCCCGCATCTAACGTCACCCAACCACGTTTTTACATTTCTAATGTTGTTAATACTCGACAACATCTTCCTTTATGAAATAAAGAAAGTCACACGAGTCGAAGATTAATGGAAGATATCAATACTCTGTTATCTTGTTTATCAAATTGGTATTCACGGCTTAATGCACAACCAACAAACAACCAACAACCAACCAACAGTACCGTGTATTGTTTTTTTCGTGTGGGTGTCGATAGTTAGAATACAGATAGATATGGGGGATAGAAGAAGAGATCGTGTTTGGCGATTGTTCGAAATTAGTGACGGTATTATATCAAAAGAAACGTATAAATATATTCATTAACTCGTACTTGTCGTTTAATGAAAAAATAGAAAACGAAAAATATAAATAAAAATAAAAAAGTGACAGGATTTTAATCAATTTTATTGACTTTACCATTTTTATTCTTAAAAACATTCACAACACATTAAAACTCCCAAATAGGGAATACTAAATAAATTAATTTCCACTAAAAATAATGTTTATACAAACCAAAAATCGAATTTCTTTCATTTACATTTATCAGCCGGTCCTGTTCTTTTATATGAAAATACGTATCGTCAAATATCACGTGATATAATTTCTATAGTATTTATTTGTTAATTTTTGACAAATATCACATGACATAATTTACATAAAGTTTATTTGTTATCAAATATCACGTGATATGTCAAATATTTTACTCAATGTAATGTTTGTTGCCTATATATCGGTGGGTTACACCTTGCACAATATAAATGACGATTACACTCAAGCCATACATTAAAATTAAAATACTTTATATCGTTGTTTTTTCCAAAAAATTGATTTTTATATTAAAATAATTATGATTAGATACAATTTACAATAAAAAAAAACAATTACGTATATTTAAATGAACGTAATTTCTTGAATTTTCAATCTCAATTATCGAAATTTGTTCTATTATAACTATCAGCCGTTCCTGTGCTTTTCAGACTGTGAACGTCACAATTCTAGCGAAACATCATGTGACACGTCAAATAACGTGTAATGTTTGTTGCATAATCGGCAACGCACTTAAATTGAATTTCAAGTAAGAAAATATGAAAAAAAAAATACGTGAAATAATAAACATATTTATTCATCTGGTTGTTTCGAGTCAAAAAAATTTCGAAATTCAAATACAACGTAATTTCAAAACTTCATTCGAGCGTTTTAAACTAACCGTGCGTATTTGAGTTAATTTTTTATGACGTAAGATTTATTTAGTAAACTGCTAGTACTTCAATTAGTTGTATAAGACAAGCAACGGACAGCGAGACCGGTCCAGTTCGATTTCTGACCCAGTCGGAGGTCTCGGAGCCCCACGGAGACTCCTTCAGGTGTCTCGCATAGAAAGCGCCTGTCAACTGATCGCCTTCCATCTATACCGATATTTTCAACAGGACCGGACTCGATATATACATCACTCTTTAATTTTTCATTATAATCGAAATATTATTTCTCATTGAATAATATTTTTTTAACATAACTAATTAAATCGTTACATACATATAGAATTAAATGAATCCAGACACTTTGAATTGATAGAATTGATAATTTGTTTTTCCAAAATTTTGATTTCTACCCTGTTCTACCCTGTCTATCGCACCGAATTACGATTCCAACCTACAATTTTCTCGTGGTAAAGTTTTTAATTTGGGCGATAATGATCTAGAGGTTTTTAGTTTGCTAAAGCCACTTTGATATATATATATATACGTATATCATTAAAACATACATTTTCAGTAACTAAAAATAATTATTACATCTCCAGCTTTTTTTTTCGCGAAATTATTGGACGGAAAATGGCGCGTTATACACATACGAGGGTTGTAAGAAAAGTAATGACTGACAAAGTTCTAGTTAAATATTTGACGATTATATTTTCGTAACGTTTTGTTTTAAAGGTGTGGATAGTTGTGTGATGATGTCGGAAAGCGGAAATAGAATCACTGCACCGAGTATATGCGGCGAACACGGGCATTGTATTAATCAAGCCGGAGTAGGATACAAATGTCAATGTCAACCGGGGTACACAGGAAAATATTGTCACGAAAGTAAGTGTCTTAACGATTATAACGACGTAAACAACAATTATTTCGGAACTTTTTTCTTACTGCGCGTCATTTTCTTCTTCAACTAAGCCCCCATCTCTAAATTTTTTTGTTTAATTCGTGTATCGAGTTCAAATTCAGTTCACAGGGCACGAAGTGTAACCAATCGGTTATTTGTTAACATTTCAGTTTATCTGTCGCTCAATATAAGTTTTTATATCAAAATATTAAATGAGGCATCGAATTTACCGAGTTATAATTTTCGTTTCAGACATTAATGATTGTAAAATCAACCCTTGTGAGAACGGGGGAACGTGCGTCGACAAAATTAACGCTTTTCAATGTATATGCATCGAAGGATGGGAAGGAGCTTTATGTAATATCAGTAAGTTGATTATCATTTTTTGTTTTTTCATGTTTACACCAATATTCACAATATTACACTGCCCGACGCGCGTTTCGATAACCAATTCATCATCTTCAGATATTGAAATTGAAATAACCGACGTTATAATGAAAAAAAAAATGGATGATTTTAAAGAAATTGGCGTCAGTTATGTCATTTTATTCTTATTTTATTGCTTGGTGAAAAAAAAGTCACACGGGACCAGGTGAGGTGAGTAAAGTAACGGAAATGACGTTGTGTCTCTACCTGTCACAATTTGATGCAGTACTCACTGACAGTTGGATCAATTGTCACTCGCCGGTGTGTCGGCATGGGATCTGGAATTTTCTCATCGGTTTGGACAGTTTTGGTTCAACTTCTCTGTCCATAAAACGTGTGTTTTATATTTCGAAATACAAGCTATAAAACACTATTATCATTTATCAACGTTTACGTACAGAAAAAAGTTATTATTGTTGAATTTACAGTTATTTCCATCCATATTTTCAATATCTTCATATATAAAACGTGTTTTAAATTAATAAAACACTCTATAAAACACTCAATTTGAACTTATCCGTTTATTAACCTTTAAATGCAAAACAATTGTCGCTATTATTTTTTTATAAGATTTTAGACTTACTGTTCAACTTCTCTGTCCATAAAACATGTGTTTTATACTTGAAAAAACAAGCTATAAAACACTATTGTCATTAATCTATTCCTTTATCAACGTTTACGTGCTAAAAAAAGTTGTTATTGTTGAATTTACAGTTTTTCCATCTATTTCTTCAATATCTTCATAAATAAAACGTGTTTTAAATAATAAAACACTCTATAAAACACTCAATTTGAACTTATCCGTTTATTAACCTTTAAATGCAAAACAATTGTCGCTATTATTTTTTTATAAGATTTTAGACTTACTGTTCAACTTCTCTGTCCATAAAACATGTGTTTTATACTTGAAAAAACAAGCTATAAAACACTATTATCATTAATCTATTCAGTTATCAACGTTTTTGTACTAAAAAAAGTTATTATTGTTGAATTTACAGTTATTTCCATCCATATCTTTAATATCTTCATATATAAAACGTGTTTTAAATTAATAAAACACTCTATAAAACACTCAATTTGAACTTATCCGTTTATTAACCTTTAAATGCAAAACAATTGTCGCTATTATTTTTTTATAAGATTTTAGACTTACTGTTCAACTTCTCTGTCCATAAAACATGTGTTTTATACTTGAAAAAACAAGCTATAAAACACTATTGTCATTAATCTATTCCTTTATCAACGTTTACGTGCTAAAAAAAGTTGTTATTGTTGAATTTACAGTTTTTCCATCTATTTCTTCAATATCTTCATAAATAAAACGTGTTTTAAATAATAAAACACTCTATAAAACACTCAATTTGAACTTATCCGTTTATTAACCTTTAAATGCAAAACAATTGTCGCTATTATTTTTTTATAAGATTTTAGACTTACTGTTCAACTTCTCTGTCCATAAAACATGTGTTTTATACTTGAAAAAACAAGCTATAAAACACTATTATCATTAATCTATTCAGTTATCAACGTTTTTGTACTAAAAAAAGTTATTATTGTTGAATTTACAGTTATTTCCATCCATATCTTTAATATCTTCATATATAAAACGTGTTTTAAATTAATAAAACACTCTATAAAACACTCAATTTGAACTTATCCGTTTATTAACCTTTAAATGCAAAACAATTGTCGCTATTATTTTTTTATAAGATTTTAGACTTACTGTTCAACTTCTCTGTCCATAAAACATGTGTTTTATACTTGAAAAAACAAGCTATAAAACACTATTGTCATTAATCTATTCCTTTATCAACGTTTACGTGCTAAAAAAAGTTGTTATTGTTGAATTTACAGTTTTTCCATCTATTTCTTCAATATCTTCATAAATAAAACGTGTTTTAAATAATAAAACACTCTATAAAACACTCAATTTGAACTTATCCGTTTATTAACCTTTAAATGCAAAACAATTGTCGCTATTATTTTTTTATAAGATTTTAGACTTACTGTTCAACTTCTCTGTCCATAAAACATGTGTTTTATACTTGAAAAAACAAGCTATAAAACACTATTATCATTAATCTATTCAGTTATCAACGTTTTTGTACTAAAAAAAGTTATTATTGTTGAATTTACAGTTATTTCCATCCATATCTTTAATATCTTCATATATAAAACGTGTTTTAAATTAATAAAACAATCTATAAAACACTCAATTTGAACTTATCCGTTTATTAACCTTTAAATGCAAAACAATTGTCGCTATTATTTTTTTATAAGATTTTAGACTTACTGTTCAACTTCTCTGTCCATAAAACATGTGTTTTATACTTGAAAAAACAAGCTATAAAACACTATTGTCATTAATCTATTCCTTTATCAACGTTTATGTACAGAAAAAAGTTATTATTGTTGAATTTACAGTTATTTTCATCTATTTCTTCAATATCTTCATATATAAAACGTGTTTTAAATTAATAAAACACTTTATAAAACACTCAATTTGAACTTATTCGTTTATTAATCTTTAAATGCAAAACAATGGTTGCTATTATTTTTTTATAAGATTTTAGACTCACTGTTCAACTTCTCTGTCCATAAAACATGTGTTTTATATTTGAAAAAACAAGCTATAAAACACTATTATCATTAATCTATTCAGTTATCAACGTTTATATACTAAAAAAAGTTATTATTGTTGAATTTACAGTTATTTCCATCCATATCTTCAATATCTTCATATATAAAACGTGTTTTAAATTAATAAAACACTTTATAAAACACTCAATTTGAACTTATTCGTTTATTAATCTTTAAATGCAAAACAATGGTTGCTATTATTTTTTTATAAGATTTTAGACTCACTGTTCAACTTCTCTGTCCATAAAACATGTGTTTTATATTTGAAAAAACAAGCTATAAAACACTATTATCATTAATCTATTCAGTTATCAACGTTTATGTACTAAAAAAAGTTGTTATTGTTGAATTTACAGTTATTTCCATCCATATCTTCAATATCTTCATATATAAAACGTGTTTTAAATTAATAAAACACTTTATAAAACACTCAATTTGAACTTATTCGTTTATTAATCTTTAAATGCAAAACAATGGTTGCTATTATTTTTTTATAAGATTTTAGACTCACTGTTCAACTTCTCTGTCCATAAAACATGTGTTTTATATTTGAAAAAACAAGCTATAAAACACTATTATCATTAATCTATTCAGTTATCAACGTTTATATACTAAAAAAAGTTATTATTGTTGAATTTACAGTTATTTCCATCCATATCTTCAATATCTTCATATATAAAACGTGTTTTAAATTAATAAAACACTTTATAAAACACTCAATTTGAACTTATTCGTTTATTAATCTTTAAATGCAAAACAATGGTTGCTATTATTTTTTTATAAGATTTTAGACTCAGTGTTCAACTTCTCTGTCCATAAAACATGTGTTTTATATTTGAAAAAACAAGCTATAAAACACTATTATCATTAATCTATTCAGTTATCAACGTTTATATACTAAAAAAAGTTATTATTGTTGAATTTACAGTTATTTCCATCCATATCTTCAATATCTTCATATATAAAACGTGTTTTAAATTAATAAAACACTTTATAAAACACTCAATTTGAACTTATTCGTTTATTAATCTTTAAATGCAAAACAATGGTTGCTATTATTTTTTTATAAGATTTTAGACTCACTGTTCAACTTCTCTGTCCATAAAACATGTGTTTTATATTTGAAAAAACAAGCTATAAAACACTATTATCATTAATCTATTCAGTTATCAACGTTTATATACTAAAAAAAGTTATTATTGTTGAATTTACAGTTATTTCCATCCATATCTTTAATATCTTCATATATAAAACGTGTTTTAAATTAATAAAACACTCTATAAAACACTCAATTTGAACTTATCCGTTTATTAACCTTTAAATGCAAAACAATTGTCGCTATTATTTTTTTATAAGATTTTAGACTTACTGTTCAACTTCTCTGTCCATAAAACATGTGTTTTATACTTGAAAAAACAAGCTATAAAACACTATTGTCATTAATCTATTCCTTTATCAACGTTTACGTGCTAAAAAAAGTTGTTATTGTTGAATTTACAGTTTTTCCATCTATTTCTTCAATATCTTCATAAATAAAACGTGTTTTAAATAATAAAACACTCTATAAAACACTCAATTTGAACTTATCCGTTTATTAACCTTTAAATGCAAAACAATTGTCGCTATTATTTTTTTATAAGATTTTAGACTTACTGTTCAACTTCTCTGTCCATAAAACATGTGTTTTATACTTGAAAAAACAAGCTATAAAACACTATTGTCATTAATCTATTCCTTTATCAACGTTTATGTACTAAAAAAAGTTATTATTGTTGAATTTACAGTTATTTCCATCCATATCTTTAATATCTTTAATATCTTCATATATAAAACGTGTTTTAAATAATAAAACACTCTATAAAACACTCAATTTGAACTTATTCGTTTATTAATCTTTAAATGCAAAACAATTGTCGCTATTATTTTTTTATAAGATTTTAGACTTACTGTTCAACTTCTCTATCCATAAAACATGTGTTTTATACTTGAAAAAACAAGCTATAAAACACTATTGTCATTAATCTATTCCTTTATCAACGTTTATGTACAGAAAAAAGTTATTATTGTTGAATTTACA
This sequence comes from Diorhabda sublineata, assembly GCF_026230105.1. Classification (NCBI taxonomy): domain Eukaryota; kingdom Metazoa; phylum Arthropoda; class Insecta; order Coleoptera; family Chrysomelidae; genus Diorhabda; species Diorhabda sublineata. The sequence continues at coordinate 18,847,533 of NC_079483.1, forward strand.
GTTATTTTCATCTATTTCTTCAATATCTTCATATATAAAACGTGTTTTAAATTAATAAAACACTTTATAAAACACTCAATTTGAACTTATTCGTTTATTAATCTTTAAATGCAAAACAATGGTTGCTATTATTTTTTTATAAGATTTTAGACTCACTGTTCAACTTCTCTGTCCATAAAACATGTGTTTTATATTTGAAAAAACAAGCTATAAAACACTATTATCATTAATCTATTCAGTTATCAACGTTTTTGTACTAAAAAAAGTTATTATTGTTGAATTTACAGTTATTTCCATCCATATCTTCAATATCTTCATATATAAAACGTGTTTTAAATTAATAAAACACTTTATAAAACACTCAATTTGAACTTATTCGTTTATTAATCTTTAAATGCAAAACAATTGTCGCTATTATTTTTTTATAAGATTTTAGACTTACTGTTCAACTTCTCTATCCATAAAACATGTGTTTTATACTTGAAAAAACAAGCTATAAAACACTATTGTCATTAATCTATTCCTTTATCAACGTTTATGTACAGAAAAAAGTTATTATTGTTGAATTTACAGTTATTTTCATCTATTTCTTCAATATCTTCATATATAAAACGTGTTTTAAATTAATAAAACACTTTATAAAACACTCAATTTGAACTTATTCGTTTATTAATCTTTAAATGCAAAACAATGGTTGCTATTATTTTTTTATAAGATTTTAGACTCACTGTTCAACTTCTCTGTCCATAAAACATGTGTTTTATATTTGAAAAAACAAGCTATAAAACACTATTATCATTAATCTATTCAGTTATCAACGTTTTTGTACTAAAAAAAGTTATTATTGTTGAATTTACAGTTATTTCCATCCATATCTTCAATATCTTCATATATAAAACGTGTTTTAAATTAATAAAACACTTTATAAAACACTCAATTTGAACTTATTCGTTTATTAATCTTTAAATGCAAAACAATTGTCGCTATTATTTTTTTATAAGATTTTAGACTTACTGTTCAACTTCTCTATCCATAAAACATGTGTTTTATACTTGAAAAAACAAGCTATAAAACACTATTGTCATTAATCTATTCCTTTATCAACGTTTATGTACAGAAAAAAGTTATTATTGTTGAATTTACAGTTATTTTCATCTATTTCTTCAATATCTTCATATATAAAACGTGTTTTAAATTAATAAAACACTTTATAAAACACTCAATTTGAACTTATTCGTTTATTAATCTTTAAATGCAAAACAATGGTTGCTATTATTTTTTTATAAGATTTTAGACTCACTGTTCAACTTCTCTGTCCATAAAACATGTGTTTTATATTTGAAAAAACAAGCTATAAAACACTATTATCATTAATCTATTCAGTTATCAACGTTTTTGTACTAAAAAAAGTTATTATTGTTGAATTTACAGTTATTTCCATCCATATCTTCAATATCTTCATATATAAAACGTGTTTTAAATTAATAAAACACTTTATAAAACACTCAATTTGAACTTATTCGTTTATTAATCTTTAAATGCAAAACAATTGTCGCTATTATTTTTTTATAAGATTTTAGACTTACTGTTCAACTTCTCTATCCATAAAACATGTGTTTTATACTTGAAAAAACAAGCTATAAAACACTATTGTCATTAATCTATTCCTTTATCAACGTTTATGTACAGAAAAAAGTTATTATTGTTGAATTTACAGTTATTTTCATCTATTTCTTCAATATCTTCATATATAAAACGTGTTTTAAATTAATAAAACACTTTATAAAACACTCAATTTGAACTTATTCGTTTATTAATCTTTAAATGCAAAACAATGGTTGCTATTATTTTTTTATAAGATTTTAGACTCACTGTTCAACTTCTCTGTCCATAAAACATGTGTTTTATATTTGAAAAAACAAGCTATAAAACACTATTATCATTAATCTATTCAGTTATCAACGTTTTTGTACTAAAAAAAGTTATTATTGTTGAATTTACAGTTATTTCCATCCATATCTTCAATATCTTCATATATAAAACGTGTTTTAAATTAATAAAACACTTTATAAAACACTCAATTTGAACTTATTCGTTTATTAATCTTTAAATGCAAAACAATGGTTGCTATTATTTTTTTATAAGATTTTAGACTCACTGTTCAACTTCTCTGTCCATAAAACATGTGTTTTATATTTGAAAAAACAAGCTATAAAACACTATTATCATTAATCTATTCATTTATCAACGTTTTTGTACTAAAAAAAGTTATTATTGTTGAATTTACAGTTATTTTCATCTATTTCTTCAATATCTTCATATATAAAACGTGTTTTAAATTAATAAAACACTTTATAAAACACTCAATTTGAACTTATCCGTTTATTAACCTTTAAATGCAAAACAATTGTCGCTATTATTTTTTTATAAGATTTTAGACTTACTGTTCAACTTCTCTGTCCATAAAACATGTGTTTTATATTTGAAAAAACAAGCTATAAAACACTATTATCATTAATCTATTCAGTTATCAACGTTTTTGTACTAAAAAAAGTTATTATTGTTGAATTTACAGTTATTTCCATCCATATCTTCAATATCTTCATATATAAAACGTGTTTTAAATTAATAAAACACTTTATAAAACACTCAATTTGAACTTATTCGTTTATTAATCTTTAAATGCAAAACAATTGTCGCTATTATTTTTTTATAAGATTTTAGACTTACTGTTCAACTTCTCTATCCATAAAACATGTGTTTTATACTTGAAAAAACAAGCTATAAAACACTATTGTCATTAATCTATTCCTTTATCAACGTTTATGTACAGAAAAAAGTTATTATTGTTGAATTTACAGTTATTTTCATCTATTTCTTCAATATCTTCATATATAAAACGTGTTTTAAATTAATAAAACACTTTATAAAACACTCAATTTGAACTTATTCGTTTATTAATCTTTAAATGCAAAACAATGGTTGCTATTATTTTTTTATAAGATTTTAGACTCACTGTTCAACTTCTCTGTCCATAAAACATGTGTTTTATATTTGAAAAAACAAGCTATAAAACACTATTATCATTAATCTATTCAGTTATCAACGTTTTTGTACTAAAAAAAGTTATTATTGTTGAATTTACAGTTATTTCCATCCATATCTTCAATATCTTCATATATAAAACGTGTTTTAAATTAATAAAACACTTTATAAAACACTCAATTTGAACTTATTCGTTTATTAATCTTTAAATGCAAAACAATTGTCGCTATTATTTTTTTATAAGATTTTAGACTTACTGTTCAACTTCTCTATCCATAAAACATGTGTTTTATACTTGAAAAAACAAGCTATAAAACACTATTGTCATTAATCTATTCCTTTATCAACGTTTATGTACAGAAAAAAGTTATTATTGTTGAATTTACAGTTATTTTCATCTATTTCTTCAATATCTTCATATATAAAACGTGTTTTAAATTAATAAAACACTTTATAAAACACTCAATTTGAACTTATTCGTTTATTAATCTTTAAATGCAAAACAATGGTTGCTATTATTTTTTTATAAGATTTTAGACTCACTGTTCAACTTCTCTGTCCATAAAACATGTGTTTTATATTTGAAAAAACAAGCTATAAAACACTATTATCATTAATCTATTCAGTTATCAACGTTTTTGTACTAAAAAAAGTTATTATTGTTGAATTTACAGTTATTTCCATCCATATCTTCAATATCTTCATATATAAAACGTGTTTTAAATTAATAAAACACTTTATAAAACACTCAATTTGAACTTATTCGTTTATTAATCTTTAAATGCAAAACAATTGTCGCTATTATTTTTTTATAAGATTTTAGACTTACTGTTCAACTTCTCTATCCATAAAACATGTGTTTTATACTTGAAAAAACAAGCTATAAAACACTATTGTCATTAATCTATTCCTTTATCAACGTTTATGTACAGAAAAAAGTTATTATTGTTGAATTTACAGTTATTTTCATCTATTTCTTCAATATCTTCATATATAAAACGTGTTTTAAATTAATAAAACACTTTATAAAACACTCAATTTGAACTTATTCGTTTATTAATCTTTAAATGCAAAACAATGGTTGCTATTATTTTTTTATAAGATTTTAGACTCACTGTTCAACTTCTCTGTCCATAAAACATGTGTTTTATATTTGAAAAAACAAGCTATAAAACACTATTATCATTAATCTATTCAGTTATCAACGTTTTTGTACTAAAAAAAGTTATTATTGTTGAATTTACAGTTATTTCCATCCATATCTTCAATATCTTCATATATAAAACGTGTTTTAAATTAATAAAACACTTTATAAAACACTCAATTTGAACTTATTCGTTTATTAATCTTTAAATGCAAAACAATGGTTGCTATTATTTTTTTATAAGATTTTAGACTCACTGTTCAACTTCTCTGTCCATAAAACATGTGTTTTATATTTGAAAAAACAAGCTATAAAACACTATTATCATTAATCTATTCATTTATCAACGTTTTTGTACTAAAAAAAGTTATTATTGTTGAATTTACAGTTATTTTCATCTATTTCTTCAATATCTTCATATATAAAACGTGTTTTAAATTAATAAAACACTTTATAAAACACTCAATTTGAACTTATCCGTTTATTAACCTTTAAATGCAAAACAATTGTCGCTATTATTTTTTTATAAGATTTTAGACTTACTGTTCAACTTCTCTGTCCATAAAACATGTGTTTTATATTTGAAAAAACAAGCTATAAAACACTATTATCATTAATCTATTCATTTATCAACGTTTTTGTACTAAAAAAAGTTATTATTGTTGAATTTACAGTTATTTCTATTTATTTTTTCAATATATAAAACATGTGTTTTAAATAATAAAATATTCTATAAAACACTCAATTAACCTTTAAATGCAAAACAATGGTTGCCATTATTTGTTTGTTGATTTAGTTTGTTGGTATTGGTAACAGAATTTTTAAAATCGATTGTCTGTATCTGTATTAAGAATTTTCAATTTAAAATGTCGCAACAATTTTTCTAGACACGGACGATTGTTCCCCGAACCCTTGTCGAAATAACGGAACCTGCATAGATGGCGTCGCAGACTTCGAATGCGATTGCAAAGACGGCTGGAAAGGTAAAACGTGTTCGTTAAAAGACGGCCATTGCGATCACGCGACTTGCAAAAACGGCGGAACTTGTCAAGATTTAGGAAGCACTTTTATATGCAGATGTCCTCCGGATTGGGAAGGTACAATTAACCATTATTATTACAATTCGCGTCCCCTTAATGTTTATTATTTCAGGTACAACGTGTCACATTGCCAAACAAACGGCTTGCCGATCGAACCCCTGCCTGAACGGCGGTACTTGCGTGAATAACGGCGATTATTACCAGTGCATATGCAAAGACGGTTTCCAAGGGAATCTCTGCCAAGAAGACGTTAATGATTGCAATCCCCAACCGTGTTACAACGGGGGAAAATGTATAGACGGCGTCAATTGGTTTTTGTGCGAATGCGCGCCGGGATTCACGGGACCCGATTGTAGAATCAACGTTAACGAATGTTCTTCGAATCCGTGCGGTTATGGTGGTACCTGCATCGACGATATTGGAGATTTTAAATGTATTTGTCCGACGGGAAGAAAAGGAAAACGATGTAATGGTGAGTAATCAATTTTTTTTATTACATAAAGTCAATTATATTGATCTTAATCGTTTTTCGACTACTTTATCTATAAAACATGTGTTTTATATGAAATAAAACACTCCCTAATATGAAAAACACCTAACGCAACGTAAATTTATTTCTATTTGTTTGATCAATGACGTCACCTATAAAACATGTGTTTTATATTCCAAAAAACACACCATAAAACACCCCCTAAGAATCTATTCGTTCATTAATATTCATTTACGAAAAAACGTCATTTTTTTGTTTTTTTTTTCTTTTCATTTGTTGAATAGCCTCATCTATAAAACACTCGTTTTATCAGTCATAAAACACCCCATAAAAACTCAATATAAATTTGGTTTATATAAAAAACTTCATTTCTTTGATTTTTTTTTTTCTAATTTTTTCGATTTATTCGTTTAATTACGTCACCCATAAAAATGTGTTTTATATATCATAAAACACACCATAAAACACTCCCTAAGAATTTATTCATTCGTTTACGAAGAAACGTCATTTTTTGTTTTGTTTTTTCTTTTTATTTGTTAAATAGCCTCATCTATAAAACACTCGTTTTATCAGTCATAAAACACTCCATAAAAACATAAATCCAATTTTGTTTATATAAAAAACGTTGTTATTCTTTCTCTTTCTATATTTTTATTTATTTGTTCAGTTACTTACTTACCTATAAATCATGGGTTTCGTTTGCCATAAAACACTTGAAATCTCGCCATAAAACACTCGATATAAATTTATTAATTAATATACGGATATATACAAAGGAAATGTAACTATTTTTTTTTTCGAACTATTCCTATCTATAAGTTTAACTGTTTTACCCATAAAACACGTGTTTTATAGTTCGTAAAACACTTGAAAACATAATTTTACTCGCATCGTTATACGAAAAATCGTTTTCCTTCTATTCTTTGATTTTTTATATCCATTTGCTCAACTGTTTCACCTTTAAAACATGTTTCATAAGCCATAAAACACTTGAAATCTCGCCATAAAACACTCGATATGAAGTTATTAATTAATATACGGATATATACTAAGGAAATGTATCTATTTTTTTTTTTCGAACTATTCCTATCTATAAGTTTAACTGTTTTACCCATAAAACACGTGTTTTATAGTTCGTAAAACACTTGAAAACATAAATTTACTCGCATCGTTATACGAAAAATCGTTTTCCTTCTATTCTTTGATTTTTTATATCCATTTGCTCAACTGTTTCACCTTTAAAACATGTTTCATAAGCCATAAAACACTTGAAATCTCGCCATAAAACACTCGATATGAAGTTATTAATTAATATACGGATATATACTAAGGAAATGTATCTATTTTTTTTTCGAACTATTCCTATCTATAAGTTTAACTGTTTTACCCATAAAACACGTGTTTTAGAGATCGTAAAACAATTGAAAACATAAATTTACTCGCATCGTTATACGAAAAATCGTTTTCCTTCTATTCTTTGATTTTTTATATCCATTTGCTCAACTGTTTCACCTTTAAAACATGTTTCATAAGCCATAAAACACTTGAAATCTCGCCATAAAACACTCGATATGAAGTTATTAATTAATATACGGATATATACTAAGGAAATGTATCTATTTTTTTTTCGAACTATTCCTATCTATAAGTTTAACTGTTTTACCCATAAAACACGTGTTTTAGAGATCGTAAAACAATTGAAAACATAAATTTACTCGCATCGTTATACGAAAAATCGTTTTCCTTCTATTCTTTGATTTTTTATATCCATTTGCTCAACTGTTTCACCTTTAAAACATGTTTCATAAGCCATAAAACACTTGAAATCTCGCCATAAAACACTCGATATGAAGTTATTAATTAATATACGGATATATACTAAGGAAATGTATCTATTTTTTTTTTCGAACTATTCCTATCTATAAGTTTAACTGTTTTACCCATAAAACACGTGTTTTATAGTTCGTAAAACACTTGAAAACATAAATTTACTCGCATCGTTATACGAAAAATCGTTTTCCTTCTATTCTTTGATTCTTTATATCCATTTGCTCAACTGTTTCACCTTTAAAACATGTTTCATAAGCCATAAAACACTTGAAATCTCGCCATAAAACACTCGATATGAAGTTATTAATTAACATACGGATATATACTAAGGAAATGTATTTATTTTTTTTCGAACTATTCCCTATAAGTTTAACTGTTTTACCCATAAAACATGTGTTTTATAGTTCGTAAAACACTTGAAAACATAAATTTACTCGCATCGTTATACGAAAAATCGTTTTCCTTCTATTCTTTGATTTTTTATATCCATTTGCTCAACTGTTTCACCTTTAAAACATGTTTCATAAGCCATAAAACACTTGAAATCTCGCCATAAAACACTCGATATGAAGTTATTAATTAACATACGGATATATACTAAGGAAATGTATTTATTTTTTTTCGAACTATTCCCTATAAGTTTAACTGTTTTACCCATAAAACATGTGTTTTATAGTTCGTAAAACACTTGAAAACATAAATTTACTCGCATCGTTATACGAAAAATCGTTTTCCTTCTATTCTTTGATTTTTTATATCCATTTGCTCAACTGTTTCACCTTTAAAACATGTTTCATAAGCCATAAAACACTTGAAATCTCGCCATAAAACACTCGATATGAAGTTATTAATTAATATACGGATATATACTAAGGAAATGTATTTATTTTTTTTCGAACTATTCCCTATAAGTTTAACTGTTTTACCCATAAAACACGTGTTTTATAGTTCGTAAAACACTTGAAAACATAATTTTACTCGCATCGTTATACGAAAAATCGTTTTCCTTCTATTCTTTGATTTTTTATATCCATTTGCTCAACTGTTTCACCTTTAAAACATGTTTCATAAGCCATAAAACACTTGAAATCTCGCCATAAAACACTCGATATGAAGTTATTAATTAATATACGGATATATACTAAGGAAATGTATTTATTTTTTTTCGAACTATTCCCTATAAGTTTAACTGTTTTACCCATAAAACACGTGTTTTATAGTTCGTAAAACACTTGAAAACATAAATTTACTCGCATCGTTATACGAAAAATCGTTTTCCTTCTATTCTTTGATTTTTTATATCCATTTGCTCAACTGTTTCACCTTTAAAACATGTTTCATAAGCCATAAAACACTTGAAATCTCGCCATAAAACACTCGATATGAAGTTATTAATTAATATACGGATATATACTAAGGAAATGTATCTATTTTTTTTTCGAACTATTCCTATCTATAAGTTTAACTGTTTTACCCATAAAACACGTGTTTTATAGTTCGTAAAACACTTGAAAACATAAATTTACTCGCATCGTTATACGAAAAATCGTTTTCCTTCTATTCTTTGATTTTTTATATCCATTTGCTCAACTGTTTCACCTTTAAAACATGTTTCATAAGCCATAAAACACTTGAAATCTCGCCATAAAACACTCGATATGAAGTTATTAATTAATATACGGATATATACTAAGGAAATGTATCTATTTTTTTTTTTCGAACTATTCCTATCTATAAGTTTAACTGTTTTACCCATAAAACACGTGTTTTATAGTTCGTAAAACACTTGAAAACATAAATTTACTCGCATCGTTATACGAAAAATCGTTTTCCTTCTATTCTTTGATTCTTTATATCCATTTGCTCAACTGTTTCACCTTTAAAACATGTTTCATAAGCCATAAAACACTTGAAATCTCGCCATAAAACACTCGATATGAAGTTATTAATTAACATACGGATATATACTAAGGAAATGTATCTATTTTTTTTTTCGAACTATTCCTATCTATAAGTTTAACTGTTTTACCCATAAAACACGTGTTTTATAGATCGTAAAACAATTGAAAACATAAATTTACTCGCATCGTTATACGAAAAATCGTTTTCCTTCTATTCTTTGATTCTTTATATCCATTTGCTCAACTGTTTCACCTTTAAAACATGTTTCATAAGCCATAAAACATACTTAGAAACTTAGAAAAACTTAGAAACATACTATAAAACACTTTTAACTTCTTCCGGTGCGATATATTTTCTATCAATTATTTTAAAACATTATTGCTCGAACAATTACAATAAACAATCACCATTCATCGTTTCAGTCAAAGATCCAGCTCATCTCCCAGCTACAGGTAGCTGCCCGTGGAACAGTCACACTTTGGAAAACAACGTAACGTGGCAACACGAATGCAACACGTGCATGTGCACCAACGGCATCGTAAAATGCACCAGAGTATGGTGCGGACTCGGAAATTGTCGCAACTCCAATCAAAACGTTTGCAACTTGAGTCAAGTGTGCGTTCCCTCCGCTTCGGAATCTTGTCTATCCCCACCATGTTCACCGTACGGGGAATGTAGAGAATTGGAAAGCGGAAGAAGCGTCAAACCGCCTTCATTACCGACACCTAGCACTTGTTGGCCGAACCAAGCGGTACTGAGCAATACTTGCGCTAGACTAACCCTTTTACTAGATAAGGGTAAATTACCTCAAGGGACTACGGTCGAAGGGCTATGCGGCGATTTGAGGAGACTGCTAGCGAACCAACAAGCCATAGAAGGACTCCAAGATACTTTGGTGTTGCTGTGCGATTTGAAAATCGGCTATAACGATACGGTGGAAGTCACTTTGGTAAGTACTCTAAAGTTAAAAACCCTAAACTAGATTTGAAAATTTGTTTTTTGTATTTCAGTCCGGCGATCGATGGGTATTGGACGGTATACGAGTGGTAGGCGAAGCTATATCTCGGAAACAAACCAGTCTACTTGGTCTAGCTTCGATCGTAGAAGTGAAAGTCGAAACCGCTCTCGTATCCGGCGAACAACAGACCAACACTTACCTTATAGCTTTGGTTTGTTTCATAATCATCCTCTTGGTCACCGCTGGAGTGGCGGTTACTTTGTACCTCAGACAGCGCAGGAGAAATTTGGGACTCAGCGGTGTGAATCTTTCACCATCCACGGACGCTTGTCACAGGAATCACGAAGACGAAAAATCCAATAATCTTCAGAACGAAGAAAATTTAAGGAGGTAAAGTTAATCCTTTCGATTCGGTCAATATTGACGATCATTTTGGAATACTGAACACATAGTTTACACCAACACTACACCGACACACACTAAGTACACTGAAAGTAAACTAAAACCTAATAACTTACCTGTTTTCATATCTGACACCACCAGACTTTGAAATATTCTCGTAGCTTTTATACAACAGTCCGGAATATTCAATAACTGTTTAACGTATAGGTGAAGACCAAAAAGAAGAAGAATAACCTCAAAATTGTACAACGTATCTAACCTCTTAGCAATATTATTGATTATAGGAAAATCGTTTATTGAAGAAGAAGAGTTTTATAATGAAAATATGAATATTTTTTCAATTTTCGACATGATTATTTATATTTATACCACCAGGAACATTTTCGGAAACAGATCTTCACTTCACAGATTTCTTCACTAATGACACTATCTAATTAAAAAGTAGTTCTTCATTATTTACATTCTTTCTTGTTTAATTGAGAATTTAACGTCATTTACTCACATTTCCTTTCATCACTAATTATACTTTCATTGTTAACTTCCACGAAATGTCAGTTAAAATCAGCAGGATACGATACTTACTTTTTAAATAACCCTCGTATGTTAATTTTCACTTTTGTATAGGGATATCAATAATCTTGTCTATTATTACTATCTTTTGGGTGTAATATTATTTTCTAACCTTCAAATATCTGTCATTCACCACCTTAGTTGGTATTTAATTGAAATAAATATTTTCTTTACAATATTTTTGCTTCTTTTTAATAAATATATCTCTGAGAACTGTTTGAACTTTCTTAATCGATTACTATTGACAGTTGTCATACGAACAATCGATTATTTTCAAGTTTCGATCAATTGTCATAATTTTATATTGAAAATCATGAATTTCATAGTTTTTAAATCCAAATTACACTTTTTTACAAAAATTTATTAAAGTGTACAATAGAAAATTTTTCCCAGTGTAATCGGAGAAATCGATCTTTTTATCGTTTCGTTCGATGCTCATATCGTAACATCAAAAATTATTTTCTTACACCTAGTCAACATATATTAACATTTTTTTGCATAGAAACTTCTCTCAGTGTATTCTATTTTACTATATTTGCCTAAAAATGTTTTTTTTTTGCAAAATTATTGCTTCTTTCTATTAAGATAATAGTTTGAACTTTACTAATCGATTCTTGAATTGACACCTGTCATACGTACAATCGATTATTTTCAAGTTTCGATCAATTGTCATAATTTTATATTGAAAATCATGAATTTCATAGTTATTAAATCCAAATTACACTTTTTTACAAAAATTTATTAAAGTGTACAATAGAAAATTTTTCCCAGTGTAATCGGAGAAGTCGATCTTTTCATCGTTTCGTTCGATACTCATGTCGTAACATCAAAACTTATTTTCTTACACCTAGTCAACATATTAACATTTTTTTTGCATAAAAACTTCTCTCAGTGTATTCTATTTTACTATATTTGCCTAAAAATGTTTTTTTTGTAAAATTATTGCTTCTTTCTATAAAGATAATAGTTTGAACTTTATTAATCGATTCTTGAATTGACACCTGTCATACAAACAATCGTATTTTTCACAGATATTTCTAATAAAAAACTTAACATTTAATCCGGGAAATGTATTTTTCGTACAGAGCCGTGTAGATCATATTTTCTCTTATTACAGATACGCAAATCCTTTAAAAGACGACGTCGGTAGCTTAGCCAGCATCAATTCTATGGATATGCCGAGAGTGAGTGTAGTACGGCCGATGTCCAGTATCCTCCCACATGACAGTTCGAGCGAAATGCTCGAAATGATATCGGAGATCGATTGTCCGGGCTCGAGGAAAACTATGTTGGTATTACCGAGCACCAGCGCTTCCGACGGCGCACTTAAACTACACGACACCGTTAAAGGTAACGAAGGACTTAATAGCGCCCATCGTAGCAGCCAGATTATGCTGTACAAAGCGCAAAATCCGGACGTTCGGAAAAATACGGCCGCGTTCGACGATTCCTCGGCGCACAAGGATTTTAGTAAAAGTATTATCAATGTGAATAAACAGAGGACTTCGCAACAGCAACAGAGTACTAGTGCGGACGTTTTGACTGTACTTGTTTGAGGGCAAGTGTTTTTTTCATTTTAATATTTTTATGTTAAAAGGTCCTGAACTGCAATTTATCAAGATATGTGTGGATGTCTTAACTTATTTGTAGGTTAATTAATTCCTATAAGTTTTGTTGTCGATATATACAGTGCGGAACAAAAAACAAAGAATTTTCAACTAATGCAAGTAATCATTAAAAACGCTGTTATTTATTTCATATACATTCTCAGTACTTAACGAACAAATGAAGTAGTAGAAAATTTTTTTATACGACAAATGTCACATTTCGTAGGATTGAATCTTGAAATTACATTATAATTTTCGTTATTTTCTAATATTCACTTATCACTCTTAATTACAAAACCAAAACAAAAATATTTTTTAGGTTATATGAGTTTATGTTGTGTCCCTGTCTGGATATTATGAATATCATTAACTATTACATAAATTCAAATCTAGGGGCTAATAAATATGAACTTTTGACATCATTTTGTTGAGACTTGGAGCAGTAGAAGCTTCTCTAGATCTAACTCCAAATTTTCTCAGGATATTTATCACGTTTTATCAAAAAACAAGTACATTTCGAGCCACAGATGGTCTATTATGTTGCCCAGCTTCTTTATATGTAACTACTGTGAATTTTGACAAGTTAAACTTACTGTATATTGCATTTTGGTAAGTCTTGGGGCAGTAGAAGCTTCTCTAGATCTAACTCCAAATTTTCTCAGGATATTTATCACGTTTTATCAAAAAACAAGTACATTTCGAACCTCAGATGGCCTATTATGTTGCCCAGCTTCTTTATATGTAACTACTGTGAATATTGACAAGTTAAACTTACTGTATATTACATTTTGGCAAGTCTTGGGGCAGTAGAAGCTTCTCTAGATGGAACTCCAAATTTTCTCAGGATATTTATCACTTTTTATCAAAAAACAAGTACATTTCGAGCCACAGATGGTCTATTATGTTGCCCAGCTTCTTTATATGTAACTACTGTGAATTTTGACAAGTTAAACTTAATGTATATTGCATTTTGGCAATTCTTGGGGCAGTAGAAGCTTCTCTAGATGGAACTCCAAATTTTCTCAGGATATTTATCACGTTTTATCAAAAAACAAGTACATTTCGAGCCACAGATGGTCTATTATGCTGCCCAGCTTCTTTATATGTAACTACTGTGAATTTTGACAAGTTAAACTTAATGTATATTGCATTTTGGCAATTCTTGGGGCAGTAGAAGCTTCTCTAGATGGAACTCCAAATTTTCTCAGGATATTTATCACGTTTTATCAAAAAACAAGTACATTTCGAGCCACAGATGGTCTATTATGCTGCCCAGCTTCTTTATATGTAACTACTGTGAATTTTGACAAGTTAAACTTAATGTATATTGCATTTTGGCAATTCTTGGGGCAGTAGAAGCTTCTCTAGATGGAACTCCAAATTTTCTCAGGATATTTATCACGTTTTATCAAAAAACAAGTACATTTCGAGCCACAGATGGTCTATTATGCTGCCCAGCTTCTTTATATGTAACTACTGTGAATTTTGACAAGTTAAACTTAATGTATATTGCATTTTGGCAATTCTTGGGGCAGTAGAAGCTTCTCTAGATCGAACTCCAAATTTTCTCAGGATATTTATCACGTTTTATCATCAAACAAGTATATTTCGAACTTCAGATGGCCTATTATGTTGCCCAGCTTCTTTATATGTAACTACTGTGAATTTTGACAAGTTAAACTTACTGTATATTGCATTTTGGTAAGTCTTGGGGCAGTAGAAGCTTCTCTAGATCTAACTCCAAATTTTCTCAGGATATTTATCACGTTTTATCAAAAAACAAGTACATTTCGAACCTCAGATGGCCTATTATTTTGTCCAGCTTCTTTATATGTAACTACTGTGAATGTTGACACGTTAAACTTACTGTATAGTGTACCTTAGTGAACCCTGGGGCAGTAGGAGCCCCTCTAAGGTCTAACTCTAAATTATCTCAGGATATTTAGCACGTTTAATGAAGAAACTAATACATTTCGAGTCTTAGATAGCCAATTATATTGCCCAGTCTTCTTATAAGTAACTACTATGAATGTTAATATTTTAAACTTACTGTATATTGCAGTCTGGTGAGTTTTGGGGCAGTAAGAGCTCCTAGGTCTAATTCTGAACTATCTCAGGATATTTATCACGTTTTGTGAAGAAACAAGTACGTTTTTAGTCTCAATAGCACAGTAAATGTCGATTAACTTTGTACCTCTGACTCTGTTCATCTTCGATAAGGGAAATTATTCTTACCACTTTATTTATGGTTAAATTCTAATTAGTATTAACGGAAACGTTGTATATTCAGATTTGTACGCTATAATTATAATTAAACACAAATTGAATACTTGGAGATGAAGGATCAAGTCGAATGCTATCGAGGTTTCTGTAATTTTATAGGTAATGCAATATTTTTTTCATGGAGTTTATATAATTGTAAATATTAATATATATATATATATATATATACTTGATGAGTTGGATAATTAGTGATTTTATAATAAACTTTAATGGTAAATAATCTATAGAGAACTCTAAATGAAGTGATATGTGGAGAAATTGATCTCGTGATGATTAAAACCTGGTGACACAAATAATTAAGTTTTTAATAGTGTGATATTATTTAATATTTTTGATTTTGTTTTTATCAATACGGTATGAGACAAAAGTAGCTATAGAATATTTGGTTTTTCTATCTTCTTTTTTTCTCTTTTTTTATTATTTTCTTCCGAATAATATTTTTTATTTTATTTGTGCAATAATCAACTTCAATCCTGTCAAATCTTTATCCATACATTTATTCGAAAATAAATAACGTGTCAAACTTTTTAATTTAAATCTGGCAACAATGTATGCTTACGTGAGAATACGTTATCTTTTATCTCTCGAAAATATGTCTAGAACAATAACTGTCGTCGTATTTCATAAAATTTTATCAAAATAAAATATGATAAAAATTTCTATACTATACGCATAAAGAAAAAATTTTATTTGTACTAATGGAATATTTTAATAATCGTTTTAATATTGGTTACACCATGGAATTAAAAGCGAAGGAAGGACAGCAGCCATTTATACACATTGACAGCAACTGCGACGGAAATAGCCATTTTGTTAGAGAGCACGTGTTTGTTTAGGATGAATTAGACTTAAATGTTAAAAAATAATTAATAATAATAAGAATAATTAATAATTTAACAACAAAATCTGATACTATAGGATATAATTCCATTTGAAAACCATAATAATTTTTTATTAGAAAGCGTTCCTTTTATGTAATTCACTACAAATAAATTTTCTTTGTTCCTAATGGCAATGCTTTACGTGTCTTAAAATCTAATTTAGTATCAAAAGAGACCTAAAATGAAGAGTTAGCAACAAAAACTTATTAAAGAATTCACAAAAAATAATTTTTATACAGCACGCCTATGGTAAACCGGATATTGCCGTCCGCCATATGCAATGACGTCAAACTTTTGTTTATTGCTCGTTCCTTTCATTTTTAATTCAATTGGTTGAACGAATTGTCGTAATTTGTGTATGAATAAAGATTTTACATGGATTGGAATAGAAATTGAAGATATTTTACCAAAAAAAAAATACTTTTGTCTCATCTTGTATGGCTTGTTAGAAGTTTTCAAATTATTTTTATTTAAAATAAAAGTTCTGTATATCAGAATAAACAATTGTAAATATATTAATATTTTTGTTTTATTTTTTTTTGTATTTATTGTATTATTGTTCCTGATTTTATGAAGTGTGTATTACATAAGATGTATCTTTAATTTTTTGTCGTTTCCTTTATAATTTATTATAATTTTTTCTTACAGTTTTTTAATGATAATTGAATGGGCCTTAGAAATAAATCACTTTTATGTAAAATTTTCGAGAAATATATTATTATTTGTATTTTGTAAATACTGTAAATAGTCTCGTAACTTATGTTAAAAGATTGTTTTTGAAACTTTGACATAACCTGGAGTATTTTTTTCGAACCATTTATCGGTGTACCAAAAAACGAACAGATAAAAATTTATTAAAAACTAAAGTGAAATTTTTGAGATTATGTGTAAAAAATCAAACTATTAATTTTGTTTCACCATAACAGTTTTTTTATTAAACTTTGCTTACCCATAACACATTTATTATTAATTTATTATGTTTAGAAATACAAATATTTTTTTTAATAAAATGGCAGCTAATATACATAATTCGTACGAGTTTTTTGATAGAAAATTATTAAATACTCTAAATAAAATTGTTATATTGAATTTTAAACTTTTGAAAACAATCTTATAGAAAACTTCATTTTTCAATCTTTAAATGGAACAAGAAACAGTATTTTTTTATTAGTGCCTTTATTTAGTGCCTATAGGAAAAAGTTGTGAATGAAGTTTTCGTCATTTATACTTTGAAAGTATTAAAATTGAAGTTACAGATTTGTATATTTTGTAAAATGATTTGCATTATATTTTAATAAAAATGGAAGAGCTTTTGTAATAAAAAATAAATAAATAAATAAAATGAGCTTTTATCATTTATGAGAAAAATAAAATTGTTTCCTCAAATAATCGTTTTTCTAAAATTTCCCTCTAGATCATAATTTCTATATACAATTTCGTAATATATTTATATATCCATCAAACAACGAATATCTATAAAAAAATTAAATTCCTAAATGCAAACCTTTCCCTTAATCCTGCACAAAAATACCTAAAAGTGACTTCAACACTAGCAATTAATTTAATAAACTCACATATTATCAAAATTTACGCAGTAACACTAAATCCAATTTCTAATAAATACACCACTGTACACTATAACACTAAATGTACCATAATTATATTATTCCAATAACTTTTATGTGGAATATTCAACAAAAATGTCAAAAAACTCGATTCTTGAAGCAGATGGTGCCAATGTTAAAAATAAGACCTTTTAAATAACATAAACAATCATTAACAGTCTGTTTGTCTCGTCTCACATTGTATATAAACCAAATGATATTTAAAAAGAATTATTTTCAACAACTTTTTAACACAATATTGGTTCACATTTTAAACATTCTGTATTTAACTTCTCTAAATTCACAAACACTTTAAAACTGAAGAAAAATAGCGGGAATGCATATGGAATGTCATCGAAAACTACGATCGGGTTATCCCGATCGTGATCTGAATGATTAGAAAGTAATCCGAATCGCGTCCACTGTCATTTGGAAATTAATCGAAGTGAATGAATATTCGGAAACTAATCAGGATCACGTTCATAGTTCTTCGGAAACTAATTGACTTAATCGGCTAGTAATCATATGATCCTTTCTATGTTGGCAGACCAGTGGCCAAATGCGATCAACTGATGGGTTGTTTTATTTGTCTATGGTTATCTACTATTAATTGACTTGAGCAGCGTGATTTATAAATTACTGAGATTTGCAGTTCTTATACTTTTTACAAAAAAGTAGTGATTGAAAGATCTAGATCATATTCTAAATGTGCAATTTTCACTGAAAACTTGGACGCTTGTTTCGGAAACTGTGATCCAAATCTCGTTGTTACTTCGATCAGTTTTTAACATAGATAAATTAAATATGATGACGCTATATTGTTAGCTATAGTAACTCTATTAATTACCAATATTATTGCGATATAAACTTTCACTATTATAGTTATTAATAATTTCAATAATATTTCTTTCCTGAAAAATATTCCAGTAAAATTACTTTGTTAGTTTATCTATGGCGTGATATCTGTCAAACGTATAAATTCAGTACGGAATTTGCTTCTGTCTTTAGATATCCTCCTATATCCTATTCAGCCTTCATTTTTATTGGTATAAACAACTCGAGATTTGGTTGGTATAGTTTCACATCATATTTAATTGTTTCGAAATTATAATTTTTTTAAAGTGAATGTTTATTACGTCAATATTTCAAAACTAGTATTCCAATCTCGTAGTGATTCAATTTCATGTCAAGTTTTTTAAATCAAGTAATTATGGTTTGCAAAAATTCATTCCCGACAACTGTAAATATAGTTTGTAAGGTAAGATTTATATAATTCCATTCTGTTATTCTTATATTCCAAATAAATATATGATAGTAACATTGGAATTCTTTAATTGTGCAATAACTTTATCAATTTCGTTTTTTTTTATCGAATGGAATAATTTCCATAGAAAATGTTATTTTAAGTAGCTTAAGAAAGAATAGAATATATTTTTATTATAATTTCTGATCATTGTTTAAATTAATCTATGATTTGACATAATCATAATTGATAAAAAACTCTTGAAGCTGATTTATAAAAAAAGTTGTTGCTATCGGGAAATACTGTAATTATATTCATTTATTTTAACTGGTTTTTTATGTCTTTAGTCAATATGTAAATATGGGAAAACTGATTATGAAACATAGTGAACTTGTTGGAGGTTTTATAAATTATTTCAAATTTAAGAATATAATTAAAAAAGTACGTAAAGGTAAGAATAACTAACAAAAATTTTAACCTAATTATATATTTAACCTGATGTATCCAAGACAATTGTATGTAAACACTTAAATTACGTAAATTTGAATTATAAATTGAAATTTCATATCTTGTATATTTGTTTGGGAGTGCATAACACACTTCGTAGAATTAGTTGGATTTTAAATTATAGTTTTCTTATCTCTTTCCTTTGAACTCTATGAAAATTTTAATTAAATATTTTTTATATTACCTCTATCATATGTTTGTTTGAAGGTTATTCATAACATGTTATTTTCAATTTTATTTGAACAGTAAATTGTTAATTATTATTACCATTAAGAAGCTAAAGAAACTTTGTTGTTTTGCAATAATATGAGGTATTAAGTCGATATTTATGACAGTTCATTTTCTATCATGACAGAATCTGCACATTAGTAAATAATAGATAAGCAAATCTATTTTTGCTTCCATTAAGATTGAAAAATTGGTTTTATATTTTCTTAAACCTTTAAAATATGTTCTTATCGTATCTTCCATGTTCTATAACAAAAAATTAAAAAGATCAAGAAATTAATTTCCTTTATTTAATTCTTTAAAAGTATTTGAAACTTCTTTTTTCGTTTAATTAAATTTTATGTTCGATTAATTATTTTTTTTTTGCAGATTTGGACGTTTTGTGAAACGTTTTCATAAATATCTATTCAAAACTTGCTCGTATTTCAAGCAAGTGTCTTTACTCTTTCATATCCTGCTTAATATTTTAAAAAATATCAGTATTTTTTTCCCCTTTGTATCTATTATTCCGAATAAACAAGATGTCCACTAAGGAAGATCGTTCGATAAGTTCTGCCATTTCTTTTCCTCAGTGGATGAAAAATAAAAGTACTAGGTGAGTTATTATTTAAAAACAGATCGTTATTACCAACAATTTTAATGAAATCCATTTTATTTTTTATTATTGTTTCGTATTATACGTCCCAATAACTATAACCAATATCACATTAATTTTGTAAATCTGGCAACGCCGATTATGACGAGTAGTATCATGTGAGTCTGATATAAACGCCACAATAAAGAATATCAACATCCAGTAAAATTTTGTCGTACGTGAAGCCAAAAATGTTTTGGCTACCAAATAACGTATCCACGAGGTAGTGGTTGGTTTTTTTTTTGTCTAATTTAGTGTTTTATATATCCAATAGGAATGAAATATGGGTTCGCAACTAAAAGATAGGTACATTATTTTTATTAATCTTCTAATTGCTTATTATTTATAGTGTTAAAAAAATGCGCTTTTGTTTATCAAATACGATTTAAATATAGATTTTATTTTGGTTCCTTATCGGAAGATTAACACATTTTGTTTATATTTATAATGTTCAGTGACGTAATTAAATTATTTGGATGCAATTTTTATTGTTATTTACTAAATAAATAGAAATTGGATACCGTTTACTATAGAAAGGATCATTATTTTAAAATTAATAATATTTCTATTAGCTCGTTGATTTATTAGGAGGTTATGGTACAATGTCGATCAGCTGATTCGAGTGTGGACACCATTATTGATGTCTTAGATCGTCACTAACGATTTTATTATTTATAGCTTCACTTTTTTGAGTAAAATTAAATGAGACGTAGAATTTATTGAGCTATATTTAAACGATTCCGAATTATACGAGATTTAATGCAAAAGAAACGTTATATCACATATTAATTATACAATGTACGTTCGAAATTTCTATGCCTAATTACACTATATTGATTTTAATCAATATTTTAATATGATAAATTGGTATAACCTTGGGGATTTTACTTTTAGAACTAACATTACTATTTAAGTCGCGTGTCTAACTAAGGAAAACATTTTTTTTATGTCAAAAATCGATTTTATTCATTAATGCCTCGACAACATTACCAACTACACGCTTCGTTTGAGCTGAATTTGTTACCGGCGCGTATTTTTTTGAGATAGTCACTGGGGGCCAGATCTGGACTACACGGTGGATGAGGAAGCAATTCGTGTAAATGCTACAGTGGGATCTAGGGGGTAGAAGAAGAATAAGAACTAAAATCAACCCCCGTGGATTAAAATTGACTTGTTTCGACTTTTTTTTTCAATTTATATAAAATTTATGATATTTACCATTGGTAAAAATCTTCGGTGGACTTTGTTTTATAATACTTATTGATCATTTTTTTTTTTAATTGCAAGATCTTTGTACTAATTTTTTTTCGTAGATTCGAATTGGATCCAAGTGCGTTTTCACCTACAGAACTAGATGATAATTTTATGCTGTATTACAGAAAACCTAAAGTAGAAGAACCAAAGATACCCGAAACCACAATCATAGCTACCAATTTGCCGGAAAATATAACCGTAGCGACTGTAACTAAAAAGAAAGCTGATTTTTCGCAACAATCCGTTTCTTGCCAAAATTTTCTTCCTGATAATCAAGGTAACAATCAATTTACACTACGCTATATGCATTTACACTATTTATGTAGAATTGGATTGTTGTTGTATTACTTACCGAATGCTTTCTTGTCTTCTGTCATGTCTGAGAGTGCTTGAGAGTCTCATATGATTTGTCGCTGCCCTTTTAGTGGTAGATTCGATTAGTATCACAATTCTACTAAATTTAGATGTTACAGGGAATAATCGAAATGTAAATACCAATTCAACATATTTAAGAATAGTTTAGAGGGGATTTTACATAGATTGTACTCAGTTTTATATTCAGTTTCAGAGTTAACGGCTGTTACTAGGCAAAATAACTCTGAAATGAAAATCAAACCTTTGATAATTGTGGACGAAGGTTCGGATGAAGAAGCTGCCGCCAAATGCGGCAGTTCCATTATTAAAGTAGCTTCCGAGATGATTTCCATTCAAGGTTTAGGACTGAGACCTTGCGAACAGGAAGCGGTTAAATATAACGGAAGGCAGAGAAGAAATAGCAAATCGTTACCGGCGTCGCCTAGTACAAGTCCCAAGGCTAACAGAAAAATGAATAAATATTTTACGGGGGCGTTTACGGACGTCGATAAACCGAAAGGTGAGTCGAGATTTTTCTTTTTTTCTTTTTTTACATTAATCTGACTTTTCAGGGATGATTCGAACGTTCTAGATGTTTCCAGGTTGTTCCAAGTCGAGTATCTGGAAATATCTAGAATATTTTGAAGTGAGTCAATTACCCAGAAATTTTGAGATTTTTTTAGAGCCCTAAACCTGCAAAATTTCTATAAAATATTTTTTGTATTGTCGTTTTTTTTTCATTACATTCAATTTGACCCTTAATTTACTATTTATATTCACATTTCCGTCCAATTAAATTGAATCGACGTTCCAGACACGTTTCCAATGCTCTAGATACTTCCAGATGACTTAAAAGGATATCGTATCTCGAAATTTCTGATATATTACTACATAGATACATTTCTCAACACGTTGACTGCCATGTGTGTCATAATTTGTCGCGCACCAGCTTATGTACATTTTAAATCGTCTAAAAACGGCAGTCGACGTGTTAATATTAACATAAAGCAGGGTCGGATTGGCTCAGGGTGTTATCGTGATACTACTTTAAATATATTTGTCTTGACATGCAAATTGGATGGACGTCCATCTTCTAGATATTTCCGATTCATCGAATTTTCTAGATAATCTAATTCGCTTTTTAATGTATAAATTTAGCAGGGTCGATTTAAAGAAATTTTTTATTTTTTCCAACAGGCGGTTGGATATTATCGAATTTGTTAGCGAAACGCGAACTTTGCCAATCAGCGGATCAAATAAAAGAGGAAGTTCGAGAAGATTTGGAAAGGGCGTCGTCTACTTACAGTATCAAAGAATCGAAAACTCCTCCTGTACTTCGTGCTAAACCTTCCGAATTGAGAGAAATGAACTTTTGGTCTCCCACTTCGATGTAATTCTCATTTTTAGGTATTAGTAGTTTAAGTGAAAAAAAAAGAAGAATTAGTGTTTGCATGATTGTTTTTATTTAATTTTTTTTCTATTCCCAAATATATTTTTCATTGAATATAATTATTTTTACGGTTACGGATTAGAGTTGACAAATTCTGGTCGAACAGAACTTTGGTAAAAATTCGCAAAATTATTTTTCTATAAATATTTTTGATAACAAAATTAAGAATTTTAATATATATTTTCGTATTTTGTTACCCTACAGGATCAAAAATTATACGAATTCATAAATTTTGACATATACACGGTGATTTTGTATAATTTTATTGTTTTCTTGGTATTTTGTTAGTATTTCATTTTGATATTATGCAGGATATTTCTAAAAAACACTGTATATATAAATAAATTTGTTCTTATTAAGATTTTCGATTAGTAAAATAAAATTATGTTGTTTAACTTTTGTTTTTATTTAACTACCTAAATATTTCACAATCCCGCATTTACAGAAAAAAAATGCGCATATAATACGAGGTGTGTCCATTAAAAATACAATGACCAACGTTAAATAAACATTTATTATATTCTTATTTAGTATAAATTTCAATATTGAACCCCGTATATTTCTATAAAACTCCATATAAATTTTCTTTTATTTAGCACTCCCCTTACTTCTTCAGGAGGCTAACTTTTTAAAAAAACGGCTCTATAGATTTTCTTTCAAAATTCTATTGACGATTTTTCCAGTGAAACCAAAAAAATAACAAAAATTGTAACAGGATAAGGTTTGGAAGAATACAAGAACTGTTTTATTATGTTTGAATGCTCAATTTTTTTTGTCAATTTAATTTATATGAAGATACCAACAACACCATAATTCCCCAGCATTCTTTAAAATTAGATACTTGTAATGTTATAATAAATGTACTTGAAGATACTCAATTATCTCTACACTCTTCGAAATAGTTTTATGCTCAATTTCTGGACTCTATTGACAATGGTACAATGTCTAGTCATCACTCCGGTGGTCTTGAGAATTGAACATTTTGTAGTACACATAAACAAACTTAAAATCACTGCAACACCACTGAAAAACTTCTGGTATCAGTTTTTAGCACTACATGTGTTGTTTTAAGGAAAATTTGTTGACGAAACGAGAACGTGTTACAATTTCATGATTATTACAAAAACCAAAGATAATTCCGTAAAAAACGAAAATATATTGATAACAATCAATATTAGATTGAATATCGTTTAGTTGTTTTTTTTTTCAACTGGATTTCTAATACAACAATTAATGAAAAGGATTTTTATAATACAGAGATAATATAACAAATACTTTAGATACTATGTTGTCAATTCTTTCAGTTGATTGGATAAAATGAGTAAAACAATTATAACTTTAAACTAAAACAAAGAGGCTTCTACGAGTCTAGAATTAAAAATAACCTAGCATGAAATTAAGAATAACTTCAATATTTAATCGATAACACTGAAATATAATAACGTATTAATTGTATTAAGAAATCCACCATTATGTCGATATGTTTCAAAATTTTATTTGGTATGCTAAAATCTTGCAACCAATTAATGATAAAAGCTTTATCATTGTTCGATACTGTATTTTAACTACTTTCGAAACACACTAACGCAATAATTGTTTGTGAAATACAAATAAAAAAACAAAAACAAGAAAATTTTACATAATTGTCTAACAATCAATTTTACAATGTCAATGAAACATGATTACCAACTTACAAGTTACATTTCTCCTGAGGGATAATTTTATTTACACTTTAGTTATGCAGTTGACGTGTCATTATTAATATTAAAAACTACACTTTTATAGATCTATGATCTAACCTATGAAGTCAGTATTTTCATAAACGAAATAAATAGGCAACACAATATACGTTCGTATGAAAGAGATTGTCTATTAATAGTAAATTACTTGTGTAATTGCTAATTACGTTTATAAATATTAATGATAATGTAACCATAACTTAATATTTCGATTTATGGTAGGTTTACAACAAAATAACCCAACAGTATACGTCTATTATGTGGATATATAGAAAAATAACTATTTTAGTTACAAAAAGTATAATTGAAATATACATATAATGATTTATTTTATATAGTGAATAGTTTTATATAAAATGAATTTTTATTGATTGAGGACTAAAAATTTTCAACTAAAACTAAAATATATACATATGCATTATATTTATTAACTTCAACTAGAATCAATAGGAAAATATTATTTCTAAATTGGCAACACTGTTTTAATATTATCTGGTACGGATTTAAAATTTTGCCATTATATACTACTTATCCAAATCCCAATTTATATTTTTTGTCCATTATGCATGAATTAATCAATATATTAGTTATACATGGTCCGGAGAAAAAATTAAAACTGTTTATATTAATTTAGCTCTTTATTAAGAATTGAATAAAAACTTCGACTTGCGCATCTAAACCAACATGATCCCGCCGAATCCGTCTCTAAGTTTCCAAATAGGAAAATCAATAAGGCTTTCAGTTTCTTGCAGTAAGTGAGAGAAAATGAGCCAACAACATTAAAATATCAATATGGTCATTTCGGATGTGGTATAACACCAGTTAACTACTGTTTTAAAAAAATGCATTTACATTTCGAAAGGACCGTAAATGCTAAAAGTGATTGTCCTATTTTATCCTTAACATGGATGGGAAAGGTTCCTGATGAATTGCCAGAGGTAATTATTTTATTGTTAATTCGTTTTTAAAGGTGAGAGTATGATTATTATACGAAAATTGTTTGGTTAAGTTACGTTCTTATTTAAATAAAATTTAATAGTGCAGTGGCGTGCTGATTTCAATATAATATTAAAAATTGTAATAAAAACATTTAGTTTTATTGAAATCTACTCCAGGATGAAGGATGGAAACTTAATAGAACAAATTACTACCAAGAAGGATGGTTAGCTACAAGCAATGTAAGAGGAATAGTCGGAGTTACTTTTACCACTAGCCACTGCAAGAAAAATGTGGATTATCCACTTCGGACTAATTATAATCTTAGAGGACATCGATCAGAGGTAAAATAAGGTTATTTATAAAAAATTACCTCGATATACAGGGTTTGTTGAATATAGCTTGAAGTTCATAAAAATTTTCTTCATTACATCTACTACTCTCCAGTTTATTCAATTTAACCTATAAAAAAAGGTGAATTGAGAAACTGTTGCAGCAAGAATAACCAAAAAAATAATATTTGTGACATATTTTCGTTTGGTTTTTACTAATTCGAACCTCCAGGTGATCCTAGTTAGGTGGAACGAGCCCTACCAGAAGTTAGCGTCATGTGATAGCTTCGGTATTATTTATATTTGGATTAAATACGAAGGGCGATGGTCAATAGAACTTATCAACGACCGGAACACGCCCGTTACGCATTTTTCTTGGTCTCATGATGGTCGAATGGCTCTAATATGTTACCAGGTATATTACAAATAGTTTTTTTTTTTAAATAAATTGTGTATTTGTAAATTTTTCACAGGATGGATACGTACTTGTCGGTTCAGTGGCAGGTCAAAGATATTGGTCGTCCATGTTGAACTTAGATTCGACGATAACCTGCGGTATTTGGACTCCGGATGATCAACAAGTGTATTTTGGTACAACTTCGGGGCAGATAATAGTCATGGACGTCCACGGCGCGATGGTGTCTCAAGTACAACTAAATTCCGATATAAGTATAACGTTTATGGCGTGGTCTTGCGAGAAATTCAAAATGGAAGAAGGTGATGATAATAATGGAGGGGTTATGAACTCAGGTAAGTCATATATTTTATTTTAATTATGTCACCAATACGTATATTTCAATTTTTTTCAAATATTATCAATTTGTTTTACCTAAATTTAATCATATTTCTAACATCATTCTTATTTTTACCTATTTTTTTTAATTTATTTTATATTAAATTATTTTCCAACGGTACGCCTATGGCGATCATATACATTTTGCTTGCAACGTTGCCAGCCTTTCACTCAGTAACAATTTAATAACTATAATGGTTCTAAAAGGGCTTGAAAACATTAAAAAAAAGTATATTTTAAACACACTTCAATTTTATGATAACATCCGCGTTTATTTCAAGCAGATACGTTTATTATTAGAGAGGTTATAATGCGTAGAAGTCTGAGGTAATTTAATGTTTGTCAATATGGCGGTATAAATTTGCTACTACGTAAACAGCGCCGGTTCTGTAGAAATACCAGCAGTTTTTATAAATACTACCCGTTATTTTCACCACAAATATAAATGTATTTGTTGATTTTCCTAGAAAAAAACAATATCTAAAATGTTTTCGCGATTAATTGTGTTAAATTGAGTAATTCAAAATTAATATTTTTAAATCGTGTCAATAAAAATTGACAGCTGTCAGAAGAGATCATAATAAATAGAATATATAATGTTGCTTGTCGCTATCTCTTTTTAACATTATGTGATTATAATAAGACGTCTTGAAGAACGTATGTCGTTACTTAAAAGACGAGTGTACCTATAGTACGAGGGGTGATCAAAATGGTTATAACACACACAGATAAAGTAATGTTATATAATATATAAGTTACGTCGGTGTGTGGACCACTTTTATGGGGTATATGTTGTTTCAGCTGACAGAAAATTTGTTCTGGCAGTGGCTTTACAAAATGGTTTCATATATCTACTGTCAACATTCGATGACGTGTCTCCTATACAAGTTAACACGAAACTTCAAGGGCCTTTGTGTATTGAATGGAGTAATTCTCGAGAATTTTTAGCAGTAGCCGGTGTATCGTCCGAAAAAAAATTAATGGGAGGAATAGAATATACAAATATTTTAAAGTTTTATAATGAGAAAGGTCAACTTCTGTATGCAACTGTTTTACCAGATAAACAGGTAATTATGTGATTTATTTTATTTATTCATCCTCACTCTTAAAACAAAATTATGATGTAATTTTATATTTTCTTATTAATTATACTTATTTAAAAAGAATTATAAAAATACATTTCCCAATCGTAACATAGTGTCTGACTTATATCACCAATCAGGTGTTTTGCGTACACTGTTGCCACATTTTCTAAAAGTCTTAGCTTTTTAAAAACATTGTAATACATAGACAAACGATGAAATAGTCTGGTTGAAACTAGATATTAAAACACAATACAAAATGTCTTTACAACTGATGACCTCACATTTTAAAGAAGATTAGTCATTAAAAAAATATATTTTCACCTTAAATATAAGTCAAAGTCCTCTCGTACACTTCAAGGACTCTTTCGTTGTTACTTCTTCAGATGTTGTAAATCTGTCAACGCTGCTTATGTTTCTCATTTCTAGGCTAGAGTATCGACTCTTACATGGGGTCATAACGATAAGAGACTTTTCCTAGCGACTGGTACTCAAATTCACATCGCTTGGATTTCCAAAAGGATAGCGTCCTTACAACTACTCTGTAGACTCAGAATTCACGATTTAATTAAAAATGAGGCTCAGTTATTATATTTACCTTTACCTGCTCGTTTGGGGAATATAATCGGTAATCTGTTCGCTCAAACTATAAGGGTAAGTATTGATTCGTTAACCACAGTTCTGTCTTTTAGTCTTTCGAATTAACTGTAGAAGGTTGGTCGAAATATCGAAATCTAATTGTTTGAATTATTATTTTTTTCTTTAAAATAAACGAGTTAACACTAACATTCAACGAATATCACGACAGCGTTACCTGGGAGCTACCTGGGGTAGATTGTTTACACGTCGTCTTCTGGAGTCTCGTCGAAATTTATCATAAAATTGGTCAAATATATTCATTCTGAAGGTTTTTGAGGTCGCTGAACATGATAATTACGACAGCGATGACTAGTGAGGTACATGGGGTGGATTGTTTACACGTCGTCTTCTGGAGTCTCGTCGAAATTTATCATAAAATTGGTCAAATATATTTATTCTGGAGGTTTTTGAGGTCGCTGAACACGATAATTACGACAGCGATGACTAGTGAGGTACATGGGGTGGATTGTTTACACGTCGTCTTCTGGAGTCTCGTCGAAATTTATTATAAAATTGGTCAAATATATTCATCCCGGAGGTTTTTGAGGTCGCTGAACACGATAATTACGGCGGCGATGACTAGTGAGGTACATGGGGTGGATTGTTTACACGTCGTCTTCTGGAGTCTCGTCGAAATTTATCATAAAATTGGTCAAATATATTTATTCTGGAGGTTTTTGAGGTCGCTGAACACGATAATTACGACAGCGATGACTAGTGAGGTACATGGGGTGGATTGTTTACACGTCGTCTTCTGGAGTCTCGTCGAAATTTATCATAAAATTGGTCAAATATATTTATTCTGGAGGTTTTTGAGGTCGCTGAACACGATAATTATGACAGCGATGACTAGTGAGGTACATGGGGTGGATTGTTTACACGTCATCTCCTGGAGTCTCGTCGAAATTTGTCCTGGAATTTGCCAAATTTATAGATCCTGGAGGTTTTTGAGGTCGCTGAACACGATAATCACGACAGCGATGACTAGTGAGGTACAAGGGGTGGATTGTTTACACGTCGTCTTCTGGAGTCTCGTCGAAATTTATCATAAAATTGGTCAAATTTATTCATTCTGGAGGTTTTTGATGTCATTGAATACGATCATTACGACAGCGATGACCTGGGGTAGATTGTTTACACGTCGTCTTCTGGAGTCTCGTCGAAATTTATCATAAAATTGGTCAAATATATTCATTCTGGAGGTTTTTGAGGTCATTGAACACGATCATTACGACAGCGATGACCTGGGAGGTACATGGGGTGGATTGTTTACACGTCGTCTTCTGGAGTCTCGTCGAAATTTATCATAAAATTGGTCAAATATATTCATTCTGGAGGTTTTTGAGGTCATTGAACACGATCATTACGACAGCGATGACCTGGGAGGTACATGGGGTGGATTGTTTACACGTCGTCTTCTGGAGTCTCGTCGAAATTTATCATAAAATTGGTCAAATTTATTCTATCTGGAGGTTTTTGAGGTCATTGAATACGATCATTACGACAGCGATGACCTGGGGTAGATTGTTTACACGTCGTCTTCTGGAGTCTCGTCGAAATTTATCATAAAATTGGTCAAATATATTTATTCTGGAGGTTTTTGAGATCGCTGAACACGATAATTACGACAGCGATGACTAGTGAGGTACATGGGGTGGATTGTTTACACGTCGTCTTCTAGAGTCTCGTCGAAATTTATAATAAAATTGGTCAAATATATTTATTCTGGAGGTTTTTGAGGTCGCTGAACACGATAATTACGACAGCGATGACTAGTGAGGTACATGGGGTGGATTGTTTACACGTCGTCTTCTGGAGTCTCGTCGAAATTTATCATAAAATTGGTCAAATATATTTATTCTGGAGGTTTTTGAGGTCGCTGAACACGATAATTACGACAGCGATGACTAGTGAGGTACATGGGGTGGATTGTTTACACGTCGTCTTCTGGAGTCTCGTCGAAATTTATCATAAAATTGGTCAAATATATTTATTCTGGAGGTTTTTGAGGTCGCTGAACACGATAATTACGACAGCGATGACTAGTGAGGTACATGGGGTGGATTGTTTAAACGTCGTCTTCTGGAGTCTCGTCGAAATTTATCATAAAATTGGTCAAATATATTCATTCTGGAGGTTTTTGAGGTCGCTGAACATGATAATTACGACAGCGATGACTAGTGAGGTACATGGGGTGGATTGTTTACACGTCGTCTTCTGGAGTCTCGTCGAAATTTATCATAAAATTGGTCAAATATATTTATTCTGGAGGTTTTTGAGGTCGCTGAACACGATAATTACGACAGCGATGACTAGTGAGGTACATGGGGTGGATTGTTTACACGTCGTCTTCTGGAGTCTCGTCGAAATTTATTATAAAATTGGTCAAATATATTCATCCCGGAGGTTTTTGAGGTCGCTGAACACGATAATTACGGCGGCGATGACTAGTGAGGTACATGGGGTGGATTGTTTACACGTCGTCTTCTGGAGTCTCGTCGAAATTTATCATAAAATTGGTCAAATATATTTATTCTGGAGGTTTTTGAGGTCGCTGAACACGATAATTACGACAGCGATGACTAGTGAGGTACATGGGGTGGATTGTTTACACGTCGTCTTCTGGAGTCTCGTCGAAATTTATCATAAAATTGGTCAAATATATTTATTCTGGAGGTTTTTGAGGTCGCTGAACACGATAATTATGACAGCGATGACTAGTGAGGTACATGGGGTGGATTGTTTGCACGTCGTCTTCTGGAGTCTTGTCGAAATTTATCATAAAATTGGTCAAATATATTCATTCTGGAGGTTTTTGAGGTCGCTGAACATGATAATTACGACAGCGATGACTAGTGAGGTACATGGGGTGGATTGTTTACACGTCGTCTTCTGGAGTCTCGTCGAAATTTATCATAAAATTGGTCAAATATATTCATTCTGGAGGTTTTTGAGGTCGCTGAACACGATCATTACGACAGCGATGACCTGGAAGGTACATGGGGTGGATTGTTTACACGTCGTCTTCTGGAGTCTCGTCGAAATTTATCATAAAATTGGTCAAATATATTCATCCCGGAGGTTTTTGAGGTCGCTGAACACGATAATTACGGCGGCGATGACCTGAGAGGTACCTGGGGTAGATTTTAGGAGGTTAGGTTAGTTATTGTTACTATTCTAACAGTTTTTTTTTCAAGCACATGATTAAATTTTTTCCAAACAGTGTTGCGTACCGGAACCATCCGCTTTAAGAGAATTCGTTTCCCGTCCACCTATCGGATCGGTTCGGTTGCATTGTACCATGATCCGACACGACGAAGAAAATAATCTTTCTTCGGGTATTTGTTACACTTTGTATTTGGAATATTTGGGAGGATTGGTGCCGCTACTCAAAGGCAAAAGAACCAGCAAAATTAGACCAGAGTTTGTGATATTTGATCCGCAAGAAGGTGAGTCATTTTCTTTTCCGCAAATGTCGCGTGTTTTAATACAATAGAACAATGATCAGCACGTGAATATCACGGCCGAAAATCATCAGGAGTATTAACGTTGAAAAATTATTTTAAGATTATTTGCCGCAATCGTCGGAATCCAAAAGTTCTTCGTCAAGTAATTCGGCGAGTACTTGCGGCGCTCTTAGCGATACCTCGGATAGCGATAGAGAAGACGGTTGCACCGGTTCGCCTAGGATGCAGAGAAAAAGGAAACGGAAACATAAAAATCATCTCAATTACAATTACCATTCGTATCAAAGAACAGAACAAGAAACTGAGCACGATGATTTGTCTTACGTCGATACATTACCAGAAGTAAGTGAAAATATTTGTTGCTAACGTTATTTTTGTTGTCGTATAGACGTTGCGGCGTTGCCCGATCGTCATAAAAGTCGAGAAACACGGGAAGTTTTCCAATTTCTGTTTTGTTCATTATTTTCGACACAGCAATTTAACTTGAAGGCTTGTTGTTGGTAACTGTTTATAATAAAGTCAATTTTAATTCGTTTTTTCCCATTTTCTTCGTCGGGGTTGTCAATATCGTCTGCTGCCGGCTCTCCATCCAACTCCCATTAGTCTTCACTGCTGGTCATGGTCCAGCTGGTACCTAATCTGTTAGTTTTCTAAGTTGCATCTTCTGATGTATCCAGAGGTTTTCAAATCTTCTTTTTTGACGATCCCACCGATCTTATTTTAGTCCAAATCAAGATAGATCTAAAGATGTATCACTACTACACTCAGGCTGATGTTTTTCTGGATCTCGAGGCTTATTTTGGTACAATCTTAGTCTTCAACGTCTTGTTGAACAATGCAGCTTCAGTTTTCTTGATGTTGATGCTAATTTACGACGACGTACACGTGTACATGTCAAGATCTAAGTGTCAAGATTTAACCGGTAAGCAATAACCGTCTGTTATTTTAAATAGATGTTTCTTCGTAGCAAAACCGTCTAGTAGAAGTAACATCTAATATTTGGGGCACTAAATTTAAAATACACGGCCTGACAAACTCCGTTCCTAGCAATTTGGGTCAAGTAACGTACAAAACGTCTCTGCTACATCTTCAGCCACGTCAAATGACTTTAGTTATGACTGAATTGAGCGACGATTTTCCCATAGTTCCCGATCCGACGTTCAATCCCAATTTGTTTTCCGAAGACGAGGACGAAACCGGTTTGTTGGAGGAATTGAAGAGAGACGACGCGTTCGATAATTGTCCTCCCATAGCGCCGATATCGTCGAGAAGGCCTTTTATCGGCAAACAGAAATATCCTTATTTACCTCAAGAATCGTCAACTAAATCAGGTAAATAGATAACGGAAAGTGCATTTTTTTATCTTTATAGTTTTTATCTAGCTGGTGGATAAACTTCCATAACTCAAAGTGTTTCCCATTGCAAATTCGGGTCTTGGAAGTTGTTGAGTATCTCCCAGCCGGCCCACGAAGTAGGGGATTACATTGTCGGTGAATCCCCACGTCCAAAGAAGCTCTACAGCCATTCTTCCTTATTAAGTGCCTTCCACTAGTCCAAAATCATCTTGCACCGTCTCTTTAGATGACCACCAGCTCGGTCTGCATAAATGAAGCATATTTCTCTAGGGGAACGACTTTTTTGAGCCTGCCCGCGTAGTATCACCACCTAGAAGCAAACTGTTCCCTGTTGGGAAGTTTGACCTTGATTCGTTTGTCAAGTAGTACGTTCTGCGGAGGAGGTATCATTAAAATCCCAATCTCATTGCTTCTTTGAGTAGTTTTATTCTGTGGAGGTCATAGTGGCAGCCGAAGGTGTTGACGTCTCTCAGTGCTATTGCTCTAAAGTTTTTCTATCATCGCCGTAGCCGATCGCCCACCGTAGCAGCCACGCGGTTGGGACTTCCAGGAGACTTGTCTGTCCAAGACAACTCCTAGATATTTGTACTCAACAGCTTGTTTCAGCTTGAATTCAAGCGGTACCTGTCGGTGTTGACGTCGTCGCCCCTTTTAGCGCTAGAATTCTTAATTTTCTATCATCGCCGTAGCAGCCACGCGGTTGGGACTTCCAGGAGACTTGTCTGTCCAAGACAACTCCTAGATATTTGTACTGAACAGCTTGTTTCAGCTTGAATTCAAGCGGTACCTGTCGGTGTTGACGTCGTCGCCCCTTTTAGCGCTAGAATTCTTAATTTTCTATCATCGCCGTAGCAGCCACGCGGTTGGGACTTCCAGGAGACTTGTCTGTCCAAGACAACTCCTAGATATTTGTACTGAACAGCTTGTTTCAGCTTGAATTCAAGCGGTACCTGTCGGTGTTGACGTCGTCGCCCCTTTTAGCGCTAGAATTCTTAATTTTCTATTATCGCCGTAGCAGCCACGCGGTTGGGACTTCCAGGAGACTTGTCTGTCCAAGACAACTCCTAGATATTTGTACTGAACAGCTTGTTTCAGCTTGAATTCAAGCGGTACCTGTCGGTGTTGACATTGTCGCTCCTTTTAGCGCTAGAATTCTTAATTTTCTATCATCGCCGTAGCAGCCACGCGGTTGGGACTTCCAGGAGACTTGTCTGTCCAAGACAACTCCTAGATATTTGTACTGAACAGCTTGTTTCAGCTTGAATTCAAGCGGTACCTGTCGGTGTTGACGTCGTCGCCCCTTTAAGCGCTAGAATTCTTAATTTTCTATCATCGCCGTAGCAGCCACGCGGTTGGGACTTCCAGGAGACTTGTCTGTCCAAGACAACTCCTACATATTTGTACTCAACAGCTTGTTTCAGCTTGAATTCGAGCGATACCTGTCGGTGTTGACGTCGTCGCCCCTTTTAGCGCTAGAATTCTTAATTTTCTATTATCGCCGTAGCAGCCACGCGGTTGGGACTTCCAGGAGACTTGTCTGTCCAAGACAACTCCTAGATATTTGTACTGAACAGCTTGTTTCAGCTTGAATTCAAGCGGTACCTGTCGGTGTTGACGTCGTCGCCCCTTTTAGCGCTAGAATTCTTAATTTTCTATCATCGCCGTAGCAGCCACGCGGTTGGGACTTCCAGGAGACTTGTCTGTCCAAGACAACTCCTAGATATTTGTACTCAACAGCTTGTTTCAGCTTGAATTCAAGCGGTACCTGTCGGTGTTGACGTCGTCGCCCCTTTTAGCGCTAGAATTCTTAATTTTCTATTATCGCCGTAGCAGCCACGCGGTTGGGACTTCCAGGAGACTTGTCTGTCCAAGACAACTCCTAGATATTTGTACTCAACAGCTTGTTTCAGCTTGAATTCGAGCGATACCTGTCGGTGTTGACGTCGTCGCCCCTTTTAGCGCTAGAATTCTTAATTTTCTATTATCGCCGTAGCAGCCACGCGGTTGGGACTTCCAGGAGACTTGTCTGTCCAAGACAACTCCTAGATATTTGTACTGAACAGCTTGTTTCAGCTTGAATTCAAGCGGTACCTGTCGGTGTTGACATTGTCGCTCCTTTTAGCGCTAGAATTCTTAATTTTCTATCATCGCCGTAGCAGCCACGCGGTTGGGACTTCCAGGAGACTTGTCTGTCCAAGACAACTCCTAGATATTTGTACTGAACAGCTTGTTTCAGCTTGAATTCAAGCGGTACCTGTCGGTGTTGACGTCGTCGCCCCTTTAAGCGCTAGAATTCTTAATTTTCTATCATCGCCGTAGCAGCCACGCGGTTGGGACTTCCAGGAGACTTGTCTGTCCAAGACAACTCCTACATATTTGTACTCAACAGCTTGTTTCAGCTTGAATTCGAGCGATACCTGTCGGTGTTGACGTCGTCGCCCCTTTTAGCGCTAGAATTCTTAATTTTCTATTATCGCCGTAGCAGCCACGCGGTTGGGACTTCCAGGAGACTTGTCTGTCCAAGACAACTCCTAGATATTTGTACTGAACAGCTTGTTTCAGCTTGAATTCAAGCGGTACCTGTCGGTGTTGACGTCGTCGCCCCTTTAAGCGCTAGAATTCTTAATTTTCTATCATCGCCGTAGCAGCCACGCGGTTGGGACTTCCAGGAGACTTGTCTGTCCAAGACAACTCCTAGATATTTGTACTGAACAGCTTGTTTCAGCTTGAATTCAAGCGGTACCTGTCGGTGTTGACGTCGTCGCCCCTTTTAGCGCTAGAATTCTTAATTTTCTATCATCGCCGTAGCAGCCACGCGGTTGGGACTTCCAGGAGAGTTAGTTGAACTGTTTGCACCACGTTTCACAGTAATGGATATAGAACCCCGCGCCATGGTCATTTCTCAAAGGTTAGAACGTTAACAGCTGCACCAGAAAACTAGACAGTTGTTAACCGTTGCCATATTTGACAATTTTCCAAGTTTCCTTTCGCCTGTTTATTAGTACGTAGCGTGTAATTTTCTTCTGTAGACCTAACTGTTAACAATATATTTTTTCCTTTTTTTATTTGATCCAGATACGTCGAAAATAATCATAGAAAAAAATAACGACGAAAAAATTAATTCGAATATACCATGTAGCGTAAGTAACGACATCCGTCCTCAAAATTTGAGAGCCTCAAATAATAATAATAATGTGCAGCTCAATTTACGTCCAAACAGTTCTCAAAACACCAGTTTCATCGGGCAGTTTATACAAAATGGAGGCGCTAATTGTAGCAATCAACGCCACGCCATATCTCCAATTTGTTGCGAGGTATGTACAAATTTGGGTGTTTATATCAAAATTGGGGGTTTTTTTCACACTTACATCGTTAAAAAACTTACACTGTTGTCTATTTTTTCAACATAGTTTCCATTTTCATCGATACACAGTGAGCGCACGGCACTGTTGTCAGTTCTAGCTTGGCACCTTCCCTCGAAACTGTAGCTCAAGTCTTAATCTTGAAGTTTCGACAACAAATACAATCTCTTCGACTACAAGCGAACTACTGAATCCTTAGGTTGTCTAAGTTCGTATTTACGGGTGACTCGAGTTGGCGGTTCGGTCGTGACGATTGTTGCAAAGTGTCTTTCACTCGACAACGATCGTTATCACCGAAATCACCCAAAAATACGAGCTTAGACAACGTCAGGATCATATAGTGCATCTAGCCTGACCGTCTCTTGTCTTACGTGCACTCCATTATCACGTACTGCCAATACAAGTACTAATTCAGCTCCAGTTATGTCGATAGTGACATAACACTCATTCAGAGCCGTCTAAATGACTTCTCCAAGCCCGTTTTATGATTCGTACCATCGAATCAAAGAATTTCTTCGCCTTCAACTCCCTGGATCACTACTGGTCGGATCCTTTCTTCCAAACCAAAGAGGAAACGTTTCTTCCCATTCGACCGCCAGCTGCGAAAACGACTTTGCATTCTTCCACCATTCCCCATTCCATTTCGTCTATATGTGAACCAATTCGCCACCCAAATGGCTGCAGCTGTACCTCGCCATCCGTTTGTTTGTTTCCACCGGAGCTCCAAACTTGCACAGGAGGTTTTCCTGGATCTCGTATCGGTAGACGGCCGATTGAAGGTGCCCGAGATCATACCCTGCATGATATGTCGCGTATGGGGGTTGATTAAAACGATTTTTGTTGCTCTAACAATCCAATATCGGATAAAAATGTGTGTTTCGTAAACAGGTATCCCTTCCCGCCCTCCAATCGCCGAAAAACGCCGTTGCTCCTAGTGATATTATGTTCGATCGACCACCAGCTTCGACGCTTTTGTCCTATTCATCGACTGATTATGGTAATTCGAATGGTTTACAAGTCAAATCGTTTTCGGAACATAAAAGTGACGCGTCCGTCAATCATAGCTACGTCAGTGAAAATCCTAAGCACGTTTTCGTTAAAAAAGTTGAAGAAATCGATCTAAAGCAAGTAGGTAACTGTAGTAAGCAGCAATTTACGGTAAACGAAGACGAAAAAGGACCTTCGACGTCGACTAAAGGTCCTGTACCAACATCCACGTATTTGTTGGATCCCATGGTTAGAAGTTGTAGCGTTGGTAAGTACCACAACGAACCTTATCCATTTTGTTCCCTTTTCGCTCAATGTTCCTTAAAACTTGTTCGTCCATGTTTTGCTTTGTTCCACCTCTTTCCCTACATTGTTCCTGCTATAATTTTATCCCATATTTTGGTTTGTTCTTTCTAATTGTTCCTTCTATCGTATTGTTCCATTTTTTTCTCTGCACGGACGTTATTTCAGGATTTTTGGATATGGTCGAACGCCAACTCGTCCCTAGCGACGAATCACTATCACTATTACGCAAAGATATACCGAAACGTTTGGTTTTGGTGGATAAAAAGGGGAAAACCAAAAAATCGACAAAAGCGAATTCGAAAAACGTCGATGTGAGTTATAAATTGAAATCGTACGGGAAATCGAAGAGCCTAGACTCCAGCGACATCTTTCCGCATAGCGACAGTCCGCTAACTTCCGTTATAAAAAAGAAGGAGAAAGCTATACCGGAAATTGAAACGGCGGACGAATCGAATACGGAAAGTGGCAACAGCGGGACGCAATTGGAGGAAGAACAAGTCAAATGTAATAACAAGATAAATAATAGGAAGGATTTTTTTTCGTCGCCGTTGATTAGAAGGAAAAAGAGTGACGATAAAGTTAATCGGGGAAGAAATAACCAGAAGAAAATTAACGTCAATCAAAATAAGGGTGGCGAAAAAAACGGATTGTCCATTCATTCGCAAGCGTTGGCCAATTTGGAAAAATTGATCACTAGATTACGAGAAGACGATAGTAAATCTAGTACTTGCTCTCCGAAACTACCCAGAAGTTCACCGGCGTCACCTGCCCCCACTAAAAAAGGTAATCATTTTTTTTTAATAACATCAAGTTATATAATATAGTGTATGGACTCCTATACTACTAATAGCTTGTCTTCGGCCATTAGTTGTATAGGAAACCATACACTATATTATAAATTTCTGTAATTTTTTATTTCTCAGAATTTTTGATCAAAATGTTCTTGATTTTAGATCACTACTGTTTTAAAATTCGATTTTTTTCAATAATTTATGAAAGATTGATAAAAAAATTGACGTTTCGGATTAACTTCACACTTTATCAAAGACTGTAGTGTATGAACTCCTATACCACTAATAGATAGTCTTCAGTTGTTAGTGGTATAGGAGTCCATACACTACATTATAAACACAACTTATTATATTTTATTTTGGATTGATGTTTACAAATTTTCTCGTAAACTTTGTACATATAAGGTTCGTATTCATAAATTTATTATCTCGAGATGACCTTCGATAACATTCTCTATGTATGGATAGGTATGAGGCCTCAATCTGCGTCGCCGATTAGAAAGAAATTTCTAAATTCGCCATTATTAGGAAGAAAAAACAGAAAAAATAAATATCAAGAAAGTTCGGACGATGAAATAAATGCATCCGGCGATGAAATATTCAACGGTACCAATTATAAGGATTTGGAAACTTTTCAAAAATCGCAGCTATTACAAAAGGTACGTACGCTCCATCGAACTAAACTTGACGTTGATTTATAAACTTTTATATGTTCTTGTTATGGTTCTAAAGATATGAGAGTCTGATGAAGCGAGATCTGGATTTTAAGGGGTCTCGAATTCAAATTTGTTGATTGTTTTTATGGTCTATTCGCTCGTATGTAACATTTATACAATAAAATTGCGTCAGCTCTATTTTATTTCAACAATAGATTTGTTGTCATTACCAATCGATAACTGGGACGAAGACACAGCGAAAATAACATATATTTTATTTAATTTCGTTACTCCGTGTATATACATCGTCCCTTTGATCAATGTAGTGTCATTTTTTTTTCTTTTTTACCCATACGTGATTCTGAATCTTTTGAGTATTCATCTCACAGTTTGTTTAGTCCGGAATAATTTTTTCCTTCATCACAAATATTCAAAAATTCATTTATCACCGAGTTTTTCAGTCGTTACTTTTTTCTATGTTTGATATTTAATGAAATATAATACAAAATGATTGTAACTTACCTTAATGTTTAAAAAAAATTCGGGAAGAAACGTTAAAAAAACTACAACACTAACACCCCTGTAATTAAATACCGAAACCACCAAAATACGACAAAGTTTCGCGACGTTGCCAGTTTTATCAGAAATATATGAAAAAAACTTGTTGACGTCAATCAAATCCGTTTAGTAAGCACAACAACAGTCCACGATCTAAATTTTGATTTATAAATTTTAGAGGGATGAAACAGTCTTCTATAATATTGTCTAGAGGTTAGAAGTTCTTAAAACACCGTATTAACGAACTACATTTTATTAATCGTTAATAACGAAAGCAGATTAACGAGTTTTTATAATAATTAAACAGAAAACGTGAGTTCGATAACAGAAAATATTATTTCAACTTAAACGCGGGAAACAGTCCATTGGCGCGTCATCTACCGCGTTCGGTGTCTAGTTGCCAACTGAACTTTGCGCTCGCGCCGGAGCCGATCGGTAGTTGTTCGACAAAACTCGTTCTGTTTCGCGAATACGAGGTAAATTTACGACGAGACGGTGTTATGAAGTATTGATATAGCCTGGTCAAATTACGACTAGAAGTTTTTTAGTTTATATGTTTAACGTAAATATTTATTATAGTTGAAAAGGGGTAAAATCGAACCGAACGGTAGTAGTTGTAATACACAAATTATTCAACAAAGACGCGAATTTGTTATGCACAATAAAGCGCCAATGTGGAACGAGAATAACCAGGTGTATCAGTTGGATTTTGGCGGGAGGGTCACTCAAGAATCTGCTAAGAATTTTCAAATCGAATTCAGGGGAAAACAGGTATGTTTAATATTCAGTTTATTGACCATCGAAAAATATAAAGCAAATCAAATATTTCTTATAATATGGTTTTAAAAATAGCATTCATTAAATTCATATAGTCCAGTCAGAAAGTTTGCAAAATCGGATTATTCGTAAATATGAATGAAATTATATGGAAATAATTGGAAAAATGCGTATAAAACTGTGGACATACTTAAAAAACCTCTCAATTCCCGGTAAGGGGGTGAAAAAAATTAAAAACTACCCTGAAATACGATTTTTCGGTTGAATTTTGAGAATATCAAAAAAAGTTTCGAATAAAAATTATAGAGCGTAAAGTTTTAGACCCACCTCAATAAGACTAAGTTTTCTCTATAACGCACCCTGTCACCCCTAGAACAGTTCAAAGTACTAAAAAAGGGAAATTCTATAAAAAATTTGACTTTAAAAAATTATTTTTTGCATGTAACGTCAAAATTTGAGAAAAAAATTGATAATTGTCGAGTAAAATTCGTTTTCACCCCTTATTTTTAATAGAAGGGATGAAGACAAATGTTTTTTTTCTAACAATGTTCTCAATCACATTTTTGAAGATTAAAATAATTTTTAAAGTCCAATTTTTTATATTTTTCATTGAATTTTCATTTTCTTAGTACTTCGAACCGTCCTAGCCGTTAAAGGGTGTGTTTTAGGGGAAAAATAGTCTCAATGAAGTAGGCCTGAAATTATACGTTCGATAATTTTTATTTTAATATTTTAAAAATTGAGCCTAAAAATCGTATTTCAGGGTAGTTTTTTTTTTCACCCCCTTGTCTACCAAAAACCCATCTTTCTGACCCGGACTATTAGAAATTTCAACAGCCAATTTCAGCAAAATCTTTTCGAAACATTATCCATTAATTAATTGGGTTTATGATTGATATTTTTTTCATTCTACTTTATAGTTATACGAAAATATAGGAGTAGTAAAACAGTATTAGATAAAAGTAAAAAAATACAAACTATAATGAACAATAAAATAAATTAAACACTAAGCTGAAAAAACGTACAGTGTAAAACTGAGTCCAGCCCTGTTCTATCGACTGCAGGTGTTAGCGAGTTTTAACGTAGAATAAAGATGTCTGGAATGAAAAGAAATATCGATATATCGATTAAATTAAAAAAAAAATAAATGTTTTAATATAGTTATGTATTTAATTCACCCAATATTATCAATATGTAGTAATTTTCGTAAAAATGTATATTATTTTAATGTACAAAAATATATATATATATATATCGATCCGATGTATCGAAATACAGGCAGTTTTGCAGAGTAAGCCGTAAGTAACAAGTATTTAAGTGTCAAATTTGAATAAATTGTAGGAAAATGTCTAACAACCGGATATCGATATAACCCTTTGTTAATAATTATTTTAGGTTATGCAGTTTGGTCGAATAGATGGAAACGCCTACACGCTAGATTTTCAGTATCCGTTTTCTGCCCTACAAGCGTTCGCGGTCGCTTTAGCTAATGTTACACAAAGACTTAAATGAATTGTTTTTTGTTTTTTAACGTGCCAATGTTCGATACGTTTTTATTTAAACTTGAAAAAAAAAACTGTTTGTTTCTATAATCGATTATTTCTATTGAAAGAAAATTTATATATTTTATACATGTTTTAGACAAGTTGTGTTTTTAATGCTGTCGTGTGATTTTTAATTGATATTTTTATTCTATTTGAATGTTATTATTATATCGCTAATAAAACGTTTCATATTATTCTTCTTTTTTATTTAAATACCACCTGGGGTTAACAATTATACATCTCACCGTTTTAATACAAGTTATACGACGTCAAGTGTTATACGATGTAAAAAAAGAAGAAGAAATTAATGTCATTTGTCTTTTTAAAATAAGAAAAAATATAGTTATTTTGGAATTAATAAATAAATTTCAACTCACACATCCATATTTCCTTTATATTTTGCAGTTTTTATGTTAAATCTAAAATACACGCGTATAAGAAGTCTGCTTTTAATAGTCCAGTCATTTCATACATTTTGAAATGCAAAAAAAAGTCAAATTCAGTTTTTTTTCAATAACTCGGTTTTGTGTTGAAATACGATAATTTTGGATAGAAACTTTTTTGTTGCTTTTTTTACGCTCTACAAATTTGGTTCTATACAATTGTCGCCAATTGTTGATGGTTATTGAGTTATCGATCGAAAATCAAAAATTTTTATTTTTTGTTATAAACTCGATGAGTATAATGATATTGATTTTAATTTTTCTTGTGTAGTAACAGAAAACAGCACTACATTTATATCTGTGCGCATGTGTATCGTTGTGCTGATAGCGCATGCGCACGACGTGTGCCTTGACAGACCCCAGTTCTATGTAAAATTTTATACAACGATTAACCGCACCTAAAATTTATCGACGTGACCCTGTATATTTCATCTAATTAACATTTGTTGATGAAAAAAAAATTGAAAAACAAAATTTGATGCATAGTTAATTTTCCTTGGACCTATTTTAAGAATTTATCGAGTGTAACGATAATTCCATCGAAACCAAACGAATATTATTAATTTCATGAATAATTATTCAAATTATTAAATCGCCCGTTTATGTAGCAGCATTTTTAAAACATTGACAACAATGCAAAAACAAGTTGTTGGAAATTAAACTCTCCGGCGATCACTTCGCGTCGATCAGTTGATGATTCCGATTGAATTTAGTGCTGTTCGTTCTTTTTATATATATAACCATGGACGTTGAGTGTAGTGAAGAAATATTCGGACCTCGGCACGATTCTTTACAAGTAGTTATCCCTTTAACGATACTATACGTTATAATATTCATAACCGGCACTATCGGGAACGTGAGTACTTGCATAGTGATATCGAAAAACAAAACGATGCACACAGCCACCAATTATTATTTATTCAGTTTAGCCATATCGGATCAACTTCTCCTTTTATCCGGCGTTCCGCAAGAAGTATTTTTGTTTTGGCAACGATACCCGTACATTTTCGGCGACAGATTTTGTTTCATGCGAGGACTGTCCAAC
Source organism: Diorhabda sublineata (assembly GCF_026230105.1). Lineage (NCBI taxonomy): Eukaryota > Metazoa > Arthropoda > Insecta > Coleoptera > Chrysomelidae > Diorhabda > Diorhabda sublineata. The sequence continues at coordinate 18,891,771 of NC_079483.1, forward strand.
GAAACTTCCAGCAACGCCACGGTTCTTATAATCACGGCATTCACCGTCGAACGATACCTGGCTATATGTCATCCTTTCCTAGCGCACACGATGTCGAATTTATCCCGGGCTATTAAACTTATTATATTAATTTGGTTGTTGTCTATATGTTTGGCAATACCGCAAGCTATGCCGTTAAAAGTTGTCGGGAAGTGTCCGCAGTGCGTCGTGGAAGAAACCATCATTGATTACAATTTCGAAATTTCGACTATTCTTTTCTTTATTGCACCTATGACTGTAATTACGGTACTGTATATTTTAATTGGGGTTAAATTGAGATCGAATAGTGCCGAAAAGAGGATCACAAGTACGAAAATAATGAGACGTTCTTCGAAAAAAGTTGTTAATATGTTAGGTAAGATCATATTTTTTTATTCTATAATTTTTTTTTACCATTCGTTGTTGCGAACAAAAAAAACCTACGAGGATTCTATAATAACATTGAGGTTGGGTTTGAGGGAGGTAATTACAATATACGGAAGGTGGAATTACTTTTAAGTTAGGTTAGGTTCTACTCAATACCATTATTTATACAAAATCTCATCTAACACGTGCAGTCATCGTGGTGTTGTCATCTTAATTTGTGTATTATAACGATCTATAACGCACATGTGTAATTCTGTGGTCTTTGCCATTTTCAAGAAATTAATGGCGGCCGCGTTTGCGCGCGGCTTTGATTTCTCCCGTCATGTGGTCTCGGAATGTAAACAAAACAGACAGACTTGGATTTGCTTGCGTTGTATTTCACTTAAGCATTGTCATTTGGCTCGTCTCTTATTTTAACTTTATTATTTATATCTGTAAATATTATTTCTTTCATAAAACTTCTATAATTTGAATATATGACCTAATAGTGAATAACATTATTCGATCATTTGAACAGACCACTGTTTCGCGCGCTACTCTTATTGGAGCCGCCATTAATTTCTTAGCTCGAGGCCAACCTATCGTGTGAATGACCTCTCGTGTCCAGACTTTCCAATACAGGGACTTTAAATATAATTTTGCAAATTATCAATTTTTACTTGTTTTTTTTTTAAATGATTAGTCTCTAAAGAGACCTAAAAACAAAATGATTTAACAAAAAATGAAAAGTTGAAGAAAATAAATGAAACTTTAAGCAAACCTTTAGTCCAATTTATTTTTGGTCATAAGATGCCGATAAATTATCATTTTCAATAATTTTTTTTCATTTTGATTATGTTTCCGACGCATTTAAGTTGAGAATAGCCAAAAAAAATCCAAAAATATAAAACTTGTTTTTAATTAAACTAGGTTAGGTTTCCACAATGAATAAAAATTATAATACAATTGATAATTTAATGTTATTCTTATTTTTCCATTAACTTAATGTTTCCTGGAATATTCAACGTCTTTGGACCTCCCGCATGTCATTTTTTAATAATTCTCGTCCTCAGCTAAACAACTGAGGCCAAAATTTCAATTGTTAAAAATTATGGTAAACAGCCTCCATTTTGTTTTTGATTCTACTTCAGAATTTGACACATTTTTCAAAACAACTTGGCTAAGTGGTCGTGTTCTCGACTATAATAAAGCAGCAAGTTGAAACTGGTGTAAAGTTTGTCAAGACTTGTCACTGCTACATCCGGTGTTGATGTCCTTTGTCGTGACCTTGATTTTATGCATCAAAGATCGTTTCCATAACCCGGTCAACCGGTCCCAGTTGTTTGTATTTTCCGAACCTCAACCTATTGCTAATGAAGATATTTTTAACCTAAAATGTAAAATTCAAAATCTTGTTTTTCAATTGTGGCTATTAAAAATAAACAAATAATATTTATTATTTATGCATAAATGTAAATTACAGCTTTTTGATACATTATTTTCAACAGCATCGGTATAAACAGCTAACGGTATTTTAAATATCATTTTATCTCTAATTAATTCCAATATGGTGTCATAAAAAATAAGATTTAGCGAGAGTAGAAAATCAATAAAAAAACTTTATACAATGGATTATCCAAAACCAAGTGAATCATCATCATGTTTTTTGTTTATTATAAATTGGATTCTTAATATACTTTTTCATCCGTAAAACTACAATAAACTCGTGGAGTACAATATTTGGAAGAAATTTTCATCATTACAAGTCATCTTAAGCTGTTTCTACATATACGAGGGTCAAACGAAAACTTTTCAACCCAACAAGCTTCAGATGTAATTATAATATGGATTTAAGACTAAGCTACAAACAAATAATGATAATTTGGATGTCCCCATTTAACTTCAGTGATGCAAATAATTTATTCGATTTTTAAACCAGTTTGCCGCTTTTTTTTGATATTTTTTAATCACCCGTCTGGTATTACTTCACATCGATGCCGTTCTATTTAAAAAAATTATTCTTTACCTAATCCAAATTATCAAAAAGTTAATTAGAATCACCTTATAAATGGGAATATATCAAACAAAGCGAGCCTGCTACGAAAATAAAGGCATCTGTTAGGAAAACGTTGCCAAATCTAGTAAAATTTCTTGATTTAATAACATTTATTTGTCATTAGGTCGATAGAAAAGAAACAAACATTTATTATAAATAAGAATGTTGCTATTAATCTTATTTTATAACACACGATGTTCTTGTCGTCATATTATTTTATTTTTTTTGTATAATATAATCTCAAATATCTGTTTCAACAAATTTCCAATTTCAAATCACTTTTATAACTTAATGTTATACGAATCTTTAACAAATTGAAATTATATATAAAAATTATTTAATACAACAGTAGAATATTTGTTTGGTTCGATGTATAGATGATATTTTAATTTGGTCAACTGTAAAAGCCGCAGTCACGAAATACAAATCTGCTGCAAGAAATAGCAACGTTGCCACTTTTAAATTACTATCAGTTATGTTAGCGTCTTAAAATTCTGTTAAGTTAGAATCCTTAAAAATATTGTATATTATAAAAAAAACGTATCCAAAGTGATTGAATTCTGTTCGTATTGTGTGTGTTTATTAAATTATATTTACAACAACACACGACAACAACAACAACAACCTATTTTACGTTAAAAAGTAAACAATATATATGGAAGATACCAGACGTACCTTCGTTAGAGTCAATTTGGCAACATGGTTAAATTATGACCGTTGTTTTTTAAAGTCTTGTATCGATACATGGGATAGATAATCTTGTATATAAAAAGATATTTTTCATGTTTTGTTCTGTTCACAACTTTTTTATGCTGTGGACAATATTTAAATAAAAAACAAAGCACAATTCGTGAAAATAATGATGTTTCATTTCGTGTAAATGACTAATTTGAATCGATTTATTTCAATTAGAATTATGTAGAAAAGAAACAGATATTGTTCAATAATTGATATAAACAAATATTTTTATCAATTAGTAATAACTATTAATTATTTACTAATAATTAGTATTTCAAGGTACTTCCGTCGATCAATAAAATTAATTATAACAAAATAACATGAAATGTCGGCTGGTTTTTTACATTACATCGGCAGTAGAATAAATTTTAATATGGATTTCCGAAATAATAAATAAATATAAACAAACAAGTCATTTTAATAACCTATAAAAAGAGAAATGTTATAAGGACCGAATAATAAAAACATATTTTTTATGTTTATCTAGCGAAATATATCTAAAAACAAAATGTAAACAAACCGATTGGAACTTTCTGTGATTTCCTACATATGAATAGGAAAACTTGTTTTGTACTTCTTATTAATTGTTTCTTATTAACTTTAAGGACGAAAAAGTTAATTTCACAAAAGTGATTCAATCAATCAACTGATTTAACTAATATTTGTTAGGTTGTTGAACCGGATATAACTAGAATCCAACTTGTATGTAACAAAAATGGCTGGCGCTACATCTGCATGAATATATCAGAGGTGCTTTATTTGCTTTTCATCAATATTATGTTATGTTATTTAAAATAAAATAAAGACGTCGATTTACAAAATTAAATTTAAACATTTTACGAACCATTTTCTATCCGTCACAAAGTTAACATTGACAACTGTTTATTTGTTTCGCGCCAAAGTCAACGCCTACTATACGCATGTACCATTGATTTTTAATTATTTATTATAATATATATAAATCGTTTTCTAAATAATTGAACATTATCTTCGAAAAAAATAAAATATTCAGAGTTATAGTCATGTCTTGCTGTTCAGCTTCTTTTCTATCTTGAATGGCATTTCAAGTGATATTTCTCCAAGGTTTGTAGAAGGCAGGTTGCCCGATAACGTGGATGTGACTGAGGGAAAACCGTTACGTCACAAATACGATTCCAAAAATAAACAGTTTTTACGTTTGATTTGTACTGTTTGTGGTTAACTGTTTAATCTAAAATAGTGTTATTTTCTGAGACGTAGCAGAGTTGATGATAATTTTGAAATAAAAAATATTAGAAATATATTACCGGGTACCCTATCCTCTACCAGCCTTGATCTTTCTTCACGTAAAATGATCTTTCAATGACATTTGACAGTAATGTAGTCATATCAACTTTAGTGTATTGAAGACCGTGAATATTTATTTAGAACTAATTCACAACTTCCTTGAAATGTGTTTTTTGACGGAAAAGTAGTAGAATGAGATGATCTAATAATATAAAATAAATTTTCTGACACTTCCTACATATAATTTAACAATTTGCTGTGATGGTCGTTGTACTTAAGTAATTATGTCATAATGAAATGTTGAAAACGAGGAAGCTATTTAATATTCAATATCAATATAGTCATTGACAATATTTATAAAGTTAAAGCATTGGAAATAAATGATTGTAAGTGTTTATAATAATGATCTAATTTCATGGAAAAAAAAACGCGTCAACATTACGTCGTAAAATTAAATAAAAATCAATATCAGCATAAAATGAAATTTTACTAAACAAAATTTACTTCAATAAGAAGAAATTGAGAGGATGATAGATATATAATTACCAAGCAATTTTTTTCACTACGGTGAACTTATTCTAAGAATCATTATAAATATAATACACCTTCCATAATTATCTATTAATACAGAGTGTGCTAACTTTAGGTTTATGAATCTCGTGTGGTAGATATACATAACCATTCCACTCTATATATATTTAGAATAAAATATACGTTTATTCTATAAAATGTTTTACAAGATGGCTAATGGAAAAACGTAGCAAAACGAAATTAAATTCCACACTTTTGATCTTGTAACGTTTGGCAACGCTGTCAAATAATGTCTAGACACCAGCTTTTTATAATATTTTAAAAACATATTTAGGTAGTTTTTCTAGTCAAAATAGATTAATGGTTGTGTAAATAAATGTTATGTTGGAAAGTTCAGTTCATTTATTGCGTTTTGTTGAATGCTTTCAATTATCTACTAGTTTAAAAGTTAAATCTGCTAAACAACACTGTTCTAATTTGCATAAAACACAATTTTACTCGTATAAAGTGAACTATAACCTCTATTAAAATGCATTACTAGATTTAAACAGAAAGTCCGTTTTAAATTGGAGAAATGTTTTTTTCAAAAAACGAATATTGTACAAATTATATTTCAAATATTCAAGTTCGGTTTGAGTACATTGAAAGCCATAGACTCTTTAATAAATCTACGATTGTTGCTATGTACATAAACATTAATGACATAAAAAGTTAATTGAACATGCAATAAGCAATAGAAACAATAATCATTTATCAATTTGTTAAAAAAAAAGTATTCTCAACTCAAAAATTATGTAAATTCAACATGCAAAAATTGTTAGAAACTAACCTCAATGTAAAATCTAACTTCTAATGAAAATTCCAGATACGTTTGTTACAAAATCACGAAAACTTCAATTTTTAAATGATAACTAATCTGATCAAAACATTATTTTAGTTGAAATTGCTCGAAAATAACTTATTAGAAGGTCCATTTTTTAACGTGTCTTGTCCTACTATGACTAATAGGTTCCCGCCCACACAACTACGCGATAAATTTTTAGGCGCGAAAGGCATAACTAAATACACTGAGAAAAGTGAAAATTCATTTTTCAATGTGAAATTACTTGAATCAAATTTCACGTTTAATTATTTTTCCTAAACTATACACAGTGAATTGCCAAAAATTAAAGAGTTAAAAAATTCAATAGTCAGCTTAACTGAATTGTCAATCTAAATAGAGTGTGTAAAATAGCTGGTAAAGAATGGTTTCGAATATTTATAAAAAGAAAACTTGACCCATCAATACATCTATAAGTTTAGTACCACTACGATTCTTCCGCTACTAGCGTTATTTGACCTCAAGTCAAAATGTCAATGTTGCCTTTATCTTATACCGCTTTATACTTTACAAATTATTCTAAAAGTTTGAATCTACGTCTCGTCCATATCACGTTTTATTATGAATAAATTTAAAAAATAAATTAATATTTGTTCTTAGTGTCACTATTTGATCTTGTTTTCTCAGTGTATTCTGTTGTAGTGTAAGTTAAATGACAATACGATTTCAAATACTTTTATGAGTAATTTCTCACTCTGTATTCGTATGCAATATTATTTACAATTATTCCTTATTGTATTGTAACTTTTAATGGGATTATTTTTTTTGCAGTGGCCGTAGTAATAACGTTCTTTTTATGTTGGGCTCCTTTCCACATACAGCGGCTATACGTCATTTATAATGTACCCACTAAAGAAACTCGGGACGCGTATATGCAGATCTATGGAATTATCACTTACATCAGCGGTTTTCTATTCTATACGTCAGCTACGATCAACCCGATTCTTTACAACATCATGTCAGCAAAATTTAGAGACGCTTTTAAGGTAAGTTCACACGTTCTATTCAAAATATTTAATTAAATTAATCAAATCTTGAGGATCTTTATTTTCTGTTTATGATTCATTTCAAATTATTATTGTAAATGTTGTAAGGAACGTTTTTTATCAAGGCTAAGCAAAACTAATAATATAATTATTGGTATATTAATAATACTTATTATATGTTGGTATTTTGGTACTGCATCAAATAATTGAATAAAAGTTTTACACTATGAAAATCTACGGATGTTGTAGGGTGACTACGAGGTCGAATTTATACAACGTTGCCAATCTTTGAAAAAAAGCATCGAGGTTAAGGGAATTTGTTATAATGAGGTTAATCGATATTAAAAATGTTTTTCATAATTTATATATTTGATATAATGAAATTATAAAGAGTTATAACTATTAGCTGATTCATAGATTTTTTGTTAGAACGTAGCGAGGTAATAAAAATACTGTATATAGACTGATTCATATGAGATATTAAGAGATACAGGGCGTTAAAGTTGAAATTGAGTGATTTTGTTTCCAGGAAACCTTCTCATCGTGCTGTTTTCGCGGAGGCGGGATTTACAAACCACAAAGATCTATATCAGTAGTTTCTAAATCTCTGACGAAATGTCAGGATTCGACGGATTCGGGAAGCAGAAATAATTCCCTTCAATCGGTTTCGATCACGCTTCACAAAAATTATTTTAGTTCTACGGTAGGAATTGGAGAAAAAACAAAAATAGCACACGTGTAATATTTAATGGAATGAGCAACAATTACCACTTCCTATGGTTCAAGTGATAACGTTGCGGATGAATCGTAGGTGAATTATTAAAATGTTTTACGGCTCGAAGGACCAAATTCAGTTATTTGTTCCAGGTTTACCAGCACCACTGGCGATTTTCCAAGAAAATCGTCGCTGGAAGGAACTATTTAAATTATTTTATTTCATAGTATATGTAGTTTTAGTAATAGTTTATTTATATCTATATTTTTATACCAAAAAAAGTTATCTTGTGATAAAAAATGAGTTTACTATTTTTGTTGTTATTATTTCACCATTTTACGAATCGGTATAAACCAAATTTGAACAAACAAACATCCATAATGTTTACAAAATAGCATTCAAAATTTTTATATTATATGAAATATCTTATTGATTAAACAAAATATTAGTATAATTGACGATATATTTTTACGCGAACGACTTTAAAAAATCACAACGTGACAACTATGTAAAACACCATATGTTGTTGTCAACTTATCATAAAAACAGCTTAAAATGATAATAACCGTTACACCAATTGTTATGTAGTAACTCTGCGTATTGAAATAATTTTTAATTTATTTTACAATATAAACAACATTTCTGTATACAAATGTACGACAATTTATTCTATATGTAATTAAAACAAAGTTTTTAAATTTATAATAATACTGGAACATAGACAACACAGTAAACACGAGTGATGGCAGAAATCCATCGAATTCTATATAAACACCTACTGTTTCGTGTTCATTTTATGTTATTAGTTACACGTCAAACACTGTCATTAGGAAGAGGCGGCTGTCAATAACACTTCCGTCTCTACTATGTGATTCTCGCGTGCTGCGCATAATAATGAATATATTTAATAGGGTGTCGTGGATGATTTCGTGTGTGTGTTTATGCTTTTGAGGAATAATCTCGTTAGGAATTGTGGTGAGTGGCATTTAATATATCTAAATAAGTGTTTATAATATAATTTAATCTTTGATTCATAAATTACGAAACACTCACCTTAGAGTGTTATTTATCTTGACAAAATTGACACCATTAGAATCAAATATTATCTCCATTAAGTTGTGTTTTTATTTTATATTCAGTAATTATTTTATATAAGGATATGACAATAATAGCAATACTTATAAATTTATGCACTTTCGTCGAGTATCTAAAGTATTAAAAACAATGTTAACGATTTTAGAAGAATCAGCTGGAATAAATCGAAATCGATTATTAATTAAGAGAAAAGTATCCGAAAGTAATATTTTTATTCTTTACATAATAGAAATGCAAAAATATTTTTATGAATCTCAAATATTTGCTGTGTAATATTTGTTCAATTGTTTCACTGTCCTTTAGTTGGGAAGAATAAAGGAAGTAACACCCCCTATAACTGTATTGTTATACACAAAATTTATTTAGAAATATTCTTCAAAATCAAAAATTTGAGAATTACAAAAACAAAAAGTTATAAACATGAACCATAGATAAAACTAACGAATTATCAATTATTTTCACATCATGGTTGCCAGCTTTATAACTACTCTGCTAGGTAAATCTAGAGGTGTGAAAGGAAAGTTAAAAATTAACTTGACATTTTAGAATCGCCTTTATAATTATAAAATAAGGGTTTTAGGTTATTATATTTGTATCAGTCAAGGTATAATTTGGGATCAATTATTTTGAAATAAATATTCTTTCTCTATTCAGTAACATTTTCCATATAATAAGACATAAACTATGCTTGAGGTAAGACCCATCTCTATTTGCAGATTGCTATAAACACGATACACCCTCGTATAAAGTGTTTAGACGAGACATTTGGAACAATTGGAACTAAAAAATACTGTGAGATTAGTTGCTGTAGAATCCGAATTAATTATATATTTATTTATAATTTGAACAATCAAGCAAATTAGTCTTTTGGTTTTGGTTCATATTGAACTCCCAGTCGACTCAACGTGATCTGTGGTTTTAGATACTATTAAAACTGTTAGCGACGCCATCTTCACTTCCTACTACGAAAGTTGCGGTTTTTCTATAGAAAACTGTAAAATATTTTTTATATCGAAGTATAGAGATGTAGATTTCTTTTTACAACTTTATGAGTTTTAAAATAACAGTTCGTTGAAGCAAACTTTTATCATTTTTTAAAGTAAAAACTGTTTCTTTATAGGAACGAAACGTATTTTAACTTTATATATATTAATAACAAAACGTAGTTTTGCTGAAACTACCATTAAATATAATTTTAATCACGAATTTTTACGCATACCTAAACAGATATTGGAACTAATTAAATAAACGACACATCTCTAGCTGGATTTGTAATTATACCAGTTAAATGATAATAAAATACGTAAATGTTTTATGTATATATTATATACATTTATGGATAAATTATGAGAAAATATATTGTAGGAAATATATATTTACAGTTCTTAATAAAAGTTATTACGAAATTTTTTTTTTATTTGCTATCCTTTGGTCTATAATCGGGATTAAAAGGTACTCCATATGAAGGGCTTGGTAATATTGGTACTCCATAAGAAGTACCAGGCGGTGATGGTACGCTTGCGGATTCAACAGCTGATTTTATTTCAACCGATGAAGACATGGTAGTTGATGGTTTTTCAGTAGATTTTTCTTCCACCTTAGGTGGTCCGTAGTGACCGCCCTCGTTCTCCTTCAAACCATAATTAATATAATAAACTTCTGGTGATAACTGTTTATGAGGTACCGGCGTGGGTAAAAATATCTTTTGTTGTTTTTCCTTTTCTGATAATACGTATACTATGGTTTTTTCTTCGGTTTGTGGTTGAACTGGTACGATCGGCGACGGTTGCGGGAAACGGGGAGCTTGAATGAAAATATATCTATAAAGTTTTTTTTTAGAAGGTGCAGGTAGAGGTACCGCTTCCGTGGGCTTAGCTTCTTCCGGCGGTGGTTTGAAATAGTAAACGAATTTAGAAATATCTATTTTCTCGTGTTCAGGTTTGGGGTAACTGTAACCGGATTCCCCGTAGCAGAAATACGAAAGCTCCAAAATAATCCCAATGCACTGTAAACAACGAAACAGTCGAGAAATTTAGGCAACACGTTATACAGGTTTGATTTTATTAATATTTTTCAACGTATTTGTACAGAATATGAAAGTTTATCGGTTATTCAAAAATTTTAGTCATATTATTATCCATATTTAATACAAATTAATAATAGAAATATATAATAATGAAAAAAATAGTAATAATCAAGTTGACGAAGTTATGCAACACATTATACAGTTCCCATATTGGAATAACGTGTATAACGCGCAAGCTATATTGAATATAAAAAAATGTATGCAACACACTATACAATTCTCGTATTGGTATTATCTGTATTATACTTACCAAAATTTTCATCATTTTAAACTGAATGTGAAGTAGGATCGTACTTCCAGATTTAATGGACATTACAGCAGTTTTATTACCGTCCCACTCATCACAAATTAAAGATGCAAATATCACATAACTAGTGATAATGCAATTAGCGAGTGGTTATGATATAAATGAAAGTGACACATTTACTATTTCATAAGATTATTTTATACGAATTTCAACCGTATAGCAACATCAATAAGGGCGGTTATACAAATCAACAATACGTTGAGGGTAAAAACATTCGTATTATGCACGGAGTAGAGTGGAACGTTTCATTTAAGCAAAGTTTTCAATTAAAATGTTTTATTTCCATTCGAATACGACATTATATTGTTTATTTTTGCTTCAATAAAAACAATTTCGTGTTTATTATAATTATAATTTAATATCGGCAACGCAGAACGTGTGTATAGAGCACGAACTGTCAAAATGTAACGATTCCCATATCAAAATGACCGCTGTGGGGTAAGTAAATGCTTTGGTCGTAAACTTCTGCGTGCGGATTTATTAGCTTTGTGAAATTATTTTAGGTTGTTAGTTTTATTGGGAAAAACGACGAAATGCGAAATTTCCTCCTGGAAATGTGGCTTTGCTGGATTTTTTCTAAATAGATCCTATTATAAAGTCGATTGTTTACCTCACGGTTGCTATTTTGACGTTTATCAGCTGTTTCCTTCGATTCGTATATTCAGCTAACTTCATATAATACACCGTTGCCACATAACGCCGTTTTTATTAAAGATAAGAGGTGTTGATGAATTTATACGAATTGGAAGCTGATACATGTAATGAATTTGTTTTTGAATCATAGTTACACGGTTCGTACCACGTGGTATTGAAATTTTTTTAATGTAAGAATGGAAAATTTCAATTTTTAATTCAAGACCAAAAAAGTACTCGTGGTAGAACTGAATTCTATATACCGTTTTCGAAATATTTTGTTTCAAAAATTGAAGAACGATAACCCATTATGGTATAAAGTGACGATTAAATTATTTATTGAACAAACATTTTTATTTTCCTCAACGCCATTTTTAAAACACCCTGTATATTTTCCGTAAAATGAAGGATTTTAAAGGAAACGGTCACTTTTTTAAATAAAATCGCATATACTAGTAAAATGTACGTTTATTTTATTTTAAAAGTTTATTTATTTAAAAATACCAGTAGGGCAAGAACACCACGTCGTTCCGGGAATTTGTAATATACCAACTGATGCATAGAAACGCGATAGACCTATCCACGGAGTGCATACGTCATAATCTGAAATTGAATCTAGTTGCTAATCTCGTTTCCAAGACATTACATCACAAAATTTGGCAACACTGTAGCTTATTAAATCGTTTCTTATAGGTATTTACGAAGATTACAAAAATCAAATGAAAATATAATTATTATTATATACAGCTTCAAAATATGAAAAAAAAATTCATTATAAATATACATTCAACATTTAGTGATACTATATTCTATATTTTATAACTCACTTGAATTTAATTTGACAATAAAAACAGTATCCATTTTGTTATTATCAACATATATGATTTATTTTTATTATTAAATTAAAATATCAAAAAAAAGTATCAATTAATCTAATTACTCTTTAGTTTGTAACTAATACGGTTCTTTTTTAATAATCTCTACACTACAAACAATAAGATTTATGCAAAAGTTTTAAAACAAACTATAATTAACGAAATATACGTTGCAAATTTAAACACTACTCCAGATAGATTCGGAAAAACAAATTAAAAACATTATACTCACTTCCATTAATGCCCGGCTTCATACCAAAAAATGCCGAAGCTGTATTTTGAGCTGTATCTATCCCATCATTAATAGTTTCGCCGATAGTTGAAGCGGCATTAAGAACGCTTCCGTTTACAGCAATAACGGCAACAGCCAAAAGAACTACCTGATAATAAAACCACTACATTATAGTTACTTAAATCATTGGGCACTGTATGACAAAGTTATTGTATTGTAAATATAAACAGTTTGTATGGATTAATTACTGAAGTATTTCTGATATAACCTGCATTTCTCATTCTTCTTTTTTTGGTTTCGTATAGGAAGCGAAGCTGTAACTTTACACTAATTTGTCACATAAAGTTTTTAATTATTTATTAACATTAATTATAGCTTATATAACAATATTTTATCGAATATTTTCGCTGTTTCTTCGAACACAAGGAATAGAAGATTTAAAAAAAACTAAGTGGCAGTGTAATGATAGAGATAAGGACTAAACTATACGGAAAAGAAGAATAACCTAATTGTTAGTAAGTATACAAAACAAATTGAATGTATCTAGTCGTGTATAAAATCTTTGTATCTAGTTGAGAAACGTGAACATTAAGAACAGTTTTAGTGATGTTAAGGTTGGTTTTGATAATTTCAATTAACTAAATAGAAATTTGAAAATGTATACTTACGAATTTCAACATGTTTGTTATAAAGTCGATTTTTAGATATTCAACTATAAATATTTTTAAATAATATTGTGTTTTTATACGGGAACGAATATTATATTTTAATTACATTTTAAATACATACAACTTTCTGTATCTGTTGAGAATTTTATTAAATGATTCAAAATTATTTTTTAATTATATCATTTATAATTAATTGATGAATTTGTACTGGAAAATTTTTCTCTTTAAAGATACTTTCTATTTTTTTATCTTGATTTTAAATCTCTTTTGATATAAAATAACCACCAGGTCGAAAAGTGTCTCTGATAGAAATAGGTTTATAACTTTGCTAATATTTTAAACAGTGTATTTGTAAAAATTCCATATTCTTATTAGTATACTTGAACATGTTTGATATAAAAGTGTTTACGTACTTAAAAAATCATTAAAATATATTAAGTGATTAATAATGTTAAGACAAAAGTATAAATGGTCAGTTTTTGTAAGTATTGAACTGTAGTTTTACGACAATTCAGAGTAGAAATAGCAATGATTAAGTTGGTAAGTACCAATATTATCCACTGCAATAACACAATTAGTTAACAGTGCCATTTATGTTCATTTAATTACTTTATGTTTGTCGACGACTGATATAAAAAAGTATTATACATCGTAAGACTTAAAAAATTGATACGAAATTGTTAATAATATATAAGAGACAATACCTTGAATGCTTAAAAATAATTTTTTTTCCTTTGCGCTATTTTTTCGTTTTTTTTTTTGTATTTACCTCCCTTCGCTGTTATTTTTATAAACACACTCCTTACTATTATTTTATCTATTGTCTTCTTCTTTTTTATTTCTTTTGCCGAGTCTTGTACTAAGTGGTCTATGATGATCCTTGAGAAAATTATTCCTTTTAATACTTGAATCAACATAGGCAACTTGTTATACACTAGACAGGACCGCAATCAGGATCGTTTCTCTCGTGGCTATGTTTATATTATAATTAATTTTATTCAATATATTAAGATATATTAATTATTATAAATATACATATGATTTTTAGGTGGTATTATCAGTTTTATTGGCAGTTGCTATTGCTTCTCCCGAACCTAATCCAGACTTTTTTTCGGACGTCGGTAAAACGTTTACCGACGGCGCTCTTTCAATTGGTAGTGCATTTAATTCCTTTGTAGGGGTACCTAGTAAGTATTGTGAATAACCTGTAACCGATTCTGTTTATTAACGGCGTATCTTTTTTATTGCTAAAGATGCGAATATTAACGGCTACCAATGTGCTAGCGGAGGAAATTTGATGCAATACTACAAAACTATCGGTGTTTATCCTGTAACTGGTACGACCTATTGCTCTTGTCCTGTGGGGCTTTTACAGAACACCGTTGGTGGACTACTTCAGCCAGGTACGCTCAACGGAGGCTCGGTACTCCAAGGAAGTACCTTTATCAATGGTGAAAACACTGGATCAATCATTAAAAAAACTGTGGAGACTGTAGTAGAGAGACAGTAATATTGTTATTAAATATTAAACGAATATACCAAAAAAGAACCCATTGTGTATTTTTTTACAAATATTAAAAAACTTTGATGAAAAAAATTCCTGTCAAATATATTCCTAATTATTCGGAAATATAATTAAGTTTGGCAACAAGTATATTTTTAAATCTATTTTATCGATTCTTAAACTTCATTTCGATGCTACCAACTGATTTTCTTTCCCTTTTAAAAACATTGAAATGCTCAAGAGATTTCGAAACCAATCAAATTTGTTTTCACTGGTCACATGATATAAATCATATGCTATATATACCTTTTTGAAAAAATAAAATATATATATATAGGCTTAGTTTTGTCATTTTTCTTACCTTTCCTAATTATTTTTTGAAAAGAAAATCAAAAAATCAAAAATAAATGAATAATATGATTGAAAAATTTTGGGTTATGTCAATTTAAAAGCACAACATACACGTTATCGAAAGGAAAGTTACAACGTTGCCATGTTTTATGTAATAATATTCTAATTAAATACGCATCTATTTCAAAAGAATTTGGAATTATTAACATTGTTTTGATACGTTTTTATAAAACTAAAAAAATTTAAATATGAAATATAGCGAGAGAGATGATTTCGACTCACTATTATTTTGATAGAAACACTCCCTACTATTATTTTATCTATTGTCTTCTTCTTTTTTATTTCTTCTACCTTTCTTGTAGTAAGTGGTCCATGATGATTCTTGAGAAAATTATTCCTAATGTCTTAATTGAAATATAATATACAATTTTTTAAATATAAATCTAATTTTCTGTAGAATGCTTGTATATTATTGTTGCAAACTATATTTAAATTTCTCTCCTAATACCCAAATCAACATAGGCAACTTGTTATACACCAGACAGGACCGCAATCAGGATCGTTGAAGGAAAGTCGTCAATTCTGCAGTTAGAATTATTTTTTTAACCTATAGATATTGTTTAGGATTATATGCAATTATGTGTATGTAGAATAAACAAGGCTGGGAGTTTTTTCATAAAAAAAACTGAAATGATTCTATCATCTATTGAACGTGCTTATTCTCACTATGTTTATAATTACTCTTATTTTACTTAGTGGATAAGACATATTAGTGTTTTCATCTTGTATATCCCCTCGATAAAAATTTTTCATTTCACATTGTATTGAGAGATTTTTTTATACTAAATGAAAATTGTACACTTAATAAAACTAATTTTATTAATAACTGTTTGAATTGCAATTTTTATGATTCTCTAAAAATTTTATTAAAATTGTGAATTTTATAGCTCACCTTGATTTTCCCTTATTTAATACTATAACAATAACTAATTTATTTTCAATCGTAAATTCGTTTTTGTTCCATTCCAGGTAACATTGACTATGACATTTTTTCCAAAGTCTACCAAAGTTACAGTAAGTTTAAACTAATTATTTTAATGGTGTATCACCCAAAAATAATTTAATGGGGCTAATTTTATATTATAATAAGAAAGAATTTGATATTTTTGATCTAAGTAAGTGCGTGTGAAATTTCTTCTTCCCATCTATACATGCCTTAACTTGTCTCATACCAGGTGTCTCTATCCATCTCCCCGGAGCTTGTATTGCAAACAGATTGTTGCTCAGGCCAAACCATTAAACTTGGAGTGTACCAGGTGGCTTCATTATTTAGTATTATATTTTCCATTTTAGATCTTCGTTATTATTGGAGTTGCAGTTGTTTGCAAATGTAATTCAACTGGGAACACCAATAACATAAATAAAACAGAAACCAAATCCCGCCAAACTACTCTAGGTGAAGTGAAATCTGAAGTTGTGGACACCTTAGCGAATTTGGCATTGGAGATTTTGAACAAAGATAATGAAGAATCTGTTTATTTGGTTCAGAACCCAATATATCCACAATCCTACATTCAACCGCTACTGCCTCAAATACAACAACCATCACCACCTAAACCACTTCTCCAGTTTCAACAGCAAATAGCTGTACCCGTCGGAGAAGTTATTGTACCTGATGGGACATATCAGAAAGCAGACAAAGCAATATATATCCCATTGAATCCAATAAATCAAGGCCAAGTAACTGCATCGTCCAAGTAATTATTGAACTAGTTTTATAACTCAAGAAACTGTAGTCCTGTTAATGACTTTTTACAATAGTCAAATAAAAATTTGTAAAAATATGTTTTATACATATAAATCAAACATTTCAATTATTCATTTAAGCAACTACTATGAATTGTACCTTATTTAAATAAATGTTAAAGCCAAAAACATTTTGCAGTTCTTAATTACGTATTTAACTCAACTATTGCGTGTAGTTTACATTAAATAAATAAATAAATAAATAGTAACTTAGTTTCTTTCAAATTATTAATATAGAACTTATACTTAATTTGACTTTGACACATTCTTCTTTTTATTCTATCTCGTGGTTTAGACTCGTATTTACAAAGTAAAACCAACGATCTTGTTTTGTAGGTTTTTCCAACAATCTGTAACTGTGCGCTCCACAGTATTATATTTCAGTAATGAACAAAAGTTTTGGAATTAATCTGTGCATGCCAACACATATTTTAGTTCGGGTATCACACTATATCAGGTTCTAAAATATTTGTGGGATGGCGATAGAGTATTTAGTCGGTAATGAAGATAAAAGTGTATGGCTTTCTACCTGTGTTAAAAGATTATAGTCAAGTCATGTGTAATAAATCAAAGTTCGAAATACAGTCAGAGCATACTGCTGAACAAACCTATTTTATAGAGGATATCTATGGTTTATAGATAACATAACCTAAACGAACTGAAGTATAATGTTTGGAATTACGGATTAAATTCTTGTATATAAAAAGTTTCTATATTAATATGGCAACAAAAGTTGTAGCTACAGCAACTGTTAGAGCGGTCAAAAGAACTTTATTACCAACAAGAGCAGCTTTACTTTTGGTAAGTTATAAAATTGTTTAATTAAAAGTAAGCAGTCAAATTTGTTTTTTTCTCTCAGACACCTTCTGCAGTTAATCGGATTAAAGATATACTTAAAGATAAAAAACAATATGTAAGTACTACTTAACTTTTTGCAATTTAATTTCATAAATGTCAAATTTATTAATGTTGTAATTATTAGATACTCTCATCCCTTCTGTTATTATTTTTAATAACTGATTTTGTTATAAGGAATCATTATAAGTAACTCGACATCGATATAATATATTTAAAAAAATTAAAATAGTTTTAATAGGTTATGCAATCGGTTATAACTGTTGATGATATATGTTCAACTAATCTGGATAATAGATGTTGAATTATGAGTGTTAATTTAACTTTCTATAATATAGATTGGTTTGAAAATTGGAGTCCGTCAAAGGGGCTGCAATGGTTTGTCGTATACTTTAGATTATGCAGAAAAAAAAGGTAAATATCAAAATTTTCCAAAACAAGCCTTAGTATCATGAATTGGTTGGGTTTTTGAGTGGAAAAAGAGGGTTCATTTTGTTTATTTTACTTTCAAGATAAAATGGATGAAGAGGTAATACAAGATGGTGTGAGAGTATTTATTGATAAAAAAGCACAGTTGACACTATTAGGGACTGAAATGGATTACGTGGAGAGTAAACTCAGTTCCGAATTTGTCTTCAACAATCCAAATATTAAAGGAACCTGTGGTTGCGGCGAATCTTTTAGTGTATAAAAATGAAATATCTGACAATTGTGATGAATTGTAGTGATAATATTAAACAATAGAACATGATAGGTTATATTATTTCAATTGTGAATTTATTTATTAATGTTTAAAGTAAATTAAATAAAATTTCGTTCCATTTTATTGCATTTTATTGAAAACACTGTAGATGCCGTAAAATTGACGGTTTTGAAAGTATAACTTTTGTTTTAAAACTCATTAATAAAAATATTTTAATTTCATATAAACTAAATAAATAAGAAATAATATTTTGGTACCTGAACAACGAAGCTGGTTAAAGGACGAAGTTTTGATAATTCAAATAATAAAGAACATTTTTTTAAACAAACTATGATGATGAAGCTACAGAAACTTTAGCAAAAGCATTCGTTTACCCCACGGCGGTATTTTTTAAATGGATATCAGCTGATTTTGACAGTTCTTTAGATTACTCAATGTCACCCACAGAACATCTATATTTAGACGATTCAGAATTCGAATGGTTCTGAACAAATCGATGTCCTGTACAAAAGCAAACTCTAATTTCACATCCGGAACAAAATAATTAATAAACATTTGTTGAAAGGTTATTTATACTAACAGCCTTATTTAAGGCTCCAAACTAAAAAGATATTGTGAACTTTAATCATTTCAATAACTATCTTTGTGATATTACTTGAGGCCACGTCTGTTGATAATCCTACAAACTGAGTAATACTACATCAACACAGAGATCTATATATTAATATGATTGAAAATACGTTCATCTTGTCATTTTTTTGCATAATAATATTGAATATTTTTTCTATATCCATGAGTTGTAAAATAAACCTCTTTATTTATTTGATGAACAACTTCAGCTCACAAAATAAAAGTAAGGTAAGAAATAATTTTAACTCGCAGCGCTCGCTTAACGAGTTGCTGTTTTCGTTCGATAGATGTAAAAAAGAGCATAAGGAAAAACGCTTCTTATGCTCGGTTTCTATAAACGAACAAGATTGCGATCTCGGAGTGCTTGGAGCACTAATATTAAAGTCAACGAATCTGTCAATGTCAAATACATCAATTATCAAGCAAGCTGTCCATGCATAATATTAATGAAGTGTACGCTACATAAAGTGAAGTTTTAAATCGATTTGAACAATTTTCGAATTGTTATATTAGTGGAGTGCTACAGTATTTAGTTGATATTTGAGTAATATGGGGTCGTCTAGACGACGTGATCGTTCTAGATCTCGAGATAGAGACAGAAGAGATAGAAAACGTAGCCGTTCCAGAGACAGATATCGTGATAGGCGTAGGGAGCGAAGTCTAAGTCGGGGACGGGAGAGAAGGCGTGAAAGGGAGAGATCTTTAACACCCCCAGAGCCTGATGGTGATAAAATGATTGCAGAAACTCTGGCGACACTTGCAGCGACAAGAAACTTTGCTAGTCTAATTTCCAAAGAAGGAGACGGAAATTCCAATATGTCCACTGGTATAAAAGAATTTTTTGTTATTATATATTCAAATATTATGTTCGAGAGTAAAATATTTCAATTTCTAAATAATAAAGTACCATATTGCCATAAAAAACGAAAGGTATTGTATATTTTTTTTATTGGAAGAAAAACTTTCTCTCAGGTAGTAGTGAGGACGAAAGGAGGAAAAAGAAACGTTCCAGATGGGGAGGAAGTGAACATGAAAAGATTTTTATTCCTGGAATGCCAACCATATTGCCCCAGAATCTGAATAAGGATCAAGAACAAGCATACTTACGTGAGTAATTTCAATTACATACATTTGATCCTTTTTAAGTTTACAACATTGAAAATATTTTTGTTGACATTAGTTTTTTACAAGCAATGAACGTATTATATGAAATCTTTATTTAATTAAAATTTGACAGCAAAAACATTTTTAAAAGTATCTTTTTCTAGTTAGTTATATCATAGAGAATCTGATTTTTGAAGAAAATGAGATATCAAACACAATCTATAATAATTTATTACTATTATTTTTAATATTTTGTTTTCTAAATTATATTATCTAGTTCTTTATCTACTATTAAATTCTTTTAGTTGGTTTCTAAACTGATTTTGTTGAATTTGTTATTGTTTATCACGAATTTTATATCATATTCATTATTTTGAACTATTCAGATACTAGTGATTCATTGTTTTGAACCTTTTATTTAACTTTCTGCTGGTTTTTCTTTTTTTTCCTTTTTAAATACAGTGAATTTTATGGAATTACCTTTGATGGGTGATCATATTCCATTTCCATATTGTTTATTTTAAACAAATAAACAAGAAGATATAGAATCAAATAATCATAATATTGGAAATGGTAAATAATCTGCTTTAATAATCAGATTCTTTTTTTAGTGCAGTAGAAACTTGATTAACTGGACTTAAGTTATAGTTAAAAATTTGAATGAATGTTTATATAAAAATTATGGTAAATTTTATTGAATTATTGGTAAATGCAAATTTATGACTTGATAATCGGGTTTCTATTTATTTAAGAAAAACAGTCACAAATCAATTAAATAAAAAGTTAAATTAGAGATTGACCTTCATTTTCACACAATTTATCATATTAATAATAATTTTTCCACAGGCCGATTATTCATATAATTTCTAATATGGGTTAATAATAATTCTTTTTATCTTTTTAGCTTAATTTAAATAATGACAGAATTTTTTCAGGTTTTAAAAAAATTTCTTATTTCAGAAGTGTCTTGCTTTTAACCATATACAATAGGAGAAATGTGTACTTCTTTCCAATATTTTTTAGCCGTTATGTTATTTGCTTCTCAGATTGACTTTTGATATTTATATTTATCTATACAAGGAAATTATTATTTAAAAAAGGTGTGAATGTTGAAAAAATTTTTGAGTACTTGAATTTCAAAATTTAATCATATTTTTGGTATTGTTTTTGTTTTATTGCACCCAAAGGTTCTAGATATTTTAGTTTCTTCATCTCCAAATCCAGCTTCAACTTTGAATATTAATAAAGCAGTTTAGAATCGTTAGGTGGCTCAATGACTTTACTGTGAGCAACAAATAATTTTTTTTTCTCTTCTGAAGTTTTTTCTTATTGAACCGTTTTCGTAAACCACAGAAAAGCCCTGGGATAATAAAAAAGTCGTTCAGGGTGATTTGTTTATGATCTGTATCACCGATTTTTGCTTAGATATAATTGTCTTTTGATAATTAACTTCCAGAGGAGCTTTTTGGGGTGATTTGAAGTATATCTTTTTGTTTTTTTCCACTTTCTGAAGCTAGAACTATTATCGTAAACCACAGAAAAGTCGTTTAGGATGATTCCTTTATGACCGATTACCGAATAAAAGAAAATATTTACATAACACACCTTTTTTGAAAAAAAAAATGATAATTTTCTTTTTGTTTGTAGTTCTACAATATCTGAATTGTCAATCTGTGATGCATAAACAAACAAATAGTAAACAACTTCCAAATATTTAAATTGTTAAAAAGGCACTATAATCAAATGGGAAATATAAATATTTGATTATAGTGTTTTTTTCTACATCATTAAAACAATTTAATATCGGATGCTGTGTACTATTAAATTAATAAAAACAATCGACAGTTTTCAGGTCAGAATAATTAATATTTAATATCTTTCTAGGCAATCTCCATTGTAACAATTTTTCTTTCAGAAAATTCATAATTGAAAATAATACTAGGCCCAGTTCATAGCACTGTAATAAAAATAAGATAACAATTTTCAATATCTGACAAACTTTTCTAACGATTGGGCTTTCATGCCCCTCTAACCCGTTTTCATTCCAGTTCAGCTGCAGATCGAAGAAGTCAGCCGTAAACTACGATCCGGGGACTTGGGGATTCCGGCCAATCCGGAAGAAAGGTGGGGACTATTTACTACACTGCCGTTGCAGCCCCGGCCGACCTCTGTGGTTTGCCAACGTTTTACAATCAATTCTTTTTAATTAAATTTATCCATGAAATGATACAAAAGGTGGAATTAATATTTTGGTTTTATTAATTTTTAATTATGTTTTATTTTACTTCATACACACCTTTGGTATCATTTTACAAGTTATTTTTTTATATAACGGCATCGATTCCAATTAGAAATAACCAAATCGGGAAGAATTTCAATTTTATGGGGTGTCATTAGAATATCAGAACTAAAAACGCAACCTGTGAAGGTTATAGGGTTAATTATTAGTTTACGATGCATTTTACCTGTTTGTAAATATGATATTGGCAGATAAATCATTAAAATGACATCAAAGTATGTCTAATGATCCCTCCTAAATTGAAATATTTTTTTAAATTGTTGTTGAACGTGTTAATAGCAATTCTATACAATCCATCAACAAGCCCACAGTCTGACTGACCAAGATAATCACTAAGCAGAATTTTCCTTACAGTTTTTGACTTAATTCCCCAGGCATTATTTTTTTTGTAACAATTTTTTAATCTCCAACTGTTGATTATACTTTATTTATCAACTGAAAATAATACAATTTGGTTAGGAAAGTATTTTAGTGAGTCTCCAGGAAAATTAACCATCGTTGAACAATTTTGTGGATTTCGAGTTACTTCTGCACCCACTATAATCTCCAGATCTGATCCCCAGCGACTACTGGCTGTTTTAGACTTACAAAATTCCCCAACAGAAGAAATATCCAATAAATGAGGATGTTAATGTTGGAAAAGAAAAGTACTTTAATGGAGAACATGGAGAAGTGATAATATTGATTGTATATTTATAAAAAAAAAACAATGTTGGTTTGCTGAAAAATAAAATACCAAAAAGAAAGTTCGAATCCAAAATATTAAATGAAAATTATAGGGGAAGATCAAGAAAAATATGGATCGAAAAAGTGAAAGAACTATTTGAGACGAAGGGGATGAAATAAAAGATCAAACAAATGGATAGAAGGGCTTTGAGGAACAATGTATATGTCAAATTGAATAAAATAATAAAAATTAGTTTTTTGGTGTACTAGACCAGGGGCTTATTGATGTTATCTACTGCTCTGATGATATTTTCTGAATTTTTATGGAAACAATTGGAATTTTGAAAATTCTTGACGTTTCGGCTCCCATCTTGAGGACATTATCAATTTGCCTACTCCAAGCAACGAATCTTGAGACCAGCAGTAACAATCCACCATTTGCTCGGTGAAATTCCAATGAGTAGGTATAGGGAACCCTTGGAATCGACCAAATAGGGGTGATTTGCAAAGTGGAGTACACGGAATTGGATAATGTATTCAAAGTGGGAGCCGAAACGTCGAAAATATTTTCCAACGCAGTGCAACTCGTTAATCTACTTCATTTGTTCATAATCCTGACCGCGGAAACATTTCCGGATTTAGTATAAATAATAATTTTTTTTTTCACACAGGTCCACAAAATAATATTGATATGTAAAATTTATTCATTTAATTTTCAGAATAAATACTCATACTTAAACGTTTCTATAAACGAGTTACCATCTTCAGAGACCAAATGTAAACTATTTAAGTGTTTGAAGATGGAAATTTTGTTATTGAAACAACCTTTTGATGAAAAGTATGTTTAGTGTGATTATCATCGAAAGTTACAAATATTTCAATTCATAATTAATCAAATAAACAAAAATTCAAATTGATTTCGCTTTTAAACATTTTTCGGATAATATTATTTAATAATTATACTTTACAGTATGTATCTGCTTAATTAATTTTTACTTACAGTAAACCGAGAAGCTTCTATATCGATTTAAGTGGTGTACTGAAGAAAAACTACTTAATATATTTTTAGGTTATGTTATTTTTGATAATTTGCCTGTTATATTACCAGTTTTTATGTTAACGGAACCACTAATATAATGAAAAACCATCGTTGAAGTAATTTTCGGTTTAAATTGGTGAAAATACATCATCAAGTAACTAAAAATGTAACAAATCACCCCTAAAAAACTTTCTTATTATCATTTTTCACCCTGTAAATATAATTCCCTATGGTATGTTTGATTTTTACATTCAATCGAGACACAAATTAAAAAAAAATTGAAGCAACAATAAAAAATCAATAACAATTGCAGTCACAAATATTTCATCGTATATACAGGGTGTTTTAAAAAGAATAATCTCACTCGACAAGTTTTTTTTTTCAAATTGAATGATCATAGGAACTGTTAAATATTAAATACTTTTTAGGTGCTCAATGTGACCCCATTTACTGTATATTTCTAACATTAAAACTTATTTTTCATTATTTCTAGGAAATTTTGAGTGACGGTTGCTCTAATATGGTTCTTCGATTCAACCAATGTTGTTGGAAGTTACTAGTATTTCTGTGCTTCTTCACAATTGACATTTCCATAACTTTCCAGACAAAAAAAATCGTTATAATACCGAGCCTTCATATGAATGAATAAAATATCGTTTCCGAAGAACCCTCGTATATTATTAGATGAAAAAACATTCTAGGAGATTGAATAATGAATAATTTCACACCTTTTATAATTTCGGTGATAATACAGACAAATTATCATTAGTTTTAAATCCGAATCAAAAAAAATTTTGTATTAGGTTTTCTATTTTTCGATATTTTATACACAGATCCCCTTCTCCCGAACCGATTTATAGCAGTGATGGGAAACGTTTGAATACAAGAGAATTTCGTACCAGAAAGAGGCTGGAAGAGGAAAGACACACCCTCGTATTGAGGATGCAATCAATCAATCCGGAATTTAAACCACCCCTAGATTACAAGTAAGTTAGAAATGATCATTTCCGAAGGAATCCGATGATAATATTTCATTTTTCAGACCACCTGTAACTAGGGTTAGCGATAAAGTGATGATACCCCAAGAGGAACACCCCGAAATAAATTTTGTAGGTCTACTGATAGGACCTAGAGGAAATACGTTGAAAAGTAATAATTCTATTTGTATTGTTATGAGGAATTCTTTTTTTAAACTCTTTCATTATTTTAGCAATGGAAAAGGAAACCGGTGCTAAAATTATTATCCGTGGAAAGGGTTCCGTTAAAGAAGGAAAGGTTGGAAGAAAAGATGGACAACCACTTCCCGGGGAAGATGAGCCATTACATGCTTATATCACCGCTACTAATCCTGAATGTGTTAAGAAAGCAGTCGAAAGGGTAAATTAGATTTTTATGGATTGACACCTGGTGTCGAAAATTTTTCTTCTGCTTTTATCGGTACTTCTTTTGCCACTAGCACTGTGGAGGATCTGGCAAGGGTGTGAATTTACACCTAGTGGAAGAGAAGCAGTGTAAAAAACCCCTTTTAGAAGACATGGAAGATCATTTTAGTTCAGGGGGACCTTGAATTTCAAGAAAAATGTCTTTTGACCTTGTTGAGAGGATTGGTAATGAGCAGGGAACTTGATTTTAGTACTTTTGGTACCCTGGAGGTCGTTTTCATTCAAAGAGACCTCAAATTTGAAAAACTGACTAAAATTTTTGAAGTACCAGGATTCTGATGACATCCGAATGTCATTTAACTATGAGGATGATGAGTGACGAATTTAATTCGAATACTTCCATTGTACATCAAATTTTGTTGAGATTATTTAGACATCTGAAGGGTTTTTATGGAGATGGTTTCAACAAATCTCATAAACAGTAGGATAATTGAAGAAAAATGTCCTTTGATCTTCTTACAATGACGGGTAATGACCAAGGAACCAGATTTTGGTACTTTTGGTACACTGGAGGTCGTTTTCATTCAAAGAGACCTCAAATTTGAAAAACTGACTAAAATTTTTGAAGTACCAGGATTCTGATGACATCCGAATGTCGTTTAACTATGAGGATGATGAGTGACGAATTTAATTCGAATACTTCCATTGTACATCAAATTTTGTTGAGATTATTTAGATATCTGAAGGGTTTTTACGGAGATGGTTTCAAAAAATGTCATAAACAGTAGGATAATTGAAGAAAAATGTCCTTTGATCTTCTTACAATGATTGGTAATGACCAAAGAACCAGATTTTACTACTATTTTATATTTTATAGTGTATATTTTCCTTTTGGAGGGGATAACATTGTTAAGTTAATGAAATATCAATCTCGTTACTTTTCTCGTGCACCTCGTATAATAAATTGCAAAAATATGTTTGTTAACAGATCAAAGAAGTCATAAGGCAAGGAGTGGAGGTTCCGGAAAATCAAAACGACCTCAGGAGAATGCAATTAAGGGAATTGGCTCAATTAAATGGTACATTGAGGGAAAATGATGGTATGAGATGTAATAATTGTGGCGCTACTGATCACAAATCTTGGTTGGTGAGTAAATCTTTGTGATAATTAATTAAAAGATCATTTTTTTGAGGTTATATCGTTAAAATTGACTTGAGTATTGAAAGGATGTAATCAAGGTAGAAAAATTCGCTGTGTCGATGAGATTTAGTTGAATGGGGGGGGGCATAAAACTAAAAAAAAACAGGAAAGACTTTAACATTAAAGCTAAAGTCTTGGTGAGAAAAAAGAAGACGAAATTGTGACCCCAGGGAAGAAAATATTCGTCCTATTTTAAATTATGCAACATTGTACGAATGTAACCTAGACTGATATGTTGGAAATCATTAGGATCTGCTAAGAGATACAAAGTATCCCTTATTTTACCCCCCACTAACGTATCGTCTCAAATTACCTTATTTTTGTCCTATATTAATGTGCTACCTACCTTAGTTGAGATTTATTGTACACTGACGTGATCCCAATGGGAACCATCGTCATAGTTAAGTGATTCCAAGCGTCCTTTAGACAATTGATGTTCCATTAACATATCAATTTACTTACTGTTATTTTATATTGATGTGACTCTAATGACCATCAATATTTCAGACGGTTTGTAATTCGAGTTTAATTATTTTCTTCCATAATTATATAGTTGTTTTTTTTTTAGTGTCCGGATAAACCCAACATTACAAACAGCATTGTTTGTTCGAGTTGTGGGGCAGCGGGACACATCGCTCGCGATTGTCGATCGAAACGTCCAGGTCAAGGTGGACCGCCCTTACCCGGAGTAGGAGACAAGGCCAAAATCGACGAAGAATACATGTCGCTGATGGCCGAATTGGGCGAAGCGCCTCAACCGGTTTTCGCCAACAATGGAACTAATCAACAACGTAAACCGCAGACTGGTAAGTTGATTTCCGTATTTAGTTACCGTTAACTAATTTGTTTGATTTCAGGTTTCAACGTATTCGAAAATCAACCGCCGCCGCGTCCTTTAATGCCTCCACCGATACCTTGTCCGCCCATGCCTCTCATTAATGGTAATTTACCACCGTCGGCGTGGCCAGGTCACGCCCCGATGCATTGGCCACCAGCACCACCTCCGCCAACAATTCTACCGCCTCCTCCACCACCGGGCGCGTCTAGCCCTCCTCAAAATTTAATGCCGACGTCGTGGGCGCCATCTCAACCCCCACCGCCGGGAGCTCCTCCACCGTTTACGTCATGGCCGCCGAGTAGTTTCCCTCCACCGCCTCCTCCAGGCATCGACGTTAATTCGCTACTTTCTTCACCGCCTCCGCCGCCGCCACCTTCTTAAACTAAAATATATTTTAAAGAATATTTTGTAATAGTCCAGGAAAATTAAATGAACAGCATTTTTTTGGTAACCGGATGATGGTGTTTGTAATTGAAAATATATCGACACCCCCCTCTTTTTGGTTTTTAATTGTTAATTTTGAAAACGTCATCGTTCAATCTAAAAGTCTTTTTTCGTCGTTTGTAGTAAACCACATCTCGAAATTTTCAGTATTGATGAAATGAACACCGATTGAAATAAATATACAAGGTGGCGCAATGAAGGCACTGCTCTATTGGAAATTTTCCTCGGTACTACTGATGTCATAGTTGCCATTCCATCACGGTTATTTTCCTTGAGCTAGCTAATCGAGGTGATTATTACCATAGACTCTGTGCTAGGAGTATTCCAACAAAATAAAGTCGAGAAGCATCAAATCTGGATTAAAAGGGGCCATGGAATGGGATCACCAGTTTCCAAACATCACAATGCACATTCTGTCACTTTAGGACTATACAGGGATTTTGACGGTTTACAAACTCAGCGATTGGAAATAGGCAACATGAGGGAAAACGATTGGAAAATCTATTGAGCTTTTCCTATTTGTCTCATTTTGGTATTAATTGCCGTAAGACAGCGAGTAGACAAGCATCGATCTTCTCTCTTTTGTCCTACATTCGCTTGTGGTTTGAACGTCGAATCAGCCTCTTCGCAAAATGCGCTCCCAGGGGGTTTGTCTGCGAGTCTGTCAGCTATTTTGGTTCCCACCATTCCATGGTAATTTTATTTTTCTTGTCTAGCTCGTTTAGATTTGTCCAGGAATTCCTAAACTAGTTTGAATTTCATGATATTGGAGCTCAAAGTTTCCTGTTTGCGATGACTTCTATCTAAATCGAACCGGATACATTCTTCATTCTGCTTGGTGGGTTACTCAAGCTTTCAGAGTGTTTGGTTCTGGGCCCCTCTTCCAGTTCCATCCGTTGCTTTAGAACCGTCCGTGTACCATTTGTTGGTATTTCCTGTTTGGTGTTCTACAGCTTAGTATTGAGGTTTCATCAAGTTTGGTCATTTAAGAGAGTTCCAGTACCCTAAGGAAATAATACAGGATTGATATATTTTCAATTAAGGATATAATTTGACGAAATCATTTTTCGATTTTCAATTTCCTGGACTAGAAGAAGGATGTAATAGTTTTTTTTAATATAAAAATTAATTTTATATAAACAAGTGTAGATTAAATGAATATATATTGGATTAGATCTTAAACTGCCTTTTATTTATCCACGCACATATAATATTAAATACACTGTCATACATAAGTTTGCACCTAACTTAGATACAAAATACCAATAAAAAAAATTAAATTACGGCTTCATATATATGTATATTTACCATCGTTACGATTGTAGACTAATATAAAGTGAAAATACATAAAGATGAAATTAAGTAGAAAGGTTTACTTAAAAAAAATGTAAAAATTAAAATACTATTGTATACTTTTTCCACAAATATTCGGTAAAAACTTAAAATTCGAAAATTTTAGCGTCTGTCTCGAGAATCTGATCTTCCTCTCGAATCTCGGCTTCTAGATCTGGATCTGGGGCTTCTGGATCGTCTCGGAGATCTCGACCTTAAAGGAAATACGTACAATGATATATAATAAGAGTAATTGTTACGTTTAAATGGAATGCGAAAGTTTAATTTGAAACACAGTGTATCTTAATGAATTTTCAAAATTGTTATTACTAAAAATTTTTTAATCGATATTGATTCTACTGATTAAATGGAATAAAGCTTTATTTTCAGCCATTTATATCTTCCATGAAACCTAGGGGGCTATTCCAGCCCTTTCCCAAAATATAAACCATACTATGGCACCAGTTTTGAAAAAAACTCTGCTTTTAAACCCTATGGTGTCTTCTTTTTGTACCGGTGAATGTTTTGAATGATTTCATACTAGAGCCTATGGACCTAGTCCAACCCTGTTCCAAAATCTTATAAACCATTCCATTAGGAAACTTTTTTGTCATATCAGACCTTGTTTATGACATTAAGTCGCTAATTTTGACATAAAAACTTTTCTTATTTTTGTACAAGTGAATTTATTAAATGGTTTCATACTGGAGTCTATGGGGCTAGTCCTGACCTGTCCCAAAACCTTATACGAGACTTTTTTGTCATATCGTTTATGAGAATCTGATCGTTAATTTTTAAACAAAAACTTTGGTTCCCACCTCTATAGTTTCTTCTTCTTGTAAAGGTTAATTTGTCAAATAATTTCATACTGGAGTCTATGGGGCTAGTCCAGCCCTTACCTAAAATCTCATAAACCATTCCATATGAGACTTTTCTGTCATATTAGCCCTCATTTAAGTCACTAATTCGAAATATATCACACCACTGTATAATGTTAGTATCTCATATATACCGGGTGACCCAATAAGAATTTCGAGTCTAGATTTTGATCTAACTATTAAAACACCATACCTATTCAATATTTCTTTCACCAATCTTCAATTTTAAATCATAGAACCAATTTGAGGGACACTTTTTATACAAGGTGGTTTAGAATTAAGATATAGTACAACCAAAAATAATGGTATTTCTTTAAATCTAAAACTAGATAATAGGGGAAGTATAACAACCCTCTAAAAGTGTGAATTGAAAACCTTCTAATATCCACCACACCGTTCCGATTACAGAGTTTATTTTTTGGGGGTGAATAAAACACATTATTTACTTTATACACCATCTGATATGGAACGTAAATACTATGATCTTGTTACGTTAATAGATTATCGGATGCGCATAGTGACTTTGGGTTGTTTACAGCATTCTAAAAATCTCCAGGATCCGAAAGATCTAGAATGTGATTTTAATATATAAAACGGAAGCTGTCAGCAGTCATAGTCACAAATGACTATGTAAACAACCCTGTATTCTCATAAGTGATGGGGTGGGTAATTTAGGGGATATTTGATTGTAAAAAATTCTCAATTTACTCCTTTAAAAGGTGGTATCTTCAATATTATCGTTGTATACAAAGAAATACTTTTATTTTTAAATATACTATTCTAGAAATGTAATTCTTCACCACTTCGTATATAAATAATAAAAATTTTATAGGGATTAGAACATTAAAACTTAAGCTATTGTTGTTACATCTTTTTATAAATACCATTTACAAAATAAATATCAATTTCAACGGGTATAAAAAGTAGAATGAGGTAATTAAAAAAAATGCAACAACTTTTTTTTGTATTGTATACTGTCCTTACACATTCGGTAATGTTTTCCTTGATGCTTTGAATTTCAAAGTGTTGGAAACATCACTCGACAAGTGATCTTTCTTATGGGATTAATTTTCTACCGGGTGTTTAACTCACTTGAAGGGGTTGCAATAGACAATTAGGTAGGTCTCGTTGCCTTGTTGTCAGAAATGTACAAACCAATGTCAACGTTGTGGCAAAATCCATTATTTTTATATTAATTTGTTGGAGCTGCAATTTGCTGACATAAAAGTAGGAAAAACAATATGTGTAACTAATAAAATGACATCAATCGGACTTTTAAGTAACCTGGTAGATAAAATTGTGATACAAAAAGCGAAGAGTACTAATTTTTTTCCTACCCGAAACATGAAACATCGATACATTATAGTATGTACCAACATCTATGATGTTCCAGATAGAGAAAACTTGAAATTTCCCTAAATACTACAGTATATTAACTAATTATGACGTCATATGGTGTTAAGTTGGAATTTCTGCAATCATTGGTGATAATTATACTGAACACACTGTATATTACCAGTACACTAATCCAATTATACCATCTGATCCTTGGAACCTTCTATAGCCGGCTCGAAGGACCAGATAGTGTAACTTTCAGTATTATACAGTGTGATCAGTATAAATATACAGTAATATACTTCATAATTAATTTGTTTTTCGTCCTTGTATAATTAAAAAATTCTATATTTTGATTGATGAGTTTTTTTTTTAATTTTATATAAGTGAAAAAATATTTGCTAGAAAATATATTACACTGAGATGAAAGGAGTAACTTTTTTTTTAACTCTTTTAAAATGAATTTCATTATTTGTTGTAGATTACGGGATGTAACTTTTGTAACTAAAAAAAAAAAAGGTTAAATCTGAAAATATTTTTGAAAAAAGCAGAAGTAAATCCAATTTAAATATATATGAAGGTGAATCAAGAGAAAACAGAAACCAAATTTGTTTGCCTATTTAATCAAGCTTTCATTTTTTGTCCTGCAAGTTTATTTATAATAAAAAAAAAACAAAAAATAATCCAAATTTTCCAGAAAATTGATCAAAATGAGTTAAAGACATAACAGATAAACTAATAAATGAATAGAAAGTAATTTGTGGTCAATAGCAGCTATATTAACAAACTGACATCTGAGGCTCCATACATGGACTATAAAAAATTATGACAATCGAGTAGCTTTCGATGCACAAGTTCCCATGTCATCAACTGAAAGCTAGGATAAGAATAAAAAAACTTAATGAAATATGCAAAAATAGTAGACTTTATTTTGGGTATCTGGAACCAAAGAAAATGAATAGTAGAATTGAACTAAAAAAAAAAGGACTCAGGGGCCTAGTGGTTAACAAAAAAACTTCAACGAGGGAAAAACAAACTGGGGGTGCTTTCCTGGGATGGATTGCTCCAAAAAACTTCTTTCAGAACCTTCATAACATTTATATCAAAACAAAAACAAGCTACACACCCTCATCGGCAATGCAATGAGATTAGTTATAGCAGAAACTGAACCGGGTACCTGGGTCTAGAATATCTAGTCATTGTAAGCAATCAAAAACAATGCTTCAAACCTAGTTGGAGCTAGGGCATATACTGGAGATAGCTCTGGGATTAGAAAGCAAGAGTTATTAAGTAACCTCTAAACATGGATTTTATAGGATGTTGAATTTTCATTTCTTAATTCTTCATATAACAAAAAACGTTAATAGAAGAAAAAAATGATTGTTTGAATTAAAAAAGATATTTTTTTCAAGACTTAACCTCAATTGAATTCTTAAAAACTTTCAAACTTTGTTTTTTCTTTCCTGAACTATCCAATTAAATAAACACAACTCATTGTAAGAATCAATTGGGGATTAACATCATTTTTTAGTTACACACAATAAGAAAATTGTTTTCTCTAAAGAACGATTGTAATGAGTCAAATTTGCAGAAATACTTAAATAAACTCGACCTTATCGATAGTAATAATTATATATGTAAAAAAATATATTTATTACATTAGATTCTTGAAATTAGTTTGAAATTTCAAATTATTACCCAATTCAATCGAAAATCTAGAAAAAACGTTATTTACGCAAATACTGAGCAAAAAAAATTATCTTTCCCACTTGTATTTGTGCTGAGAGGTGAAAAAATTAAAGATGCTGTGGTGGTATGTTGTCGGATGTCGACGTCGAGATTAAAGTTGTACACCAGTAGTTGAATTGATATTGAAGAAAAATAATTTTTCATTAGAAGATTGATGACAATCTGTGATCAGCTCCCGAGGATCAAGGTGGATGGATGTTTAGTCGATGTGAGGTGAAGATGTGTAACGGACCGATGGTCCGCGGTTGGAGGAAGGATAACAGCAGTGGGGCTGAAGGCCTGCAATATGAGCGCGAAACCACGTTATAGCTGTTTCATTTGAATCTAGAATTTTCAATTTGCATTTAAATAACCACCTTACTAGTCACTCTATAAGAAATCACTGTAGATATTAAAAGCAAACTTGCAAGGTACTATTTCCATACAAATTGAAAACTTTCAATATAATCATGGACTTGCAAATAATTTCATACACAAAAAATTAGCATACTCTCAAATAAGAATAAATAGATAACTAATTCATGTAATATTTTAAAATTAAAATTTTACATTGTCTTGTTAAATTTACAAGTTTTTATAAATTTATTGGACAATAAACAAATAAGATTATAATAGAGGTTAAAAATATCTCGTGAGGAAGATTTTAGTAAAATATATTATAATATAAACCAAATTGAAGATATTATTTGCAAGTTGTGTAAATTTAACAGATCAAGTAACAAAAATTACTACGTGTGAAGATCCGTACCTGGAATAACGAGAAGGTCCTCTTCTTCCTCCTCCGCCACCTCTTCTAGAACGACCATTAGACATTTCAACTCTTACTCTAGTACCACAGCAACGACTGTTAAAATATAATAAACCTTATATCACCTATACATCTCGTATCAGAAAGGAATTAATACTCATCCAAGAAAAATAATAAAATCGAACTAAAGAAAATTTAATGATATCAACTCACGTTCCATCTAAACCTCGAACTGCGTCTTCTGCATCTCGGGGATCTTCAAATTCCACAAACGCAAAGCCGGGAGGATTCCTGGCAACCCAAACGTTCCTTAATGGACCGTATTTACCAAACGCACTTTCAATTTCATGTTTACTAGCTGATGAACCCAAATTACCGACATAAACCTTACACGAAAGATCCCACTCCCTATACCTTGCCATATTCTTTCTAAAATATATAAGTAAAAATTTATATATTTAGGAAATAGATTTCTAATAGACCAACCTGTTTTTGGATATTTTGTTAAATTTAATAAGTAGGCTTACGAAAAAACAAAACAATTTTTGATATGAGCTACAAAATGACGCTCACAAGCTTGGTAATCAAATATGACTTACAGGACGGTCCGCTAAGCTTCTTTCAAAATGGTGACTTTACATTCCACAGCTTTTTCCTTTATCTCTAAGGTCTACCAACTCAATTTTTAACCAACATACCAACCCTAAACTAGAATGATATATCTAGTTCTATGGTATAATATAGATGGACGAAGTGCATCATCGTAGACGCTAGTGGAATTGATTACGAGGCGATTTGAGTGTTCACATAAATATTAACGAATGGCAAAACAGAAAAAATAAAGCGAAAGTTTATGGGGTCTTTTGATTTAATATGGATACAAAAATAAGTGATGCATTTCTTCCCACCACTATACGATAAATCAGATAACGGGTATAAATATGTATATAAATACAAAATATGACAATTCTACCTAATGCGCATGTGTTGTTTGAGCACGGTTTTTAGATTTAAATTGCATTACAAATGCTAATATTGTTTCTCATATGCGAAATTTATATTCACAAATTCGTAGAAACACAAAGTACGTCCCTATTGTACACCTTACTATAAAAGAGTGCTCTAGTGCAGAACTAAACTTGTCAATCAAGATTTCTTGTTTGTTTTCCGCCATATTTATTTCTTGCTGTTTGTTTAAAGTATAGGGTAAACCCGAAGATACAAAAAAAACCAAGTAGGATCATTTCTTTCAACTAAACTCAGTGTATATATAAATATTATTATTTTAGGTAAACATGTCTTCAGGTGGTGGTGACAATGACGACGGTTTTATCGCAAAGTTGCGTGGTTTACCTTGGTCTGCAACCCAAGATGATATTTTGAGTTTTTTCACAGATTCTTTCGCCAATTGTAAGATTTTGGGTGGAAAATCTGGAATACATATGACAACTTCAAGGGAAGGTAGACCTAGTGGTGAAGCTTTTGTCGAATTTGAAACTGCCGATGATTTAGAAATGGCTTTACAAAAAGATCGCGAACATATTGGTAATAGATACATTGAAGGTAAGTATTGACATTAGACTCATATAATCATCTTATTTATTTTAGTTCAAATTAATAAAAAACGTGATTTTTGTGAAATTTTTAAACTTTAAATGTTCAATATTTACTTATTTTAAATATAGTTGACAACATACATTTTATTGTTTGATATTTTATTATATGCTATAATATTTAGTATAACTTCCAGTTTTAATCAAAAGTTTATTAATTTCATATTAAATAATATTATTAGATTATTTCTATTTGTATCATTACAGTTTTTAAAGTAAATAAAGCAGAAATGGAATGGGTGATAAAAAGGTCAGGACCTACATACGGTTTGAATGAAGATGGATGTGTTAGACTAAGAGGATTACCTTTTGGTTGTTCTAAAGAGGAAATTGCTCAGTTTTTTACAGGTATTGCTTTAATGCTGTATTCTAGGAACTTATCCAACAATAAGGGGAACTTCATCTATAGCAAATATTAAAAATTGGAATGGAACCAACCACTTTCAACTCATTATTTGTTCACATATTTCTTTTGGTAAACATTAAATTTACTTAAAATAATATATGAATAATAAGAGTGAAAGATTTCATCTGTATCGAGATAAAACAAGAACAAACAGTATTTTGTCTATAAAAAAATAAAAAACTCATAATCCCCTTGTTCTGTTAACATCTGATACAGTTTCTATTATTTAGCCCCTTCTGTGTTATACTTTTGACTCTATCAATGCCTCAAAGTTTGGTCTGTTTACAAATTACAATTTTAACAACATTTTTGTTAACTAGGAAAATTTTAATCCTAATTTCCATTACTATTATCAAGAATATTTGTAAACATGGGATAGTTAACCTCTTTGATGTAATGGTAGTATTCGAAAACATTTATTTAAACATGCACAAGAGATTTACATCGCGAGAAACTTACAATGGGTTCATTTGAAGATGAAATTAATCAGCTACTGTGTTAAAATATTAAAATTTAAGTAATCATATCATTAAACCATGAAAAAAAGTTATTCCTTAAACATATTTACATAGAAATTTCATTTCCTTTTCCTATAGGTACATTTTGAAACTTTTGTCTTTTTTATATGTTACTATGAATATTAATTAGTGTTCTACAACTATTTTCTTTACCTAGGTGACATTTTGTATAATTTAACATAAATCTGAGTGTCAGTTATCTCGAATTTAGTTTTAAAGTCTGTTAATTCTATAGGATTGTGATGTATTGCAATTGAATCTCTACCAATTCGTTTTATCATCATTAAATTTGATTTTTTGGTCAACAAATTCACAATTTATACCATTTATAAGAACTTTCGTAAACTTCAAACTCTCCCTTTGTGGAACCTTCATTGACATTAGATACTGTACTGTACTGGAACAATATTTAACACTCTCTTTGCGCCTTCCATAGGTTGTAAACAATGTGGTTGCATGTTTTTTTATTATTATTTCTATTGGAATTTCACATAAATAAATATGTTTAAGGAGTTAACTTAACCCTTACATTAACCTCTAACAAATGAAGATTCAACAGTAGCGAACACGATTAAATTGTATTCTCTTTGGTATATTGAATAATGTTTACATTCCCAATTCTTCCAACGATTTACAACATCGTTTTATTTATTTTTCTTATTAAATTTGAGAAAAAATATATAAAGTACATTATGAACCTTGAATCACATGTTGGAAAGTTACCCGTTAATTAAAATTTGACGTTAAATAGAAACATAATAATTAGAATTTCAATTACTGTATTAAAATCTTGTCTAAAAGGAGGATTCATTATAGTGTTTCATGCAATCCCTTGAGACTATCTAATCAGTTTCTGTGTGTAGATCCTCATTAGAGTGCACAGCTGATGTTATCTATTCTCAGAACGGTTTTGGTCAGATGAAACGAATTTGAATTTACATTTTTCAAATTTTCTGCTTTCTCGTTTGCTGGTACCCAGATTAGGAGAACTTGATTATTTGTGAGTTGATCACTCTTATGACTGCTTGGTCTTGTCATGGTTGGTTAGCAGGTCCCTGTAATGCAAATAAAGATGTTACTGTATTTTTAAATTTTTTTGTATTACACCTTTCCGTGTAAGCCACCAATTGCTACATAAGTTCCTCTTTTCTGCCTATGATGTTAGGTTCTTTTATATTTTGGTTTTAAGTTTTGAGTTATAGTTATAGTTGTCATTTTTTTGTTATTGTAACGTTTTTCTTTCTCCTTTTTTAGTCTTGAAATTTATGCTTCTTCATTTGTTATTTATTTTTCGAAATAATTTTTTCTAACAAACAGAATAAACCAATCAGTTTGCAATTTTGACAGGTCAATAATTGTTTATATTTGAAATTTTATGTTTAATGAGTATCTATTCACTAAATAAATAATAATTGTTGTTAATATTTTGCAGTAAATAATTAATTATTTATTTTTTTTTTCAATATAAATGTCTTGATTAAAAAAAAAATTGAGAATTGGGGGATTTATTTCACATATACTTTGAGAACAATAATTTTCCATTTTGTGACAAGGTTTCATAAAAATATAAATAAAATTTTAACTTTTACACGTTCAAGATAATGAACAGTTGGCGTTTAAGGGTGTTAACAAGTTTTGGGTTGTTTTTGGGTAGGGTTGGAGATTGTACCCAACGGAATAACTCTTCTGACTGACTACTCGGGGCGAAGTTCTGGGGAGGCGTATGTTCAGTTTGTTAACAGAGAAGTTGCAGAGAAAGCTCTGCAGAAACATCGAGAAACAATTGGACACAGGTGGGGTATGGGTATGGATAGGGAGGTCCTCCTTTTTTATATACATATATATATATATAATTCTATTCTGAAAAAGTATTACCAAATTAAAATTTAAACGTTAAATCCATTGAAATTGCTATCGTTATCTTGTGTGAACATTACTTTTGACGTAGGAAGTTTTTAAAACAATATTGCTATGGCTATTTGTTGAATTGAAATTGTTTCTTACAAATAGATCCAGCTCAAACCGTACTTCGTATAGAATTAATCAAAACTCTAAGTATTTTATCGATTAGGGTAGTTTTCATACGAGATGGATAGTAATTAGCTTCATTAATCTAAAAGTAAAACGTAACAATTTGGTTTTACTTAATGGTTACTTACTCAGGTTAACAGCGTTAAAAATTATTTATATAAAGTGAAACTGATGTAAAAACCGCAAGCTTTTTATGCCCAAAACTGTGTTTTAAGGGTTTTTCCTTTTGTTTGTTTCTTTTTGCTAAACTGAAACGAAAATATGACAATGAAATTTGAACTAGTACACAACAACAACAAATTATTTTACGATATAAAATATTTTCATTCCGCTGTGTAAAATATTTCATATCGAAAAAGTAACCATTTCGGTAGTATAGCTTTTATAGTATGCATATATGGTATATTTACAATAAATTAATGAGTGGCATATTTAAAATCCATAGATAACAATATTTACTTTATAATTTACTTTACTTTACTTTCACAGTTATATAATATACCGAAGAGCCCTAAAATCTTCTAAAACTGTTCCGAAGAACTTACAAGGACTACATATGGTCTCCAATACCCAATTAGTCTCAAAGGTGGCTCAAAACTGAATTAAATATCATCCTCACACTTATAGAATATTCTAAAATCTTCTGGAACTGTTCTACAGGACTTACAATGGTCTCCAATGCCCAATTAACATCAAATGTGGTTGAAGACTGAATTAAAAGATACGAAAGGTCATTTAACAGTACTAGAATAGTCTGAGGAGTCCTTATTTATTCTAAAATCTTCTAGAACTGTTCTATAGAACTTACAAGTGCCTCATATTGTCTCCGATATCTAATTTATTTCAAATGTGGTTGAAAACTAAATTGAAAATTACAAAATTGAACCAAAATATTATGTTACTCATTCGATTTTATTGTGAATTACCTTTTTGCATTCACATTATTGGTAGTCACCAATTATTTATACAAAAATTTCTGTAGGTACATAGAAATATTCCGTAGCAGTTTATCCGAAGTGGATAGTGTAGTTAACTATCAAGGCAACTCGATGGGACCTCCGGGAAGGCGCATGGGACCAGGTTCCGGAATGTATAGCTCTCGACCGAGTCCCTACGACAGAGATCCACGCTACGGTGGCGGTGGTACTCGACTAGGAGGAGCACGCGGTGCTCGAAGCTACAAAGGTGTGTAATTTAATTTAAAAACACCCCCAAAAAAGATTTTCCTTTATTTTTTATTCAGATTACAGCAGTTATGATCGTCCATCACCTTGGGGAAGCAATCAACGAAATGGTAATAATATGGGTTCGAGGAATTGGGATTCGTGGGGTGGTGGAGGCGGTAGTAGCGGTATGCACTGCGTACATATGAGAGGATTGCCATTTAAAGCCACTGAAAATGATATAGCAGATGTAAGTGGATGAAACATTCAATATGATCATGCATTTTACCCCATTTGTATTTTTTTTAATACTAATTAGAACTATTATTCAAAATCTTGTCTCTATTGTTCTCTAATTCTCTAAAATGTCTTGCAGACTTGTTTCTAGTGTTGTTAAACCACATTTTAGAAACTATTCTGGTGGCAACGAAAGATCCATCGAAATGGATCTGGACAGAAAGACCAGAAATGTGTCATATCGATTCATTTTAATAACCAAGCAGCTATCAGAGCTCTGAGCTCTTATTTTATTGAATGGAAGATGAATTAAAGGCCTTTTATTGACCTGAGGCTCTCAGTAGCTCAAGAAAATGCACTTCTAAGAAAAAGTTTTAGATCTATGTTCAATAAAAATTAATTTTCCTCAATTAGAACTGTGATCTGTTTTTTTTTATTTCATTTTTTATACTTATCTTAAATTTCCCCATCTAGACAGATCTATTTTTCAAAATCTTGTCTCTATTGTTCTCTAATTCTCTTAAATGTCTTGCAGACTTGTTTCTAGTATTGTTAAACCACATTTTAGAAACTATTCTGGTGGTAACGAAAGGTCCATCGAAATGGATTTGGAAAGAAAGACCAGAAATGTGAAATATCGATTCATTTTAATAACCAAGCAGCTATCAGAGCTCTGAGCTCTTATTTTATTGAATCGAAGATTAATTAAGGTATCGAAGAGGCCTTTTATTGACCTAAGCTTAAGAAAATAATCTTCTAATAAAGATTTTTAGATGGCAACTACTGTATGTTCAATAAAAATCAATTTTCCTCAATTAGAACCGTGATTTAATTTTTTTTTGTAACGGATAGAATTTAAAAGATCATTTCAATTTCAGTTCTTCAAACCGGTAATGCCTGTGAATATCCGTTTGATACAAGACTCAAGTGGACGCGCTTCGGGTGAGGCAGATGTGGAATTCGATTCTCATGAAGATGCAGTTAGAGCGATGAGCAAAGATAAAGGACACATGCAACATCGATATATCGAATTGTTTCTCAATTCTGCTGGAGGTCAAAGCAACGGTGGGTTCGGTTACGGGATGAGCAGTAATAGTAGGCTATACAGAAAAATATAACACTCGTAAAATCTAAATTAATTTAATTGAAAGCCAGTGAAATATGTAAAATTTGCCATGAGACATAACAATCTTATATGTTGCTCAATGTAGAGGTGATTTGTTGAACGGTATTGAGTTGACAAGCTTGTTTGTGGCAAAGTACTTAATGTAGTGAAAGTGCTATGAAAAAAATGTTTGTTTTACGAAAAAAAATCGTTGAAACTAATCTCATTTGCTGCAATGAACTAAATGTATAAGATACTCGTTTGTCGGAAGATATTTTACTGGCTGGAGCCAATTGTTTTTCACTCGATTTCATTGAATTCGGTAATTTTTTCTAATTACTATTATATTGTCATTGTCCAATAGATAATATATGAAATTATGATTTCGTGTTTTTATTCCAATTTCACATTACAAACGAAAATTCAACTACAACTTGGATTTTTCAATAAAATAAAAATTGTACATTTGAACTACTATGACAATTTACCCCGTGCATTGTTGAACCTATACTAAGCAATATATTTTAGATGGTTTGCCTTCCAAGAAGTAGCAAGACGAATTTTCTTTTTTTTTTTTTTTTATTTTTATCAGGACCTTAGTTTGAACCTCGACCTACTCTGTAACAGATATACACTATAATTACCATATTTGATGTACAAATTACCTCGTATATATTGTATTTGATTGATTGATTGATTTAAAATTGTACATTTGAACTACTTCACTTTAATATAACACATATAGAAATTAACCGATATTGAATCGATTTAAAATGGTACAATTTAACCACTGCCATCAATATACCCCTTATTTTGTTGACACCATCGGTTTTTTGACTAATATCAAATCGATTATTTGAATTTCTTATACCATGACCGGAATTTGATATCTGAACTTCTACAGGTTCGAATGACTATTTGAGAGGGCTATAAGCAATATATTGTTTGCCTTCAGACAGACAGTACATTTGAACTACTTCGCTTGAAGAAAACAAATTTCGTAGAAATTATCAGATATTTGATTGATTTGAAATTGTACGTTTGAACTACTGTATTCAATTGAAAATATCGGTTTTTTTGAGTAACTACAAATGGATTATTCGAATTTCTTTATTATACCATAACCTCATTCGATGTGTGGATTCTACATGTGTTGTGCTCTCCCTAGAAGGGACCTGATTTGAATAACTATATGAGAGGCTATAAGTAGTTGATGATATGCCTTCCGACCAGTGCCACAATCTTGGTTTCAATATAGTACATTTGAACTACATCATTTAAATAAAACAAATGTAATTATAAGATATTTGATCATTTAAAAAGGTACAATTGAACTACTCCGCTCAAATTATCCGCATATTGAAAATATCTTGAATGTGATTGATTGAAAACGGTATGTTTGAACTACTTCATTTTAAATTAACCAACATATAATTAAAAGCATTGGATTTTTAGTGATTTCAATATGGTACATTTAAACTATTGTTCTTTAAAACATGATTTGCATCATTATAAACTAAATGTATTTTTTCTTGGATTTGGACTGTTATGGGACCTTCGAATTTCAACCCTTTGGGATAATCCAATGACCCAATAAGTTTTCAAAGTAATTTATTGAAATACGAATACAAAAATCGAACATAACAAATATATCTTAACAAAACCCATAAAAAAAAACAAAATAAACGATCACGCTTTGGATTTATCGAATACGATATCATAAACTTCATCGAAAGTTGCAACAAAATGCACTTCTAATCCTTCCGTTATAAATGATGGTAAATCATTGAAGTCCTTCTTGTTTTCTTCGGGTAAAATGATACATTTCACTCCAGACCTTTTAGCCTAAAAAAAAACCATTTTTTTTTCACTTTTAAATTCTTTTAGGTAAAATTAGGTACTTACAGCTATAGTTTTCTCTTTTATTCCACCGACTGGTAAAACTTTCCCCATTAATGATATTTCCCCGGTCATGGCGACGTCTTGTCGAATGGACTCTCCTTTAGCCAACGATAATAGAGCCGTTACTATAGTACATCCAGCACTAGGACCATCTTTTGGGGTAGCTCCTTCTGGTACATGTAAATGCAGGTGACTGAAAATAATAAATAAGCACAATAATCAAGAAAATGTATTGAGCCTCATCTAACCCCCCAAATACACTCAAATGATTTATTTCGGGAACTCATTAATCAGATAGTAAATGCACCATAGCTAAAAATGGTTAATTATAACGATTCTTACTTTTTCTGCAAAAATGTGTTGGTGGGATCGTGTTTCAACATGAAATTCCTAGCTACCGTCATAGCTATTTTAGCAGATTCTTTCATAACTTCACCCAGATGTCCGGTTAATTCGAGAGTACCTTCAATTTCTTTTTCAGTCGGTGATTTCCTAGTCGTAGTTTCTATATATAAAGTAGAACCCCCTAAAAAACATTAAACTATCTGAAATAGTTGACAAAACAGTGATTTACTGACAAAACTAACCCCGTATATTGTTTAAAGCATTGATTTCTTGGTAAAATAAAAATGATACATTTGAACTACTCTACCTAAACTATTTGAAATAATCCTTGTATTGTTTGAAACATCGATTTTTTGATGAATTAAAATAGTACATTTGAACTACTGTACTTGAAATATCCTATTAAGTAAATTTTTTATCAATATTATTTAATTTCATACCCATAGCGGTCCACGCTAAACCCATTACAACTCCTGGAGGAGTAACAGGATACATCCGGTCATGAGTAAATACAGGTTTTCCTACAAATTCTTGTAGATTTGATTTATTGACGTTAACGAATGACGAATCGTCTTTTACCACTTTGTAAGCCACTTTTCTAACTACCTAAAATTGTTATAATCCCATTATTTTTATTTTATCAATCTCTCGATTACCTCATTACCTTTTCTATGTGTTTCTGTAAATTTCTAACAC
Source organism: Diorhabda sublineata (assembly GCF_026230105.1). NCBI lineage: Eukaryota > Metazoa > Arthropoda > Insecta > Coleoptera > Chrysomelidae > Diorhabda > Diorhabda sublineata. Next base: position 18,936,103 of record NC_079483.1, read on the forward strand.
CGCTTTCTCTACAATAACTCTTGATAAGAGTATTCAAAGCTTCATCTTCGACTTTGATAATATCATCTTTAAGACCGCTGTCTCTCATAGCTTGCGGTAACAAATATTGTTTAGCTATAGCTAATTTTTCTTCGGCAACATAACCGGACATGTCAATCATTTCCATACGGTCCCTCAAAGGTTCCGGAATAGTTTCAACAACGTTCGCTGTACAAATAAATAGAACTTTGGATAGATCTACCGGTACATCTAAATAATGATCTAAGAAATTAGAATTTTGTTCCGGATCGAGAAGTTCTAATAGGGCCGAGCTCGGATCACCGGAATAACCTCTAAAATAAATTATTAATTGTTTATATTCGTTAAAATTGTTAATAGAACTTACTTTCCAATTTTATCAACCTCATCGATGAGAACCAAAGGATTTTCAGTCCTGGTTTTTTTCAGGCATTGTATAACTTTTCCTGGCATAGCTCCTACATAAGTCCTTCTGTGTCCTTTAATTTCCGCTACGTCAGTCATACCTCCTACAGAAAATCGAAAATATTCTCTATTTAAAGCTCGCGCTATCGATCGTGCTGGAAAACAAATAAAATTAATTAAATACTTCATGTTATAATATAAATTATTTATTTATACCGATACTAGTTTTTCCTACGCCTGGTGGACCATGGAAACATAATATTTTTCCTTGTGTACTGCCTTTTAGTTGGCTCACTGCAATAAATTCCAGTATACGCCTCTTTATATCATCCATTCCATAATGATCTTGATCTAAAATCTCGGAAGCCCTAAGTAAATTCAAATTTTCTTCACTTTGAACTCCCCATGGTAGAGATGTTAACCAGTCTAAATAATTTCTAGTTACACTAAAAAGTATAAGTACACAATAAATCTAAAAGGTTCATTTGAACTACTGCTTTTAGGATACAAACCAAACAGTTACACTGAGAAAAGTATACATACATAATGTGAAAGGTACATTTGAACTACTGCTTTAATGGAACGAATCGAACAAGTTAAAAAAACTATATGATCTGTTTAGTCTTTTGAGCTCGATATGAAAGGTTAGAAGGGGTATATAGTGTAATTGTGAGTGATGGTAGTAAATAGTGTGTTCAATAATACTTAATACTCACTTAAATTCAGAACTATGACTTTCTAAAAAATTCAATTTATTCAATTCTTCGTCAATGACTGCCGAAACGGCTTGAGGTAGTATTTTATCTTTTATTCTTTCTCTGAATTTTTCCCCAATGGCATCTTTGTCTTCTTTTTCCAGCCCCAATTCTTTTTTAATAACCTATAGTGAAATAATTGTTTTATCAATTTTTTTAATAAAATTTATTTGTTACCTTCAACTGTTCCTGTAAAATATATTTCCTATGATGTTGTTTAACTTTTTCTTCCACTTCCCTACCTATTTTTTGTTGCAATTTAGATAATTCATATTCTTTTTTCAATAACGATAAAGAAAGCATCAACCTTTTTGGAATCTTGAAGATTAAAAAAAAAACAAAAAATATAAATTAAATATATTTTTATTTATATACTGACTTACGTCCATTTCTTCAAGGACCTCTTGTAGTTCCTTACTTTCAGCCGCAGTTAAAGCTGCACCTAAATCACTCAAATATACAGGGTTATCCACAACTCGTTGTCCTTGATGCATCATTTGTTGTAAACTGTCCCTATACAGTGGATTTAAACTAATAATATCTCTTATAGTTTTGATAACTTCTTGTGTTAGAGCTTTAACTTCTTCTGTTTGACGGAATTTATTGTGAACAACATTTTCAACTTCTGCCATTAGGAAACCTTCAGGTAGAGCTTTAACTTTACTGCGATCTACTTTGCTATCTTTTCCTTCATCAGTACCACGAGTATCTGTTGCTGCTTTTATCACCCTGTTATTGCGAATCTTTCTTCTTCTCTTCTCATTTTCAGCTTCGTCTAAAACAAAAAGTTATTCACATAATTAGTAACAAATGAAATAAATTAAGAATTTTATATGAAAATTTACCTTTAAGCTCGTCAATATTCTCCAATATCTGACCAGTTATCTTAATACGTCTATGAGCCATGACAACTAGCCGTAGACGGTCACCTAAATCTTGCATCTCATGAATTTGAGCAAATACTCCAACGTTATAAACATCGTTTATATTATTAACGACTTCGGCTTCATTATCTTCTGCTTTTTTAAGGAAAATACCACAGTACGGCTGATTTAATTTGACTTTTCTTCTAATAAGTTGAATTAATTGTGGATTTGTTAACTCAATGAGTTTTATAAACCTTGGAAAAACTATAAAAAAAATATATAATAATAATAAATCGCCTTTATTGGTCTGATATTTATACAAAATACAATTTACATTGTAAGTCTAGAAAATATCTTTTTGATTTTTGAATGTCATTTGATACAGAATCAAAAGATGCACAACTGATACAAAAATCTTTAAATCGATCTGTTTATAAATTTTCAAAGAAAAATATATGTATCGTGATTAATAGATTTTTATGACTCACTTGTACATTATGTATTTTTTATTAAAAAACAAGTGTTTTCCTCAAATGAACAGATGTCGATGTTTTAACACTTTCTTAAGACACAGGTAAAATTAAACAATACCATCTTGAAATTAAGAAAAACCTCTTTATATACAAGAGTTTCATCTTAGCTTAGCTTTACTGCAAAAGTATCTTTAAATGTTCTTTAAGCCTCAAATCCAATTCTAGAATTAGTCCTAAATTCTTAGCAAATTATTTGAATCCTAACTATATTATGTATTGAGGAAAATGATCTTAAATATATTTTTCCATTAAAAAATTTCCTGTAGAAGACTTACCTATATTTTTGTTGATGGCTATAACGGGTACGTGTGGCCATACTTCTGGAACGGCTACAGTTGCTGGAAGTTGTGGAGTGAAGTTTTCCTCTGAAGTTGGAGGTCCGTCATCAGTACCATCGGGAGTTTTACTCGAAAAATACTTAAACGCTACTGTTCCTCTACAGTTTAAAATTGCTCTTTCGAATAATCTCGATTTAACTGTATCTACTTGTAATCTTTTTAGTGTTATATTGTTTGAGGTTAAGACATTACCTTGTCCAATTTTGTAACTACTTCTACGTACAGTACATCCTGGCAGTTTAAATGTATTTGTAACTCTTGTTAATTTAACTAAATTCATATCTTTTATGATCAAAACAAATCCATAAAAAACATACAAAATAACAGGAACTTTTCAAATTTGAAAATTCTCTTCTTAATATGTCAAAAATTAGCAATTCAGTTCTGTCAGTATGATTGTCATAAATCAATTACATCAAAAGTATAAATTTTCACACACTGGTGTAAATGCTTCAACGCGTTAAATAGCTATTTGTGAAAAATCTCGAATGTATCCACATTCTGAACTAGTTCGTAACTAATTCAGAATCACCTTATATTTGATTACGAACCAGTTCAGGATTTTACCGCAAATGAATCCAAAACCTTAGAAAAAGTTCACCTATCATTCGTCTTCTTCTCACTAGTTTTTAATCTAATTTTGTTCCTTAAACTTTCATAACGTAAGAATGGACTTTTGACAACCGAAAACAGATTTATACGTTCACAGAATTTATTCGGAAATGGTTCAGATTAACCATCGCGAACAAAGCTATTAATAATATATGAGACCACAGAGCATACCACACTTAGGGTATGTTCTGAGAATGAGGCTAGTGTCTGTACTAGTTCGGATTCGAGCCGACGAACAAAGCTAATTTTGTTATTGTCGGCAGGTCAATAATAGATAATATGTTTTTGATAATACGTTCTACTTAATTGTGTTTAAATCCTGTTAAAATATTAAATATATGTTATTAGTTATTGTATAAAATAAAAGGATCAGTGGTAATGACATCTAGTATTAATCCTGAAGTTTATAAAAAATTAAAAAATGCCAGGAAGGTATTAACCAGAGATGATTCTCAAGTCGAGGTTTGTATTTAATTTAAAACAAATCAAACCAATAATATAATATCGCTTTGAACTAAATCGGTATTATACCTAGAACTGAGTGAATATATAATAGTCTAGATGTAATTTCTGGATCATAATTTAGGTAAGTTTTTTAATTATTATAGATAGAAGTAAGGGAGGATGAGGAGCAGGCTGTAAAACTTCAAGAAATTATCGATATACTAGTTGCAGCAGGTTATTTTCGAGCTAGAATAAAAGGTCTTTCCGCATTTGATAAAGTAGTAGGTGGTATGGTATGGTGTATCGAATCTTGTAATGTCGATTTAGATGTTGATTTATTATTTAGGGAAAACTTGAGTATAGGAGAAAAAATGTAAGTTATATATGAAAAATATTCAACAAATATTACAAATATACTATTTTTAGTTCTTTAACAGAAAAAATAGTTGCAGTACTACCAAAAATTAAGTGTCCTCTCACAGTAGAACCTCATCAAATTCAAGGTTTAGATTTCATCCATATTTTCCCTGTTATTCAAGTAATTATCATCGATTTGTTTATTCTCGATTTTATATGATGATATTTTGTAGTGGTTAGTAAAAAGGTCTTTAGAATGTAGACAAGATGTAGCCGCTTTTGTAAGAAAGTGCGCTATAGATCAGTTTGATAAAAAATTCGATATACAAGACGAAATTAAACAAAAAAAACGGAATTTATTGAATAATATTCGTTTATTAGAGGAAGTATATCGACCACATCGATACTACAGAAAAAAGAATGTAGGACCAAGCGAAACCGTATCTCAATTACAGATAACTTTATTAGAATATGGTCACAGCGATGGTAATTTGGATGATTATTCATTGTTTACCACCAAAGAAAAGGAAAACATTGACGAACAAGTAAATTAATAATTTTTTTAAAGTAAAGTTTTCTGGAAGTTTTTGAAAATTGATAATTTTGGTGTATGAGCATTGCAAAAAGTAATTCAATAGTCCTAATCCGTTTGCAATTCAATAACCTGAAATTAGTGCATTCTTCTCGCTTCGATGTTCTTGATGGACCAGGTGTTACCAATTCATTGTAGGGCCCCAATAGGACCTTTGAAGTCCTACTGGACCTCCCACCATTAGATCTAGTGGTACTGAAACACAAGGACTCCAGGTGGGAAAGTTCAAATTCGGAAAGAAAGCATGAAAATCTATAAAATTACTAATTTTCAAAATTCCCGGAAAACTTTCAGGGGAAAACTACCAAACGATTGTATTGAATGTTGAAAAAATTTTATTTATTACAGAAAATTTCCGATGTAGATGAAGTTAGGTTGAATAAGCATTACATTTCTCTACAAACCGAATTAAAGGTGATAAAAATTAATTTTTTTATTATCATTTAGTTCCTTAAGGTGTATTTTAGGATGTAGGGGTACAATCAAGAGATCGATTACTAATAACTTCGATGGAGGATAAAAAACAAATATTCATGGATAAATACAGTGAACTTATGAAAAATCAATCGTCTTTAGATGGAGATATCGCAAGGACGATGGAACAATTGGAAGGAATTAGGAATAAAATTCAGGAAGCAGCTGAAAAATTACAGAATTTGTCACCGGAGCACGTAGACACTTCCAAGTTAGTAACCTCAATTTTTTACTTAATTAAATTTCAATTACAGATTTATTTCTCACTATTTGCATATTTAGTGTTTTTTTTACAGTGTTGTAATTTTATAGTGCTGCACTTCCCTCTTTTGACTCTAAAAAATTGAATAATCATCCCATATAAATGAATTTTTTTACAAATCTTTGTTTTCATGGTGGATTTATAGAAAAAAAATGTGTTTACGACTTTAAATGTTACCATAAACACCCTTTTTCAAATATAATTATTAATAATTTTTTTGCAAAGCATGAAGTTTTAAATATTTTTTTGTTAATCGTGAATTAGAATGAAGTCTTTGCCAGCTAGATTATGAATTAAACACCAAAGTGTCCTAACTCTAATATATTGTACCACCAATACTTAATCCTGTACCAAACTAGAATTTGAAATTAGCATTTATCGATTCTATGTTTTCAAGATTCCAGTTTTTTGTTGTTTCTCTTCGTTTTAATCTTCAAATCTCCCGTTTTTCTACAATTTATAACCGATAGAAGAAATAACTTTTTCGTTCGACTGATGTTTCGTTGATTTTTATTCTCGCAGTAGTATCAATCTCATATGTCAATGTCAAAGTCATAATAACTGTCACTATCATAGATAAATATTAATCTTTATATATTTCAATTATAATATTATCGTACATTAAAAAACTTTAATAAATAATTATTAAATTCATAGTTTGGTTTCCTTATTTGATTGATTGAAATATCACTTTATAATACGAAATCTTTGGAACTGTATTGTTAACTAGTTAATAGGTAACCACAATTGAAAAAAAAGAAGAAAGTGTCAAATTGATATTCTGAGAGGAAAAGAAGATTTTTAACGATTTGAATATAAATATTTGAATTGTTTTTTATGATTAATTGTGTTGATTTTAGTTCCCTTGTGATAGATAATTAGTTCCAAAATATAAATGTTTCGACCTATTTCGGCCTTTATCAAAATATGACTTGACAATTTGTATGATTGTATTTATTAATTTTGTTACTTGTTTTTACAAACTAATTTACTATCAAAATGATTTATCAAGAAAAACGTGTAAGAAGTAAAAAATTGTGAGAATAATCGGCAGAGTGTCAGTTTCTATGATTATTTCAGGGTAAAAGAAATAGAAGATCTGATCATTTTAAATGATGACTTAAAATCGCAGGAAAGTCAATTTAAGGAACATTGCAAAAAGGAATTGGCGAATTTAAATAAACTAATACAGTAAGAATAGTTGTTCTTAGGGAATTACAATATAATATATACACTTTCTTTTGTAACTTTAGGGAAGCTAAAAATACAAAAAACAGTGATTTGATCGAAAATACTGTAGATTTAACAAAAGATATAGATGATGCTACAGAAAGAGTTCGTGTATTGAGAATAAAACTGGCCAAAGTGAACAGGGAGGTTGCTATGTTACAGAGACAAATTGATGACGTTCCTAAAAGGGCCGAACTGGCTCAATATCAAAAAAGATTCGTTGAACTATATAATCAAGGTAAACTTCACTATATAAAGAGTTTTTTTGTGTGTGTTTTAATTAGTTTTGGACGAAATTGTTTGATTTTCAGTGGCGGTGAAACATAAGGAAACGAAACAGTACTACACACTCTACAACACTTTGGAAGATACTAGAGTTTACATGAAAAAAGAGCTTTCGTTACTAAATTCGATATCGGAAAGTTATCCTGAAGCCATGATGTCGGCGAAAGGAAAAGCCGAGTTTTTAGATCAGTTTCAGAATATCGTTGAAAACGTACGTCAAACAAAGTTGAAATCAGAACAGAAACTTAATAGAGAAAAACAGACAAGAGATCAGTTGAGTGCTATGTTACAGGGTTTAGTCGAACTTCAAAGAAAATACGTTACTGCCATTAAACAGCTCGATTTGGAATGTAGAAAACATGAAACGTTGATCAAAACTCAAAGTTGAATTGTGATTTTATCATAAGTTTCCATCGAATGAAAATTTGTTAATAAAAATTTTCTAAAACAAATATCTTGTTATTTATTCCCTTCTATTAATTACTAAAATAAAAAACGGCAATAAAAAATTACATAAAAGTCTTTATTTGGAAATATTAACAAAAATGAATAAGAGGGTTGTTGAGAAAGTAACAGACCTCATTTGACAGTATGCGGAATTAAAGTCTCCATCTTGACGTCAGAGTGCTCCTAAGTCAGTACGTGATCAATTGATATCATTATTATGTTTAGATCGATGGTTATTGATATTATACAATGATTAAGCAGTGTTAAATAAACATTTTCCTTATAATATGCTCTATTGAAAACAATAAATGCTATTTGAGAATATTAACAAAAATGAATACTTTGTCAAAATACGTGGGTTATTCAGATAGTAACAGACGTTTTTATCTCTGTGACAGTAGGCGGAGCTAAAGTCGCCATCTTGACGTTAAAAAGTTGCTTTTATCCTGAGAGGAAGCGAAATTTGCAACGGCCATTATAACGTCAGAGTGCTCCTAAGTCAATAAAATAAATAATAGCTCTGTTAGCGTGAGAATGTGATTAAGTTTTTGTTGATGAAACTTTAGAGGAAAAGCTTTTTCGTTATTTTCAATAATGTAAGTCGTGATTGAACTCGCGGGTGGTAGATTTCTACAGAAACAGTGAAAATTATACTCGATTATAATAAATAACCGTAGATCAGTTTTCTTGTCATTTTACTTGGAAACCAAAGGGATGTGTGGCCTTAAAGTAAGTTAAACGAATTACATATTTTATTGAAGTTGTGTTATCTGATTATTTTCAAACAAAGAAATTTCTAGAAAAAGTTTCAACACAGAGCTTTTATGAGATACGATCATAATAAAACCCTTTGAAAGAGCTTTTGTGTAGAATATAAATCACAAAATCTATACTAAATAATAAAGGATTTGAATATAACAAAGCAAATTCTTTTATTGCTAGAATCAAGTAATAATGAGTAAAAATTGTGTTGCAAACGTAACCCAACTTTTCGTATTAGTAGCAAGTCGAATCTTTTTACTTCTACATTGTTGTCAGTTCTCATACACAGAAAGTCTTGATTAGTTTTGTTTTTGATAACTCGTTTACAATGACTATAATTCGTGAATATCGGCAAAAAAGATCGCGAAATAGAAAAAATATATTTCTAGATCAAGCCAGATTATTTTGCGAAAATTCCACTTTACATGGCGTTAAATATGTCGCAGAAAGCGATAGAAGTTACGCAGAGAGGTACTTTTCGCATTATTCAGTTTCTTATTTGTAGAAACTGAGTTGTATTATCAATTCCAGGTTTATGTGGGTTATATGGATAACTGCTGGATTGGTTACTACTATTATAATTATTGTTAATCTATGGGAGAAATTCCAAACGAATCCAACAATAACTGGATTAGATACAGATTTTCACAATTGGGATGTCGCCTTTCCCGCTATTACGATTTGTCAAAATAACCCAGCAAACGACGAAAGGATAAATGATATTATTAATATCAATCAGAACAGGTTTTTAATACGATTCTGTTACAAATTAATTTTCTCTCACTTTTTTATTACTAAATAAGGTGAAATTTCGTGCACACGATTACAATACTAAATTGACCTTGACACCGTGACCTAAAATCGTTTTACGAGGGTAAAAAGAAAAGCGTAATTTTGTACTATGCATATTATATGTTTACAGCATTAAAAATACCTAAATTGTTAACATATATCGAAGTATTTTTGAATTTTTTTTTCAAATATATGTTAATGAATGTACTAAATACAAATAGTATAATTTTGGTATCTTCCAGTTCAGATCAGAAAGATTTTTATACAAAGCTGGCAAAGTTATCCCTATACAATTGGAAATATTTCACAGAGCTCTATCCCACGCAAAATTTTGTTGATAATGACACAAATATGAGACAACTTGCCTACAATGTGAGTAAATTTAATATATAGTGTGACAACAATGCAATTTGCACTTTCAACTGTTAACCTAAATGGCCGATTGTAGGAAACTGTAAATTTACTTCGAAGTATAGAGATGGGAGTGTAAGTGTGAAAATAACTGTTTTTATAACCAATTTTTTCAGATTTCTAACAAATGTGAAGATATATTTGATACTTGCCATTGGAAATCAACCACGTATAATTGTTGCGATATATTTTATCCGGTTTTTACGGAAAATGGTTTTTGTTACACATTCAACTCGAAACATTACGATAGAAATCTCGTAACGTAATTTTTTTTGAGTTATTGCATGAAATTACTTATAAAAACGTATCAAATATATATTTTCGTCAGCTTGTATCTATTTTATTTCAGGTCTGAAAACAGAACATTTATCAAACGTTACATTCAACAAACAGATTTAAACTGGTCGATAAGATTCACAGTTAAATCTTTGCAATCGTTTTTTTCTGTAAGTTTTCTTATTTAACCCATTTATTAAATGTATTAACCCGAAATTGAATCATGGATTCCATATTGAAATAATAAATACACGTCATTCTATATCATATTTCATAACTAGTTTTGAATGTCCCCCTGTAACATGTACTTCAATACTGTTTACCACGATATCTAACGAAGATGAACGACGAATATGAGTGTGTGCGAGGGAGAAAGAGAGAAATATTTTGATGGTTATATAGTACCGTTATGACATTACGAATTTGACAACTCTCTTGAAGCTGTACGTTGATTTTTCGTAGATCTATATATTAAATTCCGATGAAATAATTGGTATCGATTCCAAACAGCAACACATATGGGATTTCCGTATAGATACAATTTTATTTTCCGTAAAACAAACTTACACAACATTGGATACGTCTCAATTGAATATAAAACAAAGGCACTGCGCTTTCTCAAACGAAGTTAGAATAAAGGTTTGTTTTATATCTTCAAATCAAAACGTATATATTAAATATTTCGTTTGATAAAAAAATATTGCGTCTATGTATTTCTAAATGACAGCTGGTAACAACCGGTGTTGCCGGTTTTCGATACATAAAAACTGACTCGTAAATTAAGCTTCGTCGTTATTCATTATACAAGGTCATCAAAATAATTTTTCTTATTTGATTATCTGTAATTATATGTGTTGGTTTCAGATAGATGATACTTATTCTTACACTGCTTGTACAACAGAATGTCGCATGAATAACGCAATGAAATTCTGTTCTTGTATTCCATTCTTTTACACTATTGTAGACGCGGGCTACAGACATTGCAGATTCGATGAACTTAATTGTATAAGTAAATATTTAGATGAAATTGAGAACATAGATAAATGTAAATGTCACTTAGGTTGTTTACATACGGTTTACGAAATAGAAAAACTAGATATGTTAAAGTAAGTTTTTTTTTTCCGGGAAAATAGTCGATGAACGTCGATTTTTTAGGTCAAATGAAGAAGAAAGTGCAACACTGGAAAGTAAGTTTGTATCGTGGCCAATGGTAAGGTATAAAAGAGAAGTATTATTTGGTTGGGTTGATCTGTTGGGTACGTATTTATTTAAAGCGAAAATAAACTTTGAATAATGAGCTTAAGTTTTAATAAATTTAAAATCTACTATATTTTATGGACTGAAATCTTAGTATATTTTGAGAGTAATCGATAATTAGGTAACTGTGTAATCATGTAAGCCAAGACCGTGGTGTAGAAGAAAAGAAGAGAACAACGTAGTAGATATTCGTTTACAGTGTTGTCATATAAACGAAATTGGTAGCACAACTTGATCTACTTTGGTTAGGCACAATCTGATGTATTTGACTTTTAGATTAGGAGAAAATCTAAAAACTAAATATGTTATTGAATGTTTCAACGCCATTTTTTCACCGATATTTTGCTTTTAGTTTCATTTGGTGGCATAGCCGGATTATTTTTAGGATTCAGTCTCTTATCCGCGGTAGAATTAATTTACTATTTTACATTGAGATTTTACTGCATGGCTCGAATGAAACGTAAATATAAAAACGTGGGAAACAGTCCAGTAAGAGTCATGAAAAAATTCAAAGAGGTAAAATATTTTTTCGTTACGTAAAAAGCGAATTTCCCAAAATTTCTCAGTAAAAAATCTATATGAAAAAATAGTTTGTATAATGTATAAATTAATAAAAAAAATTTGTTCGAATTAATTGTTTATCAAAATAAATAAAATTTCGTATGAAATATATTTTCGCTGATATCAGAATTACGTTTGGCAACTATGTTTGGTTTCTATCTATCTCAAGGTTAACTTATGAAAAACTGTCAGGATTATATAAGTTACAGAGTTGCCAAGTTTTATGATATTAATTTTTATTTCAAGAAATATTTTTTACTTCTAGAATATTAAATTTCTTTTTTTTTTAGTTGTCAAACTATACGATAGAAATTCAAAAATTTTCCATTACATCAATTATTATGAAAATTGAAGCATTTTCTTCGAAAAAAGTTTGTTTTATCTTATATTTCTTGAAAATATTTTTTAGAACTTTGTAGTGCCCATTTCCATATATGATCGGCAAAGGCGTTTATCGGACATTGTTTTATTCAACATGGCTCAGATTAAAAAGTATTAATTTTCAAAAAACAACCTTCATCAAAACTTTCATCATATTATGTGTAACCACATTCAATAACTTAAAATAAAAAGTAGTTTATGTATTTGCTATTTGTATACCTTATTTTACCCAACTCTAAATTATTCCAGCTTTCTCTTAACATTTTACGATTGTTGAATGCTTCATAGCAAAAGGCCAACAGTAAAAGAAGAAATGACGTACTTTGTTCGTTTCAATGACTCTGTGTTAATAACGTTTTTTGACGTATAAAGTGTAAGTAAAGTTATCAAACCGATAATTAAAAATACAGATTACTGAGTGAGAAATGTCAATACCTTATTTTACCCATTTCAATATTTTTCCGACTCAATTAACTTCGTTGAAATATATACATAGAAGAGATGGATGCTTCACAGCAAAAGGCTGACAAAAAAAGAAGAAATAACGTATATACTTTGTTAGTTTCAGTACACTTTTTTATAGCACTACATTAATCGTATTTTGACGTACCTTGTCAGTTTATAAAAAATTTCGAAAGTAAAAATGCACCATTTTTGATTAACTGAAAATGATAATCGAAATTTACGTGTCATGAACCACACACAATGCTCGAAGATGAGCTCATCAAAAACGGACATATTAATTTCGAATCTCCATTAATGGTAATAGTAAATACTCTTTTATGGCGTTTCGCATACATAATTGTAGTATTTTTACTTCCTAAGAAAAGCCCCGAATATTGGTCAAGAATAATAACGTTTGTCCATGATCTAGTAGCAGCTTTCGTCGGTATTAACCAATGCTTTGTGACGGACTCTCCATTCGAACACCCAGAATGGCGTACAAATTACGTCCAATCGGTATTATTATCGTTTAGCGCGGGCTACTTCGTACACGATTTAATTTGGATGATACAATACGATCACGACAAATTAATGATGGCGCATCATACCTACAGCGCCATAGCTTTGATGAGAATGTTGTTTAAAGGTTATTCGGGTGCACAAGCCACGTGTTCTTTGGGAAGCATGGAAATAACCAATCCCGTTCTCCAGATGAGGTGGTTTATAAGAGCGGAAGGGATGTACCCTTCGATATTATTTACCTCGGTCGAAACAACGTTTGTTATTGTGTTCGTAACGGTCAGGATTATTTTAGGGAGTTTTATATTGAAAACTATAATGATGCAACCGAAAAACGATTGGGATTTTATAATAATGTCGATCGTCATCTATATTTTATCTTGGTTGTTTTTGATAAATATTTTCAAATATTTACTTGTCAAATATAAATTTGTTAAAGATGACAATAAAAATAATTAGCAAAAAATGTTTTTATTGCAAAAAAATTGGACCATTTCGTGAAATTCTAGTACCCAATCGTTTTGTATGAACTTTTTTCATCAACTACAAAACTCGGTAATCAGTTTGATTTCAAATTTTTACATCGTCAATTCAAATACTATTGAAATCGTCCAAAAATAATAGATTTTAGACACAATGTTTTAATTTAAACATTCAAAACTACCCGACCATACCTTCGAACACTTGGACTGTTCCAATGCTAACTTTTCTTTCGTTCAGTGTTGCCAGAATTAATAAATTTCTTTCAATATATAAAGGATTTGATTGTGGAATTCTTACTATCGAATTGGATGGATTGAGGTTTGTATTGGAATTTCAGTGATTTTGCGATAATTTAAAAAAATTATTTTGTATGACAAAACGAAACATGAACACCATTTACAATATGAATTTTTTTATTAATAGCTATGTCGCTCATCCGCTTGTAATTGAAGGTTTTTTTGAAAGTCAATTAAAGAGCGTTAAAAAAGTCTGGCAACAATGGTTTTCACATCGACAGTCGATGTAATAATTATTTATATATCAGTAAAAATGTTGTTCATACATTTATAGTAGTCAGAATTGTTTTAGAAATTTGTTGAAATAATCAGTGAAAATTGTTTTTATTTTTGCCATAAATACTTCATGAACAAGCTTATTCATATATTTGATACATATAACAATAGAAATTGATTTTAGAACAATCTAAATAGAAAACGATCATTGAAAATAATCCCAATCATCTCTGAAATAAGAAAGATTTGGCAACATACCGAATTGTTACTTTTATATGTAGACAGTTGGTTGAATACGGTAATTCCTGCCATCTTGATAAAGAAACTCATGTTTATAATAAGCCACCACGGTGTAAAAGAATTTTTTTTATTTATTATTGGTTATAATAAAAAAAGTAAAACCTGTTTTTATTTTTAATTTACGTTGACCTAAGAAATAATTTTAAACTACTGGACCTTACCTTCGAACAATTGGACTCATCCAAAGCGAAACTTTTGTCTCGTTCAGCGTTGCCAAAACCATTTTTTTTCAACGTATAAAGGATTTAGTACTGGAATTTTTACTGCTGCAGGATTGAGGTTTTTATCGAAATTTCAATGATTTTTATTATATTTATATATTTATTATAAATTTAATATACAACAAAAAAGGTTTGAAATATTACCAATCACCTTTGAATTAGAATGAGATATGGCAACATAGCTAATTTTTACATTTATTTGTGAATGATTGGAAGTAAATGTTGTGATTACCGCCATTACTATCTTGATAAAAAAACTGTCGTATTTATGGTAAGTTACAGTGGTGTCAAAGAAATATTTTTAAATATTTATTCTCGTCAAATATACATTTATTTCAGGTGATAATGAAAATAATTAATAAAAATTGTTTTTACTGTTATAAAATTTACGTTGGTATAAACCATTTTGGACTATTGGACCTTACCTCCACACTTGGACTGTTCCAATGCGAAACTTTTGTACAAAAATTTCCCAATAAGATATGGCAACATAGAAAATTGTTAAATTTGTAGACAGTTGGTTGAGTAATTCCTGCCATTACTATCTATATAGAGAAACTCATGTTTATAAAATACAGCGATGCCAAGTTTTATAATTTAAAAACCATTTATGAAATTTGTATCAAAATTATAAAATATAAACACAAAAAGCTAAGAAATTTTGATCGAGGGTGAATATTTTTAATATTAATAAATTTTTTTATGACGTGTTTACCCACCATTTTCTTAAAAATGAATGTATAAAAAAATTCATAGTCAACTAACGATTTTAGTTGCACTGCAATTACGAGGGGGATTTGAATAGTATATGTTTCCGGTTGGTTGTTGAAACTATTATATAAGGTGAATTTTTTTGTACGTTATACGAGGAGGTTAAAAGAAATTGGGTTTGAATAAGTTTTGTTAAATAAAACTCTGGTTAAATATTTAATGTTTTCTTTCTGAAAAAATAATTCCAAATTAAAATTCACAGTATATCAATTAATTAACTTATCTAATTACAATATAATTTTATCTATCGGTCGCATTAGGGTTGGTATAGCTAAATCCTTGGAATTGAGATTGATCTATACTCTGTAATTTTTGAACTTCTGTTGGGGACAATTTGACAGTCTCCTTTGTGAAATTTGTATCGAAATACTGCGTATCAAGTGGATGACACTAAAAACAAAATCGTCGTCGATAAAGTACAAATCGTGCCACTAGATTGATTGAGATGGCAACACTGTTGGTAGACATAGAAGTTAGGAGTAATTATTTTTTTTATTAGAACTTACCACGTTTGGTTTAAAAGGAGGCTCTATTTGTCGAGCTTCTAAAGCTTGCCAATCTAATTTTTTATAAAAATCGTGATCTCGTATTGAACCATGTGGTGAAAATCTAGTACCCAACCGTTTTGTATGATCTTTTTCCATCAACTATAAAACATGGTATTAGAATCACCTACTTTTAGTTCGATTTCAAAAAATAAACGTTCTATATCGTCAATTTAATTACGATTTGAATCCTCCAAAAGCTATTTCTTGTGATCCCGCACCTAAAGATTTTAGACACAACATGACAACGTCGGAATTCAGACATTCAGAACTACCCGACCATACCTTCGAACACTTGGACTGTTCCAATACGAAACTTTTCTTTCGTTCAGTGTTGCCAGACTTTAAGAAATTCATTGAAATTGAGATTTTATTGTTTAATATTTGAAAATACTTTTAATAAAAAGAAAATAATAATTATACAAAACATCTACAAATAAATATTTATGAAAATGAATAATTGGTATTCGTTTTCCTAGCAGGTGGAAATCAAGTACAAAATTTAGGAATTTCTGAACAGTAGAATGGATCAAGTGAATCCAATTCTGTCTGGCAACACTGGTTGTATTGATATTTTTATATCAGCTGTTGATTTATAGTTTTAAAATCACTCAATATTCAAATAAACAAATTTAAAATGCGTATTTTCGTCTTTTAAATGGTTGTAGACATCGAATATTTCGAAAATCGGTAAATTTCATAATATATAAATTCAAATTATTTTATATTTTCGTCAATTTGCAATTTACTTACCAATGTTAATAAATCAATGGCGTAAGTGGAAAGGTGTTTAGGAAAAACTGGTTTTTCATTACAGATGGACCAAAATAGTTCATCTTCGTCACAACCACTGAAAGGTGATTGACCTAGGAATAATTCATACAAGAGCACACCGAACGACCACCAATCCACCGCTTGGTTATAATGCTGACCTTTGATTATCTAAATATATAAATTTCTTTATAAATTCGACAATAATTTGGCCGAATAATCTTACCTCTGGTGCCATGTAGTCAGGTGTACCACAAAACGATTCCGCCATTCTGTCTAAAAATATTTGTAATTGACACATACCGAAGTCAGCTAAACGAGCGTGACCATCAAAATCCAATAAAACATTATCTAATTTCAAATCCCTGCAAAATTTAATGGGGTTACGTGTAGAACGAAAACGGGACATTCTGTATAAAACAGTCAACTTTAATGGGGTTACGTGAAGAAGGGAATCGAGACATTCGGTATAGAACAATCAACTTTAATGTGATTACGTGTAGAATTAAATCAGGACATTCGAAATAAAACAGTAAACTTTAATGGGGTTACTTTATATTATCGTCTGAAAAGGTCATAGACCTTCTCAGTAGTAAGTCACTAGATATTTTATTTATAGAAAAATATTTTCTTCCTCAAATGTAAATTAAATATAATTTCCGCGAAAAAAATTCTAATTATAATCTCCATAACCTATTAATGCGATATTTTAAAAAAAAAATTTATATAAAAACTATAAAAAGTTCAAACAACTGAGCGATACGGGAAAATAGGCAACCTTGTACGTATACTACTAAACTGTTCAGCCGCTTCTTTGCAAAAATATGGAGGGGAAAATAAGCTGCGGCCTCCATTTTGAAATTCGCATGAGTTACAGCGTTGTCAAGTGTCTGTCATGAAATTATGGCATATGGTGTGTCGAAATGATCAGATTTTCATAAAAATTATGTTAAAAATCGTCCCAAAAGAGGGTTGTTGTCATAAAGTAGTACTAAAATAAATAATGACAATATTTAATATTTATAATTTTAGATGAAATGGTGATTATTCGTCAACTGGCAACGCTGTTATGTTTGTTGTTACAGCTGATTCGATGCGTTCGGTATTGAAGATTAGTTTCTTAGGCAACGCGTTCTTGTTTTCTAATATAAATAACGGTGTACACTAAATAGTGTCATTAAAACTCGTCAGTAGTCACTCAAATATAATTTTCCGTTGAAATATCTGTAAATGTGGAAAATAAATGATATTCACCTGTATATTATCCCTTTACTATGAAGAAATTGTAAACCAGATATTATTTCTGCGGAATAAAAACGAGCTTCGTCTTCGGGGAAACTACCCCGTGTC
Organism: Diorhabda sublineata; assembly: GCF_026230105.1. Taxonomy (NCBI): domain Eukaryota; kingdom Metazoa; phylum Arthropoda; class Insecta; order Coleoptera; family Chrysomelidae; genus Diorhabda; species Diorhabda sublineata. The sequence goes on from NC_079483.1 coordinate 18,954,077, forward strand.
GTTATATGGAACATCAAATCTCCACCATTCAAATATTCCATAACAAAAAATAAATGTGACTAGAATTAACAACGACGTTAAATTAGTACAGTACAAAAAAGAACGCACCCAATATTAATGCACCAAGTGACGTTTAAGTGTAAATATGTCGATAAGTTAGCGAGACACAAATTAGATTCGAATGGAAGCTGCGGAGGTGGAGGTCTTCCATCACGTGACTCAATCTACGACATATTTTTCACATACTATCTTCTTCTATCACGAAAAATTAAATATAACAATGCACAAAATTGTTACTTATTCACCTAGTATATCGATATTTTTATAAAAACTTTCACTAAATAAGTCGACGTTAATAATAATATAAATAAAAAACAAACAATTAAAAAAATAATTTTTTTTTATTTACTAATTCGTAAAAGGTCGTCCTTTGGAACATTAGTCATAACGATTATTTCTACTGAGTTCATATTCATATTATTGTTGCTGACATATTAGTCACGTGATGGATGGATGGATTTTTTCTAAAAATAACAAATGAAAACATTACTTACTTCCGTTTGCAGTGTACATAGTAAATGACATAAAAACGGATGTTTCGTTCCTAATGCTAGAACTTTGCGTTCGATAAGCGTACATTCAACGTCGTCATCTTCTATAATAACATCTTTTTTAAGACATTTCACCGCATAGTAATAATCTGTTCCTTTCAATTTTGATAACAATACCTGAAATATATGTAAAAACATATGTTGGGGTACAAAAATATATATTTTATAAAAAAGTAACTAAAACTTAGTTGTGGCGTTATACTGTTAGGTAGAGGCCATTTTCAAACAAGAAGATAATCATTACTTGACATCTTAAAACGAAAGGTTATGTTTACAAACATTGTTTATTTTTCTATTTTCAAGCATCTACAGATGAAAAGTCAAGATCAGTGCCAATAATCCAACTGAAAGATTATTTAAATATATAAAGACGTGTGAAGTTCATGTTTTTCAAGTAACGAATAATAAAAATAAAATTTTCTTTTGCGGGTTTGAGTGATAATTTCAACAGCCTTTCTACTAGTTGAAATTTTTTTTGCGCATGCCCCAACTTTCGTTATATTTTTCGTTCACTTTATTTACAAATGTATCAATAATGCATATGTTTATAAAGAAATTAACAGTAAAACAATTTTTCGGTTAATATTATAATAAAAATTAACTCTTCTACTGGCGCCTAACTTAGGGCAAATAAAATAGATTAAATTCGCACATGTCTTTAGGTCGAGTTTTGCTTGCGTTGACGTTTGCCGGTCGGTGATTCAATTTACGTATTTTTGTCTCGCTGCCGTAAGGGTTATTTTCGAGTAACAAGTGTATAAGATTCATGGCTCCCGTATTTATTGTTTCCGCTTGTTTTAAATTCCCACTTTGACATTAGAAGCCAATGTTTATATAAAACAAAAACCTCGTTTTGGTCTAAACAATAATATTTCTTATACTTCAGTGATCAAAGACGAAAACTGAAAGTAATTTGTGTGATGTTTCATTTAACTGTACCAATATTAGAGGTGAAAATGCTTATTGACCAGTCATATTTATATAAAGTACCGGAAATTCATGTTGCCGCCATTTTAACATAGCGGATGTGCTTGCATATTCAAAATAATATTAAAAAAAAAACAGTTAATTTAGCTAGTAAAATAATAAAGTTGGTAACATAATAAGTTTAACGAGAAACAAAATGTTCATTTGTGTTATATATAATTCAGACGGTTTCGAATCGTAGAGAAAGCAGCGTAGGTGGTTTAATTTGGAGTACCGCCCGACAAAATATAAACAGGAATGATTAACGTTTAGTTAATTTACTCGTGACTACTAGCACTACTCGTTTTTTTATTTATAATTCTTAAACGTATGTAGAAGACGTAAATTACAATTAAAGTACGAGTACCAAAATAAATCTTGATACTTGAAGTTGAAAAAACATAACCTAACCTATCCCCACCGTGGCTTCGCCTGTGAAGCGTACTTTTCTTATTTCATAAATGGTACTAAACAACAGACAAGTGCAAATTAAATAAAAAAATCTTTTGTACGTTACATTTCAAGACTCGTGTTGAATTAAATCGATAAAATCTTTATTCTAGTAGAAGTATTAAACGCCATCTGTTCTATAAAGTAAATCTATAACTAACGTTTGTTTGTGACTTCAAGAATCGATATCTCGATAACGAATCGAGATATCGAAAACTTTTATTCGGAGTTTTTGTGTTATTTTGGCATAATCTCCCCCAAACTTCCATACAAATGTGAATCATAATTATTTTTTAATATTATATTAGATAATATGGAGGAAAATCTTTAATATGAATCAATATCATCTCAAAATTATTTGTAGTATAACTTATATTAATACTGAGGTACTTACTTTGCCAAAACTACCTTTTCCGATAACTTTGAGAAAATCAAAATCCTCCACGCAATACTTCTTAAATCTGGGTAAAGTTGTTGCTGGGGGGATGATTTTCCCATCGACTGGTGGTACAAATATATTTGATTGATTATCAGAAGTGTCAAGTTTGTCGGTTATGGTTTCCGGTTGCAGAACTATAAATTGAAAACGTTATTTCACCAAATGACTAAAATACCAATTAATCATTAGATAGTATTTTAAGCTTTGTGTCCCAATTACGTCAATATTCTTTCGAAACGCGGTCATCTGTCAAATAAAAAAATTGATTACTTGCTTCCACCGATATATTTTTTTAAGGTTAAGAAAATAAGTTGAATCCTGCCATTCCTACATTAACCGTTATTATTCATACAATAGGTTACAGCGTTGCCGAGTTTAATCACGAATTAACAGTTTCTTAATAAATTTTTTTAAGGCGTTAAATTAATTTCAAGAATCAAATTTTGTAAAAATAAAACGAGAAATCTTTTCGCATGTGGTAATCTTCTATTTTCAAACAAATTTTTGGTCATTTCGTACGTCAAACGTATATGACAGTATTGACACTTTCGTCTGTTTATTTGAACTAATAAATAATACACTAAAATTAAATATGGCATAAATCTTTTGAAAAACATATTGATATAATAAAATATGTTTTTGATGATATTTCAAATGAATGCAGGTGCAATGCTGGATACACGTCTGAGTGGGATTTTGGCAAGTTTATGTGATTGACTATTTATTGCTTTATACAAATATAAATAACTGTCATTTCTTTTACGAATGCAGTTTTTAACAGCTGTTTAATCTAACAATTAAATTGTAATGTTTTTTCAACTTTTTTATGATTATAATCGAAAAACAAATATGTTTATATCTGTGTCCAAAATACAACACGAGAAAATGACTTTTCAGAACGTTGCTTTGCTGGTTACAGCAGTGTTGCCAGACATTCCTTTATCGGAGTGGTAAAGACGCATTTAGTGGTACAACATATATTTTGTGTTTATAAAAATATTAGAATATTTGGTAAATATTCAAGTTCGGATCAAAAAACTTGTATTTCGTTTAAAAAAACTTAAATTCTTTAGTATAAAAAATAAATTAAAAATATTTCATATTATATCGGTCCTGGTAACACTGGGTTAATGGTCGTTCTTATGTCATGCGCGATATTATCACTATGCGTCAGAGGTTACTAAATGTCAGTAAAACTGTCATGTCACAAATTGACATAATAAACAACAAACCATCTATTTAGTTAATATAATATTTTAAATAAAAGTCAATGTAATACTTGTTCTAAACACGGAAAAAGTTATTACAATAAAAAACTGTCTGATAATGAAAACAGAAATGTATAAAATGAGTCAAATAGCTATTTTAAATGTCGTGAATAAATGTCTGACAGCGTAAATTGCTTATCGTTTAACTAATTACCCGAAATCATTCAACGCGTAACTATTTCACGTATATACAAAACAATTCACTAAAATAACTTATGTTCTGTTGATATAAACCAGCCGGTGTGAAAAAAAATGAGAAATTTGTAAACAAAACTTTACTACTATGACACCAGAACTATTTGTTTAACGTAACATTTATTGATAAAAGAACATGTTAATTAATATTTTTCATTATTGATATACACTCCCGGTCAAAAGTTTTTGCCTTTTACCTTAATAGTTTACGTAAAAAATAACAAATGAAAATAATATTTATTCCATAAGTTTTATTACTCTTTCGCATATAATAATAGATTATAAAAACAACCAAAGAAATTTAGAATCGTGCATAGTCGCAAAAGTTCGTTTTGACGATGTTTTACTACTTTCTCGTTGAAAGTCGATGTTCAATCGATTCTCTTCTTAATATCCAGCGGCGTTGCCAAGTTTACTATTACTATTTTATAAATTTATAAATGTAAATTTGAAAGATTTTCATGGAAACAGTTATAGAATTTGTTTGATTAATTTTTCAAAAGGTTATCGGTAGTTTCAACTATGAAAGTACATTTTTCTTTTTCGAAATTCATGCTTGAAATAAGTCTTACTTACCGTTAATTTTTTCCGGAACAGTCGAACCAAAACCCGAATCATTAGATCGTAGACTAGCGCTCGTATCTTCAGTCGAACTATCATCACTATCACTCGAATTACTATCGATGGAATTTACCGGTATATGTGAAACTCCATTGCTATTTCGTTTACGCGGTCTGGGATAATGCCTACCGCGAATAACTTTCGGTCTGGCGAAAATTTCAACGGGACATTCGTCGAATTGCTCAGGTTTCACCCACGGATGCATCCACTGCGTCAATCGATTCGACTGAAGAGGTACAAAGACGTCTTTCTTTTCTTCGGTAGTTTCCGGTTGTCGTTCTTCTTCGGGCGGCGGAACGAACACCATCAAATCGGGATCTTCTTTAACTGATTTATTTAATAGGGAACGTTTAGATGTTATTTTGATAGATTTTTTAGTATTTTCTTCGTTTGTTTTAGCTTTTTCGATGTCTATTTGTTCGTTTTTACTATATTCAGGTATAGATTTTGTTTCTACTACTGGTTTTAATTCTTTCATATTTTTACACGTTTGTTTATTATCTATTTTTTGTATAAAAACGTTTTCTAGATATTTTTTTGTTACAGGATGAATTAATTTACCTTTTTTAACGCTGGCTCTTTGTAAATTCTCATTATTTTTTATTTTTTTGTTGTTTTCGTCGATATCGACCGTTACGTTGAACTTGAGTTTCTTTTCGATCTTAGCCGGCGTTTTTTGTACCTCGACATTGTCTACTATGGCGATTAAAGTTTTTTTGGGTGTTTTTATGTCTTCCACGCTAGACGTTATTATCGGTTTCGATTTAAATTTGATTTCTTGTATTTCTACATTAGTAATATCTATTTTTGATTTTAAAACATTAATTTTATCGTTTTTTTCGGCCATTAATTCTTTTTCTGTATTATTTATAACGTCTTCGGATGGAAGTGGTTTCGAAATGTCAGTTTTATCCTTAAAATTATCCTTCTTCGATTCCTTATTGAGGTTAGGTACACATTTTAACGAAGATTTTTCATTAAACTTATTCTTTTTACTTAATTTAACTTTAGAAACAGAATCTTCTGATCTACTTTTAAATAATTTGATATTTTTCCGAGTGCTACCACTCGTATTATCAATTATAATATTATTATCATCAACAACAGCTGTTTTACTATTTTTATTTTCATTAAAAATATTATTATCATTACCTGTAACTAATTTATTTAAACAAACCTCAGTTTCGTCATTAACTTCAATATTATCATCTGCTTCTTCAATTATATCGATATTATTATCATCATTTATTAAATTTTTTGTTTTAAACGATTCTTCTGGTATGTCATCTTCTTCTCGAGTCGATAAAATTTTATTCAATAAACTAAAATCCTCATCGGTAAATTCAATCGACACCCTCCTAATATCTTTCAATAAATTTTCACTAGTCAGCTGTTTACTTTGTCTTCTCTGCACCTCGACCGGTTGACCAGGATTAAGATCGTCCGTAATATTTTCCGACGTTATAGCTGTACATATATCCCGAAAACTGGACGTTTTTTTTATCGGATTTTTCTTACTAACCTCAATTTCTAAAGGTACATTTTCCTTGCTTCTGCTGCGAATCAAAAATTTCTCTTTCAGTATTTCCCCTTTGGTTTTTTTCCTCGTTTTAACTTCGTCCACTAATTCGTTGGGTTCGAAATTATCCCGCCAAGTTTTGAACGCGCCGATTTCCTGTTTCACAGTATCTGCGTGAACTGTTTTTATCCTAACTGTGGCTCTGTCTCTTCTAATCGCCGGTTTCGGCGTCGATTCTTTTTGTTCTAGTTCCGCATTTTTCGTTTCGACGTTTTTCAAACGAGATTTTTTCTCGTACTTCTTATATTTATTCACCGATACGTCTATATCGGCGGTGTTAATGACCTTGATCGGTTTGATGTTGTGGCGCGAAGAAATATCGGCGGGAAATGTCAATTTCGGTGTATTCAATCTTCTGTAGGTAGAATTAATTTCGGATATTGTCGAAAGGTGCGGTTTATAAACGCCCGGATATCGAGTTATAGGTTTTGAATAATTTAAATAACTTAACGTTCCGCTGCCGTAATGAGGTAAACTCAGAGCACTAACACTTGGCAAACTGTACAGTTCGGAATAATTAGGCATTTTTTTTTTATAAACAATATAACTGTTGCACGTGATTGTTTAAATGTCAAAGATATCGTTTATTTTCGACGGTGTAATATCAATGGTTAAATTTTTAAATGGTTTATTTTATATATTGTAAAATAAATCTAAAATCAACGAACATCACTTTCGCGTATTGTGAGAAATTATGACTTATATTTACCGGAATAACTCCAAAGAAAAACTAACAATTCGTGTGGAACTTCATAAAATTTACTATTTTTATCTCGTTCCTAATGACGCAGGCTAGTTCGAGCATATGGTGGTGCCAAAAACACCTGTGTATTAATACATTTTTGTGCACGGTATATTTATAACTAACAAATATATTTTAATATGCCAATAATTAGCTTGATATTGACCTCTTAGTAAGCAAATGATATTTAACTCGAATTTATTATATTATACAGATGAAATTTTAAATGTAAAACGCCATTATTATCTTGTAAACGACTGTTATAAATTTAGTTTATAAGACTATGGTAATATGGCCGATACATTGTTGTCAGATTTTTCTTTTTTCTTTTAATACAATGAACATTATTTCAACACATGACGTGGTTTCTTTAAAAGTATTGGAAATAAAATAAAAATAAATATTTAGAGCTAAGGGCTCTTTGTTTTGAACTCCGATTGATATCAATGAATAAGTTTGTGGTTACATACATCTAAGACTAATAAAAAAAAAGGTCGTGTGCAAATTTAACAGTTTTATTATTTTATTTTTCAAGTAGTTCCATAAACATATTTTCTCTTCTGAGTTATTACGAATTTTATGATGGCAGACATGAAAAAATGCAGAAAATACAATTTGGGACTGTAACAATAATAATAATTTTTGTAAATAATAAAAACAAAAAAAAAACAGTGAATTTAGATTCAAGGTTATAAGTTTGAACGAACCATAAATAAAAGAATAAAAAATATATATAACTACTCATAGATAAATATATAAACCAGGTTTCTCTAAATAGAAATAATAGTAACGTATTATAAAAATATCTAAATATGTGTTGCTTCAAATTCGTACTTCGCGCTCTAAGTCGATAAAGTAGAAATCATCCGACCGTAATGAGTTACAATTCGTCTACAGACATTATATGTTTTACATCGTTGCCGCGTTGTAATTATTTTCTGTTAGCATAAAAATATATTGTAGTAAAATTAAGAAATGTTGAACACGAAACAAATATGTGATACAATTGCCTAATTTCGAGAAGAATAAATTTTGCAACACAGAAAACCGTTAAAAAACGGCTGCCAACGTTAAAATTGTAACTTACCCGTAATAGGCACAAGAAATGTCAAAAGTAAATGATCTTTATCGAGGAAACTACTTACTAAATTACCAAATTACCTACTTAACAATTGAAATTGTAAATAATTTTTTCTTTCACGAATCCATTTCTATATGCAGCGAGCACGTTGCCACATCGTTTATATGTGTAAATTTTTGTTTTATTTAAAGTATTCACAGCCAATTTTATCACTCCCACCACCAACAGGTCTACGCGAATCTTTATAAAAGGAAATAATTGATAAAATTCATTGACAGATCAAAAAATAAACATTGAACGTACAAATAACAGTTAAAATTATTTTTAAATCAAATTTATTGTCTGATGATAAAGCTGTTATTTCATTTTCGGTTTTCTTACAGACTATGACTCATTCAGACGATTAGTACAAATTTAAAATTCGTCTGTCCGTTACTAAGCGTCTTAAAAACGTTCGCCCTCGATTTGTAGGCGAATTCAAGTTATAGTACAGACAAATTGAGTTTCACTTTTAAAATAATTCATTAAATATTATATTTACGTCATAACGTAAGTAATTTCGATTTACAAATTTTAGTATGGAAAAAGTATTTTTGTAATAAATTCGACTTGGTTGATTCAAAAATAATAATTTTTTTGGAATATGAGTTTTCGTGTAGAGAAATTTGAATAAGAATATATTATTCATATTCATATATTTACGTTGACAAATTTTATTATTTAACCTATTTCTTATTTTGTGAACGGATACTTTAACCCAATATTGACTGGACGATATCAATTCTACTAAACGAGCATCAGTTGAGCCAATGTTTTTGAGTTTTACTTTGACGGAATACGATTATTAACATTGCCAAATTTCCATATTTAACCTATTTCTTCTTTGAACGGAAATTTATTTAATTTATAATTCAATCCAACTTTTACTGGACTATATCGGAGCCAATGTTTTTGAATTTTACTTTGACAATTGGATGACAGAAGAAGACATAGTTGAAACATTTAACTTATTTTTCATTTAAAAAAAAACGCATTTAATTTGTACTTGAACCCAACTTTGACTGGACTATTACTATTATTAATATATTAGGAATTAGGTGAAGTAAAACGATTGGATAACTTTTCAAAGACATCTATAATTTTCTAACACATCTTTCAATAAAATAAAATGTAATTCAAGATTTTATTTATTGTCATCAAATTACAATCCTTTATTGTAGAACACGTAAGTGGGAACATCTTTATATTTCGATTTAATCTCTTCCTGAAAATAAATTCACACATTTAAACCATAATGGCAGCGACACCAGTGTTGCCAATTTTAACCCACCTGTAATTCAGTCTCCAAACTCGTAAATGCAATCGAAGCCTTCTGTTTGAAAAATGCGCAGGCTAATGGGGTCGCAAAAGTCAAACAAAGACCTAAAAATCCAACGGAAATAGGTAAATTCATCCAAGGATATCGCCGAAGAAATCCTTTTCGTTCTAGAGAGTTCATAACTATTGGAGTGAACACTGTAAATAATTAAAATATGATTTTCGCGGTTTATAAACTTTTCTAAACTTACCCATCCCCGGTAACGCCATGCAAATTCGACTAAATACTACTTGAGCTATACCACTCGTAGCTGCTGCCCTAGAATACCCTAATTTGTTATTTTGTTCATCGTACACTGGGGTTCCTTGCTTAAGTTCCCTTGAATAAACGTTTAATTATGAAATTATAATTATATCAACAATTGAGTGAAAAAATTATCAAAATTGAAATTTCTGTTTCGAATTTTATATAACATTCACAACGAACCACCATTAAATCAAACGTGTGCATAATACGCAAGCGTCATAAATCCGTTTATTTACACACTGTGTCGACTTCTTATTCAGTCTCGTTGTAACTTTCACGGTGAACAGACGTATATTTTTCGTCCAGTGTTGCCATATAATTCAGAATTTCCATAGATCTGTGAATCTTTCTGGAATTAATGCATGAATTTTTTTCTTACTATAATATTAATGTAATTTATAATACAATAGAAAAATTTAAATATATCATTGTGAATAATAAACCGATGATTTCCGTAAATAGATCTACTAAAAAATTCGTATTATTGGCAACACTGATATCAATGTTGTGTAAACTTTATACAAGATTAATATTATTATGTCTTGTAACCAAAATCAACTGTATATCAATTCTTATTTTTTTATAATTAGAATTTTATGCCAAATTTATTATCGGAAAAGTATTTTTATTAAAAATCAAAATATTGCAATGCATTTGGGTATAATGTAAACAGTACGACAACTCTGGTATCGGAAAACAATGGAAACGTTTACAGTTAACGGAAATCGGGAATGGACTCCAAATAACATCTGTTTCCGCCTACGACGTATAGTGTCATTCACAAAATATAGGAATTTTACACATGCGCAGAAAAATACTTACTGTGCTCTCATCATAGGAATATTAATGCAGTTCGCAGCTGCTACAGCCGCAAATGGAACCATTCGTCCTATTATAGACGGCATTGACTAAAATATTATTAATACAAAAAGAATAAGCAAGCCATTATTATTTTTTGGAAAAAACATGAATTTAGTACGTTCTTTAACAAAATACATTCGAAAAGATTTAAAGAAATGATAATTCTCTATGTAACATTGAAATAAAAAGGGGGCGTGGTCTAAAGCGGATATGTCGTCAAACGGAAAAGTAATGGGTTGCATATCTTACAAGTTATTACGTCAATTAGAATGTAAAATGTGTTGCATATCTTCCGAGTTATTACGTTAATGTTAACGTATGATTGGTTGTATATATATATATATATATATATATATATATATATATATATATATATATATATATCAAGTAGGTACGTTTTGTAAACAGTTACGTCAATTAGAGCGTGTTGCATGTGTTTCAAGCTGTCACCTTTCATTATTCGTGTTTTTTTTTAAATAAAAATGATTGTTCCAGTTTGTATTTTTTATTAATTATTCATTGTTTACGAATTAATCGATTGAAATAAACTCACCTTTGTTAAACTATTTAAACCCAATGCCGTCCCCACTGCACCTCCCGTAGCGCATAAATATGAGGTTATTAGTTGTCTACAAAAAATGGTTACTTTTCAAGTTCATTCCACCAAAAATTCAAATTGCGAAAATTATTTCGTAATCTTTTGTAAACCGGTAAAGAGAACAAAAAAAGTATTTAATTTGGATGAGTTTAAAAAGAGTATATAGTTATTATATACAGGGGGTTATTTTTATGATCAAAGTGTGTTGAAAATCTAGTCGATTAATGGAAATGTCAAACTTACTGATCAGTTTGTACGATGTCTCCGCTTCGATTGCTATAATTGACTAATGCGTTAAAAGATTGATTCAGCCATTGCCAAAATACTACGGCAGGTGTGCTCCTATAAAAAGTAATCATACCTCCCGTGATTACCATGTTGGAAGGTACCTGCGCCGACATCCTACCCAAAACGAACATTTTTTCACCCGTATCTGGATGAAAAGCTGAATCGTATAAATTTTTCGCTCTCCATAATTTATCTTCTGTTAAATCATCCGGTAGCGGCTCTTTACGCCTGAATAATTATATTAATAAATCAACGCTACCTTGGTGGAATTGAAGAACAAGAAAACAAAAACAAAAAACAGTTGATTTTGTAAACGATCTTATTTGATATTAACATGAAGCTCTTACAGTAAAATAACCTTGTAATTACGTTTTTATAAATTTTAATACAAATATGGAAACGATTTTAAAATAATTCAATAGATTTTTTTAAAAAATAAATCGAAATTACGTCTTATGAATAGAGTTTAATAAATGTAAATTGTCGCTATCTCTTTTTAACATTATGTCATAAGAAAGCATTTAAAGTGACGGATGTCGTTACTTACAAGATATGTACGTATGTGATTGATTCTACTGTCACAAGTTCAATAAATTTACCGATACGCTATGTTGCCAAGTTTCACTTTTTTTCGGACATTATTGGAAATAAATATATCAGATCAATTTTTTCATTAATTTTTGATTATAAATTTGTTTTATTATTTATTTTAGAATATATTTACAGAAATTGAAGAATTTACCTGTATTTCTCAACTATACATTTGGCTTCTTCTAGTTTTTTATTGGAAGCGAATACATTTAGAGGATTTGTCGTGATAAAGAAATGTTTGGCTCTTCCTATATAAGTATTTTGGTCGTATCTAGGTTCATCAATATTTATTCTATTTTTTTCGTCGTTTAATCCCATTGCACCAATGTTCTAAAAACATTAGGACCGATTATATTTGATTTTTGTCATGGAATTATATAAATAGTTATAGTAGAAGGTAAAAGATTGCATCGGTAGATGTTTTCTTCTTGTCAAAATGTTCTGAGTACGGTTACTGTCAAAATAACAATAACATTTCACCTGACAATTCGATACATAATCAGCGACCCTCGTATATTAGCAAAAATTTTATGACAGTTACTAGATGAAAAAAATATTAGCGACATATTTGACATATTCACATATAATATAATGGGAAAATTATTTATTTCTTACCTTGCGTTAACTTTCTTATTTCTAATGTCTTATGTAATTCAACACAAAATATTTGTTTGGAAATTAGTACGACTTCACATATTGATTCCTATTAAAATTTTTTGTTTTACTTGTAAATTGTTTATCAAACGTGACCTTGTGGTTATTTCAATAATCAGCGGCGGTTCATTGCGTATTTTATCCAACTCATTTTTTTTTGTACAAATTATAAGAAATAAAAAATTCATTATTAAGCAAGTAGAGACGCCTCTGTGCTTTTAATATTCAAATATCAGCAGTCATTTTTTAGTGACGCATTTGCTATTAGTAAGTACAAAAAAATTAGGTGATGAAATTTTATTCGTTTTTTGTCGTTTATATAGATGAAGATACATTAGCGTTTATTTAAATTGTACAATGCGTTGTTTTCAAAAATATTACTACAATATTGCAAATGCAAAAGTCGAGATAACTACGTCATCCATATATAATTGACATTTGACGTTTGAGTGTAGATCATAAACCTACAATATTATATTTCGATGTTTTGACGATTTTATCAAAATAAAAAGGTTAGATATTAGACGAAAAACAAAATAAATAAAAATGGTAAGTATGCAATAGCTGTAGTACACGTATATCAATGAAACAATTGGGAAAATATACGAATATGGTGTAAATAATGATAAAAATTAAATTAACCCCGCCACTGGAATAATAAACCGTTTTTATCTTGAACTTACTTATTATTATGTTGATAAATTATTAACAGATGTTGTAAATCCACAACCAATTATTATTGTCTTGGAACGTATTCGAATTTCACCACATTTATACTTTTAGATATATATATCCATTATTCTTGGTTTTTATACGAAGTTTTAAGTTACATTCACATAACTCTGAAAATAAATATTTTAGGACAATTCAGTGCTATACAAGTCTGGTAGAAATTGGGTTGTAAGATAATCTGTGGGAAAGTTATAAAAAAAGAAATACTTAACCTATAATTTTGCTTCGATCGGAATTCCATTATTCACAATAGATTTAGTTTAAGTTTTTATTTATTTGATCAACTTGTTATATAGAATTAAATTTTGAGATTACATAAACTGTACATAGTGTGAAAGAACGATGTCTGTTGTCAAGCGCGAATTTATTGATTCTGCTAATATTCTTCAGCTTCGTTTTGGAATTATGCAGTTGATTATTTAAAACAATCAAAATAGAGATGGAATTATTCATATTTTGATATTTATTAAATTGTTATTATAACTATAACCAAGCAGTGTTTTGAAATTATTTTTAATATAGTTACAATTTCTTCTTAAATTATTCGTTTGGACTTTTTACGATTGAGGTCAATGACTTTTTGTACAGGGTGGTCAGATTTATAGCTACTACTTTAATATCAATAGAAAAGCAAAGTAAAGTAGAATTATATGGGAATTGAAATATTTCAAATGATTTTATGATTTCTGTTCGTTATTTAGTGTTGACAAAATTTTCTGAAGACATTAAATAAAGAAAGAACAAAAATGTTTCGCATAATTCAAAAATCGAAAATAATATAAATTCATTGAAATCTCAGTTACCTTCGAATTAATTTAAAATCACAATAAATAGCAGGACATTTGTGTATTATGTGTATTTTCAAACTATCAATACTGCTTGAGCATGTAAAGAGTTGTTAGTTATTTTCGACAGCTGTGACCTCAAACTACACGTTTTTCATAACATTTTAGCGGGCAATTCCGCTAGCAGTAATTCTAAATTTACACACAAACAGGTGGCGTTAGACTTTGTGACGCGAAGAAAAAATAACTCACTTTAGAAATATACTTTTTATAATTTTATATATAAAAAAATTGTGGATATCATATGAAATTAATTTGCGATAAGTTAGTCATAAGATATTTACAAATATGAAGATATGTGACAACATCGCGCTTACACGTGGTCATTTTATAATAATTAGCGGTAATATACATTAATTTGTATAACATAAATGATATTTTACATGTTGTAATAAGGTTAGTATAAATATACGAAATAATTGATAATTTTAATTTACCTATTCATTTTGTTTAGATCAATCGCTATCGCTTGATATTAAGTAACCTTAAAGTGTGATTGTTATATAAACATTCGTGCTTATAGCGTCGTTGCCAGATTCTCTTGTACATAGACAAATTTATGTTATTTAATTATTTTGATTATAATTTAAATAGTTAATGAAAAATACAATATATCTAGTAATTTTTTTTTACTCGGAGAAAATATATTAAATGATTAAATATGAAAATATTAAACTTTTCGTGAAATTTGACATGTTGAAAATTATTGTTTCGACTTGACGTACATGAAGTTAGCACGCAAAAAAGAAGAAGACAGTGGAAAATACGAATGGACAAAAATAACAAAACTGGAAATAAATCATCCGAAATTTTGTGATTTACGAAAAAAAAAAATGAAAATATCGTGAGAAATATCTCATAAAAAAGGATAAAAAGGTATAAGGATTAAGTAATTTTGAACATACAGCTGCTGGTATCTTTATTTTCAAAAAAAGTATAATCAAAATGCACAACCAATTTATAAAATAAGTTTTCTTAACAAATTAGCAACTCCTAATAATACGATAAGTAATTCAACTGTATAAAATAAATTATTTTAAAAATTACATTCAAAAACAAATCTTACAAACAATAAAATTGGACGAATTTGAAAATAGAATGTATAAAGTATGGCTACCTATATTCAAAGGAACTAACAATAATATACGATAAAATTTATAAAAAAATACATTTATACCTAAAAAATGATTTTGTGGCAAATTATAGGATCCCACAGGGCCGTAACCAATTATTTACCTTTTGAAATTGAATTAAGTTACAGTACAAAGAAACTTTGTAGTAACCACCACGAAATATTCAAAATTGTTCTTAGGTCAAATTATGTTCATTTTTGTGCAATTTCCACCAGTAATCAGAACTTGTTAAACTGTTGGAAAGTGCCCCTTTTTCCTTTTATTTAGTGTGTTCTGTTACTACTTTATCTTCATATTTCTACATTTTTTCGTATTCCTTCTTTGACAATTCGTTATTTGAAGATTCTGATGTAGCGTTCAGTATATAGCATCAATTTTCTCCTTTTTTGATTAAATTATTTCACTTTAGGGAAACATTCTTTTCTATTTCATCTTTACTTTATCTTTCATTTCTTTATACTCCTTTTTTCACCATTTACGAATATATTTACACTGAAAATTTCTTTTGGTGCTATTTCAGGAATAATTTCCATTTTTTTCAATATTTCTATTAAACTTAATATATTATTACCCCAAAAAGGTGATTTTGGTGCATATTATAGGACTCCACGGGACAGTAACCAGTTTTGGCACAGCTTTTCTAGCTCATAGGGCAAATAAATGATCACGTAGTGCATCAGAAAATTATGTTCAGTTATATCACATATTTAGATACTAAAGAAACTTGTTGGATTATTAAAACCGTCCCATTTATTTTTGTTTTATTCATTGTTTGTTTTAGTCTCCATGCTTTTACATTTTTTCTTTGACAATTCTTAAATTGGAGGTCACCTTATGTCCACCAAAAAATTTCGATTAAAATTTATCCGGATTGTATACCGAATGGTACTCTCCAAAGTACAATCAATAAATTTCAAAATAAACAATTTATTTGTTCTGGAAATAAATTGTTTACTTCATCCTTCAATTTTGAAGATCCTTCGAATAGATTATTCCTTGACGGGCAAATTATTTAATACAAAAATCATTATTTAAGAGAAAAAATTGATTATTAAAAAATATTATTGCTTAGTTCCTTTTGTTATAATAAATTATGCGTTAGCAAAGTTATAAACAAGTTTTAGTTAGCTTTTTGTACACTATATATAATTGTATATATATATATATATATATATATATATATATATATATATATTCTTAAGTACCCTATATTAAAAATAAAAAAAAAATTAAACACAAAAAGCGTTTGAATGCAGCATAGATTAGATGTAATAAAGCCTGCGTTTAATATTAAACCCATTTAATGTCATTTATTTTGATACCGTCTCCAAACAAAAAATATTTTTCAAAAATTGGTAATTTAGGTGTTGTACAGGGCGAGTTTTTATTGATGGCAATAATCAATATATAGTTTATTTGAAATTATGGTTATTTTGTACAATTAATCATTTTAAATGAATGTAATTACAGTTGTATGTATTCTACAGGGTGTATTTTTACTACTGAATCAATTAATTGATTTTTTATTTGAATTTTGTGAGTGTGACAGTAGCTAAAAGTTGAATTAATACAATAAACTGGTACAAAAAATAATAAGGGCTGGAAAAATTATTAAAAATCGAAGAGAAACTAACAACGAAGGGGATAAAGGAAGAACTTTACGAGGAAATGAGAAAAATGACAAGATATAGACGAAGAAATGGGTTCAAGACATTTTAGAAGCTTTTAGAACGTTTTTGTTTGGAAATGGCGGTCAACTATGAATAATAAACCGAATTTATAAAAGAAAAAACAAAAAAATGAGAAAATAATTTGTAAATCACAGCCGCAATTAATAAAATTCGATGTTATAACAAAAATTATTGAGTTGAATATATATTCATGAGTAAAAATTTAAAAAAAAAATTATATATAAAAATTAATTAAAACAAGTTTTTATAGATTAATTGAAGAACTATTTGAGCATAATTTTAGAGTATTTCTACTCATTTTTAAGCAAATTGAAACAATTTGAATAATTGAAAAATCACATTTTTAGATATTTTGAGATTTCCAAGCCTCTGGTGATGTATCCGGAAATCGATTTAAAAAGTTAACAACATTTGGAAAATTTAAATAACCCAAAAAATTAATTTTCGAGAAAGTTACAAAATTATATCAACATATTCACAATCCTAATTGTATTTCGCAGGATGTGGATTAAAGGATATTGAAATGATTGAGTCCTATTTCAATTAACATCGAATAATTGTTTCAAATTTGCAATATTTGTATATAAAAAAATGATAGCAGACTTTAAAACACCGTTTGATTAAAAAAAAAAATAATAATTAAACTTGTACGTTTTGCATAAGTTTATCTTGTAAAAAGCTTCGCATTTCTATTTCGATCTGCAACCTGTTTCGTAAATCCTCTATGAGCTGCTGTTGTTTTTGCACTGTTTCCTCCAATATTTCCAAACGTTGCAAAATATCGACTTGACTAACGGGACTCTTCGACGTTCCCAGTTTAACTGGTGACAATTTCGGACTCGCGCCCTCCTTCGGAATAATTACAGATTGACTAGCTGATACAGGAATGTCCTTCGGTACGTGAGATATGGAATGTCGAATGTGCTTCTCGGATTCTTGCGGTATTTTAAATTTCGTATTCGGAGGTGAAACCGGCTTCGATTGCTCCACCTGAAAGATATTTACCTCTTTTTCTGTTTGTTTAATTTCCTCCTCGGTTTCTATACAAGTCATCGTTCTTTTCACTTGATTTTGCTTCATTTCTTCTAACCAAGGGGCTTTATGTTTCTCCCATTCACGTAAACGAGGTTTAACTTCAGAATCTCCAATATGCTCTTGTATTTCAGTTTCTGCATTACCGTTTGATATAGTAGGTTGATCGTCTTTATAAGCAGCGGTAGTTGGAGGACGACGACCTAAAATAATCAATTTAAAATACCCCCCTAAAAGGTTTTTAATGATATTTAAACTAACCAGGTGCTTTGACTCTTGTTGCTCTAACATCAGATAAAAGAGATCTTCTTTCTACTTGATCAAAAGCGTTTTCATAATCCGATTGTTCTTTTTGTATAATTTTACTTCCTGTTGTACCATCCACCGCATCTACAATTTTCTTTTTGATTTCGGAAAGTATACCAGCACCCGAACCGGAAGGAGATTTTTTAATTGACACCGTTGGTTTTTTACTTGGAATTGGGGGAGTTTTATTTAGTGTACTACCATCAGTATCTTTCTTTTCGGTTTTTTGTTCTAACGATTTTCTTTGGGAAGCTACCGAAACTGATTTTATGGCACCTAAAAATTAATTTATTATTGGCCTAACCATTCAACTCACTTTTTCTCAACTTATTTCGAGTAATTTAACACTTTTAACAATTATTTAGGTAGATTTTTTCCCAAACATCTCCCTTAACAAATGTATATATAGTAAGTTTGAGTTATCAGATTTAATATGAATTAAATTGTGTTTTACCTGTTTCTGCGAATGCTTTAGTTACAGATTTCCTTTCTTCTTTACTGTTATTTTTACTATCGTTATTGGAGATAAGTACGACGAAATTATCGGGAAAAAATCCAATTTTTCCGTTCAATTCTCCTTGCCACCAACCTGGATCTTGGCTTTCTTTGTTTACTATTGTTATAACATCACCTTCTTTGAAAGATAATTCGTCTTCGTTTTGAGCTTTGTAAGGATAAGTGGCTTCGCATAATAGTTTTGCTGAAACGTTCAAATTTTGTGTATTTCACTGTCCAGTACTTTAAATTTTCCATAAATATCCTATATAGACAATACTTACTTGGTTTAGAAGGCAGTTTAGGTGGTTTAGTCTCACTCTCATTTCCTATATTTACTGACGATACTCTATTCGAAGGATTAGGCTGGAAAGGAATTTCTTTCACAAAATTTGATGGGAAGACTCCTTGTTTTCCATTCAAGACACCTCTCCACCAACCTTCTTCTTCTTCTCCAATTATATCGATAATATCGCCAACCTATATATACTTTCAAGTAAATATATATTGAGATATAAAACATGAACTTACCTTCAAGTTTAATTCATCTTCGTGATCTTGATTATAAGAAAACACGACTCTACATTGCCTTATTCTCGAAACATCTTTACTATTTCTTAATACGACGGAATCCTTATCCAAAGATCGTACAAAATTATCGGGAAACATGCCTTTTTTATTATTTAACACACCTTCCCACCATCCACCTGTTTTCTTTATTACATCTTTAATGATGTCACCTTTTTTTATTGTCAGCTCGTCAGATTCTTTAGCAATATAATCATATTCTACTATTACCTCATCTGGAATTTATTTATTTTCGAACTAATTTGATATATAAATATAATTAAATTAATACGTACTCATTTTCTTCTTGCTAATATTCTCATAATTTATTTTTCACTAAAAAGAGAATTACAGCCAAGCCCAGTTAGATTAACTTATTTAATCTAATAATAAACACAATAAAATATTATCGGTCGATTTATCAATCACTTATCAAACTACATTTTAAAGATTATTAAGTACGCTGTGTTATTTGTTTCTCCAATGTGTACAAATTTCCTAACTGTCCTCTGTCCTATTTTCATTTATTTACAAAAATTGGATGACTACTCAGCTCTGTTCGTTTTTCGTAGCACATAACGGAATATATTTATTGAATTCGGTGTAAGAGACACAAACGAAAATATATGTTTGATCGTTCAGTTCTAATGTCAAAACGCGTCTACGAACCTAGTTGACCAATCAGATCGCTCAACGTCTTCAACTGTCAAATTCACTCATAATATACCGAGATATATTATAAATCTTTTTTTTTAAACCTTTTTATATATATTTTTTGATAAATTGTGTAGTTTCAGGAAACAAATACAAAATTAACGCTTCGATCTATTTCGGTCTTAATTAAAATATGACTTGACATTGACAATTTGCATACTTGTATCAATCAATAGGTCATATCGGAATGACGTCACAATTAACCGCCATCTTGTCTTGGGGGACAAATATTGCCTTATTTACATTAAAATTATGAGCAGAAATGTTTTATTTTAATTTTTTTGTTCAAAGTTACTCATTTCAATTAAAAAAACGCTCGAAACAGTCAATTCCCTATACACAAATGAAATAAACCAATTATTTCTCGTAACGTAATAAAAATCTCCACCTTTACAGACTTTTTAGACGATAAGACAACACAGCAATACCATAAATAAACTATCGATTTATTAGGTTTGAAGGTTTAAAGACGGTTCTGTCTACTAGCTTCACAATTGTTTATCAACTTATTTAAGGAAACACTGTCACTATACTTATCTTTTAATTACTTATTCAAAATTATCAATATTCTTGTAAATAATATTAAATTTTTAATCTACTATCGATTCTAAAGCAATTAAATGCGTTCATTTATTGAGAATATCAACTATGGTTGTGTGCTATTCAAGAATGTGAAAACTTACAAGGTTTTAAATTACATCAACTTGAGCATATACATACCCAGTTATCCAGTAGTGTCAGTTCATTATATTAATTACGTTAAAAATGAACAATAACAATGACTTTATTATGTTACCGAGTGCTGTTACTTTTGTTGATAATAGAGTAAGTTTTTATAAAATAAAGTTTTTTATTTGCCAATTTTATTTAGGATTTCCAAACATTTTCAACTAAACAACAATCTCTGCGTGAACAAGTCAATTGAAAATACATAAGCATGTTGTTATTTTTTTTAAACCTAACACATAGGCGGCGTTATTTTTAGATTTAAAAAATTTCTATCGTATATTGTGATTTTTTATTTGTTTTTAGTTGTGTTATAATGGACAAAACTGTGAAATGATTCCGCTGTCATTGGCTAATATTTATGGATCGAAAGTAGAAAGTTTAGATTTAAGTTATAACGAATTAGTTAGTATACGAGGAATTGAGGAATTTAGGAATCTAAAGGAATTGATACTTGATAATAATCAACTAACTGATCAAATTGTCATTCCTTATTTACCGGAATTGCATACTTTATCTTTAAATAAAAATAAGGTACGTTCTTCAATATACACATTTTTGACAGATTGTAGGACAATACTCGAACGTAGTTTTTCCAATTATTTATATTTACTTTGTATTCATTAACACATAAATACATTTTACGTGTTTATATATTAACAAAAGTGTTTATAGCAGATTATTCTTGACCTCAGATATGATTCTTTCGCGTTTACGTCCATTGACCTCTAATTATTTTCCCACAAAAAACCATTCATCACAAGTTTTTATTTGTATGTTAACTATAACGTATTTTCATTTTGAATAATAATATTCGTATTAGTCCAGTCAAATTGGATATGTTTTTAGATTGAAGACCTTCCTTTGTTACTTTCTAAAATAAATACAAATTTACCGAAGCTAACGTTTCTCAGTTTGATTGGTAATAAGGCATGTACTAACGAACTATCCGGAAATGAAAACGATGAAAAAGATTATCAAAGATACAGGTATATCATTGTAGAGTTATTTTCTTCATATGATCAAAATTCGAGTTCAATTTTAATAATTCTAACCTAAAAAAAGATATTACACTCTCAATAAGTCGTGTCACTGTCACACAGATGGCGCTGTCATTGTCAAATCCATATGACGTTTATGAACTTTCAAAAAACAAACGCGTCGATGATTCAGAGTAGTGTTCAGCCATGTTTACACGAAATAAATCAGATTTTTTGCAAAAAAATGTGTTTTTCTTAGTTAGTCACACGACTTATTGATTCATGTCATTTCAAAGGTTTTTAGAATCTTGAATTTTTGTTTTTTCTTACCGTGGATATTATATTATTTTACTATATAGGTGTTACGTACTGTATCATCTTCCGAATTTGAAATTTTTGGATTCGAGGAAAGTTGGAGAATTGGAAAAATGCGAGGCGAAACGTCGGGGAAAATTTATGAACGTTATAAGACCATGTGTATCAATACCGTTTATAGATGTGAATGAATTGTGCTATAATAGTACGACGAATGCATTTAATCCACTTCCGAGAACTCTTAGAAATCCAGACGACTATAAGGGTAATAAATAAAAAATTATTTAAGTCTAGTTTATATTTAAATAATTCAATTCTGAATGATCAGAACGAAGAAAAAAATGGATCATTGCAATTTATTTTATTAGGACATTTTTAGGTGCATATGGAAAATGTCAATATCGTTACAGTGGAAAACATTCGGAAGGAAATCGATTTATTTCAAATAAAGATTTATGAATTTTTTTATTATATTTTATTATTTTGTAATAAAAAATTTCTCATATAAAATTGTATTATTTAGAAATCGTCTCTTAATATTTAAAACAATTGAAGTAGCACAAAATTTTACATCCCCAAAATTTTTTAATATCCTTCTTTTTGTTCTTAGTTCTATTGACATTTGTATCTAATGATAACTTGCTTAAGGTTATTTCGGAATGACGTCACAATCGGCCGCCATATTGATTTGAGAGACAAGCATTATGTTATTTACATTAAAACTAATTCATTTTTTTAATAAAGGATATTAATTTCAATAAAAAAAACGCCCTAAACATTTAATTTTTTATAGACAAATGAACAAAATTCTTTGTTAATCCACTAAGACATTATAAAAATTTTTCCTTCCTTTCGTTATTAGTTCTTTTAAGCTAGTGTTGTTTGTAATCTAGCTCTGGTGTAACACTTTAAACAGAGCAGCTATTCGATTCGTCGTTATGCTTCAGAATGTTCGGAGCCACTATGAACCAAACAATAACAAAAGTAATGGAGGTTATAAAATAATGTAAGGAATTATGTATATTAGAAATTTTATTAAATTATGAATTTAACTTCAGATTAACGATTAATACAAGAAAACTAAAAAATGGAAAATAAACAGAACAATCCATTTAACTCGGGTAAATATTGTGATAAAATATTTGTGATATACAATTTGAAACAAAAGTATTTATTTCAGATACATACTTTTTAATACAAAAGTTTTTATCGTCTGGTTTATTAAAGAAAACATTAAAGGTTCGTATAACTAAAAATTTTAGTACATTATTTCTAAATAAATGTTTGTAGGTGTTTAATGAAGAGCTCGAGGAACAAAAGGTATGTAAGATTTATTTTACGATGATAAAGTTGTTTAATAAATATAAAATTTTGTTTTCTACACGAATTAATTTAGATTTTACCACCCCGAATTGATTGGGAAGGCAATAAACATGATAGAACAGTCGAGGATATGGTTGGACAATTTCCTAATATCCGACAGGATTACTTATTACATCTTTGTCATTTAGCTATGCAGTCTTTTCAAGAAAGAGAAGCTTTAAGTAAAAATAAATCTTTTTTAAGCTTTAGGCCGAATGCGTACCATAAAAATGGCGCTTTGACCAATTTCAGACAATGTTATAATTATGTTACTAGAATACACTCAGCCCCGATTCAAAACGTGAATGTGTCTTTCAATTTAGGTAAGTTTGAGTTACTTAGAGCTTTTAACAATTTCCTTGCCTTGGAATTCTGATATTCAAGATTTATGGTTACACTAAAAAAATTAAATAAAAGCAAATAATTGCATTTGAAGGAACTTTATTTGAGTTAAGGGGAATTTTTAACAATTTCCTAGCCTTGGAATTCTGATATTCTTGATTTATGGTTACAGTTTTAAGGAAAAAAATTACATAAAAGCGAATAATTGCACATTATGTTGTAGTAAATTCATTAAGAGGTAGAGAAATATCAGGACCTCTCACAAGACACCGGACAGTTAGCCCAAATTTATTTCAATCCATGCAAATTCAAAGAACAACCATTGGGCATCTTTCTGCTGTATTTTGTCTACTTTTTGACCATTCAGGAAAATATATTATAACGGTAAAACAATTTTAATATAAAAAAGTTATTTTTCTAATGGATTGAAACTAATTTTAGGGGGCAGATGATTTATTAATAAAACTGTGGTCGTCTCGTACTGGTCGATTAATTTCCGTATTCAGAGGAGCATCTGCAGAAATAACTGACATTGCTATCAATTCCGAAAACACTCTATTAGCCTCCGGTTCGATAGATAGAATTTTAAGGGTGTGGAATTTACAGAACGGAGCACCGGTCGCAGTCTTACCCGGCCATAATGGTATGATAACATCAATAAGTTTCTGCCCTACGCCATGTTGGGATATAAGGTACTTAATCAGTACTAGCACTGATGGTTCCATAGCGTTTTGGCCGTATACTTACGAATCAGGAATTAAAGTAGAATTTAGGTAGGATTCTATTTTACAGACACACGATTATTTCTCATTAAAATATTTTTTTATACAGAAACAATCCGATTATGTATCAAGAGAAGATCCGACCGGGACAAGCTCAAATGATATGTTCATCGTTTAGTCCCGGTGGTACTTTCTTGGCAACTGGTTCAGCAGATCATCACGTTAGAGTTTATTACATGAAAGGAGACGAAGGACCTCACAGAATCCTCGAAATGGAAGCTCACAGTGATCGAGTCGATTCGATTCAGTGGGCGCATTCCGGTTTAAAATTTCTTTCAGGAAGTAAAGACGGTATGGCGATTATATGGTGGTTTGAAAAACAGCAATGGAAGAGCTTGCATCTGGATATGACCACCAAGTTAGTAAAGTAAGTTAGCACTTTAATTTTTTATATATAAACTACTAAAATTTTTTATCTTTATTTTAGTTCGACTAATGTACAAGAAGTTGATTCGAAAAAATTGAAAGTTACCATGGTTTGTTGGAACAAATCTGATTATTGGGTGGTAACAGCAGTCAGCGACCATACCCTGAAAATATGGACGGCTGATGATGGTCAATTAGTTAAAGTACTAACAGGACACGTCGATGAAATATACGTATTAGAAGCTCATCCTCAGGATAATAACGTTATCCTTTCGGCTGGACACGACGGTCAGTTGTTTATTTGGGATATATCAAAAGGAGAAATAGTCTTCAATTATCTAAATAGAGTGGACGGACAAGGATTCGGGGCTATCTATGATGTAAAATGGAGCCCTGACGGTTCTGTAATAGCCGCATCTGATTCCCATGGACATATCTTGATATTCGGTTTTGGAAATGGTAGTCCGTTTTTCCAACAAGTAAGTACTATTTTGTCATATCCTTTTCCATTAATTTGGAAGTGTAAACTATACCATTTAGTCTTCAATACCTTATTTTTTGAATCGATTGTATTATCCTGCCTGGCCTTTCCTCAGTTTACCTACCCCAATTATTTTCCTTGGAAGCTTAAACAATTTGATAAGCGATTTTGGTCAATTTCCAGTTGAATTCATCAATTGAAAGTAGTAAAAGGTGATATTTGAATTATTTTGTAGCTTCCTATGGAACTTTTCTTTCATACGGATTACAGACCACTGGTACGCGATACAAATCATCATGTCTTAGATGAACAAACTCAAATTCCACCACATTTAATGCCTCCCCCTTTTTTGGTAGATATAGACGGTAATCCGTATCCTCCTATGCTACAAAGATTAGTACCGGGTAGAGAAACGTGTAACGTTGATCAATTGGTACCTAATATAGTTATAGGGAATGAAGGTGAGATTTTGTTTATCGGGAAAGTCTATGGATCTCGATGTAATTTTGTGTAATTGTTGTATAAATCATTTCAGGTTCACAAGAAGTGATACAGGATCTACCACAAAATCATCTCGTTGCTATTGAGAGGAACCAGTCGGAAGAGTTGAGAGAAAATTCGTCTTTCAGACCCGGACGTCGATCTTCGTGAGTATCAGTTCATCTTCAGTACCCAACTTTTTACCTATACTTCACGTTTAATATTTTTTGAGTTTTGATGTCTAATATCCATAGTAGTTCAAATGTACCTTTCACAAAAAGGGCTACAACTGTATAGTGTCATCTATATCTCACATATATTAGTAGTTCGAATTTAACTTTTCAAAAAGAAACTTAGATAAATTTTAATAGTTCAAAAGTATCTTTATAGCAAAAAGACTTTGGATTGGGTTAAAACTCTAGATTCCACATATATAACTAGTTCGAATGTATCTTTCTCAAATAAGAACTGTAATTGCATATTCCACAATTATTAGTAGTTCAAATGTATCTTATTCAAAAGGAGACTTTGGGCAGGATTAAAACTGATGATTCTATGAATATTAGTAGTTCTAATGTATCTTTCTCTAAAGCAAGGTTTGGACGAGGTGAGAACTATTTATTCCACAAATAGTAGTTCAAATATATTCTTTCTTTTTAAAAGGGGGATCTGAAACGAAATCAAACTTTATAGTACATACATTTTATTAGCTCAAATATATCTCTATAAAAAGGAGCCCCTGGAAAGCGTTACTACTGTGCCACAAATATCAGTAGTTCAAATGTATCCTATTCAAAAGGAAACTTTTGACGGGAATAAAATCGTTGTTTCCACAAATATTAGTAGTTCAAATGTATATCTCTTAAATAGAAACTTTAATTGCAAACTAAATAAATTTTGATAGTTCAAATGCATCTTTTTCGAAAAGGAAATCTTTGGACGGGATTAAAACTGCAGATTACACAAATATCAATAGTTCAAATAGATCTTTTTCGAAATGGGAACCTCTCAAGATTCAAACTGTACATTCTGGTAGTTCAAACGCATCTTTCCCAAAAAGTAACTTCAAACTATATTAAATAAATTTTGGTAGTTCAAATATATATTTCTCGGAAGCAGACAGGATTAAAACTGTTGATTCCACAAATATTAGTAGGTCAAATATATCTTTTTCAAAAAAGGGACTTTTACTTAAGTAATATAGATAACTACATAAAAATACAGTAATTGAAGGAAACATCAATTGGTTATATTTTTATCCGATAGATGACAACGGTAGTGCTTCCATTATTAATGAAATATTCCAAGCCTAGTTGTCATATCAGTGGATAAATCTGGAATAATGTAATTATTTCCAAATATTCAAAATATAAAAGTTGATAAAAATGAAAAGTACATTCATAAACTACATAAGAAAATTTACAGAACAAGTTTTTTCATTTTATTACTAATGAATTAATCTTTTATCTATCAACAAACAATAATATAAACTCTTTATGAATTACATGTTCTATAAACAATGTTTTAATTGTGTAGTCTATACAAAACTTTCTAATCTGATAATATCGTAGGTTGCAGATGCTGTTTGAATAATAAATTTTCTGTAACGTCAAATAGATAATTATATAGGTGTTTGCTGTTACTTTTATATTTTTAGAACTTTTACTAAAAATGAGACAACGTCGCAAACTCATTTGAAAACAGTCAGTCGCCATCTTCAATTCTCCGTGTTCAGACAGACCAGTTGCAAGTGAGACAGAAAGAGTGGTATATTTAGAAGTGGATTTGTACTGAGTGTCGTTTATTTTAAGTGTAGTGAATCGTGTGATTTGTGGCGAATATTTTACGAAAATGGAAGCTATCTTAACTGGTTCTCAGCTGTAGCTTGACATTACGTGGTGAGTAACCGTTCTTCGAAATTATTGAAACTACCAAGTGTACTTGCAGCAATACCTGTTAAATTTAAAAAACCTCAAATTTCAATCAATTTGCATATCCTAATATCCAATTTATTTACATAATTTGAGTTAATTTTGATATATCTTTAGTTGATTGATTTGTTATTATTTTGGTTAGACAAGGTAAGCGACTGTTTGTGACATATACCTCATGCTTCTCTTAGCTACTCGATGATTTAGTATTATGGAATGTGTTAAAAAGTGAACCATTTGAGATAAATTACCATTATTCAACTTTTATATGGGTCGTAAGTATTGAAAGTATTCACAAATTCAGTTGTCATATATTTTCAATATCGTTCCTTATTGAATGTGTAAATATTTGTTTTTTATTTTGATAAGAACGCGTCATGTTTTAATGATAGCAGAAAATAAATAAGATTTCAACTGCTTGAATTATTGCATAAAAATTAAGTAGTATTACAGTTACTAGAAAAAAATCTTCAGTTATATTATGAATTAGTTTGGAATACAATAGACATTAGTGTTAATACGACGAGGGCACAGATAAATATTAACAGACGTATTTGAGACACTTAATATTGGAAACCCTACAATAAAACTGATTTACCTTATAATTTGTTGATTAAGGGTTTTCAAACATTACAAAATTTTGGTAGAAACATGATATGGGTTAACATCAAGATTTCTTATCTTTTTTTCACTTGACATTTTATATATGGGGCCGAGAAACTAATTTAACTTTATAGAATTCTAAAAATCGGATTTAAATCACGACAGCTGGAAAAGGAAATATTAAAAATCTATTGGTATAAAGTATCATGTTCCAAATTTTATTTAAAAATACTTAATACTAGTTTATTAGGAGTGAAAACTATTTAAAATAATCTTTGAAAAAATAAAAATTTATTTGAATGTGTAATAGAAATATTCAATCATTACTTATAGACAGATAAATCAAAGTATAAGAAGTGCGAAGTCAGTAAAAACAAATCAATTTTGTTGGTTATACTGATTACCTACTCAGAATCAAAATTTGTTAGCTTCACAGTTTTGGGATTGCTTAAAATTTGTTGGGCATGAACTTTTCTGCTATAGTAATTACCTACAGAGCCATCAGCCACTTTTTTGAAAAAATATAATGTAATTGAATTTTGCCATTTGGTAAAATAAAATCATTTGAAAGAGATACATATCCAAGTTGCGTTATATCATAAATTTGATAAGATTTTATGAACAAATTTCCGAAAATACAGTTTGCGAGAAATATTAGTGAAACTGTATTACCTAAAGGGTTACAAAAATGAGTTATATTCAACATATTCATGATAAAAACATTCTTGATAAAAGTTTTTTCAATTTCTTTCTATATAGTGTTAATCACTAGACCAGAATTCAAATTAAGAATCAGTAGTTGATAATTATTAGTATTTCAAATAACTCCTACTTAAATGTATCTCCTGTGTGTGATTTTTAATTTATCTGATTGACTTTCAAGCATCACTTAAATCTGATAATTTATTCTAGTAGTTCACACTCAATAAATTACTGAACCTTTCAAGTATAAACAAGTACTTCTTTCTGGTAACAAAAAGTAATATATCTATATATTTACATTACTACAAGCCTTTAATGCTCATGATTTATTTTTTTTCTCATCTGATTTCACAATTCTCCTCCACAGATTGGGATTCAGTACTTTTACACTCCCAATTCAATTCTACCTCTCTAATATCCTTCATAACTTCATCCAATCAATTTTTTGAGCCTCTCCTCCTCCTCAATGATCTTTTATGCAAATCTATTTCCCGAAATCGTTTTAGTATGTCCCAACCATCTTTTTCTTTGGGATTTTATTTATCTTGTTATTTATACAAATTCTTTGTGAGTTTTTCTTCTCCAAAGTCCTTCATTTGTTCTTTTCCAAAAATTTTTTTCGATACTTTCCTTTTCCATATAGTCAGTTTTGTTTCTTCAGCATTTGTTGCTTTTCGGCCCATGTTTCATTTTCGTATGTAACTGTTAGTCATATTGTTTGGTTATATATATATATATATATATATATATATATATATATATATATATATATATATATAAATATAAATTATAATTTTAATTGCTCTAGATAACTCCTTTGATCTTATCTATTAACTTAATGATCACAAGGCTTTACTTCCTTTGGATAATCTCTTATTTATTTTTGTCAGCTCTTCAGTTTTTATTTGCAGTGTTACTCCCAGTTATTAGAATCCTCATGAACTTTTTCTATTTTATTATTATTATTATTTGTCCTTTTCCACTTTAATTTCTATGTATCTCTTTGTACCAATTAAATTTTGTCTTAAAACCATATACTTTTTTCCTCGTTATTTATTCTTAATCCATAATTTTTTCCAGTCTCTTTTAGTTTACAAAATTTCTTTATTTGTTCTGGTTATTGAAGCTAAATTCCTTGAAACTTCCTTGGTATTTGCTCTTCATTCCAAATTTTCCTCATTATTCTGCATATTCTTTTCTATATTTGATAATTTATGTTGGTACCCCATTCGTTCCTGCACTCTTTGGTTTTTCTGTCAGATCTAAGATCTCTTTATTACTTGGTTCCACCACGAAGTCCCCATTTTCCAGAAAAAGTAATACGTCTGAAAATAAATGGGAAATAATCACCTCAACAATTGAAAAATATGAAAAGAAATCCTGCTAAAACACATCATGGCCTTAGAGTTATCCTTTTGAAACAAGCTAAAGAAACAATTGTGGGTCTTCTATATTTATACTCACAGAGGACAAAAAAATGTTCACTGGAATATATTTCCTGTCAAAAAAGAACCTAGTGGTAGTGCATTTAGTAATGAAGTCAAATAAACCAGGAAAACTGGGTAATAACATGTGGTTGGCTTTAAAATATCTATAAAAAAAAAACTTTAAGAAAGGATTAAAAAGAAACAACAAAAATAAACGTGATTCATTCATATTTGGGAAGTGAAGGCATGGTTAGATTCGTAGATAATCTAGATGATCTAAGTCTGGAACATACATCAGAAAGTTGAATGTTTATCTTCAGAGACCGAAAGTTTTGTATGATTAATTAAAAAATATAACGGGCATTGTGATGGTTTGTGTAGTGGTAGTACCTAGTTTCTAGTGCATTCTTCATGATTATCATCAATGGTTCCATAAATTTCAATTTTGTAATATATAGATAACTTTCATATAATGAAGTAGAAATTGAGAAATGTATCGATGATTCAAATTCTCAGTTTAACCTTAACGACAATGATGCAAACACGATCCAGTTACCTCAAATAAACAGTATATTAGAACTGCTAAAGGGTGTTTTATGTTTTGAACGCAAAATGGTTTGTTACAATTAATCATTATGCTGTTATTTTCATTTATTGTCCACTAGTAGTACCCACTTGTGTTAACTACCGAGATTTCTTAAAAAGGGTTTCTGTTACCGACGCGCCACGTTCTGGACGACCGTTATCAGTAACAATTAGCGAAAATATGGAAACAGTAGCGCTGGCGTTAGTTGAACCAATCTGCAGTGCGGCTATAGGGAAAACTTCGTTTATACGTCATTTCATACAGGATGGAGCTTCGCCGTACTAGGCATTATGGGTCCGGGAGTACCTTAATATTCATTTTGGAGAATAGATAGGGGCAGACGAGGATCCAATGAGTGGCTTTTCTACGGACAACGCACCCTTCCCGACCTCCGAACTTAAAATGCTTTGCCGTACCTGCCTCTACGTTGAGAAACGTTGTCGCAAATGCATTGGTCAAGGGTGGGCATCAATTTGAACACTTACAGTAACCCTTTTTCGAATCCCTTTTGTAATTTCTTTTAATAAATTCATCATTACGCTGCATTTTTTCTCTTATCACACTCCTCCGGCAGGAGTCTCTGATAACTGATT
Source organism: Diorhabda sublineata (assembly GCF_026230105.1). NCBI lineage: Eukaryota > Metazoa > Arthropoda > Insecta > Coleoptera > Chrysomelidae > Diorhabda > Diorhabda sublineata. The sequence continues at coordinate 18,985,836 of NC_079483.1, forward strand.
CTCAGATGGGGTGAACAATTAATATTATCAAGATAAGGCCGGGACTTATCCATGTATATCCGGGATGGTTGCAGCCCTCAACTGGATTCCCAAATAAAGGAGTGAGTTGAATCCTTTGTTATTGAAACTCCCAACTTGAGAGCCGTAGAACTGCGGGAAAAAAAAAATAAAATGAGGATGGAAACGGGAACACAGATGGAAATTACTGAAGAAGGAACGAGTAGAAAGAACAGATTTGAAGAAAAATGAGCTCATACTCTAACATGTGAAAAAACTGAATTTATATTTTCTTAAAATATAACCAAACAGGAATATGTTCTATTCTATA